>NC_136309.1:5321428-5921428 GCF_964198595.1 Lampetra fluviatilis | reverse complement strand
TCCGGGCTAAACTGTGGTCTCGAGTCCAGGCCTCTGGCTTCTCTCAAGCGGCGCGAGCAACAGAAAGCAACCCACGCCGCATCGCTCAACAACGCCGGCGACACGGAAACGATCGGCTCACAGACCTGCGCGTGTATAATCGATACAAAAATCACGTTCAAAGCCTGGAGTTTACTCGGTATAAAAAATATAAAACAGTACAAAATCTCGATTACAATCGACGATAACAAAGCCACGAGGTGGTGCAGAGTCGATGTGCGTGATCCACCACCGACCCTCTTTTTCCACAGCCGCCAGGGGACGGGCCCAGCGCGCGACGTCACTCATCGCCATCGCCTCCTTCCATCTGCCAGATCCCACAGGCGTCGTTGCGCAGTCGATAACCTTCGCTTACGAGGTCCTGGTCTACACGGTTCGTCACCACCACCATCATCATCACCACCACCATCATCACCATCACCACCATCATCACCACCATCACCATCATCACCACCATCATCACCACCACCGCCACCCTCACCACCATCATCACCACCATCATCACCACCACCATCACCACCATCATCACCACCACCATCATCACCACCACCACCATCATCATCACCACCACCATCACCACCATCATCACCACCACCACCATCACCACCATCATCACCATCACCACCATCATCACCACCATCACCACCATCACCATCACCCCACCCATGGTCTATCCACTGCTGGACGATGACCTCCACCGAGCCGCCGCCGCCGCCGCCGCGATGTTCACGATCCACTCCGCGGCTCCCGCACGAGAGTGTTTCGTTCCACTGGCTCCCCCCGTTTCGCGACGTCCTCTCATCGCCCCGCTTCGTCATCCCCTCTAACAGGGCAATAAATACCGCGCGCGCGTGCGTGCGTGCGCGCGCGTCGTACGCCGACTATAAAAATATATATATGTAAAATACACGTACGCATACATCTAAACTGCATGTAACTTTCGATTGAAAGCTTTCGTGACTGCAGGGATTCCTCTTCTTGGTTCTTTCGGTAAAGTCACGTAGAATGGAAATAATACAATAATAAAAATAAAACATGATGAAATAATTCTCACGACGTTTCGGCCACAAACGCAAGCAGCCGTCCTCAGGTGGATAGTCATTCAGACTCTGTCTTATCGACAGACCTGCTCTCCACCTGAGGACGGCTGCTTGCGTTGTGGCCGAAACGTCGTGAGAATTATTTTATTATGTTTTTATTTTTTTATTTCCATTCTACGTGACTTTACCGAAAGAACCAAGAAGATGCATGTACTGTAACTTACACGAACGCCGTGCTGGGTACGTGCACGGACAGGAGGAGGAGGAGGCTTTCACGTAAGCGACCGCGGCTGGCGCGAGGGGCCGCCGAGCGAGTCGCTCCCCACGGCGTTCCGACTCCGCGCCACGGCGGCTCGAGGCAGCGGATCCCCGTGTCAGCTACAGTCGCCTTCACCTTCTCTCTGTCTCTCGCTCTGTCTCTCTCTCTGTCTCTCGCTCTGTCTCTCTGTCTCTCGCTCTGTCTCTCTCTCTCTCTGTCTCTCGCTCTGTCTCTCTCTGTACCAGCGTGGACGGCACCCTCGTGTTCATCTTCTAAGCGCTCGCTCGTCACCGTGGCGTGCGCGATGACCACCACCACCACCACGTGACTTTTCTTTCGTGTTGTGCGCCACAGCGCGTGGATTTGTAGCGTTTATTTCCATTTGTTTGCTGGTGACGTTGTGTATTTCATATCGAAATCGCCTGCGGTGCTTTTGCTGCTGGCGGCAATAAAAGTTGTTTAAAAGTCAAAAAGTATGTGTCTCTCTCTCTGTGTCTCTCTCTGTGTCTCTCTCTCTCTGTGTCTCTCTCTGTGTGTCTCTCTCTGTGTCTCTCTCTGTGTGTGTCTCTCTCTGTGTCTCTCTCTCTGTGTCTCTCTCTGTGTGTGTCTCTCTCTCTGTGTCTCTCTCTGTGTCTCTCTCTGTGTCTCTCTCTCTGTGTCTCTCTCTGTGTGTGTCTCTTTCTTTGTGTCTCTCTATGTGTGTGTCTCTCTCTGTGTCTCTCTCTCTGTGTCTCTGTCTCTCTCTCCAAGCCGGCTCAAGCCTCTTGTAAGTCACGCGACTTCTGCAACTCCCCCCCCCCCACACTGAATCCCTACCCCTCTCATCTACATCTCTTTTATATCTTTAAATAAGCTCAAGCTTTCCCGTAAATCACGTGACTTGCGTGTAGCCACTCCCCCCACTCTGAATCCGACCCTTCTCCCCGCCCCCTGTGAAAACAGACGCTGCGCCTCGTCGCAGCTCCCTTCTGCTCACTCCTTACATCTCTCTCTCTTCCCTCCTCTCTCGTCTCTCCCTCCTGCTCCCCTTTCTGCTCCCCCTTCCTGCACCACCGCTCCCCCTCCTCCTCCTCCTCTCTCCCTGCTGCTGCTGCTGCTGCTCGTCCTGGGCTGTGTTATGCTCCTCATCTTTGTCCGTCCCGGCCTCCACTTCTCTCCCCCCCCCCCACCCCGCTCCTCTCTCCTCTTCCCATTCATTCGCCCATCCTTGACTGCCCTGCCCGTGTTGTGTGGCACCGTTACAAAAATGTATCGTAAATTTATAAAAACCTTAAAATGCAACCAGAAGTCTTTCTGGAGCCTTAATCAGGGATTCATTTATCTCTGCGTATTTTCTGGAACGCTGCGAGGCTGGCCTTGGAGTAGGGATTATATTATCGGCGTAAGGCACTACCACTAGAGTACAAGGTACGGCTGTCCACAATCATCTTTGCATTGTTGTACCCAGCAGTGCAAACAGTGGGGTCCAGTTTCTGAAATGCCCCCCCCCCTCCCCCAACGTCTCTCAACACCCAGCAGGATAAATGGGTAAACTTCAATCGCGTGTGCTGGGTGAAGTGTGAGTGTGCACACATCTTCCGGCAACACATCTAACAGCGTGGAGGAGTGGCGCATGCTCTGCATCCCTCTAACCCTATAACCATGTAACCCTGTATGTAAAGTGTAACCCGAACCCTATAACACTGTATCTAGCCCTATAACCATGTAATCCTGTAACCGTGGTGAGGACGATATGAGCGACGTGGGTGTGTGTGTGGTTGTGTGTGGGTGTGTGTGTGTAGGTATGTGGTTGTGTGTAGGTATGTGTGGGTGTGTGTGGGTGTGTGTGTGTGGGTATGTGTGGGTGTGTGTGTGTGGGTGTGTGTGTGTGTGGTTGTGTGTGGGTGTGTGTGTGGGGGTATGTGTGGCTGTGTGTGGGTGTGTGTGTGTGGGTATGTGTGTGTGTGTAGGTGTGCCGCTGCAGCAGTGTTCTGGCACGACCTGTTCCCAGCTGCTATTGAGAGCCGAGTCTCGAAACTCGGGAGGGTCCCCGCTACACTGGAATGTTTGTAAACGTCCTCGCGTCGTGTAGACACTACGACTGCACCAATCACCAAACTCCAGTCCTGCACCAATAACCAAACTCCAGTACTACACAAATAACCGGGAATGTTCGATGGGCCGACCACGTGTTCTCAACTTTGTCGAGTCGGTGGTTCTCAACGGCGACTTGGCCAAGCGTGGCATTCAGCTCTGTTGAGCTGGTGGTCTGGGCAAGGCCCGAGAGCCTTCGACACACTCGATGCTGCGCGCACCCAGCCGCAGCGTCACGTCGAACTCATCGGCGTCGAGAGTGTGAACCCACGGTCTCCCCCACAGCAATGAGACGGCTGCATCTCGGGTTTCGCCCGCGTTAGGTCTCATCAGCGCACCGTAGCCATCGTTACTTATCTGCTGCAATGGGTCTGCCTTGTTGCGCATTAATGCGGGGGGAGCGGTGGCTACGAAACCCGGCCACCCGAGTTTGATTCCTGCCCACGGCCACCAACACCAGTGACGCACGGCCGCCTTTGTCTCCCCAGCGGCGATGTTTACACACCGCACCCAGACACTCGTTTAGGGCCGGGTCTATCTAGCCGTGAGCGCGAATCGAATTTCGGGTTTTGTTTCCGACACCCCCGCAAAGCCTCCCACGTGCGCGCCTGAGTTTGGTTCTCGCAACAGAACAGCACTTGCCCCAAGATCCTGACATAGGTTACCCGGGACACCTTTGTCTCTCCGCATACGCGTGGCTACAGACAAAGACCCCCCGTATAGGCTTAACGGGCGATTGTACCCCCGGCTTGTCTACACGTGGCCCGACACCACCGCTGTCCAACGCTCCGTGCTCGTACCCACATCAGCTTCCTTGGCGATCCTCTTGGTCTGTGGTCCCTGATTGGATTCCCCTGTGGTAGGGGTCCCCCTTTTATGGGGGAAGTCCCTTGGTAGGGGTCCCCTTGGTCGGGGTCACTTTGGCGGGGGGTTCTTTGGTAGCGGTTCCCTTCGTCGAGGTCACCTTGTCGGGGGGTCCGTTGTTAGGGGTCCCCTTGGTGGGAGGTCGCTTGCGCGTCGACCCCGCGGGGCCTTTACCCGCCCCGTCCCCCGCACCTTCGCGCGGTGCCGATCTCCCGGCGAGGCAGCGCTCCGCGCGCTCCCTCGCATCGTCCCTCGCCTCGCGCTCCGCCATAGCGGCCACGGTGTTCCAGAAGAACTCGAGACGAGCGCTCACCCAGCGCAGCTCTCCCGGCTGCACGCCCTGCAGAAGATTCGCCTCCAGCTGCTGCTGCTGCTGGTGCTGCTGCTGGTGCTGCTGCTGGTGCCGGGTTCCTCGCGTCGCGGGGCGCCGCTCCGGCTGCTGGGGACTGCGCTGCCACGCGGTGGCGGGGACAAGGGCAGCGCTGCCCAGGAACGGGTGCGGAAGCTGCCCCCGATCCAGGCAGCCCCGCAGGAAGGTCACGAGGTCGCCCAGCCTCTGCGAGAGCCGCTCCTCCCCCCACGTTTCGGGGAACCCCGATTCCTGACCCCGGTGGCCCCGTGATCTCGACGCGGCCGCGGCTCTGCAAGGCCCCGGATTGCCGCCGGGGGCCTCCTCCGCCGCGCCGCCGTTGGCGCCGCAGGGCCCCGTGGAGGTTGACGAGCCCAGGATGAGGTGGAAGAGCGCGGCCTTGAGGTGGAAGGTGCAGAGGAGGCGCGACCACAGCGCGGCCGCCGCGGGGTCGCGGTGGCGCAGCTCGGCTTCCGTTACGTCCCTGAAGGCCTTGAGCAGCTGCAGGCACGTGATGTGGCACGGCGGGCCTCTCGCGCCGGGCTCCGAGGGGCCCTGGGGGCCCAAGCCGGGCCCGCCGAGCGCCGCGAGCCGCGCAAAGAGGCGCTGCTCGTGCGCCGGGAACAGGGCTCTCCAGGCCGGTGCCGGGCACGGGAACTCGGGGGGTGATGTCGGGGTGGAGGTGGGAGTCTGGGTTCGGGTCTGGGGTGAGGTTGATGCATGGGTTGGAGTCAGATTCGGGGTTGGGGTCGCAGTTGAGGTGGGGGTCAGCGTCTGGGTCACTTTCGGGGTCTGCGTTGGCGTCAGAGTCGGCGTTGCGGTTGGGGTCTCGGTTGGAGTCTGGTTCTCGCTCTGGGTAGGGATCTGAGTTGGGGTCCGTGTTGAGGTGGGGGTCATGGCCGGGTTTAGACTCGGGGTCTCACCCTCTCCCCACTGCGGCGTCAGGAACGCAGCCCCAACGCCGCCGCCGTTGTCTCCGCCGTCGTCGCTGGCCGCAGCAGCAGCAGCGAGGGGCAGCGCGGGCAGCATCCAGACGCGCAGGGGCAGGCGGCAGCACACGAAGTCCGCGCGGGGCAGGATGCGCACAACGACGCGGCCACGGGACTCGCGCGCGCTCACCGCGAGCGCGCACCCCGCGCCGAGACGCGCTCGCACCGCGCCCGCCGCGCGCAGCACCGCGCCGCGGAACCACGCGTGGACGCGCTCGGGGCACAGAGCGGCCCCGGGCGGGCAACAGAAGCCCTCGGCGAGGGCCCTGCAGGCGAGCGGGGCCCGCAGAGGGCAGTGGCCGTGAGGGGTCGGGGCCCCCTCTCCGCAGCGCGCGCGGTGCGTGGATCGCGCGGCGCAGAGCGCGGGGACGCAACCCGCGGCCGCCGGAACGCGCAGGGGAATGAGGAGGTCGTACGAGTCGGGACGCACGATGGCGTGCTGCTCGTAGCCGGACCCCGCGGGCACGAAGTCCCCGCGGAGGGCGGGTCCCCAAGGGTCTCCCGCGTAGGGGTCACCCCGGTGGGAGCCGTCGGCGCGCGCCACCAACGCCACCGCGTCCAGCAAGGCCCGCGCGACGCGCTCCACGTGCGACTTGGCGTGCGCCACGGCGTGCGCAGAGACGCGCAGCCGCCGCCGGTGCAGGAGGACGAGGAGCGGCGAGGGGACCGGGCCGAGGGGAGCCGAGACCCCGCAGATCCCGACCCCGATGCCCGGTGGTGTCGCCGGCTCCTGCGCGGCCGCGGTTTTCTTGTCGAGCAGCGGCGTCGCGCGCTCGCGCGGAAGGGAGCGCAGCTTGTTCCGCACGTTCACCAGCACCACGGTCGTGGTCACCATCATCAGCAGCAGCAGCAGCAAGAGGGCTAGGAGCGGCCGGTCAGACAGGAAAGGCAGGGCGTGGAGCAACGCTGCGGACAGAGAATGCCGCTGCTGCTGCTGTTGCTGCTGCTGCTGCTCCTGCTGCCGCTGCCGCTGCTGCTGCTGCTGCTCCTGCTGCTGCTGCTGCTGCTCCTGCTGCTGCTCCTGCTGCTGCTGCTCCTGCTGCTGCTGCTGCTGCCGCTGCCGCTGCCGCTGCTGCTGCTGCTGCTGCTGCTCCTGCTGCTGCGGAGGAGGAGGAGGTGGCGAGGGGTCGGCACTCCCCGCTGCCCGCGGCTCGAGTGCGCTCAGGTAGAAGGTGCAGCAGAGAGCCGTGGCCACGCACAGCGCAGCGGAGACCTCCCGGGGCAATCCCAGGGGCAAGGCCATGATGGCCGCGGGGGTCCTGGGGCCGGGACGCGGGCCCTGACCCTCCGCGCGGCCGCGATGGAGGAGGAGGAGGAGGCGGCGGCGACACCGGGAGGGGTGAGGCGCATTGCCCTTTGGAGGCGTCCCGGTCGAGTCTGGGATCGTGGCGGGCGTTGCCCTCTTGATCCGCGGCCTCTCTTCCTCCCTGTCGCTCTTTCTCTTCCTCCTCCTCCTCCTCCCCCGCCCGCCTTTGTCTCTCTATCTCTCTCTCTCTCTCCCTCCCCCGGCTCCGTAGGCTCAGCCTCTTCCGTTGCGAGGCGCCGTTACGCAGCGGAACTGGAGGGGGACTCCGAGGGGGCGGTGGGGGGGAGAGACGTGGAGTTGGAGCAAAACGGGAACTGAGCGGAGTGTGGGAGTTTGGCAGTGTGAGTGTGTGTGTGGGAGTGTGTGTGAGTGTGTGTGTGGGAGTGTGAGTGTACGTGTGTGAGTGAGTGTGTGTGAGTGTGTGTGAGTGTACGTGTGTGAGTGAGTGTGTGTGAGTGTGAGTGTACATGTGTGAGTGAGTATGTGTGAGTGAGTGTGTGTGAGTGTGAGTGTACGTGTGTGAGTGACTGTGTGTGAGTGTGAGTGTACATGTGTGAGTGAGTGTGTGTGAGTGTGTGTGAGTGTACGTGTGTGAGTGAGTGTGTGTGAGTGTACATGTGTGAGTGAGTATGTGTGAGTGAGTGTGTGTGAGTGTGAGTGTACGTGTGTGAGTGAGTGTGTGTGAGTGTGAGTGTACATGTGTGAGTGAGTGTGTGTGAGTGTGTGTGAGTGTACGTGTGTGAGTGAGTGTGTGTGAGTGTGAGTGTACATGTGTGAGTGAGTATGTGTGAGTGAGTGTGTGTGAGTGTGTGTGGGAGTGTACGTGTGTGAGTGAGTGTGTGTGAGTGTGTGTGTGAATGTACATGTGTGAGTGAGTGAGTGTGTGTGAGAGTGTACGTGTGTGAGTGAGTGTGTGTGAGTGTACGTGTGTGAGTGAGTGTGTGTGAGTGTGTGAGTGAGTGTGAGTGTACGTGTGTGAGTGTGTGTGAGTGTACGTGTGTGAGTGTGTGTGAGTGAGTGTGAGTGTGATTGTGTGTGGGAGTGTGAGTGTGTGTGAGTGAGTGTACGTGTGGGAGTGAGTGGGAGTGTACGTGTGGGAGTGAGTGAGTGCGTGTGTGAGTATGTGTGAGTGAGTGTGAGTGAGTGTGTTGAGTGTGTGTGAGTGTGTAAGTGTGAGTGTGTGAGTGAGCGTACGTGTGTGAGTGTGAGTGAGTGTGAGTGTACGTGTGTGAGTGTGTGTGACTGAGTGTGTGTGTGATTGTGTGTGGGAGTGTGTGTGTGTACGTGTGTGAGTGTCTGTGAGTGAGTTTACGTGTGGGAGTGAGTGTGAGTGTACATGTGGGAGTGAGTGTGTGAGTGAGTGTGTGTGTGAGTATGTGTGAGTGAGTGTGTGAGTGTGTGTGTTGAGTGTGAGTAAGTGTGTGTAAGTGTGAGTGTGTGTAAGTGTGAGTGAGTGACTGAGTGAGTGTGTGAGTGAGTGTACGTGTGGGAGTGAGTGAGTGTGTGTAAGTGTGAGTGAGTGTGAGTGAGTGACTGAGTGAGTGTGTGAGTGTACGTGTGGGAGTGAGTGTACGTGTGGGAGTGAGTGTGTGAGTGAGTGTGTGTGTGAGTATGTGTGAGTGAGTGTGTTAGTGTGTGTGTTGAATGTGAGTGTGTGTGTGTAAGTGTGTGTAAGTGTGAGTGAGTGACTGAGTGAGTGTGAGTGAGTGAGTGGGAGTGTGGAAGTGTGGGAGTGTGTGTGTGTGGGGAGCGGTAGCGCGCTGCGCTACGAACCTGGAGACCCGGGTTCGATTCCCGCTCACGGCCAAGACCAGTGACGATTATCTGAACCGGTCCTGGGCCTCCCCTAGGTCGACTCAGCCTCAAATAAGTACCTGGTGCGATGTGATCAACATCGCCACTGGGGAGACAAAGGCGGTCGGGTGTGGTGCTGGCCACCCACCCCCTCGTGTGCCGTGCCGGCCTTCATAGGTGCTCGCTAACAGCACTTGCCCCAACAGTCTGTTAAGGCTACACGGGGGATCTTTGTGAGTGAGTGCGTGGCAGTGTGTACCATGCCGGTCTTCGGAAGCGCTCGCCTACAGCACTTGCCCCAACAGTATGCTAAGGCTATACGGGGGACCGTTGTCTTTGTGGCAGTGTGATGAGCGTGGGAGTATAATGAGTGTTTGTGAGTGTGTATGTATGTACTGTATGTGTGTGAGTGTGAGCGTGTCTTCTCTTGTATATTGGGGAGCGGTGGTGCAGTGGTAATCTCGCTGTGCACGGCCAACACCAATGACGAGTATAGCTGAACCGGTCCTGCTCCTCCATTAGGTCGACTCAGCCTTAAATGAGTACCCGGTGTGATATGTAGTCAACGTCGGCACGAGGGAGACAAGAGCGGCCGGTCGTGGTTTGTGGAAACCCAACCGCCGCTCCTCGTGTGCCGTGCCGGCCTTCAAAGGTGTTCATCGCTAACTGCACTTGCCCCGGCAGCCCCGTGTAGGCTACACGGGGTATCTTCATCAGTGCGTCGGGTATATTTAGCGGAGCGCAGAGCCACGGGGGGGGGGCACGGGGGCAAGGCCACGCCGAGGCGCCGTGCCCTGCCCGGGTGATCTCAGCTTGTTTATTTGTATGTTTATTCAGTCGTGGTAGCTGAGCTATAAAAGCAACGTCAACGTTGTAATCAATAAGAGTGTACGCGTGGTGTGCGGGAGGGGAGGGGGCGAGATAAGACGGTGGTGGTGGTGGGAGGGAGGGAGGAGATTCCAGAGTGGAGCGGTGCGAGGGAAGACGCAGAAGAAGAAGTGAGGTGAGCCTGCAGTGTGGTGAGTCAGGCGAGTGGGTGGGTAGGTGGGTGGGTAGGTGGGTGGGTAGGTGGGTGAGTAGGTGGGTGGGTAGGTGGGTGGGTAGGTGGGTGAGTAGGTGGGTGGGTGAGTATGTGGGTGGGTAGGTGGGTGAGTGAGTAGGTGGTGGGTGGGTAGGTGGGTGGGTAGGTGGGTGGGTAGGTGGGTGGGTAGGTGGGTGAGTAGGTGGGTGGGTGAGTATGTGGGTGGGTAGGTAGGTGGGTGAGTGAGTAGGTGGTGGGTGGGTAGGTAGGTGGGTAGGTGGGTGGGTAGGTGGGTGGGTAGGTGGGTGAGTAGGTGGGTGGGTGAGTATGTGGGTGGGTAGGTGGGTGAGTGAGTAGGTGGTGGGTGGGTAGGTGGTGGGTGGGTAGGTAGGTGAGTGAGTAGGTGGTGGGTGGGTAGGTAGGTAGGTGGGTGAGTATGTGGGTGGGTAGGTGGGTGGGTGGGTAGGTAGGTAGGTGGGTAGGTGGGTGGGTAGGTGGGTGGGTAGGTGGGTGAGTGTGTAGGTGGGTGGGTGAGTACGTGTTTGAGTGGATGGGTGAATAGGTGGATGAGTGTGTAGTTGTGTGGGTGAGTAGGTGGGTGGGTGAGTAGGTGGGTGAGTATGTGGGTGGGTGGGTAGGTGGGTGAGTAGGTGGGTAGGTGGGTGAGTAGGTGGGTGGGTGAATATGTGGGTGGGTAGGTGGGTGGGTAGGTGGGTGGGTAGGTGGGTGAGTGTGTAGATGGGTGGGTGAGTACGTGGTTGAGTGGATGGGTGAATAGGTGGGTGAGTGTGTAGGTGGGTGGGTGAGTAGGTGGGTGAGTAGGTGGGTGAGTGTCTATGTGAGTGGGTGAGTAGGTGGGTGGGTGGAGAGACTTGTTTTGACTTGCAGTGTGGACAAGATGAAACACCCAGCACCTCCGATTACCACGCTGGGCTACGCACGGCGCGAAAGAAGTTCCACATACATTACATCCAGACCAAGCGTCGTACGCCGGTGCAGGGATCTACGTATGTATGCAGGACTTCTCACGCACCGTGCTAATCGCAGGTGAAGTTCACTCATTGAGTGAGCTTCACCCATTGAGTGGGCTTCACTCATCAACCACGGTAGTGGCAGTAGCGATAGAAGAGAGACAAGGAGGCGGCTGGCCGCCGGTGAGTGAGCGAGTGGCTGCCACAGAATCGGTGAGTGCCGTATCACCAAGCTCCCCCCCCCCGATCACCGCTCTGCCTCCCCCCCACGATCACGACTCACGCGGACACACGCGCGCACGCAGGCAGCAACAACAGCAGGGGCGCGTGTGTAACTGTATTGCACAAATTCGCGTTTATTTAAGTTAATTGTAAAAAAAGAAACATCACAAAACGAATTAGTCACAAATGACCGCCTTGGGCGAGCGCGCTGGCACGGCAGTTCCGGGATCAACACAGGGCCTCATGTACAGACAAAGACAGAGATCCCCTACCCCCCGGATAGCCTTAACAGACTGCTGGGGCAAGTGCTGCCAGTCAGTTGCACCTACGAAGGCCGGGACAGCACATGGGGGGGGGGAGGGGTGTTGGCAAATACCACGCCCGGCCGCATTTGTCTCCCTCGTGGCGATATTTACACATCGCACCGGGTACTCATTTTTGAGGTTGAGTCGACCTAGGGGAGGCCCATGACCCGTTCAGATAATCGTCACTGGTGTTTGTGGCTGTGAGTGGGAATGGAACTCGGATCGCCGGGCAATATCCACTACACTACCGCTTCCCAATATACATACGCTCCCTACACACACACACGTGTGTGTGTGTGTAGGGAGCGTATGTGTGTGTGATTGACTCGCCCGACGTTTCGGGCTCTAGTCCTCTGTATAGAAAACATAGACAAAGATCCCTTCTCCATAGGTGCTCGCTCACAGCACTTGCGCCAACAGTCTGTTAAAGCTGCACGGTGGATCTTTATCTTTGTGTATATACAATTTTATCCTACCGCATGTACATTAATACTGCATCTTTGAGCGATATCATTTCAACCGTTGATGCAGTTTACATGAAGTGTACATCCCCTTGTGTCAATCCACTGCTGGATGAAGGCCGCCTCCCCACGCCGCGTCGCTCGTAAGGGGGGCCTTGCTTGACCATACTTCACCACGCTGGTCAGTGCGGGTTGGTGAAGCGGTGGTGGGGTGGTGGGGAGACCAGAATCGGTGCCTAGAGCACTCTTAGCCACTCATGTGAGCCGTGGTCGGGAATGGAACGGTGGGTTCCATTGCGCATTGCGCTAACCGCTGTCCCACCGTTCCCAAACACCGGCGTTGCGTCCACGTGACCTGTACTTTCACGCGCGGGCGATGTCTCGTGGCTCGGGGGGGGGGGGACCTCGAAGAAGCAGAAGAAGAAGTGTCACCTTTGTGGTCTTATTGCCTTCGACCAGTGGGGCTCATAACCTTTAATTGCAACATCGCACCCCTTTGGTTTCTTAATCGTTACAAAACAACAACAACAACACTGTACAATGTCAATAAATACGTCGGGGTTTCGTGAAACGAAGTAAGTTGTAACTCACGCGCGCCCGTGTTCAATTCGTGTTTTCGATGATTTAGCTTCTAAAAAAATTTGGCCTTGTCTCGCCACCCCCAGAAAGGGCATCTCGCACCCCCAAGGGGTGCGTCCACCCCAGGTTAAGAACCCACTGTTCTAGATATTTATATAATGTGCGGAAAAACCGGCTTAACCAAATTAACCGGTTTATGTATTTACGTTGAGCGGTTACCGGTTATGCAAGAATATAACGTGTTTAACTATCTCAGCGTCGATGTCGTTCATGTTGTGTGTTGTGTGCGATAGGTTCACGAAAACTCGTCCACTCGCAAATGCAGGCCCTTAAATTTGGCACACGACGTAAAGAGAGTGGGTGAAAAAAAAAATCGACAATTGAATCGAACTGCGACAAATACATTCCGTTGCGGCTGAGGTGCGATGTCGGTTCTTGTGTGTGTGATGTGCATCGCGGTGGCTAGGAGATGATAACTACCTCGCCTGGTATGCAGGAGGTCGTGGGTTCGATCCCGACCCTGACGCCTGCTGCTCTATATTTGGAGTTTCGTGGTCGCGTGGATTTTTTTCTCCGGGTCCTCCGGTTTTCCCCTCGACATTGAGAAATACGCGTCTTAGATGAATTGGCTGCAATACATTTCCACATGATAAGCCACTTCGTTGAACTATCATTTGTGGCCAGGTCGCTTCTGACAAGGAGTTATATAGCTCAGTGGGCCTTACCTGGTAAAATAAAAATAAATATAAAAGGAAAACTGTGTACGTGTGTGTCATATCCATAACCGGAATCCGGCCCCGGCGGGCTTTTTATCGGCTTGAGCGTCACACTCTTAAACCCACGGGTCCGACAGACAGGGCTTGCTCGCGACAAGGCGCGTGGTCTAGTGGTTTCGGCGACCTTCAAAAGCACCCAGAGGCAGAAACAGAGAAACATTTTGGCGTTTTGTTTGTGCCCCCAAATTGTGCGAGGTTTCGATATTGGACATTTCTTTTTCAGTTTTACAACTGAAGTAACTTCGTCATTTCCGTTCAAATCTGTAGCTACAAAAAAAATGTGTCCCGTGCCCCAATAACAACGCCAACAACACACGTCATGCGTTATTGTCGAATTTTGCTCAGGATTTGTTTTCAAAGGGCATTGCTGTTGATTGTTAACTGTCGTCACGGGTTCGTGTCCGCTGGGGTCGTTCATTCCGGCCGAGAGAAGCCGTCACGTCCCGCATGCGAACTCCGCTCCTTCTAATTCTGCTCGAGGAAACGTGGCCGAGGGACAACAGCTTCCCACTGCGGTATGTATATGTCTACTGTATACGCGTGTGGAAAGACTACATTGGAAAAGGCATTACTTTAGAACCGCTTTTCGTTGTTCTCGTTGTGATTAGCACGGTTGGCTACGTACGGTGCGAAAGAAGTTTAACGGGTCACACGTGTTCCATTCGATGGCGAATCGATCTCGCGAAGAGACTTCATCTTACGCAGCGATCACGCGCGCACACACGGGCACAGCACTCAAATAATGACGACATTCGGCCCGTGAGTAAGCATCCGCTGCTGGATGAAGGAGGGGGGCGGGGGGTGTTTGACCATATTTCACCACGCTGGTCAGTGATGTTAACCCTGGTTCGGGAATGAAACCCAGGGCGGTCGGGTTCACAGCGCAGTGCGCTAACCGCTGCGCCACCGCTCCAACGTACGCGGTATATACGCGCACAAACCAAAACATACACACAGCGATACATACACATTGAGAAAAGCTCAGATACACACATACTTACACACACCTTGACAAAGAAACAGATATACATAGGCTTGTATTCATAATAATATATTTACAGATACATAATCACGTACATACATTAAAGCACACACACACACATACGGCATATACTTAAATACAAATACATGACTATCATTACTGAAGCATGTTCACTACGTACGTATATTATATAAATACAGTATATCAATATTGCCGTACACACGTCGCATATATACACACAGATGTATGGGTCACTGACATTCACAAACGGAACACGACACGTATGCACATAGCATATACAAGGACAAACATCCCCCGTATAGCCTTTAACGGACTGTTGGGGAAAGTGCTGTTAGCGAGCACCTATTAAGGCGGGGATGGGTCACGAGGGGATGGTGTGTTCAGCTCCACGCCTACCCGGGCGCCTTTGTCTCCCCAGTGCCGATGTTTACACATCGCCACCGGTACTCAATTAAGGCCGAGTCAACCTAGGGGTGACCCAGGACCGGCTCAGATATTCTTCACCCGATGTTGGCAGTCCAACCTCGCGTCTCATGCACACAACAGACACATATGTATACACATTGAGTATACGGTACATACACACACACATGCCCATACAGCCAGACGAACACACACACGCACACACGCATGTAAACTCGTCCACGCCTCGTCCCAGACCCGCACCGTTCTCACAGCGCATTGCACTAACCACTGCGCCACCGCTCCCGTGTGTACACACTCACCCAACCATGTGCACACGCGTACACGCAAAGAGCACACGCGCACACACAAACACACGCGCGCTCGCATCATGTAAACTCGTCCACGCATCACTCATCTCTCGCGTTCCAGACCTGCGCCTCGCTGCTCCATCTCCTCTCTCAACAGCGATTGCTGGCCCCGCCAGGGTATGGCGGAGGCACTGACTTGTGGGGCTGCTTCAACTGCGGCTGCTGCAACTTCTGCTGCTGCAGCTTCTGCTGCTGCTGATGCTTCTGCTGCTGCTTCTGCTGCTGCTGCTGCTGCTGATGCTGCTGCGGGCGCTGCTCGTGTCCGGCGCTCGCGCGGCGCAGGGCGCGCTGGCTGCACGCCAGGTCGGCCACGTAGGCGACGAGGTTAAGTGCCGTGAATGCGCTCACGAGGACGTGGACGTCCCACGCGCAGCGCTCGTGCGCGCAGCGCGACGGCCGCGCGGGGCTCCCGTACTGGGGGTCGAAGGCGTACACGGGCCAGATGACGGCCGCGCTCACGTAGAGCAGCACGGACAGCAGAGTGGCGAGCGCCACGCCGCGCTCCAGCGGCACGCAGCACGCGGCCGCCGCGGTGGCTGTGGCGGTGGTGGCGGCGGTGGTGGTGCCGCTGGTCGCGTCTGCGGCGGCGCCGCCGCGAATGCTCAGCACGGTGACGAGCAGCGTGAGCGCGAGGCACAGGCAGTAGACCGCCAGGCACCAGTGCGTGGCCAGGTAGCGGCCGTACTGCCCTCCGCTGAAGACGCAGCCCAGGATGACGGCGCCGCAGAAGATTTCGGCGACGCGCAGGAGGCCCGAGACGCTCGCCATGGCCGCGCGGCCCTCCGCCGCCTTGCCGGGCCGCGCCACGGCGAGACCCGCGTCGATGCCGTAGGCGAGGCAGGCGCCCGCCGAGCAGCAGGTGACGGCCACCCTGAAGGCGCGCACGGCCTCGCAGCCGCGGAAGAAGCACTGGTAGTCGCGCAGCGAGAAGAGCGGGTAGAGCGCGGAGGCGGTGGCGCAGAGGAGCGCGGCGAGCGCGGCCAGGGAGACGCGCAGGTTGTGCCACGAGGCGGGGATGCAGGCGGAGACGCGCGACAGCTCGAGCACGAGCACGGCCGCGCTCAGCGCCAGGCACACGGCCCAGACGAGGAGGCAGAGGAGGCCGTAGGAGAATGCCCAGCCGCCGCGGTGCACGGCGAGGCTGAGCGCCGCGCACGTGAGGGCCGCCTGTAGCAGGCGCAGGAGGCCGCGCGGGCTCAGCACGGAGCCCCAGTCCAGGTAGCCGCCGCCGCCGCCGACGTCTTCGTTGTCGCCGCCGTCCATCCCCTCTCCTGGGGTATGGGCGCAGCGAGGGTGGGGTCATCATCATAAATGCCGCCATAATCACCATCATCATAATCATCATCGTCATCATCATAAATGCCATCATAATCACCATCATCATCATAAGTGCCATCATAATCACCATCATCATAATCATCATCGTCATCATCATAAATGCCATCATAATCACCATCATCATCATAAGTGCCATCATAATCACCATCATCATAATCACCATCATCATCATAAGTGCCATCATAATCACCATCATCATAATCATCGTCATCATCATAAATGCCACCATAATCACCATCATCATAATCATCACCATCATCATCATCATCATCATAAATGCCACCATAATCACCATCATCATAATCACCACCATCCTCATCAGCATCGATGCCCTCGGACTTCAATCTCTTATTTGATCGGGAGATTTCTCCCGATCAGAATTCACGTCCCTGCGACGGGCGACGCGGCGTGTGTCGGCGTGCTGCGGGCCGAGTGGATGACTCGACTGGCCGGACCACGGCGGCGCGAGTCGGGGCCACTCGTCTCGTGGTGCCGGCCACTCGCTCGCTCCTCGTCGCTGGGAGATGACCCCCCCCCCACCACCCCATCCCCGACTCTCGTAGAGCCACGGGGGGGGGGCGGGGCTCGTGGAACCAATGCGGGTGGGAGTGGATTAATTTATTGGAACTGATTTCCAATTTACGATTTCGTTTCGGGTGCATTTAGGTGTCCCCCTTTATTTGTTTGATTTCTGTACATTTTTCGCAGAGTATTTGATGAGATTTTCTTACACGGTGATGCTACTGCCGCGTTGGCAGCGATGCACAAGCACAGACGACAACACCGCTCAACACGTCCCCTGTCAGTTTAACACGCAGTCGGCTTTCGCGACCAATATCATCCATAATAGAAGTTGTTTTTTGTTAGATCGCGTAATAAGAACACCGGGTGTGCGTGTGGCCTTAAACAGTTCACGCATATATACTAGGCGACATTTCGGGCAATGCACCTGCTTCATAGCACGTAATCTGCCGAATATTATTTTGCGTGAGTCATTGCCGAACGTGGCAGGACGTCGTGTGATGTTGCGTCACTCGCTCGCTCACGATCTCCTCCCATTTTTTTTCGCCGCTTTCTTTCCCGTGGATTTAAAAACAATCTCTCTCAGATTTAATCTCTGATTTACAACTCAGAAATTTCAACCCCCCCCCACTCCCGTGGTCCCCTCCCCGCCACCCCCCGATTGTATTATCCCTTCGTTTAGATTTCGATTGTTCTCAAAACCAATCCGCTTCAAACATCGACGCCTTGACAACGAACTCGGAACGCGGACAATTCCTCCTCCACGCAATCAACGCGCGCGTTGCCCGCTCTGCAGAGTCCGGCAGCCCGCGCGCTCCTCCCTGCATGGAGTGTGCAATGTCATCGACATTGGTTCAACGCAAAGGATCAAACCTAAAGCCCGGCGCGGTTTCCACATTCGGATGTCTCTCGTCTTCGTGTCGACACTCCTCGATTTGCGACGCGCGGAACAACCCCAGGAATAATTCCACGTCTCAAACATTTATATATATTTATATATAAAAACAAATCCGTGCGCCGACTGAAGAATGTCTCCTCTCCTCTTGCGCCCGGCAGGCATCACCTTCTCTCTCACCTGTCCGCGAGCCCCAGGTAACTCCGATTACTCCGCCGCGCGCACACGCGCGCACTTGGCGAACGAGCGGTACGGGGGGCAGCTTCCTCCTCCTCCTGCTGCTGCTGCTGCTCCTCTTCCTCCTATTCCTCTTTCTGCCGCTGCTGCTGCTGCCGCTGCTGCCGCTGCTGCTGCTGCTCGCTGTAGGCGTGGGCTGGCGTTAGGGCCGAGTTTGTCTCTGCGGCGTGCTTCATATACCCCGCGAGCTGGAACTAAATATAGCGAGGCACGGGAAGCGTCCCAGGACCGCGCCGCGCAGCTGCGGAGCCCAGAATCTCTCGCATGCGAGGGCTCAGAGAGAGGGGGGAGGAGGGGAGAGGTTGCACGGGGGTGGGGGGGGGGTGATGGTTGTGGCTGGGGTGGTGATGGTGTGGGTAGTGGTGGTGGTGGAGGGGCGGGGTGTGAGTATTGATGTGTTGTGTTGTGCGTATGGATCGGTAAGGGGGTAAATGAGAGGTGGGGGAGAGAGGAAGGGGAGATTTAAAAGAGAGGTAAGAGGAGAGGTAAGGGAGGTGTAGGGGAGATGTATGAGAGATAGGGGAGATGTACGGGAGAGGTAGGGGAAAGGTTGGGGATAGACTGATTGGTGGACCGGGACGGTGCTGCTAGTGGTGGTGAAGTTGACACTGCGTTACTGTGACCGTCCGTCTTTGTATCTCCGCATCACGTGGCACGCAGCGCGAGCCCGGAACTCATTTAGCCGGAAAACGCAACCCCCACGAGACTCGCAAAGGAGGAGACATATTCAGCCGTGGTGCAGTCACTCCGCTGGTAGAAAGGGGTTGGTGGATTACCTAGAGATTAGGGGAGCGATGTTGTGGGGTTGGCAGTACAGCAAGTGGGTCCATGATGATCAGACTGCGGGCGGACCTCTGGGTGAGCGTTATCCCCGATTCCGCGTGCTGGGTTCTTCTCCGGATTCTTTGGCTTTGGAACGCGTTTCGGGAAATTAAAATAAATGAAACAAAACGAGCAGAATCCGGCTCGTAACAACAGCACGTGTAACACACGGGCGATTTTTTAAATCGCCCTCATGGAACCCAACGCGTGATTAAATTAAATAATAAACATCGCTCACACGCATCAATCCACCCGTGGCTGAAGGCCTCCGCGCGCCGTGTCAGCGATGGGATTTATTTCACCATACTTCACCGCGCTGGTCGTAGCGGGGTGGGTTGATGCAAGGGCTTCGGTTTGGGGTAAGGTGGTGGGGGGGGTGGCCCAGACCCGGTTTAATGATCACACGCACGCTCTGCTGATGATGTTAGCCGTGGCCGGGGGCGGGAGGCTATGATGTGGTCATTTGAATTCAGGTCAATTACCGCGGCCCGGTTCACATCGCCAGTGCGCTCACCACTGCGCCACCGCTCTCCCAGTCAGAGCTGCCACCCTAAACAATGCACGTGTGTGTGTAGTTGATCTGTTACGGGTCAGACAGTGCTCATGGGCAATGTGTGGTGGTGGTGGTGGTGATGTATGTGTATGCGGCCATCCCAATGATTTGGCCGTGATGAAGTCTTCTCGCCAATGTACAGATCTCACCACCACCGACGGATGAGATGCAGTAGCCTCCTCCACGACCACCACCTCCTCCACCACCTTCTCCACCACCTCCTCTTCCTCCACCACCTCCTCCACCGCCTCCTCCACCGCCTCCTCCTCCACCGTAGACGCGACTCGCTCACCGGCGTCTGGGCGATGCGCACTCCGCGAACCCTGCAGGGGTCGAGCGGTCGAGCCGTGGTGCCGGAAAGAGGCCCTCTGCCGAGTAAGGGCCACAAACCGATGGTCGGACGAGGTCTCCGAGTGAGCCAGCTGAACGTCGAGAGACTTTCAAGGCCTCGGCGCGACTTTCTAGCCACGAATCTCAAGAGACGACAACACCGACGGGGGGAGGAGGAACGGCGAAACGACACCAACTCTCTCTCTGTCTCTTGGCTGAAGCCCTCTCGTCGTGCCTAGCAGGATCAGCGGGACCTCGACATTGGCATCGAGCTTCGGCACGTCTCGCTGCTGCCATCGTGCGATAGAATCGAGGGGACCCATTTCGAACGCGGGCCGTGCACTTCGCGGTGACGATGTGGAGGGGTGACAGCGCCACTCTGTGGAGGATGATGATAGTGGTGGTGGCACAATCGGGGGGGTGGGGGGCGGTACAACTGGTGTATCTACCAGTCATCTCAAGTCAGCCAACCCATGGCACCTGCTGGGTTTGTCCCGAGGCCTCCTGTCAGCGAGCCTTCGACACTTCACGTGGTCTCAAAGTGCACCTGGCCTGGCACAGGCCACGTGGTGACGTCACCGTCACTTCGTGGCGAATGGCCGTGGTTTTGGTGGTGGTGAGAAAGAGATGATGATCATTTAGCTCCGGACGGCAACCAAAATTAAAATCAGTAATTTTTTTCGAATTCGGTCAACCCTCCCCCCCCGTCAATATTTGAAGAGCACGTGGTCAATAACGGTGACGACTCAGCATTCATTAAAGAGCCGCATGGGGCAGCGGTGCCGCAGGTTGCAGACCCCTGACTTAGCTGGTCCGATATAGGGGCAGTCCTGGATGAAGCGAGTTCGGGGCCTGTAGCATATGTTAGAAAGGGGCCCTAAATAAATGAAATAATACGTAAATATTAAAACACACATTTGCTATACAGCCAGATATTACAACAAATCGCTAACCTTAAACACCCAGTCGTTTGTAAAATTTGAAGGCAGTATAGTACTATAGTAATAGAGCAAGTGCACAATCACTGAACCGGAATTGACAGCTTGAAAGCATTTAGCGTTGGGCCATTGAAAGTGCGGGGCCCGTAGCTACTGCACGTGTAGCTACTATACACTAAACGCTTGTGTTGCGATCGAAACGTTGTAGTTTTTGGTAATTTTTTTTAACCCACTTTACGGAAAGACCCAAAGAATATGAATTCCTGCAGTCACGAAAGTTTGAAGTCATGATTTATATAAAGTTACATATATTACTGTGCAGTGTTATGAATAGTATTGTGTTATATGCGATGTTGTTAATGACGGGCGTGGGGGTTAGGGGCCGTCCATAAATGACGTCACGCGATTTTGGACAATTTTTGACCCCCCCCCCCCTTCGTCACACGGCGTCACAAAAATACAGACCCCCCCTCAAATATGACGTAACAAAGCTCTATTGCTAATTGTAGTGTGTTTAATGTGGCGCTGCACTCTGATGTTGTAGGAGAAAACATTTATTAAAAAGTCTATTTAATTAAGTAGAACGTGTTGTCTATATTTATTTAAAGTTGCGCATTTTGATGTGACGTCACATTTCTAAACCCCCCCCCCCACCCTCGTCACACATCGTTACAAATGTCTGACCCCCCCCCCCCCAGGTGCGTGACGTCATTTATGGACGGCCCCCCTATGATATGAAACATTTTCATTTTAAGGCCACTTTTCTAAACTACGCGCGCGTTGTTTTTGTGGTCATGGCGCCACCTCGCGGATGATTTGGAGTTAACACGGTGGCCCCGTGGTGGCCCTGCTTGTGTCGTCCATGCAGACAGCGGCCCCATTCGTGTCAACCAACTCCACTGCCGGCAATCCCAAGGCGCACAGGTGCTGGGGGCTCGGCGAAGATGAACGTGGTTCTCAACGTCTCGGATGGACATTGCCTCCCCATTGCTGAGCGAATGATTGAATCAAGAGTGGACCATTCCAGGGCGAATGAGTGGAGCACTCCCGAATAATTAATAACACTGGTCAACACACTTTTTCTGGCATAAGGTATTCCAACGGGTTTGAGGTTATTTTGGGGTGCTGATTCCAAATCTGGCATCAGTTTTTGTCTATCACATCAGGTTTTTGAGATATCAAATATTGCATTTTCAATAACAACTGCAGAAGAAAAATATTAAATAAATGTGGATATCTACATAAAATGATATTATAAACACACTATCCTAAAAATACAGCACCATATTTTAACACTAAAGCAGTCACTGAATCGCAACAACTTGCAATCATAAGTGACAGAGTTAATTTCGGGTAAAATCAATGAAAATGGGGAATGCCGATAGCATAAAAATGAGATGTGATAGAGCAAATCTGAGATCAGATTTGGAATCAGCACCCTGAAATTAGTCTAAAACAGCTGCAAAAGTCCAGGCCAAAAAAAATGGTTTTTTTTGTTGACTAGTGTTATAGTTCAATGGGTGAATGTTTTTTTTCGGGTCAAATCGCCGCGTGTGTAAATATGCCCAAAGGTGTCTCGTCCACCCTCCTCCACCCGTCACGTGACCAAACGCGACCCTGGCATTGTCGTCTTGCCACCAGTCGCGAAAGACCTCAGTGTTAAATGCATTTGGAATGCAATAATCAAAGGATACTGACACATTGTATATCAGATGGTATATATATAAGATGGTGTAAATAATAAATGGTGTAGATCAGATAATATTTTTTGGCTATCCATCAAACGAAGATGGTCACCACATCGCGCACTTTCAGATGCGCTTCTGCGGCCGTCTGGAACGCTCTTGCTTCCGATATTAGGAAGCCACTGGAAGCTATGGCACTTTTAAATCATCTCGATTGAAAACTAATTTCTTTAGAGCTGCTTTAAAAAAATCATTTTATTTTACCAGGTAAGGCCCACTGAGATATACAACTCTTTTTCAGAAACCACTGACAACAAACGATAACCCAATTGTGGCTTATCATGTAGAAATGTATGGCAGCCAAACACTCTGAACGCGTGTTTCTAAATGTGGAGGGAAAAACAGGAGGACCGGGAGAAATGTTTACGCAACCACGGGGAGAGAAACACGCAAACTCCAAATATACAGCAGCAGGCGTCAGGGTCGGGATCAAAACGACGACCTCCTGCATACCAGGCGAGGTAGTTAACATCTCCTAGCCACCATGATGATGATGAGAGAGAGACGCGCAAACTCCAAATATACAGCAGCAGGCGTCAGGGCTGGGATCGAACCCACGACCTCCTGCATATCAGGCGAGGTAGTTAACATCTCCTAGCTACCGTGATGATGATTAGAGAGACACGCAAACTCCAAATATACAGCAGGCGTCAAGGTCGTGATCGAACCGACGACCTCCTGCATACCAGGCAAGGTAGTTAACATATCCTAGCCACCGTGATGATTAGAGAGACACGCAAACTTCAAATATACAGCAGCAGGCGTCAGGGTCGGGATCAAAACGACGACCTCCTGCATACCAGGCGAGGTAGTCAACATCTCCTAGCCACCGTGATGATGATTAGAGAGACACGCAAACTCCAAATATACAGCAGGCGTCAGGATCGGGGTCGAAACGACGACCTCCTGCATACCAGGCGAGGTAGTTAACATCTCGCCACCACGGCGCATATGCAGTATATCAGATGGTGTATACAGTACTGTATAATCAGCATTCCTGTCAACCCCTTATCAGTGGCTACCATATTACAGACAAATTCAGACCTTATTGGTCTAAACGTTCATCCAACAGTCCCATAACGAGAGAGAAACACAAACAAATAGACGCAATTTGTTTTGCCCGTACTGAAACGGCTGTACGCCGTATGGACTTGGAAACTCAATTTCCCTGTTCAAGAATACGGGGGGGGGGGGGGGTAAACTTTACGGGTTGACACGGTGTGTATCAGACAGCGAGGCGGTGGCGGCAGTGTTGCCCTGGGTAGGAGGCGCCACTAAATATCAACAAACTCTCGCGGGGGGCGGGGCTGTTGAAGGGTGGTGAGGAATGGGTGAGGGCGCGGGTAGCTGCGGAAATTTGTGCAGGTGTAGTGGTGATACGCGCTGGGTGTATATGTCGTGTGCCAGCGCGTATGTACGGGTGTGTGTGTGGTGACGCGCGCTGACGGGGAGGAGCAGGCGTCAGTGCGCGGGTGGGGGTAGTGCTGCTGATTGGCTGTGTGCCGGTGACGCGCCCAGAGGGAGTGATCGGGTAGCAGCGCGGTGTGATTGGTCGGGGAGTGGAAACACGCGCTGAGCGGAACCGGATCGTAGGGATAGCGCGTGGGGATTGGGTAACTGAGGAGCGGTGCCGACGTTGAGGTCCGCATCCGCTCCGTCTCCCGGGAAGAAGGGGTATATAAGGTGATGCACAGAGGAGCAGGGGCAGAAGTGGAACCATCTAAGAATGAAGACGAAGGTGCAGAGATAGAGCCCGGAGAGGAGAGTAATGGAGAGTAATGGAGAGTAATGGAGAGTAATGGAGAGTAGAGGAGAGTAAGGTATAAGTGTGTAGCCAGCGAGAGAGAACGGTCTACACGAGCTGAGTAATGTATAGTGTGTAGCCAGCGAGAGAGAACGGTCTACACGAGCTGAGTAATGTATAGTGTGTAGCCAGCGAGAGAGAACGGTCTACACGAGCTGAGTAATGTATAGTGTGTAGCCAGCGAGAGAGAACGGTCTACACGAGCTGAGTAATGTATAGTGTGTAGCCAGCGAGAGAGAACGGTCTACACGAGCCGAGTATGCATACGGTGTAGCCAGCGAGAGAGGGAGGTCTACACGAGCCGAGTATGCATACGGTGTAGCCAGAGAGAGAGATGCAAAGTCTACACGAGGCGAGTGGAGAGTGTAGCAGAGGCGCAGAGTCTACACGAGGCGAGAGAGGAGTGTAGCCGAGGCGCGGAGTCTACACGAGGCACAGAGAGCCGGCAGCACAGAATCCAGAGTCAAGAGAAGCGCATTGTGAAGAAGAGAGGCCACGCGTTGTATTGTTACAAGTCAAGATTTAATAAAAGAAGTGTGTTCCCGTCAAGGAGTTTCCTGCCGTCATTTTCCAATACTTCATCTGGCGTCAGAAGTGAAACGGGCTTCCAAGTATGGAGACGAGGAAGACCCGTAGGACCCACGGGATTGACCGCGAGGAAGACCTGGACGACTCGGGGCCGCTGGTGGCGGGGGGTGAGGAAGAGGACTTGCCCACGCTGCAGGGTCCGTCGACGGCGCCGGCCGAGCGACCGGGGACAGACGCCGGGCTTCGTGAGGCGCACTCCCGACTGGCGGAGCTGCTGCTCGCCGCCGCGTCCATCTTGGCGGAGATCAGCTCGTCGGGAGGAGCGGGGACGGTGGGGGACATTTTACAAGGTCGCCCCGCAGATTCCCGCCAAAACGAATGGGGGATTCCCGCCATTGCGCCTGGGCCTACTTTTGGCGGGAACGGCGAGCGCCACGTGGTGGTGGGTTCCCAAGCGCGCGCATCGACGTCATCAGCGCGCGAGGGGGTCCGCCATCTTACGTCTGCTGCTGGAGCCGCCATCTTAGACACCGACGGACAGGCGGAGAGGAACCACGAGGCGGATGACTTCATTTTTCAGCAGCGCCTGCCCACGTTGTCAGCCTTCAAGGCGGAAGGCGGAGACTGGGGCCAATTTCAGCGAAGGTTTTTGGCGCATCAAGAGATGTCAGCGTGGTCCGATGCTACGGCGCTGCGGGCATTGCCCGCCATGCTGGACGACGATGCGCTCGCGGCCTTCAGGGCTGCACGGAAGTCGGACCGCTCCACGCTGAAGGATGCGCTGGGGTTGTTGGCCAGGGTCTACGGGCCTCCCTCTACGTGCCGCCATCAGTTCTACGCAAGACGGAAAGCGGCCACGGAGACCGCGCTGGCCTATCGCACGGCGTTGCTGGCTCTTGCTGATGCTGCGTTCCCTCGGATGGACGAGGAGGGCCAAGACGCGATGGTTTTGGAGCAGCTGCTCAAGTTGGCGCAGGACCTGGGGGTCCCTATCAACACAGCTGACGAGATTGATATTTCTTCTTTGAGAGTCGCCACGAGTATTCAAGCGCACGAGGCCCTACAACGGAAGCAAGGCGTTGGTTGCAACGCTGCTGTCGTCGCAGCCCCGGGTTTGGTGGTCGCCGAACCCCAAGTCGTCAGCCCACGAGAGGAGGCGTTCGCCACGGGACGACCAGGGGACTGGAGGCCGGGGGCCCGGTCGCCTCTGCGATCGGGCCGAAAGTCGGAGCAACCAAGATCTACTCCGACCCTCGTCACGTGCTATAACTGCGGCCTCCGGGGCCACGTGGCGTCCGGGTGCCGCGCTCCGCGGCAGCGCGCCATGGGAGCTCGGCTGGACGACGACCGAGAGCCCAAGTCATCTCTACAATCCCCGGTGTCTCGGAACTGACAGCTGCCGATCACCGGCGGCCGGATCTCCGCGGCGGGGCCGGCCCTTTCAGGCCCGTTCCGCGCCGTCTGGAGCAGCCGGAACCGCCGGACGGTCGTCAGTGTCCCGCCCCATACGATGGACCAGCCAGACGGACTCGCGCCAGGTCGTGCTACTTTGCATGACCTGCCTCGTGAGGAGTCGGGGCAGTTGGAGCGCCTCGTCAATGCGTGTAGTCGCAGGGACGTGGGGCGCGTTCGTTTCGAATTTGCTCGTATCGTGTTATTGTTGACTTTTCGGGTTCATTGTCAATCTGTACATAGTTATTCTTGTTGTTGTTGTTGTTGTGTTATGTTACGGGGCACACTCGGGGGGTTACGGGGTTTTTTTTGTTGGTTGTCGTTTTATCGTCGCGGTTGGTTGTTGTTAGCAGCCGGGCCGGCTGCGAGCTATGTGGGAGGGGGTGATGTAGTGGTGATACGCCCTGGGTGTATATGTCGTGTGCCAGCGCGTATGTACGGGTGTGTGTGTGGTGACGCGCGCTGACGGGGAGGAGCAGGCGTCAGTGCGCGGGTGGGGGTAGTGCTGCTGATTGGCTGTGTGCCGGTGACGCGCCCAGAGGGAGTGATCGGGTAGCAGCGCGGTGTGATTGGTCGGGGAGTGGAAACACGCGCTGAGCGGAACCGGATCGTAGGGATAGCGCGTGGGGATTGGGTAACTGAGGAGCGGTGCCGACGTTGAGGTCCGCATCCGCTCCGTCTCCCGGGAAGAAGGGGTATATAAGGTGATGCACAGAGGAGCAGGGGCAGAAGTGGAACCATCTAAGAATGAAGACGAAGGTGCAGAGATAGAGCCCGGAGAGGAGAGTAATGGAGAGTAATGGAGAGTAATGGAGAGTAATGGAGAGTAGAGGAGAGTAAGGTATAAGTGTGTAGCCAGCGAGAGAGAACGGTCTACACGAGCTGAGTAATGTATAGTGTGTAGCCAGCGAGAGAGAACGGTCTACACGAGCTGAGTAATGTATAGTGTGTAGCCAGCGAGAGAGAACGGTCTACACGAGCTGAGTAATGTATAGTGTGTAGCCAGCGAGAGAGAACGGTCTACACGAGCTGAGTAATGTATAGTGTGTAGCCAGCGAGAGAGAACGGTCTACACGAGCCGAGTATGCATACGGTGTAGCCAGCGAGAGAGGGAGGTCTACACGAGCCGAGTATGCATACGGTGTAGCCAGAGAGAGAGATGCAAAGTCTACACGAGGCGAGTGGAGAGTGTAGCAGAGGCGCAGAGTCTACACGAGGCGAGAGAGGAGTGTAGCCGAGGCGCGGAGTCTACACGAGGCACAGAGAGCCGGCAGCACAGAATCCAGAGTCAAGAGAAGCGCATTGTGAAGAAGAGAGGCCACGCGTTGTATTGTTACAAGTCAAGATTTAATAAAAGAAGTGTGTTCCCGTCAAGGAGTTTCCTGCCGTCATTTTCCAATACTTCACAGGTAATGGGATGTAAAAGAAATTACTTTTGTTGTTGTTGTTGCTGTACGTGGAGAGACTCATATGGGAAAGAGAGACATCGACATTCCACATTCCTGCGGAGGGAGCTGGTAGGAACGTTGGGTTGCTGGGTCAATGGCCAGGGTCAACGGCGGCGTGGTGTATTCCGCAAATATGCCCGACTGTGAGGGCGGGCACAAGCCGGCGTGAGTAGGTTAAACGTTGAGTTTTATAAGGGCACCACGGGGTGACCAGCCCCTCCCCACCCAGCCCCTTCCCACCCTCCCCACCCTCCCCACCCTCCCCACCCAGCCCCTCTCCACCCTCCCCTCCCCACCCAGCCCCACCCTCCCCACCCAGCCCCTCTCCACACCACCCTCCCCTCCCCACCCAGCCCCTCCCTCCCCACCCAGCCCCCCCCTGCACGACGGACGGACGGACACAATAATCCCCTGTAGGCTTGTGTAACCAGGAGGTTCCTACCAGTATTATTTAGTAGCGATTCGCCTATCTGTTTATATAGTTTCACTTTTTAATTCTCATCAGGCTCCGGTGGTCGAAGCAAGTGCAGCCTCAAACTCTTGCAATGACCCCCTCTGTGTGCTGATCTTAAAGGTGCATTGAAAAATGTTGATACTCCGACTGATGCTCCTACTGTTGTGGAGTGACTCATGCAGCCAGCTATGGCTGCAGAGTTTGGTAGTACATGTTGTTTACGGCGTTTATTGTGAAAATTCCGTCACAGTTCCTATGACCACTGTCTCATTGCTTTTATGGCTTTATTTTGGTGATTTTCGATAAGTTTTTGGGTTTGGCCATGTTTGTTTGTTATAGTACAGAGTTAGACTGATGGCCTTAATCTAAGTTGTCTTGTGGTTGTTGTTGTTTGACTTGCATCCCACTGGGATTTTTGCACATTTTTGTGTACGGTGCTTTTTCTGCAATATTTTACTGTCTTTTCTTGGATTTTCTGTTTGCACTCAGTCACATATTCACTTTAAGATGTTTTTTGTTCATGTTTTTGCTTTTTATTTAAGAGCCGAATGGCTCACAGGGCTATACCTAATAAATGAACTTGAACTCTCTAGCCTCTCTAAAGTTGTGGTATGAACAAGGACAATTGCCCGAAACGTCACCTGGTATTTAGTTTCAAGTCCACACGGTGCTCTTTACGAACATGCGTTCACGCACTCCAGGTTAAGAACCACTGGTCTATGACTCGATCATCACTATGTGTATTTCGATTTAAAGCTTTCGTGACTGCAGGGATTCATCTTCTTGGTTCTTTCGGTAAAGTCACGTAGAATGGAAATAATAAAATAATAAAAATAAAGCATAATAAAATAATTATTCTAGGTTCTTTCGGTAAAGTCACGTAGAATGGAAATAATAAAATAATAAAAATAAAACATAATAAAGTAATTATTATTTTAGAATGTTTTATTTTTATTATTTAAATAATTATTATTTTATTATGTTTTCTTTTTATTATTTTATTATTTCCATTCTACGTGACTTTACCGAAAGAACCAAGAAGATCACTATGTGTGTTGTGCCTTATGCGTATATTCTGTATATACAGCGACGTAAGCTGATATGAAGCGGATGGGTAGAATGTTTTTGCATCGCTGGATCGTGAGAGGTCGCGGGGGCTTGGGGAATCCTTCATTCAGCAGTGGGTTAATCATGGCTGATGGTGGCAATAATGATGATGATAAACCGCCTCCAGCACGTGCAGAATCCAGCTGCCAAAGTTCGTCCTCGAACATCGATTTCTGAGCACATTGCCCCTGGTAATTGAGTCGCTCCATTGGTTACCGGTCAGGTTCCGAGTGCAGTTCAAGATCCTACTTCTCACCTACAAGGCCCTCAACAATGCCTCCCCCTCTTACATCCGTGACCCCCTCCACCCGTTATGTCCCAACGCCAGTTCTTCGGTCGTTTGCGGGTGGCGCTATTGTGTGTGCCGAGGTCGCACCTCCGTTCAATGGGTGACCCCGGGGGGAGTGGGGGGGCTTTTCACGGTGGAAGTGAATTCCACAGCTTGGGGACTGTGGAATTCATTCGATCTGCCGAGTACCTCGGTTTATTTAAATCCCGCCTTAAGACATGTTTTTCTCATAAATTCATTTTCTCCTTATTAATTTTGTTCTGTGTTTTTGTAGTGTGGTGGCGGGGGGGGAGGGTTATTTGTGTCCGTGGTTAAATCATGAGCCTGCGTGCTGATTTTAAAATTGCCTGACTTATTTACTTCCTTGCTTTTATCTCAGTGCAGCGCTTTGCGACCTCTGAGTGAAACGCGCGTTTTAAGTAGAAATAATTATCATTATTATTATATGGAAATTATGCGAGATTCTACTCTGCCAACTCAACACAAAAATTGCCGCAAGAGACAGAATTTACATAACGGGCGGCGGTTGATACGAGGGGCACGTTTTTTTCATTTAATGTGGACGCACGTTCATTGGGTAGGACAACAAGAAGGATGGATGTCCCTGACTGTGTGTGTGTGTCTCTCTTTCTCTCTCATTGTGAGCCCCGCAGCAGTAAGCACAGTCATCCTTCACGCGGAGGAGGGGGAGGGGGAATTGATTGACGTGAGGCCAGCAAAACAGAATTAATAACCCGAGCTTGTGCGCGAGTGTTGATATTTGTATTAATGCAACGAAAAAAAAATTACTCGCTCGCAACACAAAGTTGCGTCCTCCACAGTTGCAGGGATATTGCTGACCGCCCAAATCGGTTCTAACGCTTTCTCCTGCCAAAGGATGAGACGCTCATGCCAGACAGAAAGAGGCGAGTGGAGGCTGGCAGTCGCGATCACCCTGCGAAGACGCATCATCTGCTGTGCCGCCTTCTCCTGGCGAGCCAGGCAGGGTATGTGGTGGCACCTCCTAGAACAGTGGTTCTTAACCTTTTTGGAGGTACCGAACCCCACCAGTCCATATGCGCATTCACCGAACCCTTCTTAATTGTAAAAATAAAATATGATTTTTTCAAATTAAAAACATAGGTATATTTTTTACTGGTGCACAATCATATGAGTCGGGTGTGTGTCTTAACCTCCGCCGAACCCCTGAGACTGACTCACCGAACCCCTGGGGTTCGATCGAACCCAGGTTAAGAACCACTGTCCTAGAAGCACACCGACTTGGGAGGGAGTGTCTCACGGCACACGCGTGTGATCCCCCAACCTTGGCCGCTGCTGGATCACACGCTGACACGCGCCACCACCGCAAACAAAAAAAAATTAACCCGTAAAAACTAAGTTTTTCACTATAAATCCTTTATATGCGTGGCATCGGGGCGGCTAGAGTCCTCTCGTCCTCTGGCTTGAGATGGCTGCCACCTATGGGTCAGATGATTGTCTGGCAGCATTAAACAATTGGTAATTAAATATTTAAAAATGTTCCCCTAAACAGTGTCAAATTTTGGAAAAAAAATTTTTCACGAAAATGCATTGTCACGCACAACGAGTCTGTGTGCAAAATGTCAGCTCGATTGGATCACGGGAAGTGGGTTCAAAAACGACCGAAAGATTTGCACGGTCCTAAGCAAGCAAGCAAGCGAACTTAATATAAAGGATTTAAAAACCACGGCAGTATCCCCGCAAAGTGCCTTCAACGAGCGGAGTGGCAGATTATTCAAACATTGCGCGATAATCGACTGCCGCCGATGTTAAGGCATCAGTTGTAATGATGAATTTTTTTTTTTATTACACAAACGAACTATATAACACGCCGTTACGTCCTGAACTTGCGCCAAAGAGCCGTGATTTCCGAGTCAAATCCACGCGCCAGTTGTGTTAATGAATCGTCTGGGTCTGTCTGGTCACGAACAAGTCGCGTAATTCATTGCCTGCTCCTTGTCTACTGAGTGAGTGAGAGAGCATGCGAGGCGGACCTGCGCTGGAGAGATGGTTTTCGTGTGATTGGATGCGGCCGTGGTGCAATGGTCAGTACACTGGACCCTGACAATGCAGCGGTAGCCGGTCCCACTCATTGTTTAATCGCCCTCATTCCCGGTCCACCTTCAGCGAGGGTTTGTGCATGCGTCGTACGGTATTCATTCTGGTTGTGTTTGTTGTTAAGGCTTCAGATTGTGAGAGCTTTCATCAGTGTGTGCTGAGTCGAACGACTTCTCATGGTCTGATTTAATGACGTGTGCGTGGCCACCGTTAAAAAAAAAAAAACCTTTCCTTAAATCGGCTAAATCGGTTATATTAAACAAATGATTTAAAATTAACGTTTTATATTTTTAATATTATTTTGTGAGAGCTTGGATAATAATTTAAATTCGTAATACGCACAGTAGTCGCTCACTCTCGCCAACAATTGCCCAAGCACTGCGCTCCTCTACGTATTAAGGTGTTATCGGCCGATTATAACGAGTGTTTACATGCGGGAGGAAACCGGAGCACCCGGAGAAATTCCAACGCGTGCGAGGGGGCAACACTCAATCCCCTACAGATGGAACAGTCGCAGCTCACGCGTGTTGATGTTGTTCCCTACCTGCCTAATTATTGGACGCACGCGGCGAGGGAGTTTCACAGCACCGTCTTGTGCGATGAACCACCAAGACCTCTCTCCGCGGCACACGGATTATACAGGCAGCCACGCGAATCAGCTGTCTCGGCACACTGAACACCTCGATGGATATCAAACGCGACTGCGCCTCGCCTTCGCATCAGACGACGGAGTGACGTTGGACTCGGCGTCAATAATGGGGTTCAGGCTGCAGGGCGAGGTGCGGCGTTGGGTGTCCACTTTCGGAAGATGATGTCAGCCTCCCTAAAATGTATTGACTCGTCAGAGCGTGGGAGACTTGACAGGTATCTGACAGGTGTATTCTACTTGTGAGATATGTCCGTGGGCTATTTAGTCGGCAAGCTGCCCCCTCGGTGTTTTGGTTTCCACACACTGGACTTGCAAATCCAGAGGACGCCGGCTCGATTCGATCTCCGGGCGTGGCAGGTAGTTTAAAACAATGGTACAGGTCTCTTAAATCCTCCCACCCAGCAGAAAGAGTATACCGAAAACCCTATGGATTCACAGAGTGGCTCTCTGTACAGAATACTTCCGATAATTAACATCCGCACAGATCACTCACCTCCTATAGTACGGCGAGTGATATTCCACTCCAGGGTACATGCGTATGGACGCAGGCTTTTGTGTTTCTCGTCTATACGGACCTGGTCTCTTCTCTCGCCTCTCACCATCATCAATGACTCAGGACATTCTACGTAATAAAATGTGCGTCCCATACGCATTTGGCAGAACATACCGGTCGACGCTCGGTACACGCGATCCGATGCACGGCTCGTTCATAACCTTAATCATCCATTTTAATCAGTTAATCGTTACAAGTACAATATAACCCTTGACGGTTGAACAATAGTAATTGTTGGAATTGATGTGGCGTTTCGATTTAAATATTTCGTGACTGCAGGGATTCATCTTCTTGGTTCTTTCGGTAAAGTCACGGAGAAGGAAAATAATAAAATAATAAAATTAAAACATAATAAAATAATTCTCACGACGTTTCGGCCACAACGCAAGCAGCCGTCTTCAGGTGGAGAACAGGTCTGTCGAGAAGGCAGAGTCTGAAACCTGTTCTCCACCTGAAGACGGCTGCTTGCGTTGTGGCCGAAACGTCGTGAGAATTATTTTATTATGTTTTAATTTTATTATTTTATTATTTTCCTTCTACGTAACTTTACCGAAAGAACCAAGAAGATGATGTGGCGTTGCTTAAATGTCTCAGTAACTCAGAGCCCCGTGCATCGTACACATCAGCTATATCTCAAACATCAGCCACACGGACCGCTGGCAGCACATCACGTTAGCAGCATTATCTGATCATTTATCCTATCACATATTCTCCGCCACGATGCTTAAGTGACTCATTTGTGTTGTGTATTTTACGTATTTAGTTTTGCGTCGAATCGGGGGACCAATATCTAACAGAGAGTGAGGGCCCACGTCGATTAACATGGGACAGTTTGGTCGCCAGCATTGCTTCGAGCAAAGCCTAACTGCTGATGAGACACGAAAAGTCGAAACCAATCCTTGGCTGTAAACATTTGAGAGTTCACAAAGTTGGTTCAAGCAAGCCCCTTACCCTGCTGATGTGACACGAAAAGTCGAAACCAATCCTTGGCTGTAAACATTTGAGAGTTCACAAAGTTGGTTCAAGCAAGGCCTTACTCTGCTGATGTGACACGAAAAGTCGAAACCAATCCTTGGCTGTAAACATTTGAGAGTTCACAAAGTTGGTTCAAGCAAGCCCCTTACCCTGCTGATGTGACACGAAAAGTCGAAACCAATCCTTGGCTGTAAACATTTGAGAGTTCACAAAGTTGGTTCAAGCAAGCCCCTTACCCTGCTGATGTGACACGAAAAGTCGAAACCAATCCTTGGCTGTAAACATTTGAGAGTTCACAAAGTTGGTTCAAGCAAGGCCTTACTCTGCTGATGTGACACGAAAAGTCGAAACCAATCCTTGGCTGTAAACATTTGAGAGTTCACAAAGTTGGTTCAAGCAAGCCCTGGCCCTGCTGATGTGAAACTAAATGTCGAAACCAGTACAGAGTCTCCCCGTGGCCGCGTGGATTTTTTTTATCAGGGTCCTCCGGTTTTCCCCTCCACATTTAGAAACAGGCACTGAGAGTATTTATATTATTTTGGTGCTATAAATGTCCAAATGATGGGCCACTTTCTTGAGCTATGGTGTGTGGCCAGGTCGCCTTTGAAAAATAAGTTAATGTCTCACTTGGCTTCTCCTGGTTGGATGGAGATGTCTTCTTGGTTCTTTCGGTAAAGCCACGTAAAATGGAAATAAAAAAATAATAAAAATAAAACATAATAAAATAATTCTCACGACGTTTCGGCCACAACGCAAGCAGCCGTCCTCAGGTGGAGAACAGGTCTGTCGAGAAGACAGTCTTCTCGACAGACCTGAGGACGGCTGCTTGCGTTGTGGCCGAAACGTCGTGAGAATTATTGTATTATGTTTTATTTTTATTATTGTATTATTTCCATTCTACGTGACTTTACCGAAAGAACCAATAAGTTGAATCCCTGCAGTCACGAAAGCTTTAAATCGAAAGGGATGGAGATGGTTTAGTGTTGTGTGTGTGTGTGAGTGATTTGTTTACCTTTCGTGTACTACCATCATGCGTTTGTGCTGTTTGCTGTTGTAACGTTCTTACCCGCCGCTACTGGACACCTGTGAAAAGAGCTTCATAGCTCATCGGATTCCTCCAGTACAAATACACATTCTGGTTCTGAACCCAATGCTGCTGGATCCGTGCACTCCCAGATGGAATGCCGTGTGACTGATGGAATACGAAAAAAACCAGTGTACAGTATTGTTGTTTATGTGGAAGGACAGATATGGGTAGGAGAACGCGAATTGTAAATGGATTCGCTTCGCTACGAACGTCATTGTGTGCCCGTAGGCGCAACACACAGGGGCCTTTAAATCCTGTGGGTAACTGATAACATCTTAACCCTATCAATGTACATTTGAATTTATACCAAACGTAAGATGATGTCATTGCCAAATAGTACACCATATGGAACTTTCACCAGGCAAACGAGGATTTATTTTAACGTTTTTATTTGTAAAAAAAAAAAAATTTGCATGATGTTTCAGTAACATTTGGGTGGTTCGCAAGTCACTGTTGTGATATCGGCTCGTGTGTGGAGGTGCTGGGTGGATTATTGAAGCGTTGCACGACTATTGAGAGACGGCGACGGCTTGGGGAGACCTTGCATCCATCAGTGGATAGACCACGGCTGGTGCTGCTGCTAACGATGATGTCAACTCGTGGATGTGTTCTGTCGGGGTTTAGTCGTTGGTAGGTAGAATTGAGTAAGGTGGCACCTTAGTACATAGTCACTTTAAGATGTTTTCTTGTTCATGTTTTTGTTTGTTGCGGTTGCACCCGATTCAAGAGCTATACCTAATAAATGAACTTGAACTAGTAATTCTAGATTTGAAGCTTTCGTGACTGCAAGGATTCATACTCTTAGTTCTTTCGATAAAGTCACGTAGGTAAAAAAATGAAATTAAAATTAATAAAAAATAAAAACAATAAAATCACGACGTTTCGGAGGCAACACAAGCTTCCGTCTTCAGGTGAAACTGTCACAGCAAAAAAATCTGAACTAGTAAGCATGCAAACGGTTGGCCCAACGTTCCATGTTTACTGTGACGTTACTGAGGGGACTCATTTCGCCTCCGCCAAGATGAATCAATGTTCGCTGTGAGATGAATCATTTAGCAGCTGGGGCGTGTGGCCAAGTACGACGAAAAACGCAACAAATTATAATTGAAATCATCTCAGAAGTCCCGAGTTATCCTCTTCCGCGAGACACACGGGGCTGAAGCACTGCTTACTACAGCAATGGTTTCGAATGGATAATACTGGGCCTCGTGACATTTAGCTGGAATACAATTGAGAAAGCCGATTTAAAATGAGCGAGTAGTTACACTACCTATGGACAATAGGGGCCGTCCATAAATGACGTCACGCGATTTTGGACGATTTTTGACCGCCCCCCTCCTCGTCATACGGCGTCACAAGTAGTCAGACCCCCCCCTCAAATATGACGTCACAAAGCTCTGCCCACCCCCCAAAACCATATTTCCATTTTTAAAATAAAACATGCTTCAAATCGCTTTAAACTATTGTCATTGTAGTGCGTATTTAATGTGGCGCTGCAACTCTGATGTTGTAGGAAAAAACATTTATTACAAATTAATTTAATTACGTAGAACGTGTTGTCTATATTTATTAAAAGTTGCGCATTTTGATGTGACGTCACATTTCTCAACCCCCCCCCCCCCTTCGTCACACATCGTCACAAATATCTGACACCCCCCCCCCCCTCCTAGGTGCGTGACGTCATTTATGGACGTCCCCATATCAGAATATTTATTTATGCTGGAGGAATGTCACCATTCGGGCACGCCCTCATCCAGCTGGTGGATTGACCGTGGCTGATGCTGAATTTGTGAATGTTTTCTGTGCAAAATGTTTAAAAATAAAAGTTGCCGTACTGAGGATTTTCGTTGTCCTCTCCGCCGCTTCCCCAACGGCGGCCGCCACGTGGCGCTCTTCCCGCGCTTTTTTACTTTCTCGCGCGCGCGCGCCCCGGCACTTAAATTCCCTCGCGCGGGCGTGACGTCACGCGCGGGTACATTCCCCAGAGCGGATAGGGATAGGCGGCGCCCGCCGACCAATGGTAGCGCGTCCCGAGGCAGCCCAATCGCGCGCATCCGCGGTGGGAAATATAGAGCGGGGGCGCGGCTCTAGCGTCCCAGCCCGCGGCGGTGGTGGTGCTGGTGACAGGCGAGGGGTGAAGGAGGAGCGAGAGTGAGGAGGTGGTGGTGAGTGGGTGGGTGAGGAGGTAGAGGTTGGTGGTGAGTGAGTGAGGAGGAGTGAGGAGGTGGAGGGTGGTGGTGAGTGGGTGGGTGAGGAGGTAGAGGTTGGTGGTGAGTGGGTGAGGAGGAGTGAGGAGGTGGAGGGTGGTGGTGAGTGGGTGGGTGAGGAGGTAGAGGTTGGTGGTGAGTGAGTGAGGAGGAGTGAGGAGGTGGAGGGTGGTGGTGAGTGGGTGGGTGAGGAGGTAGAGGTTGGTGGTGAGTGAGTGAGGAGGAGTGAGGAGGTGGAGGGTGGTGGTGAGTGGGTGGGTGAGGAGGTAGAGGTTGGTGGTGAGTGAGTGAGGAGGAGTGAGGAGGTGGAGGGTGGTGGTGAGTGGGTGGGTGAGGAGGTAGAGGTTGGTGGTGAGTGAGTGAGTGAGGAGGTTGGTGGTGAGTGGGTGAGGAGTGAGGAGATAGAGGTTGGTGGTGAGTGAGTGAGGAGGTAGAGGTTGGTGGTGAGTGGGTGAGGAGGTAGAGGTTGGTGGTGAGTGAGTGAGGAGGTTGGTGGTGAGTGGGTGAGGAGTGAGGAGATAGAGGTTGGTGGTGAGTGAGTGAGGAGGTAGAGGTTGGTGGTGAGTGGGTGAGGAGGTTGGTGGTGAGTGGGTGAGGAGTGAGGAGATAGAGGTTGGTGGTGAGTGGGTGAGGAGGTAGAGGTTGGTGGTGAGTGGGTGAGGAGGAGTGAGGAGGTGGAGGTTGGTGGTGAGTGGGTGGGTGAGGAGGTAGAGGGTGGTGAGTGGGTAGGTGAGGAGGTAGAGGGTGGTGAGTGGGTGAGGAGGAGTGAGGAGGTGGAGGTTGGTGGTGAGTGGGTGAGGAGTGAGGAGGGTGGTGGTGAGTGGGTGAGGAGGTAGAGGTTGGTGGTGAGTGGGTGGGTGAGGAGGTAGAGGTGGTGGTGAGTGGGTGAGGAGGGTGGTGGTGAGTGGGTGGGTGAGGAGGTAGAGGTTGGTGGTGAGTGGGTGAGGAGGAGTGAGAGGAGGAGGGTGGTGGTGAGTGGGTGAGGAGTGAGGAGGGTGGTGGTGAGTGTGTGAGGAGTGAGGAGGTGGAGGTTGGTGGTGAGTGTGTGAGGAGTGAGGAGGTAGAGGGTGGTGGTGAGTGGGTGAGGAGTGAGGAGGAGTGAAAGTGAGGAAGATGTGGTGGTGATTGGCGAGGAGTGAGGAGGTTGGTGGTGGTGGTGGATGGAGTGAGGCGAGTAGAAGGAGGACGAACAACCACCAACAACACCACCAAGAAGAATAAGAAGAGGAGGAGAGGGGTTGGACTGACACCAACAGCAAGTGGTGAGAGTGAGGAGGAGGACGCGGATGTGGAGTGAGGTGGATTGAGAGGGGGGAGTGAGGCAAAGACGTGGACTGACACCACCACCACCAACAACACGAGACGAAGCCAGAAGTCGTGAGGGGGCAGAGTAGCTCTGAGGAGGAGGAGGAGACAACGAAGTTGCTTGACGGAGGCGGGAGATCCGCGTCAGTCGCGCCTGTGGTCCCCGAGTGAGGAGGAGGAGGAGGCGGCGGTGCCGGGCGCGGGGTCCTAAGGAGAGAGGCGAGACACCGACGCGCGGGGAGACGCGGAGGTGGTGAGACGCTGAGAGATCCGGCGAGACGGCTCTGGCAGAGTAGAGACACTGAGGGATACGGCGAGAAAGAGAGACACTGAGGGATACGGCGAGAAAGAGACACGGAGACACGCGTGGGAGTGGGGGTGACCGAGGCACGGGTGAATCGCCGTGCGTGCGCCACGCGGAGACGCGGAGCGAGACGCCGAGAGACGCCGCGGAGGCTGCTCAGCGCGGACGCGAAGAGCTCCATCGCAACTTTTTTTTACTTTCGCTTCGTCGCCCGACAGGAGCTTGCGGAGACCCGGAGAGAGAGAAAGAGAGAGACACACACGGGGAGACACGAGGAGAGAGAGAGACACACACACGGAGAGACACGAGGAGAGAGAGACACACACGAGGAGAGAGAGAGAGACACACACACAGACGGGGAGAGAGAGAGACACACACACGGGGAGAAGAGAGAGACACACACACACACACGGGGAGACACGAGGAGAGAGAGACACACACGAGGAGAGAGAGAGACACACGAGGAGACACGAGGAGAGACACAGACACACAGACGGGGAGACACGAGGAAGAGAAGAGATACGGGTAGATACTGTACACGAGGAGAGAGGCACACACACACGGGGTGTGGGGGGGTGGCAACGCGCTGCTCTCCCATGGAAAGACCGCGGCGACACTGCTGAGAGAGGTGCCTCTCTCCACCGTCAAGCCGAGCCCGCCGTGGGCTTCGCTACAGTCGACTCTGGACTGTATTGACCTGTGAGGAGCCGAGACAAGTTTGAGTCGCGGCCACTGCTGCTGCTGCCCCCGAAGCGGGGTCAGGGGGGGAGGAGCTGTCCAGCAGCGCGTGCTGCTGGCCACCTCATCCCGCCGTGGGTGGTGGTGGTGGTGATGGTGACGTTCTTCGTGGAGAAGAAGATGATGATGGTGGTGGTGGTGGTGGCGGCGGACGTCAAGGCGGAGGCGATGACGAGACGCGCCGTTGTGATGATGCTGATGGTGCTGATACTGCTGGGAGCTCGGCCGCCCCAATGCTGGGCTCAAGGTGAGGGGAGCGGACAATATAACACGTGTACATATATACACGCAACATGCGTTGTACATGCACCGTGCGTATGCGAACATGAGTGCACTTAAGATGCATACACACGTATACACGTGCATGCAATATATACGTGCGTACGCGTTCGTGCAGGTACATACACGTGGTGTCCGTGTACATGCATCGCACACACATGTTCTCATACATGTACACGCGGGCACGCGACACGGGGAATGAACGTGGAAGTAAGTTCATGATACACATGCAAGAAAATAAGAAAATATACATGCCGCATTCACCAACCCGCACTGACCAATGTGGTGAAGTATGTTTAAACAACCCCCTCCGCCCCTGTAACCAACACGCCGTGAGAGGAGGGATTCCTCCAGCAGTGGAGTGACGAAGGGGCTGTCCGTACACGATGTAGCACAGCACGAACACATGTACACACGGTACATGCAAGATACATACACCTTCAAGTGAACGAGACGTACAATGCACACGTGTACTCGCATGTACACAAGTACGTGCAAGTGCCTGGTATACGGAAGAATGTGTATGTGTATGCCCCTGCAAAGCTATGCAAGTGAGTGATTTCAATTCTCATGATGTGCTCAATGAGTAAGACAGATGACATTTAGAACAAAAAAATGTACCGTGGATTTACCATGTATATAAATATCTGACAACTTCGGTTTTCTAAACTGGTTTTCCGCAATTGAGGACGTGAATGGTTGATTGGTTTCACCGAAAAGTTCCACATCGCTGCTCCCAGTTCTGGTGCGAATACACGCTTACAAATGTACCCCCCATCATTGTCAGTCAACCGAGTAATTCACCTCCTGCAGAGTGTGACGCTGGCGAATAGAAGATTCTCGCGCAAGTACAGGAGGCATGGGTGCAGGCGAATATTCCCGTGGTATGTGGAAGTAGATGCCGTACAATGCTTGAGTGTATTATTATATGAGTGGACAATTCACGTGCAAGTATGCAAGATAAAATACATCGTACAAGCTGCGCGCACGCGTGAAATACATAGCGTATCAGACAGAGATACCCCTTATAGCCTTGGCATGCTGTTGGGGCACGCGCTTTTAGCGAGTAGCACCTATGAAGGCCGGCACGGCACACGAGGGGGTGGCCAGCACCACGTCCGACCGCCTTTATATCCCGGACTGGTTCAGATAATCGTCACTGGTGGTGGCCGTGTGCGGGAATCGAACTCGGGGGGGGGGGGGGGGGTCGCCGGGTTCGTAGCGCAGCGTAGCGCTAACCGCGACACTACCGCCCCCCACATAGTAAAGGTGCATATATGGACGTGTACTATCCACGTGTCATCATTAGGAATACAAGTCTGGGGAGGTACTGTCGGATACATGCACGTACCAATACATGCACAACCTACCCACTGCTGGATGAGATCCTCCCCCACGCAATGCGGAGTTTCCTGAGCATGCTTTCACCACGCTGGTCATTGCGGTGTATGTGAAGTTGTGGGAGCGTAGATATGCCGCGCGCATAAGAGTACAGGACAACGAATGGTTTTGCTGCGCTGCGCCTCATCCGCTGCCCGACCACTCGGAGGTCCGTCAGCAGCCTATAACCACCCGCAAACGCACGGTGGTCACCCATCCTTCGGCTACACTGGTTTAACACCGCTTGTCTTCCGAGATCGGACGCATTCCGAGTTGATTCTGCTAAAGGCAAATACATATATCGCGCCAGATGGACAACCAGTGTCATACAAGGTGGCTGTTGTTGTAGTTGCATGGCATGGTAAATTCCGTACACATTGCCACTCCCTGGCAGGCAAAAAAAAGATCCCCCGTATAGCCTTAATCACAGCCTATTGGCGCAAGTGCGGTTAGCGAGCACCTATTAAGGCCGGTAAGGCACATCCAGCTGGCTGCCTTTGTCTCCCAAGTGCACCGGGTACTCATTTAAGGCTAAGTCGACCTATGGGGGAGGCGCAGGACTGGTTCATATATTCGTCACACATGTGAGCCGTGAACAGGAATCGAACTCGGGCCGCCGGGTTCGTAGCGCAGCGCCGCTAATCACTGCGCCACAGCTCCTACTACCGTACAGTGCAGCAGTTCCCGTGCAATGACCCGTGCACTGCTTAGCTTTATTTAGACTTGCACAGCAACGTAATGCGTCTCGAGGTGGGAAGAATATCTCTCGACACATCACTGAGGGTGGGTTTTAATTGGTCTCGTCTCCGCTTCTCTACGAGCGCGGATCCAACTCGACCGCGTTGCGCCCGGTTAGGGGGCTTGGACTTAACAATATAGTGCGATCCATTTATAGATCACAATCATCAGTTCATGGTCAATCCACTGCTGGATGAAGGAATGCCCCCCTCCCGCTTCCCCCCCAAGCCGCCACCTCTTTCGGTACTGCGAGGCAACGATCCATCCAGCAAACCTGCACGCGAGTTGATTTCATCGCTCCATATCCTTGGTCTCAATGCTTTCTATTCCTTGGCTGCCACTCCGTCATTCTTCCTCTTCTTCTCCATGGTTCATAATAACACTGGTCAACAAAAAAAACATTTTTTTCTGGCCTGGACTTTTGCAGCTGTTTTAGACTAATTTCAGGGTGCTGATTCCAAATCTGATCTCAGATTTGCTCTATCACATCTCATCTTTATGCTATCGGCATACCCCATTTTCATTGATTTTACTCGAAATTAACTCTGTCACTTATGATTGCACGTTGTTGCGAGTCAGTGACTGCTTTAGTGTTAAAATATGGTGCTGTATTTTTAGGATAGTATGTTTATAATATCATTTTATGTAGATATCCACATTTATTTCATATTTTTATTCTGCAGTTTTTATTGAAAATGCAATATTGGATATCTCAAAAACCTGATGTGATAGACAAAAACTGATGCCAGATTTGGAATCATCACCCCTAAATTACCTTAAAACCGTTGGAATATCTTATGCCAGAAAAAGTGTGTTGACCAGTGTATAATCCCTTCTAGCCGTGACACGTGTTTTGCCCGAGCTCATTTAATTTTATGAATCGTGTGGATGATTCCATTAACCCGCATTGTGTTCGGTATAATCCATGTTCTCTCTGTAAGTGTAATTGTAAGCATGCCATCTCTCTCTCCACGCTTCTGAGCAGAGAATTGATAGGAATAACACAACTACATTTTCATTTGAAACCTCTACACTTCTGTTGTTAAATTGTTTCACACTTTCCTGATACACTTTGCATTCCAACATAGCTTGTGCGATTTTCTGACAACCTGCAATTTGAGAAAGTCGTGAGAAATCGGTGGAGTATCTATAAATGGATCGCCATAAACAAGGACCCATCATTGGTCAAAGCCAGTCCGCTCGATGTAGGAATTTGTGTGGCCCTTTGTGCCATTGTCCCAAAGTGGCTTTTCGGTACCACCCTGGTTGGCAAATTCTGATAGCAATTTTATTGAAGGTTTGTATCTCTAGATTAGCAAGTCTCGAGTGATAGTGTTTAATCAGAAAATTTAAGTATAATAAAGGTATCATTGTATGCTTCATAGAGTATATCGTATTGGAATAAAATAAGACTATGATATGCAGAATATAACAATATATCTAAAGTGTGTGTTAAAACAGATGCAATATACACAAAGCTTTCTGTTAATGGTGAACACTGCCCATGGTGGACACCCCCAGATGGTACCAGCTAACCCCCTTGGCACACCGGCCTAGTACGTCGTCCGGTTAGTTTAGCCGCCTCTAATTGATCGTGGAAGATAAGTCGGCTGCATTCAGCGGTGCTCTCCAGATGCTGTGCGCGACGGGGTCGTAGCTTTATTCTATAATGAGGGTAAGGGTAACGCAAACACACGTGCGATGTGTGTGTACACACGGCGACCCGCGTGTGTGTGTGTGTGTGAGAGAGAGAGAGAGCGAGAGAGTGTATGCACAGCATGTGTATTATAATAATCCTTAAAAAAGACCCCCCCCTTTTGAGGCCGCCTAATTGCATTGACAGCTCAGTGAAAACTGTGGCCTTTTGCATTCGCTTAATATATTCACTTATTTACCCGGGGAGCCTTCGAAGCTGTAGCGCTCTTGTGAAATAATAATAATAATGCAATTTATTTATCGAGGACGGGACGCTGCTGCCGTGGTTGTAATGGTTAGCGGCGCATCGGGCTTGCAATTCTAGAGGTCGCCGGTTCGATTCCACCTCGCAGCGCGACACTCGAAACAATGGTGCAAGTTTCTTAAATCTCCTCTGTTCACCCAGCACCTCGCCACCGTGGCGAGATGTTAACTACCTTGCCTGGTATACAGGAGGACGTGGGTTCGATTCCGATTCCGACCCTGATGCCTGCTGTATATTTTGAGTTTGCATGTTCTCCCTGTGGCCGCGTGCTTTTTTCTCCGGGTCTTCTGGTTTTTCACTCCACGTTTAGAATCGACGTGCGTTTAGAGTATTTGGTTGTTATAAATTTCCACGTGATACGCCACTTCGTTGAGCTATAATTTGTGGCGAGGTCACTTCTGAAAAAGAGCCGTATGGCTCAGTGGGCCTTACCTGGTAGAGAAAAAAATGCGTGCGCCACAGTAAGTCAATGTGTGGGTATTCCCACCCACCTCTTCAAACACGTCTGGTCAGCGTGGAATAGTTGGTCAAATACCCTCCAGAGGGAATCTCGAGAGCTCTGTCCAGCGGAGGCCCTTCCACCAGCATTGACGGCCTCGCTGAGTCTCAAGACTCTCTTTGAAGAGAGTCCTGCACAGTGGTGCAGGTATGGGTGACCAGGTAGCTCATGTGCAGCAAGGCTCGCGGGGTCGGATGGGGCCTGGGCGCCAGGCACCGAATGTGAGTGGTAAATTACACAGGGGCCCATTCCATTAATAGTACAGGGATCCATGCCAACCAAACGTCGCCACTCAAATTGGCCCAACATCCAAATGTAACATGATCCTCCTGACAACAGTTTTTTTTTAATTCAGTGAGGCTGGATAATTAAGTGCCATTATTATTCCTTCTATTTATTGTGCAAGGAAGCCGAAGTAGCTGGAGAAAACCCACCACACATATGAAGGGGTACAACTAAAACATCCGCACGGACAGTTTCACAAACCCACTTGCTGTGCTGCTGCCATCTCCCTGGCCAACGCACAGCCCAGCGAGTTTGTGAGTTTTGTAAATCTCTACGTGATCCACCAACCCTTGCCTCCCACCACAGGGCTCGCTCCACCATCACACGCGTGGCATGGCGGAGAGAAGAGCGGAGGGGGGTGGAGGGTTCGTGGGTTGAATGGCCCAATCCTGGACATAGTTACGGATTGTTAACTAAAAGGCTGTAATACAGCAGGTGCGGCCGGATTAGGATAAGCAGTAAATAGTTTTGAATTTAGCCCGGATACTTGGCGACCCTTGGACCCATTTGCTGAATGTGCCGCTCCTCCGCTGCAGCATCCAGAGCTACTCGAGCGTCTGTGGCGGTGCTGCAGCCAACGCTGCCGCGGTTATTACTCAAATGCAATCGGACGTCGGCGCGACCTTTCGGCGCTCGACTGACCTTTCACACGTGCTCACGTGTGTTTGTGTCTGCGTGTGTTTGTGTCTGTATCTGTGTTTTGTGTGTGTATGATATGCATATGTGAGCGGTGGTGCATTGGTTAGCGCAGCTTTGTCATGAACCCGGCATTCCGAGTTCGATTCCGGGCCACGGCTAACATCAATGGTGATTGCTATCCGAACTTATATATGTATCTCTGATCGGTGGATGCAGTGGTACGCACATCCACAGCCATGGAGGTAATACAGCCACAGCCATCGTGATAGGTATACTGGATGTGGTGTGCCGAGTGCAGAAATATTATGGGGTCGTCAACCCAGACAGACTCGGCTGAAAATAAACCCGTTTTTGGAATGTATATTTAACTGTGTGAGTGTGTGTGCATGAATACATGAGTGTTCATGGTTGTGTGTATTGATGCGTGTGCATGTGAGTGGCCTTCATGTGTGCTCACTAACAGCACTTGTCCTCCACTACATTCTATCAGACATAGTGTGTGTGTGTGCATGTATATACACATGTAGCGGTTAGCGCGCTGCGCTATGAACCTGGCGACCCAGGTTCGATTCCCGCTCACGGCTAACACCAGTGACGATTATCTGAACCGGTCCTGGGCCTCACCTAGGTCGACTCAGCCTTAAATGAGTACCTGGTGCGGTGTGTAAACATCGCCACTGGGGAGACAAAGGCGGTCGGGCGTGGTGCTGGCCACCCACCCCCTCGTTCGTGTACCGTTCCGGCCTTCATAAGTGCTCGCTAACAGCACTTGCCCCTACAGTCTGTTAAGGCTATACGGGGGATATTTATCTTTGTATATATATGTCAATGTGCCCTGTACATATGTGTATGATTTAGTGTGTGTATAATAATATTTTTTCGCTCCTTTCCCTTCCTGCCTAATGAGCCTTTGCAATGTGACACCCTTAATTGCGAACAGTGCACGTGACTGTGTGTGCCCCAGTACCTATTTCTTTCCATGCAAGTGAATAGCAATTCTTTTTGCTATTAATATCCTGTAAGTGTACACAACGTGGATATACCTACAACAAAGCTAAAGATTCACCGTGTTGCCTTACCAGATTCAAAGGACAAGTGCTTTTGTTTGCGAGCATCTATAAAGGTCGACACGGCACTACGGGGGATGGGTGGCCAGCACTATGCCTGGCTGCCTTTATGTTTGTATGTATTGTATGCTGAACTTATTTCGCACCATATGTAGCCAACCTTACTACTAGGAGGTGCGGGGGAAGGACAACAAACGTAACGCAAAAAGCAGTTCTTTCTCCCGAATGGAAATGTTTATACACCACATCAGGTACTTATTTAAGGCTAAGTCGACCTAGGTGAGGCCCAGGACTGGTTCAGATATTTGTCACTGGTGTTGATGGGCCATGAGCGGGAATCGAACTCGGGTTGCTGGGTTTGTAGCGTAGCACGCTAACTGCTGCGCCACCGCTCCCCACACAACACGCTGACCAAATCGCCCAGAATATGCCCGGTCTCGTCAGATCCCAGAAGCTAAGCAGGCTTTGAGCCTAGATTGTGCTTCCATAGGCAACCAACATGCGTGACATGTGTTATAGGCGGTGGGGCTACGTGGTTGGCACCGGAGGTGCAGTGGAGCCAAATCAGTTATTGTATTCTAGATTTGAATCTTTCGTGACTGCAAGGATTCATACTCTTAGTTTTTTCGGTAAAGTCACGTAGGTAAAAAATGGAATTAAAATTAATAAAAATAAAATAATAAAATATTACGACCGTCACAGCCAGATGTGCTGTATCTTGATATTGTATCATGATGATTTGCTGTATCTTGATACAGCAAATCTGTCTGTGATGGTCCCACCTGATGACGGAGACTTGTGTTGCCTCCGGAACGTCGTGATATTTTCTTATTTTATTTTCATTAATTTTAATTTCATTTTTAACCTACGTGACTTTACCGAAAAAACTCAAGAGTGTCAGTTATTGTAGTCTACTTTTTATGCTCCCACATCTATGCTCCCCCGACTTCAACAACCCGCAATGACCAGCATGGTGAAGCTTGCTCAAATAAACCCCTAACGACCCGCAACGGTGTGGCCGAGGCGGCCTTCATCCAGCAGTGGATTGACAAAGCGACTGTACGTGTACATACGTACACACACACACAGACAGCAATCCTGCATTCCTGTCATGGGACGGGCACGTGCATTGTGCTACTAAATGTCTCATTCAAAACCTGTCGTAATTATGGGCCAAGGCAATGTGTGTGCGTGTGTTTTATGTCTCATCTCTAGCCTGACCAACAATAGCTGCCATTGTTGCGTGTGAGTGTGCGTGTTTGGGCGGGAGCGGTGGCGTAGCGGTTAGCGCGCTGTGCTATAAACCTGGCGGCCCGGGTTTGATTCCTGCTCACGGCCACCAACATCGGTGACGATTGCACTGAACCGGTCTTGGGCCTCCCCTAGGTCGACTCAGTCTCAAATGAGTACCTGGTGTGGTATGTAAGCATCACCACTGGGGAGACAAAGGCGGCCGGATGTGGTGTTGGCCACCCACCCCCTTGTGTGCCGTGCCGGCCATCATACATGCTCGCTAACAGCACTTGTCCAAACAGTCTGTTACAGGCTATACGGAATCTCTGTATTTGTTTCCTTAGGTTAGGGTGGAGCGGCAGTGTTTGTGGCATGCTCACTGCACTAATAACGCAACTGACCCAGGTTAGATTCCCAGCCATCGCCTACATGAGTGGTTTATTATTATTATTATCTGAACCGATTCTGAGCCTCCCTGAGAGCGACGCAGTATCTGGTGCGGTGTTTAAAACGTCAAAAACTTGGGAGACGAACGTGGTTCTGGCCCATATCACCCTCTCGTACGGTATGCCAGTCGCCTTCATATGCGCTCGTGAACACAGCAGTCAGTGTGGGCTCCACGGGGGAGGAGCTCTGGTTTCGTGTCCCTGGTTTAAAATCCGATCCACATGGCCAGCATTTCAATTGTTCGTCATGGTTTTTAAACCCATAAGAGGATGATGGATGATGCATTAGAAGCAAATGCGTGATGTGTGCTTTTATAACCCATCCACTAATAACGCGGCTTATTCGGTAACAACCCAAATGTTTGTTTAATAATCTGACGTTCCTGGCGCGGGTCCTGTCCACGGAGCGAAGCTTTGACGAGCGCCTCTCGAGTTTCATTTCCCTGTGATCAGCCGATGGTCACCGGCTCGCTTTGAAGAGCAGGGTGGGGGGTGGTGGGGGAGGGCAGTGACCGTCACAACTGAAAAGTGAACAAAAAGTGAAAAGAGTGGATTTGTCAAAGCGCCCGGAGGGTGGGTTTAGGGGGTGGGAGGGGTTAGTGGGAAAGATTGGTGATGGTTGGCAAGTTGATTAGGGCCAGTGGGAGGATGAGTACTCCTGGCTGGTTGGGTAGGATTGGGATCAGTGAGAGGGCTCGTACTAGTGACTGGTTGGTTAGTGTTATGGATAGAAAACTCGGAAGGTTGGCTAGTTGGTTAGAGAAAGGAACCCACCAACCTTTTATTATGAATAATACTGGTCGCGAAAGCATACGTGTTAAATTAGAGAAAGGAACACTAGTGGCTGGTTGGTGAATTGGTTAGGGATAGGACCACTCGTGGCTGCTTGGTGAGTTGGTTAGCCTCGCGTGCTCCACCCCCAAACGGGTGGTCCCTCCTGCCCGTAGCAATGCATGTGGCCTTTGCAGGATTTCGGTAAGATTTCGTTTGTGGTGTTCACAGCGCCTTATTAAAACGCTACGGGAACAGCAGGAGGTCGCCACTATTTATTATTTCGTGGCAATAATTAATTACAATTAACGAGGTATCTGTGCCACAGGGGGTCGGAACAAGTGGAGGCTGCTTGAGCTGTTGATGTAAAATTCGTTCCCGCTGGGGTTTTGTGGATGACGGAGAGGGGACGCGATGCAGGAAGGTGCCTGACCCCCATTTCTTCTATTGTTGTTGTCATTTTGCCCCAATTTCATCCCGATTGTGCGATCAGCGTCGTGGCAAGGGACGGAGAATCCATTCCGATCTCTCGCAGTGCAGTGGCCACCCTTTGTGCGAGAGAATGACCCGTGGAGGGTGGATCCCTTCAAGTGACCTTTGGTCCACACACCATAGAAGACGGCGGCACTTTTCCACGTGCCCGAAAAAATAAATGTCTTGTTCATTGCGCGACAGTAAAACCAATTATTTCATTCTGAGTGCTGAAACTGTAGCCAAATTAAGTGCATAATAACATTTTACGGGGTTAATTTTTGCCCAGCCATTGGTTACCGGGCTAAGACCGTCAAATTCGATATACGCGAAAACCTGTTTTAATCACTTCTTGGTCTATGTAGGTCTCTGTGGAAGCCTATGAGTCTCTGTACATTACTGGTGACTGGGCTGAGACCATCACGTCATGGTGCTTGAGAAACCCATTTTTATCTCAAGCAGGTTCCGTACCACCCATGGTCTGTGTGTGCAGCCAACCTCCACACCTGGGGCCAAAGTGACCACAACCCACTCTGTGGATGTGGTCAGTGACATACTGTGTCGCACATTGAGTGGCCCCTGACCGGACTCGACGGTGGACTTAGGGCCCTCCCTCCACGCTGCTGATGAAGCGACTGTCGCATGGCTTGGCAAGACGATAATAATACTTGTAATGATCACAAGCAGCTGAAACCCGGACTCGAACACTGGCTCTCAGCGGTGCCAACTCAGCACTCTAACCTCTGAAGCCATCCGGCCACCTTGGCTGACCCCATTTCTAACCCGCTTCTCGACTGAACCTCAATCCTGTGATCCCCTTTCCGACTGGCTGTCAAGACAACCATCCCTACACGGATGATAGCTGCCCGGGCCGCATCCTAAATTTGGGGCCAGCAGAGTCAAACCTGACATTTGGCACAAGCAAGATTGTACAGGGTCAGCCAGTGACCCTTGACAATTGCTACGTTGGGCCACTTGTGGGGCCAGTGATGGCGACGTCCGTGCAGGCCGACCGGCGTGATCTCATTATCTGAGAAATTGTGCCCCACGCTGCTCTGCTGTTGCTGTTGTTGCTGCCGCTCTCTCTGACTACGGATCGAGGACCTTTGACACCCACGGTAAAGGAGAGACGTTTATGGTCTTTATGGCTCAATAAACAAACAGAGTCTGGTGAGTACATTCTCCTTGAGTGTTAGCAATGGGTGGAGTGTCAGCAGTACAATGGAGTGTTAGCAACTCGTGGAGTGTTAGCTGTGGGTGGAGTGTTAGCTTTGGTTGGATAGTTTGTATGAAGGTTAGAATGTTAGCAGTCGGTGGACTTGTAAACAAAGGAGTGGAGCATGAGAACTGTATAGAGTCTTAGCAGTGTGGTGGAGTGTTCGTTGTGGCTAGGAGTGTTAGCTATGGAGTATTCACATAGATGGCGCAGTGGATTGTGTGGTGTGGAATTTCAGTAGCGGGTGAATTTGTATCTGTTCGCATTGAGTGGAGTGTTAGCAATGAGGTGGAGTGTCAGCGGAAGGATGGAACATTCGGAGTTGATGGTTTCTGAGCAGTGGAGTGAAATTATAGCAGTGGATGGATTTTGCGTGTTAGCCAACTAAGTGTTAGCAGGGCGATTGGGTGTTAATCGCGGGATGTCTTGGCAGAGCCAACGTGTTGAGTAGGCTACTGCGCCAAACTATGAACTTTTCTGGATCATGAGTTTCTCGTCATTTACAGAAATGTCGGCAAAGGGGTGGGTTTTTTTCTCTCTCTCACAACAAAGCAATTTGCGGTATACGGGATATTTCGTGGAAATAGCGACCACCAAACTTTTGTGAGTACATGCAGACACCCTTTTACGAGCGCACACATTTACGACTCGCTCTATAAAAACGCCGAACGCGGGACTGAAAGGTAATCTTAAAAATTGGGTCGGTGTGACATTATTTCAAATCGTTCCCGCAGATGTCTGCAGTCTCCACCGCCCCTCACGCACATGTGCAGCCCGCCGTTTTATTACCCAGCTCTTCCAAATCAAATCGCCGTGCGACTCCCCGTTACGGCGAGACTCTAGCCGCGCGGCCTTTTGCAGTCCTTCGGAAGGAACAGTCCATTCATTCCGTAGCATGTTACTGCTTTGTGTTCTGTGGGCGTGTGGCCCTCTTAAATCACAAACTGTCATTTGGGGACCTCCGCAATCGGCCACGAACACAAGGCGGTGTGCGCGCACGAGCGGGCTCTGGGATGGCTATGGGGAGAAAGGGGGGGGGGTGGTAGAGGGAGGTGTGGACAGAGGGCGTGTGCAGTGGGGCGGCAGTTGTTGGGGGGATGGGGAGTGGGCTGGGTTGGGATGGGTGGGGGCGCATTGTTTCCAATCTGAAATGGCTCTGAGAACCGCGATTAGAAGCGGGGAGCTGCGGGGGACCGCGGCCTCTTGTTGCCTCTCTTCCACGCTTGGCTGCCTTCCACCGCTACCCCCACCCGCCCGCCCACCCCTGGCCCTCCCCTCCCTTATCCCTCGGCTTATGACCCCCCTCTTTCCTCACGGCGGCACCCTCTTGTTCAGCCATTCCCCTCTTCTTCAGCCTCTCCCCTTCAGCTGCTCCCCCTCCACTTCAACTGCTCCCAAACTGACTCGACAGTGGCATCATTCGCTTCATTTGTACGGCAGTTACCCACCGAGACGGGGCACACATAAAGAGTGCTTCAGAGGTGCACTTATCTGTTTTGCAAGTCCTATGAGCTATGCTTCCCCCTACCCACCCCCTTCAAATTTTACGCTTTTGTGGTTCGGAAAATAATAAATGAATAACCCCCTCCACCATCTTCATCTCGCTGCCCTTGAAAATGCAAACTTTGAAAAACTCTTTGCAGCCGCGCACGCACAGCCAGCGTGGTCTCGCATTACAGCGATTTTGCCAAATTTAGCACTTCGTAACCCCGTCTCATTATTCAGCTGCGCGTTAATTGAACGGCGCCGGTGTAATTCACTCACTCGCGGTGAGAGCTGCGCTGCCTTTCAAATGGAATTTTGATCCGTTTATTTATTTTCATTTCCGCCCCCCTCCTTTAGAATTGTATTTTTCAAAGTGTGGCATTTTCTGCTCGAATGCCAATGTTGGGCACTCGGGCGGAAAGTGGAGGTGATGGGAGGGCAGCGGTGGTGGACGGGGAGCAGAGAGAGAGAGGGAGAGAGCGGTACAGTGGGGGTGGACACACACGGGTGGTGGTGGCATGTTGGGGGAGGGTGGTGCCACGCAGGCGAGCAAAGGAGTGGGGGGGGGCGGCGCAACAGGGGTCAAGCGATTTCGCGTGAGTGACAGAGGCAGGAGGGCCCGGGGTTCGTGCGCGGGCTCGTCACGCGTCCGCTCGAATGCCCACGTCGTCGTCCCAGCAAAATACAAATTGCAAGCGGTTGCATTATTTACCGACGCAAATCATTTGCTGTGATTTCAGCTGCCGCTTTCCATTACGCCTCCGGTGCCCGGGCACGCGGCGGCGCGCGGAGACGCGCGTCGATAGCGTCGCAGATTTACACGCGGACACGGGGACTCACGGCTCCCCCGTGCAGCACCGTACGACCGCCTTGTGCCCACCGTGGCACGGTTAGTGGGGGGAAGGTGGCGCGGTGGGAGTTGACATTATGCGGTCCGGTGCTGTCACCATTACCTTGACTCATTTGCCCCCTGGATGTAAAGGAATGACGCGACCCAAAAGAGTAAGCGGCTCTTACAACAACTCTCTCTGTCTCACCTCTTTATGTTCCAATGGGATCTATTTTTTTCCCTTTATTGACGAACGTGTTGAGAGTTTTGTGCTATTTTTGTGATTGTGCACCGCTTGCCATCGCAGCAGCAGCATCACCAAATAATGTGTTACAACTGCGTAGATTTTGACGGCTGTGCTGCGTGCGTGGGTCTCCGACGTGCGGCTGGGGATGGACGTCGTGCCGAACAAGACGGCGCTACAACCCGTAAAGCTCACTGCAGAGCTCGGCAGCTATTATCCTGCAGATACGACACCAGGGCAGTGTGCTCTGGGCTGTCCGGCGTGAGTGTGAAGCTCTGTTAATGAGACGTTAGACTTTATAGCACTCCGGTGACATTACCGCGACATCACTCCTGCACATTTCAATGTGACGTCAATGCGGCGACATTACAGCGGGTGCGATAATGGGGCGCGTGCCCGTGATGTTAAACTCTATTCCTCATTACCAAAGCTTCAAACTCTTACCGAGCAGCAGCCTGGTACACGTAGCAGTCTCGGTTCATTTCTCCGCGAAATAACTACTTGTGCATTCTGTTTTCCTTCAAGGAGGAGAGGTCTGAGATAGCGGCCGGTTCCGTTGTGTGGCCCCCTGGGCCTGTGTCTCAGCTCGGCCCTGGCTTTTGCTGGTTGAGGGCCACCTGTGAGGTCAGCCGAGTCCTTAATGAGTCACTCGCACCGCGGGTAGTGTTGGGGCTAAAGATAAATGCGGCCATGCATGACTGGCAGCATGCCAGTGCGTGTGCCCTTCCCCCACGCCTTGTGACAGGGTAAAATACAAACAGCACGCTAGCAGAACCCGCCCTATCCATCTTTAGCACCGTTCACACTGGGCTCCAAAGTGTACATTGCTCCCTGAGAACGAATGTTTAAGGGTGCTTTATAAATTGGCTATGAACCCAGCGATCTGAGTTTTAACATCAGTGGCGACTGATATCTGGACCTGTCACCAACCCGCACTGACCAGGGTGGTGAAGTATGGTCAAACAAGCCCAATGATCGACATGGTCATGGGGCGTCTACATGTACAAAATGAACGTGTACAGACTGTTTTTGTCAATCCACTGCTGGATGAGGGTCTCCACTGCTGGATGAGGGCCTCCACTGCTGGATGAGGGCCTCCACTGCTGGATGAGGGTCTCCACTGCTGGATGAGGGTCTCCACTGCTGGATGAGGGTCTCCACTGCTGGATGAGGGTCTCCACTGCTGGATGAGGGCATCCTCATTCCGTGCAGGCCATTCGGATATTTGACCATATCTCACCACGCCGGTCAGTGCTGGTTGCTGAAGGGGCACCTGGCGCCCAACCCCGCTTTTTCAGCGAAACTTCTGTGCCTTCGGCTGATATTAGGAAAGGAACGACACGCGCGGTGACATACACTGTGGGAGGACACGCCATTATTAACCGTTAATGACGCGCATAAAAAGAATATATGGCAAATTAATTACAATTAACCTAGCTTTCTGCGAAACCCATGACATTAGACTAATGAAACTAAATTAGCGATATACGATTTTACAAAGTATAACTCTCCTACGCGGTGACCTCGGGAGGGCCTCAAAGTAATCAAGGTGAACAGCCAGTTCATTGTGTGCGGCTTGCCTGTCGCCGGAACAGCTGTGTGCGCGCGAGCTCGCCCTCGCATGCCAATGAAGTGCGACTGGGGCCGTGGGGTCCCCGCGTGCAACGCCGCACGGCGCTTCGTGGGATCTTGGGATTGCCTTGGGTGGCATTTGTAAGACTCGAGATAAGACGCCACATTAGTATTTTATCTGGATTTTCGCTGAAATTACCGCTGGTGCTTACGAAGCTCGGAGAACCAAACAAAGGCTCGCCGAGCCAGACCAAATGACGTGTTCTATCCCTTTCAATCAGGGGCATGGCGGTTTCATGAAGCTGATTAAACACCTAACGCGTACGCGCGTGACATTAATCGCGTGAAATCCTTAATGAGAAACTTTTATAGTGTCAGGATGAGTTCCATTGTACCCTTATGATTACTGAAGCGGAAGGCCTCTGTTGTCGGGGCTCCGCGTCCTCTGAATCTTCGGGCTCTGATATGTCAACGTATTGTCGCCGCGTATCATTTGACCACTACCGTAGCAACAGCGCGATAGGGTTTAACATTTACGTAAAATTTAATGTGAAGTGAAAATCGATTCCAGCCATTCTCAATCCTCCAAAGGATAACGGTCTCCCACATACCATGTCAGTCATGGTGGGGATTTTGGCCATACTTTACCACGCTGGTCAGTGCGAGTAGGTGATGGGGTGGGCGGGGGGAGGGCAGGACCGTTTTTGATGTCACCAGCGATGTTAGCCGTGGCCGGGTATTGAAGCTAGGTCGCCAGGTTCATAGCTGCTCTTGCTAATAACCACCGTACTGACCACTCAAATCCCCCCAAAAATGTTGAATACCCTCTATAAAAGAACATGCCCCGTGAAATAAATTCCAATATTTCATTAAGACTCAGCAGCCTTCTGCCAGACACGGTTTCAAGCACTCGTTAATTGCAGGTCGCATGAGTGCAGTGCCGCAGAAGGCTCGAAAGACACGTGCAAATTAGCGGCTCGATGTTGGTGAAGTATGTGCCACACCTGGGTGTGAAGGTTATGGGAGTCACGGCTGGAATGAACCCTCCTCTGTGTGGTCTCGGCTATGAGCGGTGAGTCTTGGATTCTATATATTTTTTTCGTTGGGGCCGCCAGCAACACCGTGATATCCACCGCCGGGGGGATGAAATTGTAACGTGACCTGCCGTTAGTTAATTCGCGTGCTATCTCCTCCTCGCGTGCTGTTGTCCAATATGTCCGGTTAACTCCTATGCTCCACTCTCAGGGGCATTGGTGGTTGGGCATCTTACAAATTGTGATAATGCTGGCTAGGGTTTCCTGGAATCGCACTCGTGAATGACTCTCTCTCCCCGGAGAGCATAGGAGATGAGGGTGGGGTGTGGGAGAGGAGGGGGGGGGTGGGCTGGTGGGGTGGGGGGCAGGGGGTTGTGTGTGTGGGTGGGTGAATGGGTGGCTGGGTGTGTGTGTGTGTGGTGGGGGCTAATCTATTTTAAACAACAACAACTGGCTTGGATAAATGCGAATGTTATTTCTACATGTTATATCCTCTGCACTCAGCATTCTTTCCTCAGTAGCTACATTCCCTGGCAGCCGCAGCAGTCGGTAGATAATCGCTTGCTTGGTCTGAAACACAAAGACAAAGATCCCCCGTATAGCCTGAACAGACTGTTGGGGAAAGTGCTGTTAGCGAGCACCTATCAAGGTTGGCACAGCACACGAGGGGGTGGGTTGCCAACACCACGCCCGGCCGCCTTTGTCTCCCCAGTGGTGATGTTTACACACCGCACCAGGTACTCACTTGAGGCTGAGTCGACCTAGGGGAGGCCCAGAACCGGTTCAGATAATTGTCACTGGTGTTGGCCGTGAACGGGAATCGAACCGAGGTGGCCGGGTTTGTAGCGCAGCGTGCTAACCACTGCACTACCGCTCCGGTCTGAAACACTTTCTCTCTCACACACGCACGCGGTGACAAGTGATAAATATATTCGCCGAATTTTATGCGTGTTGACAATTAGCAATAAATTGCGTGCATCGTTTTTTTTTTAAACGACATTAGCTACGCAAACAATCCCGCGTTCAAGATGATTAATTGCCGCCTCGAAGCCCGGAGCATGGTTTGCTCCAACTATATTTTTTATATCTCCAAATACATAGAGAGAGAGAGATCAGAGGTCATGCTATTAACATCAGATCAGGAAGGGGGCGGTGCGCGGTGCCGCCGCCACCGTAAACCACGGTGTTTGTCCTGTATCGGCAATATCGCTTCGTCCGCTCGCTCCGCAGCTGTCACCTGGCAGCCTGCACGCTGACCTTTTAATGCGGCTCGTAAACCGAAACGGAGAGCGTGATTTCCAGGCTCCCCGCACGGAAACCTGCAATACCTGTTATTTGCCGCTGCCCTTCTCTTCAATTTCATTTTGCTCAATGTACCTGCCGATAGTCAATTGACCCCCTGATCCGGTATTAGCGACCCACACTCAATTCCGAGTGAGCGGATACACCGCGCCGCAGTTGAGGAGGCGGTCGTAGTAGGCGCCGCCGGGTGGGTCTGCGCAATCGCACATCGAGCGTGCTTCGTCGTCAACGCTGCGACGTCGTCGTTTAACTGGGGTGAGAACTCAAGAGAGCGGGATAACGAGGCTCATTTGCAAGAGTGGCCTGGGTCGCCAAAATGACAAAAGCAACAGCATGAAATAAGGCACGGCGATAAATCAAATCGAAATCAGAGCAAAATCAAACCGCGTAGCGATATTGCTCGTCGTCCATGCCGTGTGGTGTAAAGTGGCTGGCAGTGGCTGGCGAGGTTGTGTGCTAATTTCGATTAAAGTCAACCCTCCACTTTTAGCAAGCAAAAGGGCCGGGGAAGGCGGGGGGGCGGGGATTTGGCAGTAGTCCGGATTAAGAACACAGATCGTACGAACCAAATATAGATTAAGTTGTAAAAACTAATTTTTGTGTACCCTTGTAGGATGGGCATGAAGGCCCAGAATGGGCCCGTCTGTGTTTGCTTCTTAAAGTAATCGGTTTACTTGCCGGTATGTTTGCTGTCACGTGGGCGCTGAGTCACTGACCCTCAACGAGTGACATGCAACGATAAATTAAGTCAGCGCTCGTAAAGAGATGTCTATTTTTTTTTCACAAACGTGGTTAAACCCAGATAATGGAGAGTCAACTGAAACACTTAATCTCTTTCCGTTGTCCATAGATCAAAAAAGAATCGGCAAGGTGTTTCAGTGGCTCGGTGGCTCAGAGCTCAGACCACACTGAGCTGACACCGCTGAGATGCTGAGTTTGAATCCAGGTAGCAGCCGCCTGTCATTAAACCGGGTTCTCAAGCCTAGTGAGTTGAGAGTCTCAGCCCGGTCACCAAAGGCTGCACGAAGATTAACACTTTAAGCTCAGTTCTGCACTTAAGTTGGCTAAAGTCCGGCTATGAGAAAGGAATATCGGTTCGAGCGTCATGCGACGGACATTACACTCACAAGCAGAATGGGTGGTAAAGTGCCTCACTCTAATGTGTGGACCAAAAGTTACTTGAAGAGCTCTCGGAGGTACCTCTGTGATATCCACCTCAGTGGGCCCTCATCTAACATGAAGGATTGCATTGCCGCCACGAGATTTCCAGACGGATGCTTTGTCTCGTGACGTGACGCCGATGACACAATCGCCACAAAACTGCCAGGGGGAAAAACAAAATTCCGGGTTTAGCTTGGATGCTGTTTGCATGGATGACCATCGTGCGTGACAGGCGTTATATAGGCTGCTGTGGGGGCCTAACGCGAGGGGCAGCGACAGACAGTGACGGCGACGGCACAATTGTGATTAAATAGTGGAAAAATGACAAAATAAATTAATGAGCTCGTGTTTACGAGCGCAGGATTTGAGCAGGGGATTGGTGGCCATACGGAGAACGGCAGAGGCGCGAGCGCTGCGGTGCTGGTAATGTGGGCGCAGTGCCGCCGTCATAGCCGGCGCCGGCCTCTGTTTCGACGAAGCGGCGGTCGAGGAGGAGGGGGCCGTGCGTTATTAAACATTCATACTCTTAGTTTTTTCGGTAAAGTCACGTAGGCAAAATTTTTTAATTAAAATTAATAAAAATAAAATAATAAAAATCACGACGTTTCGGAGGCAACACAAGTCTCCGACGTTTCGGAGGCAACACAAGTTTCCGTTATCAGATTTGCTGTATCTTGATACAGCAGATTTGCTGTATCTTGATACAGCAAATCTTGATACAGCAAATCTGGCTGTGACGGTCCCACCTGATGACGGAGACTTGTGTTGCCTCCGAAACGTCGTGATTTTTATTATTTTATTTTTATTAATTTTAATTTCATTTTTTTACCTACGTGACTTTACCGAAAAAACTAAGAGTATGAATCCTTGTAGTCACGAAAGCTTCAAATCTAGAATTATTAAACATTCCCTGCGCCAAGCTCGGTCAATAAAGGCGACGTGAGAAACCTAAAAAAGGGCACATTGCCCTGCCTGTGAATTGACCGACTCTAGCCTCTGCGTTCGCCCCGAAACAGTGGGAGTAAAGCCCTGGAATTGCTCGCTGATGCCACTGCTGGCAGAAAGGCCTCCGCTAGATGGCAGCTCTAAACGAGAGAGAGATGGTATTTGGCCTAACCTTCCACACTGGCCAGATGTCTTCAAAAGAGGTGGAAATAGCTCACGCTCTACCCTACCACAGGCGGACCTGCCAATCATAGACTACCTCTGGTGAACCCATTGATACCGATCGGTGGACTGAGGCGGTCTGAGAGACTGGGGGGCGGGAGGGGGTATTTAAGAAACTTGAACCATTGTTTCACCTGTCTCGCTGCTTGATCGAAATCGAGCCGGCGACCTCTAGAATGCAAAGTCTGGCGTGCTGACCGTTACACCACCGTGGCAGCATCCTCACAGAGGTCGTAAACGGATAGGAATTGCAGTGACCGGGCATCGATAGGGTTTGGTGCGCGATTTTTTGAGAGTCACCTCCCATTCTTTGCCGAGCCCTTAGAGGCCCAGGCACGAGCGTGTGTGTAACGCCTCCCAGTCGGCAAACATTACAAATGTATCGTCGCAAACCGCGCTCGCTGCTGTCGGAGAGCATAACCGTCTCGGTCGCCGCTGTGGCCCGGTGGCGCCTGAGGTGGGAGGAGCGTGAGCTGTGGAATTTTCCATCAATTTTTATCTCGATTGTCGAAAAGTTACGGTGATGGTGGGAGCCGGGGCCAGTCCCAGCTCTCGCTTTTATACGTATAAAAAATCGACAGTAGCAGCGGCGGCGGTGACAGCAGCAGCTTACATTTGTAACGTGGCCATTACGCAACGAACGTCTCAGAACGCAAGCATTACACATGGATAACGGGACGGGACAGAGCAGGAAAATAAAGGAGAGTAAGGAAGAAACGAACTCACCGACTCACCATTTCACTCACTTATTCACTCTCATACTCATTCACTCACTCAACTATTCACCCACCCAGCCAGCAACTCCCCCACCGACCCATCCACCCACCCACTCGCTCACACACCCACTCTCTCGCAGAGAAAGCAATTAAGGGCGCCTGAAGACCCAGTTGAAAAGGGAGGTTTTTAAGAGAGGCTTGAAAGCAGAGAGAAAGGGGCCCAGGCAGCATTTCCTGGGGATGGAGTTCCATGGTGGTTGCAGCATAGCCAATGGCGGAGCCAGGATTTTCAGGTAGGGGGGGCGACCCCTCCAGCAATGAAAAATTATAGGAGTTGTTAGTAAGTAAGGACTTGTCCCTTGATTTTTATTCGACGCGTGTGTGGCGATGGCACAGCCATCGATCGAGTGTCGAATTCGAACCGTGTGTGATCGGCATCGCGCTCGCTGAAGGTGAATGAATGCCTTCAGGGAAGTCGTGTACTGTGTACGCAACTGCGCACAATTATGTGTGTCACTTATAACTGCTTTGCCGTTACTTATTGCCAATTATGGACTCAGACTATTGTCCTATCATTTCATAGAGTCCCTGGCACATAATAATATGCTACACAGTGGCAGTGGGGGTCGCAAAATGCCGATTTATTACTAATAAACCCTAATGATCCTATCGAAATTAGGGATTTCGATCGGATCATGGGGGGGGGGGGGCACGTGTCACTCCACCCCCCCACTGGCTCCGCCAGTGAGCATATCTATACAAGCGGCCTCCAACCAATAATGCCAACTTAGAGACCCATCGACCAACATAGAGACCCATCGACTCACATCCAGACCCGTAGACTTGCATAACTAAATGAGCGGCTACTAATGGAAGAGCAGCAGATGCTGGGAGCAAGTAGGAGGACGGAGTCTGTGGAGCGGAGGCAGGGACGTGGGGGGAGGTGAAGAAGTTTGCAGAGATGGGGAGGAGGTAGAGGGGCAGTGCCGTGCGTGGAATTGAATGCGATGACGAGAACCTTGTAGGCCTCGTGCTCGCGGACGGGAAGCCAGTGAGGTGAGGTCAGGATCCGGGAGCGGGATTGGCTTCGGGAAGGAAGCAACTGCGCTTGCTCGACGTGTTTTGCGGCAATGAATGTCAGCAAGGAGGACAATGGAGAAACCCAGCCTCGACATGACAGAAGTACGGATTGGGCCTCGGCGGCAGTGGCGGTGAGGCAGAGACGGAGACGGCCACTGTGGTGGAAGTGGAGGAATGAGCTTTCAGCCCCAAGTCGGCTGATTGATTGTCACGTGCCGACCGCCCGTTAGCAGGGGTACGGTCCGGCGGGCGCCGAGCTCGACGCTGCTTCAGGACCCCCGCTCCCGTCGTAAACTCGACTCGCAAATTGGTTGTGAGCACCTGGCAGTAAAACGGAGGCAACGTTGACGTTATTTCGTGCCATTGACGCAACACCGACGAATGGCAGGGATGACATTGGCAAGCACACGGACGCTCCTTGTTGTGCTTCCTGGTCGATTTTCGGGTCGTTACTATGTGCTATTCGGCATCATGTCCGACGTTTCACTGCACGTGAACCGGGAGCTTCCTCAGGAATTTCTTAGCAGCACAACCGCAATAAACCGCAGGACCTCCTCATTATATTAATTAGGTATTGCAAGAATCCCTGCTCCCCTGTTCACCACCCCTCACCCTCCACCCCCACCCCTCACCTCCCACCTCCCACCTCTCACTCCCATCCCTCAGCCCCCACCCCTTACCCTAGCAATTGGCAATTTGATACATTGTCGCAATTAAAGGTAAAGTTGATTCTTGTTAATTTTTACATTGAATGGTAGCGCCTCTTGTGGCTGCAGGGGTGACGCGAGCCCATTGTTCACGACATACGCGCATGCTCAGCCCATTTGAGTCAATCAACTGCTGGATGAGGGGGACTCCAATATGCCTTGCGAGAAGTGAGAGATTCGATATGAATGAACAGATGCATTGCTCCACCTCCAGATGTAATTGTTGATGATAACGATGTCATTTTATCCGGGGAAGCCTCGGGATTTTTTTTCAGGAGGGCCCTGCCATTGGATGTTTTGGCCACTTCCATCTTTTTAAATCCTTTATATTAAGTTCACTTGCTTGCTTGCTTGCGCGCTTACGACCGTGCAAATCTTTCGGTCGTTTTTTAACCCACTTCCCGTGATCCAATCGAGCTGACATTTCGCACACAGACTCGTTGTGCGTGACAATTTATTTTCGTGAAAATGTTTTTTCCATAAGTTTACACTTTTTAGGAAAAATGTTTTTATATTTAATTACCAATTGCTTAATGGTGGCAGGCAATCATCTGACCCATAGGTGGCAGCCATCTCAAGCCAGAGGACGAGAGGACTCTAGCCGCCACGCATATAAAGGATTTATAGTGAAAAACTTTGTTTTTACGGGTGAATTTTTAGGGGTGTTTTTCAGCATCAATGTGCGTATGCATGTTGAACTTCTTTTGCACCGTATGTAGCCAACCGTTCTAATCGGAGGTGCGGGAAGGAGAATGTTGTGAGGTTTTTTGGGTGGAAGTCAGGACGTGCATGCTGAACGGGAGTTTAACCGTTCTTTACGGTGCCTCGTTACAGTCCATATGCAGCCACTTTTCAGCACGACATTTAACTTTAAAACATTTATATGATAATTTGTAATCGTGACCGCTAACTGCTGCCATATCTCCAACGGGGTTCACTGGGGTTCATCTTAAACCAGGAGCATCTGTCTGAATGACAAGCCTGCATATACCCTTTACATAATTCATTTCCAAGGGAGACTAATGTGTGAGTAGTAAAGGCAATTTGTGGAGTCATTTCCTCTCGTTGCCCACTTCTACGTTGCAACGCGTTTCTACGTAATGTTTCGCATCCACAGAAAAAAAAAGTCGAGTCCGCCGGAAAAATCAAACCGGCGTCATTACGCACGGCTTTCCACGTGCTCGCTGCACCGCGCCAACACAACGGCTTTTCATTTGCCAACAATAACGCCACGCCGATGTGTACGGCAAGGCCTAATCGTCTTAATGCCGCGTGCGGCAGCGACGTAATTGTGGCGCGGTATCAGCGTCGGACACCTGTCTCCGCTGGTGTCGGCGAGATGGAACCGTGGCTGTGAAAGCGAACCGCGTGCGTGACTAGAGAACGCCTGTAACATTACCCCGACGCTTGCCATAATCCGCTTACCGTCACATCGTCCTTTTGTGCTTGCGGCAGTGACGACTGAAGACGTGCCAATTTTTATACGAATGCTTAATGAATTTTTTTTACTCGCTGCGAAGGCTGACCTCTGGTCGGATTTAAAAAAAATATTTTGCATATTTAACGTTTATACCGTAGAAATTCTGTGTAAGGGCAAGCAGTGACACTTTCTGAATTCCTTTTTTTTTCCACTGCATAACCGTGCCGGGGCCAGGGCCGTGGCCACGCCGCCGACGTCACACGGCTATGAACGGGACGAGACACGTCGCGTACACTTCGCGCTGATGCTACGGGCCTCATAATGTAACCTGCTGATATCACACACACACACAACGAACACACCATTGTCCCCGCCCTTGGCCTCGCTTGGCCCGGCGCCAGATTTCGACATTCTTGTGAGTCCAAAGTTTTGTCGGTTTGGTTCAGCCTCAGATTTTATTCCAGCGGGTAAGGCCCATCGAGCTGAGCAGCTTTGTTGCAAGGACGACTGCGGCCCGCACCGTCGGCAGTGGCCGTTACGGAGCCCGGCGCAGAAAATACCCAGTGGGATAAAACCGCCCCGGTGCGCGGGGGTCCCGCGCTGGATGCGTGCCGTGACTGCGGGCTGGGCTGGTTGGCCTCGAGGCAGAGCCGGCCCAGCCACTAAGCGACCCTTGCAATTGCAAAGGGCCCCGTGGCCAGCAGAGGGCCTCCTAGAGTCACTTACAAGCTAGTGGGTGAAAAAAATCATACATCAAAGGGGCCTCCAACCAAATTTTGCTTAGGGCCCCCAAAGGTCTAGGGCCGGTTCTGCCTCGAGGACACGTGACCTCCAAACAATAAAGCCGTGGCCATCTCCTCATTAGCCAGCTTCTGGCTCGCCGTGGTGACTACAGTTTAGATCTCCCTGAAAGAACTTCAATGCCAAAATCTACAAATAGTTGTATTGCGTCTCTGTGCGTTCGTGCGTGAATGCGCGCGCGTTGTTATTCAAAAGCTTTAGCCGCCTGACGCACTGTTGACACGCTGCATTTAGTTCACAGCGTGGGCTCGGCTACGACATGGGGTCACGTTTCATTACAGAGTTATGGATTTGCATTAGAATGGTTACATAAATAAACACAATCAATGGCACAACATGGTGTGCACGCAACATATGTTGGGGGAACAAAACGTAATTATAGATACAAGTCGAGACCTGGATGTCTTGTGATTAATTATTTGCGCCTTTTTTTAAACCTGCTGTTGGCACCTTCCACACAGAGCAGCAGCGTTGTTTAATTATTATTTCTTTTCCAGCAAATTTTGTTATAATTTTTTTTTCTTCCTGCACAAAAAACACTCATTTTTGTGATCATTAATTATGAAAAGTTCAGCGAGCTGGATGCAGGACATTTTACATTATTCAGTTCTGCTCTGGTTCGCGTTATTAAAGGAAGGTTATACGAGGTCGTGAGCTTGTCTGTTGCTTTTGGAAACGTTTGGAATCGGTGCTCAAAGTGAAGCACGTGGCCATGGTGCTGTGGGGGGTTGTTGCCCTCTGGTTCGTGAGCAAATCAAGAATTTTTATTTGGAACCCCGTGAAAGGATTTTCCCATAAAACGCATGACCACATCCGCCTGTCCAGCGTCGGCACCCGCGTCGCATTCTCCAGTACTCTATAAATACATACATTGTCGGCATTAACAACTGCATCCCCCCGCCCGCGCATAATCATGTAACCTAATTATTTTATCTATGAAACATTTTTTGTTGTTGCTATTGTCAGGCTTGATTTGTGGCTAATTAAAACCGCATTGTATTTTTAGCCGAGGCACCTGCAAGACGACGGCGGCGGCCCGCTCTCTGCTCGTCGTCTGTAATGATGATGTTGGAAGGCCCTTAACGGCCACTCTGCTTTACGCAAGACAGGCCCCTTCGGCAAATGGGCACCCCGCAGCGCTTCCCGGGCCAGCGCTGGGATTTGAGCTGTCAATGGCCAGCGCGGCGCTCGCCGGCCCGCTGACGAGCCGCGCTGACCAGAGGCCTCGACCGTCCTACTCCCTTCGAGTCGATGCCTAAATTTATTACCGCCCAGAGGGTCAACGGAATACGCGGACGGATAACGAGGAAATCCAGCAGCTGAGCCGGGGACATGGTTGCATACTCTACCCGTTTTCTTTTTTTTGGGGGGGTCGTTGCAAATCACGGTTTGCTGAGTGCAGCAGATGCCAAGGTCCCCGCAAATCCGAACAGCCAGCAACAAGCAGCGACTTTTTATTGAAGTTGCAAGGGATAAGAGTTAATTCGTTCTTTGAATTGACCGAGGTTATTATTATTCTTGTAAGAGCTTCGGGAGGGGTGGGGGGGGGTAGAGAGACGATGATGGAAGTGAATTCCAGAGTTGAGCAGTGCGAGGGAAGAAGCAGACAGATAAATGTTGTGACCTGCAGTGTGTCGAGTGGGTGGGTGGGTGAGTGGGCGAGTGAGTGCTTGAGTGTGTTGTTGTGTACTCAACATGGGCGAAGGAATCAACGAATGAAGTCTGGGAACAGTATCCACGGTATTGCAATAGAAGAGTGAAGAGGAGGCGACTGACTGCCCCGTTGAGCGAGTGTCTGGAGTCTTATCAGCGAGTGCTGGATCATCAGTCGACCTGACTGCTTTACATCGAGTTCCATCGCGTACAGCAGCGAGGAAGGTTTTTGTGGGGGCAGATGTTGCTCAGGATTTGTGCAATTTCCCTTCTTCCTGTGCATGCACGGCCGGGTGTTTTCTCCCTTATGGCAGCAGGTGGGAGCCGTTCTGGGCTGTTGCTGAAGCTGCGGTGCTGAGTGAGCGAGGAAAGGAGGGAAGCAGGGAACAAGGGAGGGAGGGAAGCATAAATGGAGGCAGAGATGGAGGGAGGGAAGGTGGGCCCTCTGGGAAGATCACGTTGGGCTAAAGGGACTCTCCTCGTGTCACACCGAAGCCCCGCAATGTTACAGTTTAGATGCCTTAAGCATGGTTAGCCGGGTGTGGTGGTAGTGGTAAACGCCTGCGATCCTAACACTTTTCGAGGCAAGGGTTGGTGGATCACGTAGCAATGTTTTGGGAGTGATGACATGGCCAAGTGGTGGCACGTTCACCGCTTGTTGCAGAGATTTGCGGCTCAAGTCCAACAGCTGCAAAAATACCGTGCTGTTGCAACGTTTTTCGAAAAACAGCAGTCAGCCATGCGTGCCGGTGTCATGGCAAAAAATTACCGAATTAACAAAAAATCCCCGCAAATTACTCAATTTGGAGGACAAGCTGCAGCAGAACTTCCGTGAAATGCAGCGTCTTGGTGGTAGCCTTGGCGGCGTAAGAATGGACGCAAATAGCAGATGTACTGTCAGCGGCGTGAGCGAGCATTTGTGTTGGGTCGACTCTGTGCCTTTACCTTTAATATCACGCGGAGGCAATCCTACGGCAGCGTTACCCTGGTGGCTTCGGGGAAGGTTGCAGGGATCTGCCACGTTCGCACGCAGCGGGCAGGCAGGGTATCGCTTTCAGAAGGTGACGGTGCGGTGGGGGGGGGGACGCGTTACCACGGTGCAAAGCAATACGCTGTGGGCCCTGAAAAGCCGACTGCCCGCACAGCCATCTGTCAGTCTTGCCAACAGCGTTACCACCACGCGAAGATGATTCACCGTTTTCGGGTCCCTGAGTCTCAATGGTCGTTTCAAGTGCCGTAGGAAAAAAAAGGTAACGTTTCTACCGGTGATGAACTTTATATTTGCCGCGACGTGCCTAATTTGCGCGCACAATAAGCGGCGCTAACCTTCACCAAAAAGCAATAGTTCCCTAAACGACGGCTCGTAAACTTTTTTTTTTGCCCGCGCTTGATTTATCCCGAGAAGACTGACAGCGTTCGTTTTAAAAGCTGACGTCTAAAATGTGTGACGGCTTTGGCAGGGCTGTGAATACTTAATGAGGAGTTTCTGAGATTCAGCCCCCGTCCACCGTGGCGTGTACGCACAACCGTGTGTGCTGTGCCGTGTGTGGCTTTCAGGGGTGGACCCTCTTCATGGGAGGCCACACCATTGTGGAACTTGATTGCCCTTTTGTAAATCCATCAATGGTAAAATCGTGATTTATTTTTTTACAGAAGCGAGGTTTTTCTTATTTTTAAACGATGGTGGTGGGGGATGTGAGCGTTAAATGTGCGGCAATGTGGAATCCCAGAGGATCCGGTTGCTAGGCGTTACGGTTGATTGACGTACTTTACGGAGCGTCTTGAAAACACATTTCTGTCAACTCTACCTCCGCGCTGAAGACATCGGCGCGCTGTTTGTTTGTACATGGATGAGCGCGAGGTGACGAACGGCAATATGTCTGCGTTTCATAACAAAACTTAATTTTAAAGCTTTACGACATATTGCACCTTAGCCGGTTTTAGTTTATGATTTTTCTTTGACAGATGATGACGATGTTAGAGTGAGCTGAAAAGCCTTTGATCATTCCCCCGCAACCGCATATTTTGATATTTAAGCTACCTTTATCGGTTTAATTTTTCTTTTTTCTTCGAATGGGATTTGGGGATGGGGGAAGGGGGGGAGGAAGGGGGCGGGGTAAGCAAATTATCTTTCGGAAAACACATTTTAACAACAAAAACTTTGCTCGTTATATGGTGTCGTTTCAAATTTCCCCGTAGAATTCGGTGTGAAAATGCGGCGCTGTAAGTCATTTGGACTTTCAGCATGGCCCATTCCCTGCTTACACACTTGATGGTTTTGACAACGCGTGACAAATGTTTTCCAGTTGGCACACGCGCTGCGACACCCTCAGATCCACCCACGTGAAAAAAGCTTCTTGGTCACAGTTTACAGCAAGCACTTTTCTTTTGTGTTGTCCCATTTATTCATGGCCCAGCCCATTAGCGCTTATGATGCCCTCTGCTAAAACCTTGCGATAAACACATGGGTAGATAAATTTAGCACCCACCCACCGCACTCTCACCACCCTCCCCCCCCCTATTGCATGCAGACCCCGTAGCTGGCATCCGATTTCCATTTCGTGACCGTGAATAGCGATGCCGGTGCCTCTATTGTTGTGCCAGTCTCTGCAAGGCCCCGCACGCGAAGCCTTTGTCTTGGCGGTGCTGTGTGAAGTTTTTCTGTAGAGCAGGGGCGGGGAACCTTTTTTTCTGCCGAGGGCCATTTGGATATTTATAACATCGTTCGCGGGCCATACAAAATTATCAACTTAAAAATTAGCCTGTTATATTTGGTCAAACATTTAATTAACTCACCCCTAATGTGATGGCTGGAACTGCTTCTCTTTGGTGAGGCGTGTGATGTTAGCTGGCTATTGATGATGTTGCTACTCGCAACTGCTTTTCCAGGTTTGCTCCTAGATTTATTGAATTTCGAGTGCCGCCTGCGGTTGCCTTGGCAGGGCCACACCAAATGATTTTGCGGGCCTCATACGTCCCGCGGGCCGGACGTTCACCACCCCTGCTGTAGAGAGTGTGTCACGGCATTCCTTCTCATCGCGCGAGTCTCGTGGTGGCGGGATAGCCACTAGCAACCCCCTTGGCAAAGACAAAAAACACTTCGGTGCTTTGCGGCGGAGCGCTGCGCGCCAAACCCACGCCGCTCGCTTGAGCCTCCGAGAGCGGCTTGCTGGTTTGTTTACCACGTAGCTCCGTCCCGTGTGGGTGACAGCGTTCAGCGGATAATTTAAAGAAGGGTGGGGGGGGGGGGGACGGATTGATCAGACGAATCTCCGTTTACCAAAACGTTATTTCGTGATTGCAGATTGTACTTCTCACTCTCACACGTTAATGTAATTCTGACAAATGAGCGCTGAGCATTAGCGCAAATGAAGTCGCGATTTAATCTCCTCGGATGCGGCACGCATAATGTGGCGGTTTCGGTGGCTCATGCACATGCATGCGAGCGCGCGCACGTATGTACGTACACGCGTGTGTGAAAACACAGCGTGTCGGCTGTTTGCCGGTGTAAAAACACGTATCAAACGGCGCTTGCCGGTAATGGCGCGTCTCCGTTGCACGTCGGCGGGCGTCAAATGCCGTTTGCGAGCGGGCAGGAGAAGAGATCAGAGCATGACACTTGCCTTAAGGCTTGTCACCTCGGCTCGCTGTCACCGAGATGCGACGCGAAAAACCTTCCCCTTGTCCGATCCCATCTTTGCACAAATGTCGCGGCGCGGCCAGCCTGTCTTTGCGTTGCGCTCTGTCGTCAGCGCCAATATTTGCTCAGCCACTGTTGCAGCCGTTGTCCTGTTATGCCCTCTTTCTGTTCTCAGCACGACATTTTAAAGTACACCATGGGGGGAAGGCCCGGCAGCACGCGGCTGTGTAAATCGCTACCAGGCCGTAGTGGAGCACGTTGTGAACCTGTGTGAGCCTCGGGAATTGAGCGGAGGCACTGAAGACACCCATCGGCCTTCCTGTCCATTGGCTACGAGTGGACGGTGAGCCCTTTGGCCACGAGTTGCTGCACCAAAGGCGCACGCGGCCAGGCGAAGAAGAAGAGGATGATGAGTGGGAGAGAGCGTAAGAAGACGGAGCAGTGCTTGTGTTGTGACTGCGCAGATTAGAACCACTTTCTATTTTCTAAGAATTATTGGGCTCAACGATTAATAATTAACAGTTGACTTATTTGCGCATTGATTTTTTTGGCTGCGTATGCAATGAGCGCGGCGCTAAATGGCACCGACTGCTGAATCACGGCACAGGCCGAATCCAGAGAGGGAGAAATGGGAAATAATTCCATATTGACGCGTTCCAATGAAAAAGGTCATTAGCGTTGTACGGTTTAATTGTGTTGTTGTTAAAAGTGTATTAGTCAGGACACGTTTACACGCCACACTTGTGAGACTGCCTGAACGTACTTGAAGCGCCGCGCGGCACCTGGGGAACGGTGGAGCAACTCCCCCGGCCCCCGGCTTCGCTTGCGAGCTTTATTACTACTATAATGAGCCAAAAATGTCTGTTTGTGTGTAACGCGCATGACGTCACTCCACATGCCGCACCCCCCGTCATTAATATTCATGAGCGGGTGGATTTTTACACTCACGCAGAAGGTCGAGCAGAAATATTTTTATCGCAAATTCGCTTTAGGTTTGACGTTTCTTTATTGAAAGTTAATCGAATAAATAATTATACGCAGCAACAAAGTGGATTTGGTGTCTTTTTATTTCTTCAGCACTTGAAACAAAAGGTAAGTCCAATTTATGCTTCTACATTATGGTAAAATAGACATTCTTCGGTGATTTTCCAGATATTTTATCAAATTCCAATTTATTTCAACCCCAGCGACCGAAAGCAGAAGAGAATAAAGTATCAGAGCAGTGAATTTGAACAAATTGAAGGTCAGTTATATACAGCGCTACAGTGACATGAAGTGAGGTGTTTTATGACATAGTTTTGTGCCAGATTCACTGCCATTAATACAGTGCTTCAGTGAAATGCAGTGAAGTGTTTGATGACATACTTTTATGCAAGATTCACTGCCATTAAATTTACGCAAGATACAATTATACTCTGCTCAATTTTTTCGTAAATATTAGAGCTTCCGTCCTCGGACGGGCAAACAAGCAAGTTGTTGTTAATTTAATTTTGTTGTTGTTGTGTTTTATCGATGTGAAACAAAAAGATTAAAAGGAAGAAAATCGTTTGACCAACCAACACGCGCGGACAGGCCCCATGACTGCCATGACGTGCGTGGTCGGGCGTTCATCCAGCAGTGGATCGACAGAGGGTGGTATGCGTTAAAAAATGTATGCACAGTCCTTAATGGATTGTCACTTAACCAATCACATTGGAATGCGCAGTGCGGTTTGACAGTTTGCGCGCGCCAGTTGATTCGTTGATGAAGCTGAAGTGGATTCGATTATCAATTAGTCCTCGACTTGTGGAGTTGATAATCAGATTATTTAAACGCTTGTCAAAAAAATCGACGATCGAAGTAAAGGAACCTCACGTATTCAATAAATCGGACGAAAACCCAGACGAAGATGGTGTACCCAGATAGGATTTGTGCTCGGCGCGTTTTTTGTAATCGTCGAATTGCAAGTAAAGTTTTTAGTAACAAACACAATCCGATAATCGATGGACAAGCCGTGCGTGTGAGCCATCGCCCCCTGGCTCTCCCGGAGTTGTCGGAGATGGCTTTGGCGACTGTACCCTGCCGGTCTTGGCTCGGTGGAGAACGCTTAGCATTGTGGCGCTTGTCCAGCAACATGGGTTTGGCACCGGATCGCCGTGGGGGGGGGGGGTGTCTTTGTCACGATGTCACGGCGGTGCTCGGCAGTCGGCTCAAATCCTTCTCATTGCGTAGCCAGAGTACCACCGCCACTGATCCGAGGCCTGTGATGTTTTGGCTGCCCTGGTTCGTTCATTAATTCATCGCCGTGCTTTTTATAAATAAAGCGAGGTGGGCGAGGCTGGTTTGGCCGGGACACTGCCTGTCTCATTGACGCTGTCCCCCATGCACACATTCCTCGGCCAACGTGGCGTGAAGAGGTGAAGGATGAGTGTGTGAGTGCTAAGTAATGACGCGTAGATGCATCCCCCATTAAAAATCAGTTCTTAACGCTTACAATACGCTCAACGAACCGTTCACGTGGGGATCTGCTGCTTCCCCGTCCGCGTGTGTTGTACGTGCGACCACGTCACCCGGAATGCCTCCGATCTCGGAAGCTGAGCAGGTTTGAGCCTGGATAGCTCTTGGCTGTGTAGACCAACGTGCATTAAAACAGGGTGTTATATGCTGATGTGGGGCAGTGCGGCTAAACACATTGTTGTAGTGTACTACGCTTCAGCGTTGATGCTGCCCACCTTCGCCAACCCGCATTGAGCAACGTTGTGAAATACGGTGAAATAACCTTCGCCACTTGCACGTCGCGGGGGAAGGCCTTCATCCAGCAGTGGATTGGCCACAGAGCTGCAACGTGTACATATTTACACGCGCCAGTGCTGCTTGTGTGCGCGATAATTGCTTCACTCGATCCCTGCGGTCACGATATCAGGCGTATGCTACGTTCACCTTAATGTTTTGAAAAGATCATTTATTGTTGAATCAAGGTCTGGAATCTTGATAATTCATTGAGTTGCACAGTTGGTGATGGGGGGGGGAGTACAAATCATTACATGCCTAACGAGCATATTCTGTGTTACATTCCCTCCCCCCCCCCCCGGAAAACTAGAGCAGTGTGGGTGTCTCAAAGAGAAGACTTGGGCTCCAGGAGTCGTTGTTTTGTTTTATCTCGTCATGTGGCGACTGATGCAGACCCGCTGACTGTTTCGATCCGTGTGGAGAGGGAGAGAGAGAGAGATGCATCGGTTTTCGAGTGTTTACTTTGCAGACAGGAGGGCTCTGAGTTAGAATCCCAGCCTGCATTCCCCGAGTTTTCCTTGCAGAGTGGGCGGCCCTCTGAAATACGTGAAGCTCGCTCACCCACTTATCAAAACATTCGGTTGACTTGAGTGACAAAAGCATTGTGGAGAGGGTGGGGGGGGCGTGCAGGCAGCTTTGGTGAAACGAGGTTAAAAGGTCAAAAAAGGAAAAAAATTATCGCGTTGACTGGCGCTATTTTCCGTTCGGAATAACTCCCAGTGTCACTCGGCCTACGGGAAGGCGCGCGCGCGATGTCTCCGCCGTTGAAGAAATACTTTCCCCCCCTGCACGCGATGTTGACATGGAGCAGCTGCTGCTGCTGCTGTAGTTTTACATCGAGGTGGTTGAGGAGTAGCGGAGTGGTGAATCATCTCTGTGGTGTTGATGCGCCCCCCTCTTTTGTGTTTGTGAACCCGGGCCACCTCGTCCACGTTCCGCGCTCCACACCCCACAGTGTCCGCACACCGGAGAGAGTTTTTAATTTTCCACGTGTGCACATCGTGTCCGACGCCGCGGTCAGGGGGGCGCGGGGCCCGGTGCAAATCCTACCGTGTGGGCCAGAAGTATTACATCTGACACCGTAATGTCGAAGCGCAAAACCCTCCCCCCCGCCCCCCAAAGCATGGGGCCCGGGACAGGTCGCACCAAAATGCCGCAGCCTAGAGACGGCGCTGGCTGTGCCCCATAAGCTTCGTGGAAAATCGAAGCGGCCGGGGGCAGGGGGGGGGGTTATCTTCTGGAAATACCGTCGGCCTAAATCTGCGTCGTTGCCAGCGAGCGACGCGCGTTCAGGCTCGACCGCTGCTTTATTGCAGCCAGGGTCGAGTGCAACGATTTAACGTCCAGGCCCAGCCGTTGGCCTTCTGTCCGACGTGATGAAAGTGGGGGCTTGCGCGCGGAAACGTTTTGGAAGTTACATAAATTGAGCGGTCGCTGTTTATTCAGGGCAGCCTCCTTCTTTTATCTTCTAAATTGAGCAAACACGCTGGGTGGAGCTGTGGGTGGGATGGGCCCCCCATTCTCGATTGTGCCGCCACGCACCACGACGTCGTCGTCGCAGTCGATTTTGAATGCCACGGTAAAAAAAAAAATGTCACTTCACAGCCGGTGCGCGTTTAATTTATTCGTATATTCCGTTAAATTTAACTAAAAAAAAACCGGGGCTCGCGTTAAAGTTGGAACGTTGAATGCCGCCGTGGTGCAGCCGGACGCACGGCGACCATTCGTGTTTGGGGAAGGTTTTACGACGAAGCACAAAGGTTTGGGTCTTATTTTTATTCACCAGATGTACGGTAATTGTGTGTTCTGTTAAAATGTATCACCTGTGTCCCGTACATTTACGAGGACACCACCGTGCACTGGAGACGTAATAGACGTGACATTCGGCCGCGAAATATTCCTTTCTTGTAACAGCCATTTTTAAATGATTAAGCCGCCACGTCTTTCGCGATAACTTAATTTGAGATTTTTAATGGTGTATGTAAAGTGTAATGGGAATTTTTTTGCTCCAAGCTGTGACCCGTATCTCAGTCTTTGACTGCGTTTCAGATACCACTTCCTCAATTCTGAGTGACTTCTACCCCTGGGCTTTGTGACTTGTTCTAATTTAAATACCCCCCCCCCACCCCACAAAAAAAATCTCATTAAAGCACAGTAAAATAATGAGGAAAGCGGGAGTAATGCCACTTGTGTAATAGCAGACTTTGAGATAGCAAAATCATGCTTGCCGCATTAAAGATTACAAAAAGAAAATTAGCTAAATTTATGTTCTTGCTGCCAACGGTTGGTTTGGGGGATGAATTTTCCGTGTGTAGTGTGTATGCGAGTGTGTGTGTGTTTGCGAGAGGGAGGGGAGAATGGGGGAGACGCTGGGGAGGAGGAGGAGGAGGTGGGGTTGGTGTAGGTGGGTGAGGGGGGAAAGGTAAGGGTGGGCGACGGTGGGAGGCGAGGAGTGATGTCTAATTAGCGGCGCTGTATAATTATCTGTGACATTATTGAAACGCTGTGCAAAGCGTACAAGGCGTGTCCTGTTCCCAGGAACCCCAGGGGCGGTTATCAACCTGCACGGTGATGCGAGCAACCGCCGCCGCACATCCACTCCATCTCCATACTTGCCAACCTTTTTGGAAACAAACAGAGGTCGGGTGGCTCTTGCCCGAGCAGAGAATTGCACACGGTGTTTCAGACTCGCGCAGAGAGACTTTTAGACCTGCATAGAGACTCGCACGGAGTGCTCTTCTGGAATGGTTTTAAAATTCCAAATATACAAAATAATTTCGTGAAATTATTAGAGCTGGGCTCTCTAATTATGTAATTAATCGACCGTTCTACTACTCGATAACACGAACACATTTGGGGGGCAAAAATCCCACTTTAGTTTTTTCACCCCACGTGTGCTGCTGGATGGGAGGTGGTTGGGCGGCGACGTGTCATCGGTGAAAATATTAAATAATGCAACAAACAGGGAATTTCACTTTCTGCTTCCTGCCCGAGCCCAACTCCTGCCGGATTGAGCCTGGTCAGTGCGTGGATGGGCAACCACCACGCATTGAAAAGAAAATCGTGCTGCGGGGTGCTGCGACCAGGGGGGGTGCGGGGCGGGGCCCAGGGCAAATCCCACCTCTTGGGTCCCCCCGACCGACGCCTTCAAACTAAACCAGAGGGATCTCATCTTACACCACTGACACCATGACATCGAAGTGCGGAGCCCCCCCCCCCCCCCACAAAGCGTGGGGCCTGGGGTGGTCGCCGCAATTTGCCCTACCCCAGGGATGAATGGCTCCGGCTGCCTTCTGCTGAGCCTGCTTCTGTGTCTGCCGTCACAAACCCACACTGACCACCGTGGCCAAGTACGATCATGAAACCCTAAGAACCCCTAATGGTGTTGGGAGGCCCCTCATCCAGCAGTGGATTGACGAAAGAGCTGCACGCGTACAATTGTACACCTAAGGATTCATGGATTAGAATCGGTGTACGCTTCCGAGATGTAGATTGAATTGTGGGTGCGTAAGAATTTAATATTTATGGTTCATGCAAATTGGAATCCAAATATTACCTTTAGGCTAACGGAGCACACGAGACAAAACAAATGAGTCGGACAATACAATGATCGATTGAGTACAAACAAGGCCCAAGAGGATCGTATCGTCACTCGAATCGTGACAACTCATTAGATTGCGGTGGGGGGGGAGTGATGAATCATTACCTGACCTAGTTTTTATCACCACCGCAACCATCACGATCTTTGTCTTCCTCACTCCTGCCAACCCCTTTGTGCCAACCTTCAGCGGAGGGCCGCCCGCATTAATTCTCACGCCGTTCTCGTTGGAGAATGATCTCACCAAGGTCGGTCCGCGATGTACGAAGGTTCCGTCAGAGCGCTCCGACGTAACTAGATTTTCCCTCGAAGTCCGCGTGGCCGCTCGAAGCGTCCAGCCTCTTCCCTGCGCGCGGCGCTTGATGAACGACTCCCGTGACCTCGACGACCCCAGGAACGCACGGAATTCTGGAGCCCCCCCCACCCCCCCCGGCGAAAGCCGCAGAGTCGCTCTCTGAATTATTCCGCTAAGTGGCGACCGCTATGATCTATCGGGGTTCATTGTTTTCACACACGGCGAAGCCATTTACATCCGTGGTCCATGAATACAGACCCTTTAAGAGATGTCAAATTACAGTCTTTGCCGCTTATTCATTATCCCGAGGGCCCTTCTCTCTTTCTCGCCACTGCTTGCCCAGGCCCTGCATATATTTGCGTGTCCTCAGAGGACAGCTAAAATGACATTCATATATAGCATATATAGAAAAAAAAATCATCTTGAATTGATTGCCATTGGCCCATGCGTGCAGAGCTGAGGAGCGAGATCCAGAAAAAAACAGTGTTCGTTGCTAATTGCTGTGATCGTGCAAACGTAAATAAATATGTTATTTATTGGCCCCCACGCGGCCGCGGAAGTCTATATCAGCAGATGAAATAATTTAAAAGTCCATCAATGTGAACCTCGACCACTTTAAAGGATATGCTAATTGAATAAATACGGTGCACCAAAGACGAGCGTCGCATCGGTAAAGGCTGTCGGTGTTTTGTTGCAAGCCCACGGTGCGGTGCACACCGCCACGGCGGCGTCGCACCTCTGGGTTGCTTGGGCTCGCTTTTAATCGGGGAAAGCGCCCGCCATCTGGACGGAGGACTCTCTTCCAAGGCCTTCACGATCCCTTACGCGCTCCATCTCCGGTACCGTCCCGCCCGAGTGCTCGAACTGATCTCGACGCTCCTTCACCGCGGTAGTCGTCCTCTTGAATGCGTTCACTACTTTGGCTGCCCTTCTGTCACCATCCTCCCGTCCAGCAATGTTTCCTGCCCAAGCCCATTTCTCTGAACGGTATTACCGTGCCATTAACCTGCATATGTTGTCTAATCCTTCCTCCTTCTGGCTCTCACCAGTGTGCATCTCTCCACGCTTCAGTGCACTTTTCAGGTTTGGTTCTATGCCAGTGTCCGCTGGGAGGTGGAACTGATTGAAAACTTTCCTCTTCAGACACATGTATTATTGCGCTCCTTCTCATTATCATCCGGTGCACATTGGAGAAGTTTAAATTATTAAATCGACTTGTATAGACTTCCAGCCATGGAGGCGAATACGTAAAATGTGTTTGCTTATATTATTACGATTGCAGCAATTACGAGCCAAGCAAATAACAGTTTTTCTGGCTGTGTTCACAGTCTCACTGGATGGGTCAATGCCAACCAATTTAGAGTTTTGCTTTGCACGCCTTTCCAACTAGCGTTGAAAAGTTAATGTATTAGCTTGGTGCATTTGCCTGTCCGTCTGTCTCTCTGTAACGGGAGGTGAGGGGGCGGGGGAGGGAGGGGGCATTTGACTCGTTAAGGTGGTCCGATGTGAAGCAAACTTTAGCATAAGGTGGTGTTGCTATTTTGGGGACTTATCCGAGAGAAATGCGGCGAAATTGATCACAAGAGTTACCCGCACCTTCCCCGGCAAAGTCACTATCCGAGTTCCATAATCAAGGTTTTTTTAGTTAGATCGCGTAAATATAAATGTGTCGTGAAACTCGCCACCACCTGACACAGCCAATTAGTAAGGTTTGCCACGTTAACAAAACGCGACAATTAGTAAGTACTTCAGCACACCGGTGTGTTGGAGAGTTAACCCACAACATTTACAATTCGAGTACGACGTTTCGCTCGTGATTACAACCAGCTTCGTGCGGCAATTAGCCAAGAATTGTGAGAGAAATTTTTTTTTTTTACCACGGTCAATATTGGTCGCGAAAGCCTACGTGTTAAACTCTCTGGTTTCCGTTGTCCCCATTGTGGCCTGCTGCCCATTGTGCCTGACTCGAGCGCTACGGGCACTCCGAGGACAAGCGCTTGTTGTGAAAGTGTTCCAGAATTCCCGATGTCCTCCCCGCGGCATTGGTGCCGGGCGTTGTTGTCATTGCAACAGCGGTGGCAGACCGTGGCTATCAAGGGAGCCCTTTCGAAAGCGTTTAGCCGTCGTGTTGGTCGGAGCCACGCGTTAAGAGCAGGAACGTGAAACAAATGTAACAAAGAAATGTAATTGTAGTTCGAGGAGTCACGATGGTAACATGGGCCTACGCTGTTGTCACAAGCCTTTGAATTACGGTCGCCTTATTTAATTTAACTTGTTGCGTGAAACAAGCCACTGTTGTTTTCCAATTAAATACTTTCCCTGTGGCTTCACGAGAAGCATTATTTTATTTACAAGCTGCGATATAACCACAATGAAAAATCTAATCACCCATCTGACACAGGGGTTTTTGCTGGGGGTCTAACCTTTTGCTTTATTTTCCGCCTTTCTTCCATGTTTTAAGGCGGCTCGGAGCTGTTATGAAACAAGATTACAGTATACTCGGTTGGAATGGAGAACTGCAAGTGTGTAATAGCATGGCTTTCAACCCCCCCTTAAGGCATTGTGACTTTATTGAGACGTCTCCACGTTGTTATCTCCAAGGCAATATCTTTCTTTTGAAAAGGGGAGCCGTTTTCTTGGCAAGATAATGCACTACTATACTTGTTGCCCATGGTTGTGCGAATGCCTGCCATGGCCTGACGAGCGTAGTTAGTTTGTTAAGCTCTGAATAAATAAATACAAATCCTTATCCTCGCTAATCAGTGGTCTTGCATTCATGTGGATATTTCTCTCTCTCTTGTAACAAGGAAAGACCGGGGCGGGTACTTGCCAATGAACGGGAGCCGTTGAGGGATAATTTGGCTGTTTGTGTTGAGCCGTGCTGTGATTGTGCGATCAAGCCTGTGCTTGCTCGCGACGAGGCCAGGAGAGTGACAGAGATCCAATCAGCCCATTAATTTTTTTTTTCCACAATTCCATTAGCGCCTCGCGAGCAGAGCTCCCAGCCGGCTTCGCAGCAGCCGCTCTCCTCGCCCTCCCGATGGAGGCCTGGGCTGCCTCGTTCGTTTCCAAACCCACGATCTGGGATTAATTTCAGCCGGGTTGGCGACCCGGAGAACAATTCTGCGCCCAGCTCACCACAACCGGCACAACTACTCGTTGTGGCTGTGGCTGTTAATCATGGGTCAGCTACTGTAATCTACCAGCGAACCGAAACATATTCAGTGCGGTGGTGCAGCGGTAACACTCGTGGCCTCACATCAGGAAGGGCCTGTGTTTGATTCCTGACTCGGGCACCTTTCTGTGTGAAGTTTACATGGTCTCCCCGTTGTTCTGCATGGATTTCATCCGGGTTCTCCAGCCTCCTCCTCCTCCTCCCATAGCTGAACACACTCACACACACATGCAATGTAAGTGGCATAGGTGGGACAAAGTCATTGTTATGCAAGTCCAAGTCGAGTCGCAAGTCATCAAATTCATGACTCGAGTCTGACTCGAGTCCAAGTCACATGACTCGAGTCCACATCTCATAGGTGGGACAAAGTCATTGTTATGCAAGTCCAAGTCGAGTCGCAAGTCATCAAATTCATGACTCGAGTCTGACTCGAGTCCAAGTCACATGACTCGAGTCCACACCTCTGGTAAGTGGTGTCGGCCAAACATCCCATTGCTGAACATTTTACTGCAAATTTCTCAATTGGGATTACACGCAGCAGCAGTAGCAACAGCGCCCCCCTTATTGTGAAAACCTTGCAGGACACTCCTGAAAAAGAGGATCCTTTCCTGGGTAAACGATCAGAATGAATAACAAGTCTAGCTTGCGGTTAATTAACAAGTGTGACGGCGGTGATGGCCGGGCAGCAAAGCAGCATTTGCATTGCGTTGCCGCGGTCCCATTGCCGTGGTTCCGTTGCCGTGGTCCTGTTGCCGTGGTCCGATTGCCGTGGTCCCGTTTGTTGTTGAGCCGGCCCGGTTCGCCTGCGTTTAAAGAAACAAGGCGAGCGCGTTCACGCACGCACGCGCTCACACGCGCGTTCACATTACCCAACCACCCAACCCAGCGCCATTCTCTGCGTCATGATAAACGACGGTAATATGTCACGGGCTGTGCGCCGCTTGCCGAGCTCCATGAGCGCTTGGCCCTTTACCTAATTTTATTGAGCATGCAGAAAATTTGATCAAATTCATTACCCGGGAACGGCCGAGTGCTTGCGGTGTTTACCAGAGGCGCACCGCGCACCTGGGAGGCGCGCTTTTGGACGGATCCTCCTCGTGTGTCCGTGGCCAGGCGGCATTCAAATTGATTTCTCCGGCATTGATTAATGATGTAATTTCACGTGTGGGCTTAATTATTATTTATTTTATTATCACACGTTTTTTTTTCCATCTACACACCCCCCCCCCCTTCCCACGTGACAGACATCCCGGATAGGGTTGCCATCTGTTCCTGGTTTTCCCAGGACAGTAAATAGCTGCTCGGATAAATATGTAAGTCTTCCCCGGGACATTGACATAGCCAATTCTTGTCAATTGTGTCATAATATACCGTTCAAGACAATGCACTCACGTGGGGTTTCTCCCCTCGTCCGGTATTGACGGTTATTCTTCAATAATATATCCTGGGTTTTCTTTTTATCTCAAGAGATGGAAACCAAATTCCAGGGTGTCACGAATGCACTTGCCGCCGCTGCTGCTGCTGTTGTCACTCACTGCCCTTCAGTACAGCTCTTTGTTTTGTCTGCGTGCTGTTTGATTACGTGACGCCATCTGTCACATAAAAAAATTACAACGCTTCTGGCTGAGCCCAACTCCGGTTTGTGCCACCCTCAGGGCTGCGATTGGAAGCCCGGTGTTTCTCCTTCCTCCCCGTTTGCTGTTGGCTCGGTAACTGCAGCAACCAGGCGCCCAATTGGATGCTTAATTATTCATCGGATCTTGTCATCTAAGCGATGGTTGCCTTTAATGTGTGCGGCAACCTGAATCAAGGTGGTTCCACCAACCCTCCCCCCGCCTCCTTCATACAGCTCGTCTCACATTTATTCAGTTTACGAATTAAATGACAATTCATTAGTCGGAGCCTTTTTCTTAAAATTTGAAAAAAATGTTAAAGCTTTTTTATTTGAAAAGTGTAAATGAGAGGTTATCTCCCCCCCACCCCCCAAATAGTTTTCTTGTACAAGGTTGGTAATGGGTGGGTGTGTAAGGGCTGGTATGGTGGGTAGGCTGGGCGGGTAGGTGAGGTAGGATTGGTGGGTTGGATGGGTAGAGTGGGCAGGTAGGGTGGGTGGGTAAGGTGGGTGGGTAGGGTGGGAAGAGATTGGGAGGGGGAAGTTGAACATAACTTGTATGGAATGTTTTGAATTGCTCTATAACTTATGACCACCCCAGTGTTTCTACAGAATTAACATTTCAATTCCCGTTTCTAAATTAGGTCTGCCAAGTGTAAAATTGAAACTCATAATTGGTTTTTTTTTGCAACAAAGCTAAATTTAATTCAGATAGCGGTCATTGCACACACATACCCGTATTACAAAAAAAGAACCTCGCAGAGGAACACACCCGCGAGTTATAAAGCCCTTTGGAGCGTGAAAAATATCCCGCGAGTTCATGATCAAAGTTTTGTGTGGCTGACTCGTTTCGGGGGTTTGCGGGGGGGATCGTTCGGAAGGGAGAGGGGGGGGGCAGTGATGCGTGATAGCCCTGCCTCCTGCAGTCTCAAACCTAAGACCAATAGAAATCTGCGGAAGCGACTTTAGAAATCTGCGCAAGTGGCGTGTATCTCCGGTCCCTCTGACCCTGCGTATTTATGGTATTTTAAACTAGAACGTCACATAGTGGTGGTGGTCTGCATCGTACATTGTGTTTTTCGTTGTTGTTGGAGTGTTATGCATGGGATATGTGTTTAAAAATAAATCATAAATATTTATGCTTAAAATATAATGAATTATACTTCTATATATATACAAATAACAGATGTGTTCTCGATTTTCAGGAAAACATTTTTTTGCCCAGATAGAACATTTCGGAATGATCAAATTTGTTGTTGTTGATGCTGCATCGTCTTTAACGACGGGGTGGCGATGTGGTAGCCCAGCAATCGAGGTCGGCGGTTTGAACCCAGCCGCCGCCCTGGTTAACACTGCGGGTGTAAGAGCCTTACTAGTACTATTACGTAGTACTATTAAGTAACTATTACTTAACAGTACTACGTAATAGTACTGTGAGCAATCTGCTTCACAATGGATGTTAAAGATCCCCTGAGTTGGGGATCGTGTGTCGGTGCCGGAGTCCAAATTTACCAAATTCGAATATTACACTGCAAATTACTCAATTGGGATTAAATTAATGGCGATCATCGCCCCCTAATGGCAGAAAAGTGCCCCATGTCACTCTTGTATATATGAGACTGCATCCTGGTCTGTTGCGATCTCACCGGAGTACACAAAATAAAAGTGCAGCTTGAACACTCCCATGCATTTCTGCACACTCTTGATAACCCAAGCTTATACGAGTTGCACGTTTTCTAAACGTAATTTACTTGTCGCCAGAAGTGATATCACAGGGCATTGTGTGGCGTCACAATTGTTAGCACGAAGGCATTTAACATTTGTACAAAATGTAAATGGTCAAAAAATCTGCAAAATATCCTAAATTGTTCTGAAAACCCGCAGATATTTAAATCTTAAACTTATCCCTAAGGGTCACGTGGTGGCGCAGTGCTAAGCATGCTGCACTATGAACCCGGTGGCCCAAGTTTGATTCCTGGCTACGGCTACACATCAGTGGCGGGGTGAAATCAGAACCGGCCCTGCTCTCCGTTGTCCTCCTTCACCAGCCTGCACTGACCAGGGTGGTGAAGTATGGTGAAAAAACTCCCTTAACCATGATGGCTCGGGGAGGCCATTATACATTGCTGGTTTGAGAATGCCTGGAATATGTTTTATTTACAATTTCTCATATCTGGGTATATGTTTTGAAATGATTACATTTCATAAAGGCATACAGTATACGCTATATCCAGCTGTTTGAAATGGTATTGCCTCTTACGCAGCCTGGCGTGCAATCTATCAGTAACACGGTCCTGTTTTTATCAAACACTTGCGTTCTGTTACTGCAACTTGGTATTATTTTTAAAGCAGAATCATAACCGACGATCGAGCAGGGAACGCGTGTTTACCTACTTTGTGTTCTATTTGCCGCGATGGCTCAGATTTCGAATATTACTACAGCGGCTTGCGCTCCCAAGGTCGTCAATTTCAAAGTCAGGGTCATTTCGGCCCATCATCCCTGTGGGCTCGGTAAAATTAGTACCACCTGCTGACTACCCACCTGCTGGGAAATCCACGGTGCTTGGGGTCGTGGGGGAGGGCTAATTCTGAAGAGTGGTGAAGCGCGTTCGGCATGGGCCCTGCTGCGTAGGTTGAAAATGGGCCACCGTCCTGACCAATTTCCCCCTCGGCTGTTCGTAGCCTGGAGCCTGAGTTTGTGTGCAGTGGGTAGGTGGATTGTTGCTTCGCAAAGACCACGAGAGATGGGAACGTCTAGGGGAGGCTTCATGCAGCAGTGGATAGACCATGAGTCATGGTGATATACCATGGAAAAGTATGTGTCCGGGGTAGATTGTTTTTTTGGTGGTTCAGTAGTTCACACACTACGTGCCTGGAGCCAGCCACCGGAGTTCGATTCTTGGCCACGGTGCTGGGCCATCAACCCACGCTAACCAGTGTGGTGAAGCATGGTCACACGATCCTGATGACCGACATGGCATGGGGAAAGAAGGCCTTCATCAGGTAGTGGATTGACAAAGGGCTGTATGTTGTTGTTGTTGTTATTATTTTTTATTACTATTATTGACTTATTAGTATGTGCACAGTTATATTCTTGTTTTCTCATATAGTATGGAAATAACTCTGCAAGGGCAATGGTGGGACGAGATCACATGTTCTGAGCTGGGACCCGCTGGCAAGCGCCCGATTAGATGCAGATAATGAGAGGCAGAGCTCCTGGGGTTTGCGGGGAGGTGGTAGGCGTGGGAGGGTGGGCGTGAGGTGGGGGGCTGAGTGGAGGGGGGGCGGAGAATGGGGGAGAGGTGGGGGGAGGGAGACTTGGGGAGGCTAAGAAAAGAGTGCAGAGAGACTTATGGTGGCTCTGATTGCAGACCCTGCTGGATTTAAACGATCCCTCTTGAAATTTGTCAGGCGGAACGTTTTTTTGCAACGGCAAAATATATATAAAATATATATGTGTGCACAGAGTACTTTATACGTGGCGGTTGTGCTACCGTGGTGTGTCGGTTAGCACATGCGAATTGCAATACAGAGGTCGCCGGTTCGATTTTCCAGCGCAACGGTTAAAACGTTTCTGGAAGTTTCTTAAATTCTCTCCCCCCACCCCCACCGCCTCTGCACACCCAGGAATGTAAAAGGGCACGCCACGCGTAATCGATCGGCAGTTCACGTGTGGTGGGGTAAAGTGTGGGTACTCCTGCCTCTTCTAAGACATCTTGGCGGCGTGGAAGAGGAGGCTACAATATAGCCCCTCGTAAGGCTCTCCAGAGCTCTCTCTTCCACCAGCAGCGGAAGGGACATTGCAGGGCTGCGCCTTCGCCTCTTGCCGTGTTCTCGACACTACACACTTGAGCGCAGCGCGTGAGCTGTGTTGGTGGTACGGCGTATGCCTTTGCCGCGTTGAGTGGGCAGGGTACATCCATTAGAGTGGCGGGGGGTCGGGAGGGGGGGGTTCTTAAATTCAGAGCATCCTCGCGAATGAAACCGCCGAACCCTTCTGATTGGTTGCCCGGTGCGTTGCCGCGAAGTAATGAGTGCATTGCAGTATTTCGCACCGACGCGGGCAAATAATAGAGCTCTTCATATCCGCAGCACGAGAACGGTTTGAGCCCGAAAGGCTGACGCGGCGAATCGGGAGGAACGTGCTAATGTAATGAGAGTCATCATCGGCGCGCATTGATGTCGTGCAATTTTGAGCTAATCATTAGGGTGATGTAGCGGGGAAAAAAAAAAGGTCAAGTGCAATGCTACACCGAGTTACGCCACGTGAATGATTTATGTACTCTGCTGAACGATGCCAAAAACAACATATCGGGGGGGGGGGGTGAAATCTTCCCCACCTAACTAAATTAAGCACATATTCCTGAAGCCACGTTTAATTGATATTAACGTTTTCTTCGATCGTAGCGTGGCCCCCGGCTGCTCGGCGGGGCTGGGCGCCCCTGGTACCTGGCTCGGCGCTCGTCACTAAACGGCGATGTCGTTGGGGGGGGGGGGCGCGGTGGTGAAAAGGGAGGGGGGCAGGTCGGCAGGACTGGGGGGGGGGGGTCTAAAGGGTTGTCTTTTCCATGCGGGGAGATAAAGGGGTGCGTTAAGTATTCTGCTGTCGGCACCAATTTGTCTGAAGCAAAGATGAAACGAGAGCTCAAAATGGGGGGGGGGGGGGGGTGGAAGTGGGAAAAAATGTGTTGTTTTTTCATTGGGTTGTTTAGTTATATCCATTTATTATTTATATTCTTCTCCGTCGCGTGCTTAGTAAGCGCCCAGGATGGCCGGCCGCGACGGTTGCTTCCCACTTCGCGTGGAGACGAAAGAAGCGCCATTAGCGGGTGGGGAGGGGGGGGCATTACAGATCACTCAGCTCAGTCCGTCAGTGAGAGACAGAGAGAAAAATTATGGTGATGCGGGGAATATGTCTTCATTTCGGCACCGCGGAAGTTGGGAGTGTGCAACGGGTCCCCTGTGTGGCGATGCACCAGTGTGAAGCGGCCTTTCTCGCGGTGACAGTGAATAATTTGCGTGCGTTCTTTTCCCCAGAAGGAGTTAAGAGTTTTTTTGCCCAAGTATTCGTGATCGGTGACCGATTTAACTTTTGTTTGTTTGTTGCTTGGATGGGAAATATGATGCGTTTCGTAGCACACTGCGTTGGCAGTAATATTCATGATGACACGGAGGAAAGCAAATCCTGCCGTTTTATAAACGATTAAAATTCTCATTTGCCATTCCGAAAAAATATGGAAAGCGTGTAGTTTGTTTTGAGAGCGCTTAATGTGTCAATTAGATTATGGGCAACTGAAAGTTTGCAGTGGTTTGAACGCTTAAATTATAGACACGTTAACGCCTTGGCAAGCCAAGTTGTGTAGGCTGTATTAACATTCCAAATTAGGCCACACAAACATTTCTCATGTGGATAAAATGCTGTATGAATATTCATGAGAGGCAATGTGCCCTTCTGAAGATTCATAACAATCTTACAAATGCTGAGACATGAGAATATTTACCTGCGCAAGTTCATTATTTAGTTTAGTCAAGAAGCAACGAATCAATGTGTCTCCATATTTAATGTAGCATGGCACAGTGCTCATCTATCGGTGGCTCTCAGCCAGCAGTAGAGATTACACATTCACATCACGGTGGCCAATCTCTCTGTGGTTACAACCACTGATAACTTAGCACTGAGTGGTTATCATAGCCAAGTTGACTCCCAGTATTGCGATTTAACCTCACACAGAATGATACAAGTTAAAATGTAAATATGCGGCACTTCAACGTGCTTGCTTGGGATTCTGCTGCGGGAAGGACTTCCACTAAGAGGGAGCTCTAGAGAGCCCCTCTAAATGTTGAATTTGTTCTACTCATCCATGCTGCCCAGACGGAAGAGGTGGTAGTACCCAAACTCTACCCCACCACGAGTGACCCACTGATCGATCGACTAACTGGTCTACCTATTTATACCGCTGGGTGGACAGAGGCGGGAGGGGGAGGGCGAAGGGGAATTAAGAATTAAACTGGTGACCTCAGGATTGCAAGTCCATTAACACCACGGCAGCATGCTGCCATAGGTTATAACCGTCCGGGAAAGTTCTGCTGCAGCGGCCCATCCACCGCAAGCGGCCCAGAATTTCCTGTGGCCGCAGGTGGCGGTTGTGGCGCGGCGTGGCGCGGTGCGGCGTCGCGTCCCGGTCAAAGGAGGGCCCTGGTAATTGGGCCGTGTCCCGCCGCGCGAGTGAAGGTCGTCGTTTTATTTCCATTGTCCTGCCAGCAACTTGGCGTTACCGCCTTCCCTTCCGCCGGCGGTAAGGGACGGAGAGAGCGTGAAGGGAGGACGGAGGGCAAGAGGGCAGGAGACAGGGACCCTTGCCTCACTCACCTCAGGGGTTTATTCCCCTTTCCAGATGTCCCTTTATTTCCAGCAGCCCTACTCCCCACAACACCCCCACTCTCCCGACACAAAAGCACTTCCTGCGCAGTGCTAATCGCCTGGAGAGCAGAGCGGTCCTTTATAATGTAGATTCACGGTGCACCGGCGACATTCCCCGGTGCCGCAGTTCAAACGGAGGGCGGCTATGCCGGTCGTGGTGCTGGCTTGTGACCATTCCGTGCCGCGGTGTGGGACGTCATACCCCTTCAGCAACGTGCTCCACATCGCTGTCCTGGCAGTCGGTGGCTTAAAGCCAAAAACACACGTGTAATTTGTTTGTTTATTATCAAAAATATGCATTTAGTGTTCGTTTTGTGGTTGATATTTATTTTGTCCGTTGACGTGTGCGGTCTGCGGATTAAATGCCCCGGTAATGTCCAGAGTTGTCAATGTTTTTTTAAAAATATTTTTTTCCCCCCGATGCACAAACACAGCACGTACGCTGAGCACTGCTCACGCAGGGATAATTACTTTGCGATGTAATTAACATTTTTTATAATGCGCTGAAGAGATTTCTTCATGTGAGTTATAAACAAGCGGGTGGCCGGGGTAGTTTTTCCCCCCCTTCCTTCCTGCCAGTGGGAGTCTGCATGAGACGTAATCTGTTTATTTAATTGTGTGCAATTACTCCCCGATACCGAGCGTTTTTTGGCACATTTCTCTTCTCTGTTTCGCTCAAACTTTGCGCGCAAAAACCATATGCGCCGGTAAACACAGATTGTTCATCTAAGTAAATTTCGCTGACCAGGTGCTGCAAATTAGCACTGCCTTTATTGCTACAACAACACAAAAGGGGAGAAGGCACAGCCATGCAAATTATCTGCTCGCACCACCGCTGATGGAAGGGTTTGTGCCTGCGGTAGCGGAATCAGAATTCTAGATTTGAAGCGTTCGTGACCGCAAGGATTCATACTCTTAGTTCTTTTGGTAAAGTCACGTAGGTAAAAAATGAAATTAAAATTAATAAAAATAAAACAATAAAAATCACGACGTTTCGGAAGCTTCCGTCTTCAAGACGGAAGCTTGTGTTGCCTCCTAAACGTCGTGATTTTTATTGTTTTATTTTTATTAATTTTAATTTCATTTTTTACCTACGTGACTTTACCGAAAGAACTCGGAATCAGAATATTTATACTGGAAGAATCCGATGAGCGGATAAGATCGTTACAACAACAAACAATACAGAACCATGATAGTAAGTGCAAAATACAAGAAAGGTAAACAAATCACACGTACAAATACAACTAAACCATCCCCATCCTACCAGGCAAAGCCCACTGAGACATTAACTTATTTTTTAGAAACTACCTGGCCACAAACGATAGCTCAACAAAGTGGCTTATCATTTGGACATTTATAGCGGCAAAATAATCTAAATAACCTCAATGCACGTTTCTAACTGTGGAGGGAATCAACGGAGGACCCGGAGAAACAATCCACTCGACCATGGGGAGAACATGCAAATTCCAAATATACAGGCGTCAGGGTCGGGATCGAACTCCCAACCTCCTGCATACCAGGCAAAGTAGCCCTAGACGTAGACATAGAGCCCCCCTCACGCTGCCACGCTGACCCAACGTATTCAATCAAAGTGTTGGGGGTATACCCCATACTTTACCCTACCAAGCACAACCTGTACTGCGGTGGGGCAAATTGTACTGCTGAGTGGTACAGTGGGAAAAGGGGAGATAAAAGGGGTGGTTTAAGAAACCTGCGCCATCGTTTCAACTGCCGTGCTGGGAAATCAAATAGAACCGGTGACCTCTAACACATCACACGTCCGGTGTTGCTACCCATTACACCGTGACAGCACAACAAACCGCAGATCTTTTCGTGAAAATAAGTTTGTTGACCAGGTGCAGAGAATTAGCCTGCCTTTATTGCTATTAAGACAAAAATGGAGGAGGGAGGGAGGGAGGGGAGGCGTTCCAAGATTACGGCCGCGGCAATCTGGAGGTTAAGTTGCTTCTGGCTCAGTGGCCGGTTCGTTAAACGCGATCGTGGCCACCGGGCACTCGATGCAGGTGACTGTACCGCCCGCTATCGTGACCCCCCTTCCCATTCTCCGAGGCTCTGCCCAGCCAACCGGTGTCCTCCTGTGAAAGAGTGAAACGGCCAAATTAAAAGCAAACAAACAAACAAGCGGGCAAGCAGGCGTGTGCAATTTTCATGACAAGCCACCCGTGTAATTTTTTATAAGCTCATCTGCCGGGCCAGCCTGGCCGTCTGTGTCTGCGTTGCTCTCCCTCTTCCTCCCTCCATCCCTCCCTCGGTGTCCGAGGTGATAACGTCCGCAGCATTGGCCGATGCTCTCGGTGCTCACCGGCTCTCCGGCTCGCTGGGCAGTGGGCGACTCGCCGCTGCTGCCACCCCCACCCAGCCCCAACTCCGAGGAGATGTTAAGGGGTCAAGGACGGTAAATGGCAAAGTAATTGAAGCGTTTCTATTGTGAGACTTCGATGTTACGCAATTGCCAAGCAGTTAAAATGCAAAGAGGCGCCACTTTTCCTTGTGCTTTGTACTTGTGCGAGTTTCAGCCCAGGGCTTTATGTGTGTGCCAGGCCGCATGGACAATGTTAGCTTTTATGTCAGACTTCGCTTCCTTTTTTCCATTTCTCTTGTGTCTTTTTTATGTTGTATTCCTTGATTTCCGTTTTCTCCCCCCCCCCCACCCCCTTTGGTGGTCTCTGTGGCTCCCTGCACGTCTTCATAATCTCTAAAAGTTACTTTAAACCATGGTTTTTACTCCTCCGTGGTTTCTGCTCAGGAATGTGAAAGAGCGTCCGTCACAAGAAATGCAAAACACCCACTTGCAGTGATCGCAGTTGTCTTAATGGTTGACTTGTAGCGACAATGAGCCGGCTGTAGTTAAGGGTGAGAGCGCTCCGTTTATAAGAGCACCACATCATCGCTGGCGCGGCCCATCAGCCATAATATTGGACCCCAGTGAGCCTGCTTGTTCTCGGTTATGTACCCACGCCGGTAATTCTTGTTACGAGGCATAGCGGACCTGCGCTGAACTCAATTCCATTGCCACGACGTGGAGCAGAAGGAAGCCAGGGAAAGCCCCCACCACACCCGGGTGCCTTTGTGGCTGCTTGTGTGGGGTCCAGGACCAGGGTCCTGACGTTTGTGTTTGTGCGTGTGTAAGTGAGAGAGAGAGAGCACTCTGGTATCGATGTAAAACACCAGGCTTCAGAACCTAAGAACTTTCATCCATCCACCCTTGTTGAGGACTCGGTCTACCAGACACTGGCTGTTTCATCCGCGCTGTGTTCAGCCCCCACACCGCAGGTCGCAACCCTTTGGAATTCCTTGCCGTCGTCTCTTTTCTCAAGCTTGTATAATCACCCTGCTCAAGCCAAGAAACGCAATAACTCTTCTCGGTTACAACTGTGAGAGTGCTGCTGTTGCTTTCCGCTTGAGGTTTTGGGCCATTATTGCTGTGCTCAGCAACTTTAAATACTAAACAAACAAACGAAAAAACATCTTGTTGTCTGGAAGCGTTCATGAAAATATTATTTTTTTTTTCTCCCCGGTTTAATATTTTCTGTTCTCATGCTCAAGTCATGATATTGGCAAAGGGCGGAGCTAACCGAGCAGTGGGCGGGGATACCTGCACAGCAGGGACGTGCGGTCAGGGGAGGCAGGGGAGGCAGGGGAGGCAGAGCTTCACCTGTCATACTCCAATGAAAATAGCTGTTACGAAAAGTAAAAAAAAAAGAATAATCAAATAAAATAAGTAATAATATTTTCTTACTGATCCGTGTTATAAATGTGATTTCTGTACGATTCCAATCATTTTTATCGTCAAAATCGACAAATTTGTGGAGCTTCGCTACAAATACAGGAAGAGACGACAGGTGAGGCAGCGACGAGCTCAGCCTCCCCTCTGATTGCGCAACCCCTCAGTAACTGGATGGGGCGTGGGCAATAAGCGGGTGCCTGTTACTATCTCAGTATGTCACCAATGTAATGTTTGTAGACCCCTTCATTTCATGTCCTCGCCTTCCATACTCCAGGTAACTTATTTCACGCATGTGTTTAAAGATATTTAGGCTCGCTGGTCTCGTCATGAAACTGCAATGAAAAAGCACCAGGGGAGGCAGCTATCACATCTGCCTCACTGAGGGGGATGTGTCTAACACGCCCCCCTCAGTGAGGCCACGCCCCCTCAGTGAGGCCACGCCCCCTCAGCGAGGCCACGCCCCTCTCAGTGTGTGAATCTGGCTCTGGCACGAGCCAGTGCCTCCCCAGCCATTGACCTCACCGCACGTCACTGCTGCACAGTGGGTGGGGCTACCTCATCAGTAGGCGTGACATTCGAGCAATAGGCAGGGCATATGTCTGAGAGAGGCATCCTCACTGTGTGGGCGGTGCTAGTGGCGGAGTGGGCATGGCTTTTTGAAAGTCACGTAGGTAAAAAATGAAATAAAAATGTATAAAAACAATAAAAAATTATTTTATTATTTTTTATTAATTTAAATTTCATTTTTTACCTAAAATAAAAAAAAATTTGATTGTTTTTATTTTTTTATTAATTTTAATTTCATTTTTTACCTACGTGACTTCATCGAAAGAACTAAGAGTATGAATCCTTGCAGTCACGAAAGCTTCAAATCTAGAATTTTTGAAAGTGGGCGTGGCTCGTGGAGGGAGTGGCTGCGAGCTTGCCACACGTCCCCAAGGGTTGAGCCCAGAGGTCGCAACCGGGTACCCGATACCCGTACCCTACCCAATACCCGGCTACCCGTACCCGGCCAGGTACGGGTAGCCGTTTGCGACCCTGGTGCAGCCGGGTACGGGTACGGGAAGGCCGTGAGTCACCGGTGAGTCACCGTTTGTTACTCATTTCGGGTAGGGTACGGGTACGGGTAGGGAACGGGTACCCATTTGCAACCCTGGTGCGGCCGGGTACGGGTACGGGTAAGGAATCAAAACCCGTTTGCGACCTCTGCCACACGTCCCCAAGGGTTGAGCCTCCCAGATGTGGGGCAACTTTAAAACCGCCACAAGCAACAACCGTCAGCCGCTTGGCTGCCAAGCTTGAGACGCTAGCCGATCGAGGGCCCATTTCACTTAATTTGGTGGCATCTTCGTGCTTTCTAAAATTAGCTGCTTTAGCTCAAAGGGCCTAATCACTAGCTAAAATAATAAAAGTGTTGAGTCTACAAAAAAAAGATCTTGCTTCGCAATACTCTTAGGTTTTTTTTATACTCTTAGGTTTTTTCGGTAAAGTCACGTAGGTAAAAAATTAAATTAATAAAAGTAAAATAAGACAAATTAAAAATTCACGACGTTTCGGAAGCAACACAAGCCTCCGTCTTCAGGTGGAACCGTCACAGCCACGGTGCGGCGTGGTCCCCGTGGCGGCTAGGGCACAGTCCCCGCGAGCTTTGTGCTTCGATAGCGGGAGAAAGTTATGAGCTGGTGCAGAACTGTCGGGGATGGGGGGGGGCAGAGGACGTGGAGGGTTATCGTGGCAGCCACGACAGTGGGCCTTTGTGTTCATGATGCAAATTAAAAGTTAATTAAATGTTGAAGGAAAATAACGCTGCGGCAAAAAGACTTTGAAAATAGAAAGTCATGCTGTGTCTACAGAGTAGCTTTCTGTGGTCCGTGACGTTTTGAGATCAGGATGTCTGGACTGTTATTTAATTAGTGTGTGGGGTTTAAAAAAAAACCTCTCCACTAAGTAATGTGTATTTTCTTGATTATGATGTTGGACCCAGTCCAGCTTTACAGCTTCCTATACAATTGAACAAACATCCCCCCCCTCTACCACTTCCACCACCCTCCCACATACAAAATGAAACTATTTAGTTGCAGTTTGTCGAGAGAAAAAAACTCCCGTTGTTAGATCAATGCATTTTTAATGTAATTGTAGCTCTTTCAAGTTTAAATGTGAGGGCCGTGCGTGATGGGTTTCAGGCATTGCAGATGGGGGTTGGGGATTGGGGCCACACAGAGAGAGGGCAGGCGGGGTTGTGTGCGGACATGGGCACACATTCATTAGTCTGCGGCCCAGAGTAGGCATTGGTACCATCGGCAGTGGCAAATATAGTATTTAGGGACACTATCAGTATCTGTATATTGCTAATAAAAGCGGATTATGTGATAACACGCTCATTAAATAGGGTTATTACATAAATCACTTTTATTGCCCATTTCAGGTGATACCAACAAGTGAAATATTTGGTCTGGGCCTGCGTGCCCCCACGCACATGCGAGACACCTCCCCAGCCCCCCTGCCCCCGCCCGTTCGTTTGGCAAGCAGAGTTGGTCGTTGCGCGCACAGCAAATTAGGTGGCGCGCGCGCGCGTCGCTCATGCTTGTCGGCATTAAACGTGGTGGATGGGAGCCATCGCCCGCCCGCCCTCCCTCCCCAGTCCAACACACAGGAGCCCTCGTGGCTTTTAGAAGCCGAACTGTGATCGATATTCATGATGTATTCAGTGGCCTTTGCGTGCATACAGAGGGGTGGTGGGGGGTGGGGTATGGCGGGAGGGAGGGGGGGCTTTGCTGATCACGATGCGGAGTGTAGAGCCCGCGAGATTATGGGCAACATGCCCGCAGTGGCCGAGCATGGTTGGCATGGATCCTGGTGCAAGATGCAGTTTTCGGTTGGATCGCTTAGACCCCTGCTGGCGGAACAGTGGCTACTAGAGGGAGCTCTCAAGAACCTCTTTGGACGGTATTTTGGCCTACTCTTCAACGCTGACCAGACTTCTCGGAAGAGGTGGGAATACGCGCACTTTACCCCACCACGCACCACCTGCCAATCGCTAACTCTGGTGGTGAACCTAGTCATGCTGTTAGGTGGACAAAGGTTGAGGGATTTAAGAAACCTGCACCGCATTGTTTCAACTGCTGTACTAAGAGATTGAATCGGCGACCTCCGGATTTCAAGTCCATTGTGCTGACCATTAGACCGCGGTAGTATCCTATGGGCCCTGGAACGACGATTTTTTTTGTATTTTACCAGGTAAGGTCGACTGAGCTCTATAGCTCTTTATCAGAAGCAACCTGGCCACAAATGATAGCTCAATGGAGTGGCTTACCATGTGGAAATGTATAGCAGCCAAATACTCGAAACGCATGTTTACAAATTTGGAGGGAAAAAACGGAGGACCCGGAGAAAAGTCCATGCCACCACGGGGAGAGAGACATGCAAACTCTAATTAAACAGGCGTCAGGGTCGGGAATCAAACCCATGCCCTTCTGTATACCACGCGAGGTAATTCGCATCTCTCCACCGTGGCACCCATGGATGAAATGGGGGGCCCCCACCCATGGCCACTTCCCCGGCACCTGGTGCAGTTACACCGGCTGCACGCTCGATATCTTATCCACGGTGCTCCGGGCTTGCCGACGACTCTCCGCTACACTTGTGCCGGTCACGTGGGGAGGGGAGGGGCATCTGGTCTTGACTGCCGTGTGGCTCCATCGTGCCCCTGGGGTGGCGGCACGGAGGGCATGAGGGAGTGTGGTGAGGTCAGTGCTGGGGCGGCTGTCAAGACAGGGGAGCGGTAGGTGATGAGAGCAGTGTGAATTTTGTTCACAAAATTTGTGCTGAAAAAATGAAACTTCGCCTTTTTATTATTAGTGTTGCGTTTTACTCAGCAAGTGACCACGAGGGCACACAAATCGCCAAGGGCGACGATGACTGCTACTACTGCCCACCACAGCAGAGCGGGACTGGCTACAACGGGACACGTTAGGCCCGACTTATCATAATGATTGGAAATATATCACTAGAAATAAAATACAAAGATCCCCTGTTTTAGCCTCACACAGACTGTTGGGGGCAAGTGCCGTTAGCGAGTACCTATGAAGACCGGCACGGCACACGAGGGGGTGGGTGGCCAGCAACCACGCCTTTTGTCTCCCCAGTGGCAATGTTTACACACTGCGCCAGGTACTGATTTGAGGCTGAGTCGACCTAGGGGAGGCCCACGAGCGGTACAAGATAATCGTCACTGTCGTGAGCGGGAGTCCAACTCGCCGGGTTTGTAGCGCAGTGCGCAAACTGCTGCTCAGCTCCTCCCTTCACACAAGTACGTGCACGAACGTGCTGCAGAGATATGCTAAAAATATTGCTCTGGACATCAATGAAGAACTCTACATCTATATCCAGCCCATCGATATCATAATCCTATTTTCCTGCCAAATATAAAATATTGACTCGCGCCATGAATCTCGATATGGTAATAATGTAGAAACCGAGACACAGATACGGAGGGGCCTCTGCAGTAAAGTTCACCGAGCTGATAAATTGTTAAACAATTAAATGGCACCTAATTGATACCTTGTGACATTAATCCCTGATTGAATCCTGCGGTGGCCAATCTGCCACCGCTCCAGAATGTTAAGTTGCGCTCGCTACTTGAGGCATTCTCCAGGGCAGAATTAAAGACAGCACCGTCTGCTTAAGTGCAGACGACTCCGTCGCATGACAAGTACAATCTGCTCCTTGCGGCCTGAATATCAACCGCCGCGGCACAGCGCTTGGGGGTTTTTGCGTTCTGGTGGATTCAATCCGCGGTGGTGCTTCGCCCTCCCGTCGGCATGCGACGGGCGTCTGAACAAACCAAAAAAATAACAAAACATCCTCGGCGGTCGGCCTCGGCCCCCGCGAGCGACCGTCGCGCGCTGCGGCCGGACTGTGCGCCACGCGAGGTCCCGTGTCAGGGACGGCAGACGGGCCAACGTGGCGCGCGACGTACGCACCCCCAGCTTGTGGCGGCGAGTGGCGGGGGCGGCGCTAATTAATGTAACGGCGGGGCGAGCGTGTCTTGAAGAGAATTTAAAGAAAAAAAACGCCATGCCGCTAATTAATCATCACAGTGGATGACTCGAGCGGGTGGAGATGGTTCCCATTTGGGGCGACTTTGGGAGACGTGTTTTGCGAGCCTGGAAAAGTTTTGCGCCGCATCATCGTCAACATTAGCCGTGCTCGATTCGGTGTTGGATGAAGGCCACCCCAAGCTGCTGCCACCTCTCGCAATTTTGCGATGCAACAATCCACCCAGCACCCGCACACGAGATAATTTCATCGCTCCGTCTCCTCAGTGAACGGGCTCTCGGATCCGCGCTCCGTTCCTTGGCCGCCGCTCTATTCTTATCGTCCCATCGAGCGACGTTAATTGGCAGCTTGAATGACGTCGTCATTATGTTCTCTCCAAAACATGCGCTCCTCTTCCCGTCTCCAAACGTCATTCCAGGTGTGCGTCTCGCCGTGCTTCTCTGCGCGCTTGTTCACTTTTTTTGCTTTATATCTTTTTTTTCATTAATGACCGCGGTGTTTCTGAACCACACGTCACAGCGGGTAGTGGCGCACTGCTGATTATATACTTTCTCCTCGAGGCACGTGGTGCTGCTCTACAATACAGGATAATAGGTGTGCGTCTAATCGGGTGCGAGATTGATATGCCTGTCGTTAAGTGCCTGACGGCTTCAGTGTTCGGAGTGCTTAATGGCTGTTAGCACAAATTGCTTGGTGGATTTCAAGCATTGCTTGGAGTTGGCTCGCCGTGATACGGCGACACTTCAGATGCGCGTCGTACGATGTGAGGTTCACGATAATCGCATCGTCCGTTTTGCTTAAAATTGTCGCGTGATTATCATGATGTGAGATGCACTGTGATGACGTAGCGCATGATGTGATATCCATGATATCCGTGATAATGCAATCGTCCGTTTAGAAAAATATGATTAGCAAAATGTTATTACCAAAACCCATTTTAATTTTTCTAAAATATTTTACTTTCACACCAAATATTTATGAAATAATAAACTCGATAATTACATTCGTAAATAAATCGCTATTATACATCAAAGTAATACCTTGTGAAATGTAATTCAGAGTGATAAATGGCGTGGTGGTTATATGACATCATCAGCATTACCACAGTCCATACAGTCACGTAAATATTTCTGGTTAACTGATAGCACGTGCCCAATAACTGCATTCTACATTGTAACGATCCAAAAACTCGTGGCAGGCTTCAGTGAACTGTAGTTGAAGAACTTTAAAGTCATCTTTCTTTATTCTGCAAGCAGAGCAAAGTGTACAAACAATACGATAAAAATGTGAAACACGCAGACTTATAGGAAACTGAAAAATGGGTTTTCCCAGCATCACTGTGCAGCTCTCCGATGTGTTTTCTGATCATGTTGCGCGTTTGTTCGGCGCGATATGCGACGTTTTGCTCCACGTGGACTGGGAGCTTCTTCAAGACCGTGGAGCGTGACGTCAGCCATCATGCCGAACGACACACGGCCCGACCTGGAAACACACGAAGGGCTGATATCGCGATAATTGTTCACATCTTGAAGCAGGATATCGCATCGTATACCGAGCGGTAAAAAATTATATCGCGGCGACCCCAATTTACGGCAACAAGAGTCTCGATCGCGCGCTCGGTGTCACGAGCAAGAAGCGGGGAAGGCGGGGAGGGGGGGGTGGTGACGGTCAGAATAAATTTTCCGGTTACAAGTCAGACAGCAGTCTTGGTGGAAGAAGCTTTGTGCTTTGTAGTCTTAAAGGGCGCCGAGGTCAACCCCGCAGATCGCGCGAGCCAAGGACGATGCACGCGCGCTGCCCGCGTCTCAGATCGACCACCGTGGAAACCGCCCAGAATTAATGCGCGGAACTTGGCTCGGCGCGGTGACTCACGCGCAGGGGTTAGTCGGTACAAGTGCAGATTCTTGCCAAAACTCCAAAGCCCCCTCGCCGGGCTGCGTTCGCTCGAGGAGACACGCCGAACACCGCGCCGGTACAGCCTGAAAACGCAACTGGGCTGTGGGCACTACTACCGTGAAAACCTACTCAGTGGTATGATCATGATATCAGGTTCCTATGCCTTTGTAAGTGTATTTCACATTCTTATAGTATTTTTCATGCTCTGCTGTACTTCCCGTGTGAGTAAAGATGACTGTAACATTATTCATGTGCAGTTCGCTTTACTGAAACCTGCCATGAGCCTTTCTAATCATTACAATCTGCAACGAACACGGCGCACATGCTGTCCGTCACACTGAAATATTTTGTGTGCGTAGGTTTTGTCTCCAGATACTCGGATTTTCTCTGAATCAAAGCAAAACCTGACTTAAAAAGGAATTTGCCGAATGTTGCAATGCAGGACCCTCCTGCAAAAAAACAAGTCTTGAGATTTAGCTTTCCTGAACAAATTAATTCTAAACTAGTGACTAAGCAGAAATCAAATTAATAAGAAAAATCGTCTTTCTGCCCATGCCTAGCCCTGATAAATAAAGCTACCACACTTCTGGGAGGCTCAACCGGGACACGCGGTGAACTGAGGTTATAAATGGACTTAATCAACTAATTGTCCTGCCACTGTTGCTGACAGTTGGGGGGCCCTTATGTTGTGGGCTTAAAGTCCCCGTTGGCGGTGAGGACGTATTACATTATCAGTGTTGGTGATCGGAGGCCCCCAACATCAGGTGGAACGAGCGACATAGAGCGACTTAGCTCGCTGCTGCGATGAATTTGCATCCATCCATAAATACATCCGTGGTGCACGCTTGGCTAATTCACGTTGCATTTGGACCAATGATTAAGAGCAATTGCGCGTTGCCATGCCGGCCCGCTAATTTTCCACCGTTAAGTGGAACGCAAGGGTTTATAATGGGTGCGTGTGTCATTTAGCTAAATTTCCGTCTTAATTAAGGTGGTTCTCTATATTTTATCGGAAGAAAAAAATACCTCAGAATATAGCTCTGGGAATAATTCCATAGCTTTGATTTGGCTCCTTTTGAAATACGTTCTTAGATGTACGTGGTTATATTTGACATTTAAAACATGTATTTCTCTTTGGTCAAAGTAGAGGTTAAAACGGTCAATTAACCCCCAGGACCTGCACGATGTGGAGAAGGCCATGCTCCAGCAAGGATAATGCGGGGGCCGTACGTGTAACATTACTTTATGCCTGTTTCAAATTCAGTTTTGTCATTTCTACAATTTTCAATAAAGCATTGTGTGGTACGGAATCCATAACTTTTTTTAAAATGCATTTTCCACGTAATTTTCCCACTGAATAAGGCAGGCAGTGGGCGTGCGGTGAGGTGAGAATTGAGGTTTATTTTCAGCACATGAGCACCTCAATTAGCTACATGTGGCACGAGCAATCGGAGCTCTCTCGGTTTTGACTCGTCATGGCTGCAGAGGCAGAATTGATAATGATATTTCTCAATATATTTTTGCGCACGTGTGTGGATCTGCCACTTCCAGTGGAAATGTGGCTTCGTATGCGTGCCGTTCGAGAGGCTTTGAGCATGGCGCTAAACCCGAATCGGCGAGTCGCGCATCGCCACGCGCAGCTTGGGATTTGAGCTTCGGCCGTTAATTATCGTCCCACCGACAAAACGTGGATAATTAATTGGATAAGTCGTGCGGCTGACACGCTACGGAGTTGCGTTCGCGAACGGTGAATGAGCCAGGCAGTGAAGAAGCGTGGAGGTTATTTAAACAGCGGAATGTTACAAACTAGACTGGGGAAAAGCACACCATAAATAATGCAGTCTCTTTACGTAAAACCAAGCAGTTGCGGTAATGAAACGTTGAATTGGTCTGTTGTTTTAGGGGATGAGAGGCAGAGGTAATGGCGAGATATATTGCGTGAGTTATTGCCCCGGACTTGCCAAGTGTGGCTGGCAGCGATGGCAGTTTGCATTTAACCCTTTACGTGAATGTCACCTCCCCACGTTGGATTCCGCGGTGGTGCCGTACAGATAGCTGGACGGCCGTGTTTAACGGCCCCGCAAAACACATGTGGGGTGGGGGATGTTGGTGGGGGAGATCGTCACTTAGTTCCAGCGCAGCGAGCTTTAACGGTGGCGTCGGGGAAAGGTGGGTTAGTCGGCTTGGGAGACGGGGGGCGAGCGGTGTGTTTGGCGAAGTGTTGGGAAAGATAGCGGAGCCCAGTTCCCGCTTTTGTTACAGATTCCACGCACAGAGCCCCGTGGTCGATTTATTACCGACAGCTTAAGTGCTCTTCAAACATGGTGCAAAATTAACTTGTCAATTAGACAAATGGCGTCTCCCCCTCCCGATAAAAGCCGCTCTGTGTTACATTTAATAGCCGCATTACAGAGCCAGATAAGGCCGCATGCTGTCGCTCTGCGGCAGGGAGCAGTGTAGTTCTTATCTCGGGTTATTAGGGCCTGCAAGTAAATTGTAGCTTGTTTGAAAGGGAGATGGGATGGAGTGTGGGCTCGGGTTGTGAGGGCCCCTGTCCCAGAAAAGAAATTATTGGGCAGCAGCAAGCGGTGGCAGTTGAGAGAAACGGATGCTTTAATCCATTAGTGAGAATTCATTTGTGGGGACTGGAAGGATTTAATTTACCGTACCACTGATGCCTCTCCCTTGTAATTGGAAGAAATGGGGCTGACCCTGCAAAGGGGCTGAGTTTTTAGCACGGCCAAGAGTGGAATATTCACATTTACGCACAGGAGATTTGAGGCCCACCCACCAATTTTCTTTTGCGCTGGTCCGGTGATTTTGTTTAACGAGTCGTCTGCCGTTGCCCCTGACGAGATGTCACTGTGTAAATGTTGGTTTTTTTCTGTATCACTGTTGCTGAGCACAGAGAGCCAGAGGCCAAAAAACGCGGCGGCCAGTTACACAGAGTAAACGAGAGGGCAAATCTTGTGAATTCTAAAATCGGCAGTGTCAGGAAATACGCAGAACGAGAACAGTTTTGACATGCTGTATTGTTAGTGAGTGAGCGAGTTGGTGAGTGCGTGAGTGAGGTGTTATGTCCTGCAGTGTGGTGGTAGTGGTTGAACAGAGTATGGATGAGATTAAATAGTCAAGTCTGGTAGAGACCGAATCCTTTACATGGGGATGGAGGAATTATCGGGTGAATTTCATGGGATGAGTGACCATGGTAGTGGCAATAGACGAGTGATAAGGAGGCCACTGAACGCCGAAGAGCGAGTGACTGGAGCGAATCAATAAACTTGATGTTGAATTCTATGCTCTGTATAGCAGCAGTAATAATTGTAAAAAGTTATAGAAGCCTTTGGCACTGAAAAGGAAAGTGTGCTTCTGCAATGCCTCCTTATCCAGATGGGTAGAACAGCTGTTCCATCATGCTAGGTCAGATGACATTGTTGTACCAAGCAGATGAATGGTTTTACCATCGCTACGAATGCCATTGTTAAAAAAAACACTGGAAAAACAGGTTTTTTTTGTGAGTCGAATTTTATTCATCAATGAATCAGCCTGACCGCTTTAAGCTAAATTCTATCTGGCACGGTGATGTAGGAGCTGAGTGCTCCACCGCAGAGGGCATCACCGATCTGGGTTTTCCCGATTGCCCCGAAATTCCCGCTTATGCACCCACCCACTGGCAGCAGCGGTCGAGGGTTAAAGGCCCTGCCGTGCGTGCATGGCAGCCCGAGGTGTTGATGGCTGGATTAATTTCATGACAGATCTGTGCCGGCAGCGTGCTGGTAATTGGATAATTTCTCTCGTCTGGCACGCAGGACTATTGATTTTAAAGAATTTTCCCGCCTTTAAGAAAAGCGGCACGGGGAATCACTTTCCTGCCCCTCACTCGTGTGCTCTTCTGCAGCGATGGCTTAAACATGGTTGATTTTTTGTTTGTAAGAATTGTGGTGCTCGCTTGGGATACCTCCTGATTGTCACCTTGCCTAGTCCACGGAGACTTTGAGAACTAGTTTAAATTCAAAGCTACGTCTGTGAGCTTTCACGGCTTTGAGGTGATAAACATTGACAAGACGAGCAGAGACTCACTCGGGTTGAAGAGAAAACAAGAATTTGGGATGTCCGACTTGCGATTGAGACATTGTGGATCTGGGTTAAACAACAGAACGCACCGCTACAAGAACCAATCGTAGCATTCCACAGTAAGTCACGATTCACCCCCCTGCACAATTACATTCTCGCCATTCGGAGTCACAAATATGATTCAATTCTTATTTTTCCACTGGCATGATTGTAGTACCTCTAGTGGCTGCGGGTGTCACATTAACCAATTGATCACGCCACTGCTAGCAGATGGGCCTCCACTAGAGGGTAATTGGCCTACTCTTCCACACTGACTAGATGTCGCTAGTACCCTCCATTTAACCCACCGCACGCGATCTGCCAATCGACTACCTGTTCATACCGCATGGGAAGATTTAAGAAACTCACGCCGTTGTTTCATCTCTGGTGCCGGGAGATTGAATTGAACCGGCGACCTCTGGATTGTTTGCTAAGCAGCTTCCCGACAACAAAATACAAGAATCTGTTCGAAACGATTAATCGATGCACCGCTGCGTATCGAGCACGTTCCTCGCGTCCACAGCAGAGCGATAACTATCACTGGAGGAGTTCCCGCGTGGGGACGACCAAAGTGGAAATGGGAGTGATTAACTCGGCGCATTTGTAGGCCAGATGGCGCTTCGCAGCGCCGTGCGATGGTGGCATTGGCCTGCTGGCGCTGACTCCCACCTGCAGATTGAGAACAGCCACAAGCGGCGTTGTTGATGCTGATGGAGGAGATAAAAGTGGTGATGGTAATGATGGTGGTGGTGGTGATGATGATGGGAGATGGCTGCTTGTAAGATTGTGCCAGCAACTGGATCAATGTTCACCCACCAGCCTCCAGGGAGCCGCCCGGCAGCGAGGCTCTGTTATCGACGTCTCTGCCCTGATTAAGACCTGTCGCCTGTCGATGGAAGCCTCAGTGTAACTTTTCTTTTGGGGATGGAAAATTGTGCCACTACTCATCACCGCTAAACCAGAAAGAGGATAATTCGGGCAACTTTAGATCAAACGAGCGGCCCTTCGGTCATTCCTGGACGAGGGCATTCCGACGCCGTGCGGGTCGTCGCGGTTAATTTGACAACACTCTAAGGAACATAGATGTGGGAACATATAAGTACGGTACAGCGATGGATTTTGATGCATGTCCTCTGCTGCCCACTCCAAAGCTCCGCATCCCAAAACACCCATTATGCAGGGTGATTAAGATACGTCACATTTTCTGTTTATGTTGCAAGCCGCTCACTCGATAAAACATAGCGTCCTCTCGCAAGGTGACGGCGCTGTCCCCGCAAATACAGGAGCCGTGGCGGCTTCGTCGGCCTTTAGAACACACGTCGGGCTGGTGGGTGCCGTTCTCAATTTAGGAAAAAAAAGTTTTACAAATTGTGATGAAAGCTTCATCCTCCCACGCGAGCTTTAATGCGGCCTTGACCTTGGCAGTTTACGTGTATCTCACGGCACCTGCGTGCAGTCTAACGATCGGCAACGCGCTTGCCAAACGCCGATAACATTAACCCCTTTGTCGCCCCCTCCGCTCCTCACCTGCAGAAAGTCAATGATAAGCACGTCGTCACTCCGGTTTGCAGTCCTTCCTCTCCTGTCTCAGCAATCGTCTGCGACGGTGGCACGGAGGGGTCTCGGTCACGCGGGCAGCGATTGGGACAGGGAATGATTGCACGAGCTCTGGCTCGGAGTTCCATTCGGTAGCGGCTTCCAAAAACGTTTTGGTGCCAGCGGCACCCGAGAACGTAAAATAATTATGCGGGCAAACGATTTGAGGCCAGCTGTACGCGGGCACATTTGAAGGCCCGCTTTTGGACGCTGCAGCAAGGAGGCCAGGGGGGCGGGAGGCGTTGGGGGGGGGGCAGGCAAACCAAGTATTTGGATTCTAAGCTCAGCCCATATTCATCTCAAAATTGATTTTGACAAATAAAGTTCAAAAGTCTTGTGTAAACCATTAACCTGGGAGGTGTTGCGCGCATGCGGCGCACGATCTGAGAGTCGGGATTAGCGGTGTGTAGCACCGCGCGGGTTCGAGGTGAGGGTCTCAGCGGCTAATAGTGGGTGTTTGGTTTTTTAGTGGAGGGTAATTTTGGCTGTGTTGGGGAGTCCAATGCTGGTTAAGTTATCACTCGCCACTGAGGAGAGCTATGGCCAGTAAATGAACTCAAATGGCCAGGGATCATAGTATAGCATGCTAATCACTACGCCCCCCTCAATTGCTCGTGGTGGCGAGATGTTAATTACCTCGCCTGGTATCCAGGGGATCGTGGGTTCAATCCCAACCCTTACACCTGTATATTTGGAGTTTGCATGTTCTCCCCGCGGTCGTGTGGATTTTTCTCCGGATCATCCGGTTTTTCCCTCCACATTTAGAATCAACGTGTGTTTAGAGTATTTGGCTACTGCTATAAACGTACACACGATGATACGCCATTTCGTTGAGCGATCATTTGGGATCGTCAGGGCGCTTCTGCAAAAGAGTTACATAGCTTCAGTGGGGCCTTACCTGGTCAAATAAAAAAAATGTGCGCAGGGAGCGGTGCGTCCGTAGACCGCGGAAGAGACAATGGGGCTCGGATAGTGGCCCGTTTTCTGGGGCGTAAGTGCCCAATAGCCTCGCAGCTTGATAACTAAAATTCAGGTCATATCGGATCATCTTTACCAGACTTATCGTGCCCCCCCCCAACCCCCCCCCCCCTCTTGCCCGTTGCAGACAGATGGACAGACAAACAGGCAGATGGATGGGATGAAGCTCATGCATTAACACTTTCAGGCCTTAGTTGGAAAGCATTAATGGCCCAAAAACGTTTCACCACCACCAGATTGTATGTTTTTTTTTATTTTGCAGGCTGACGTTTCCAGGAAATGGCCTCTCCCCGTGGCGGGGCAGAGAGGTCCATGCTTGCACAAGCGCTGTCAACGCAATCGCTTAATTTTTATCTGAACGTCAGCGCAATTGCCCGTTTTCACATTTTATTTGTCCTCGGTCAATATCAGGTGTTACATTTGAAATGTGTCAATATAGTACAGTGTTCTCAACCTCCACCACCACCACCTCCCCCCCCCCGCCCACTCCTCCTCCTCCTAGTTAAAAAAAATGAGTTAGCATTTTCCCTGGGGGCAATAAATGGTGAATTGCTGCCGACCGGCCGTGTGAGAGAGTGGGCTCTTGGGTTATGCCGCACACGTATTTCTGAGCCAGAACACCGTGCTTGTGTGTGTGTGTGCGGAGCGGTCGTGTAGCGGTTAGCGCGCTGCGCTACGAACCCGGCGACCCGAGTTCAATTCCCGCTCACGGCCAACACCAGTGGCGATTATTTGAACTGTTTCTGGGCCTCCCCTAGGTCGACTCGGCCTTTATTTAGTGCCCGGTGCGATGTGCAAAAACATCGCCACTAGGGAGACAACGGCGGCCGGGTGTGGTGTTGGTCACCCACCCCTCGTGTGCCGTGCTGGCCTTCATAGGTGATCGCTAACAGCACTTGCCCCAACAGTCTGTTCAGGCTATACGGGGGATCTTTGTCTTTGTGCGCGCGTGCGTGCTCGCGCGTGTGTGTGTGCGCGCGCGTGCGTGCATGCGTGTGTGTGTGTGCGCGCGCGCGTGCGTGCATGCGTGTGTGACGGATATAAATGTCCGCATGAATCAAAAAATCTATTTTATTACAGCCGCCGAAAATGCTGACGTTATAGGCAACATTGCGCGGGGCGTGGAGAGCGTGAGGACGTACACGTGTAGAGAATAGCCATGCGTGGATTGAGCCGAACTGTACCTCTCCACTCACGCTTGTCATTTTGTCAGCCAGAGAGAGAGACACAAAACAAACTGCCGCTGAGAGAAGTCCGTTTAGATGTAACCCGTATACGCACGATCGTACACAGAAGTGCGTGGCTCAGCGGTCAATGTTTTCAGCCGCTGGGCTTTCATTTTCTTACCGGAGCGTGGGAAATCAGAGCGTGTTGTAGGGTGATGGGCGGATTGTTACGTTGCAGGACCGTGACAGCTGGTGGCATCTTGGAGAGGCCTTCATCGAGCAGTGGATAGACCACGGCTGACGATGAGGGTGATCCAAGTCTATGGAGCTGCCACAGAGCTGTAATGGTTGGCACAACTGGACTTGCAATCCAGAGGTCGCCGGTTCAACTCCATGATCTAGGGCGGCAGCTGTAACAACGGTGCAAGTTTCTGAAATGCCCCCCCCCCTCCCTTACGACTGTCCACTCAACAGTATAAATGGGCTCACCTCCACAGCCAGTCGATTGCCGAATCCCAGGGTGGTGGGGTAAGGTGTGAGTACTCAAAGAGGTGGCCTCTAGTTCTCCCTCAGTGCCATGAGCTCCAAATTGCAAGGCTGCAATTTTGAATTCTATTGCATGGGAAAGAGATAAACACTTATTAATACAGCGTTTGTTACTCTTCCTAAGAGTTAATCTGTAATCCTTGTAACCTGCTGGATACTCCTGAAATGAGATAATTATGCTCTCCTGGACTTCTAATTACAGTAGTTACACAGTGGTACATTAATTAATTGCTTTAATTGCAACATTAACGCATCCTACAGCGATCGAGGGAGAAAAAAAAGAACGCGGTCATTAAATTATGGCTTCTTTTTTTCTTTCCGGAAGCAGTGGCCTATTAATTAAATTAAATACGACAGACAGAAACTCCTCGGATAGCGCCACCTCCCCACGGTTCCGTCGTTGAATCGCGCCGTGGATTTTGACCACGGATTGCGATGCGCAGCGGCCGGTGAATGGGTTTTAGAGTTCATGGGTCACCGCATCATCGTGCATTAGGCGGCTTTGAGGGTGACCACACACAGAGGGCTAATGGCCACTTCCGCCCAGTGCAAACCTTTCGCTGCGGAGGCGATACAGGAACCGTCTTAAGACGGCGGCGTGGAACATTTTCCTTCCCGAAGGGCCGAATAAGATTTTTTTTAATATTATGGGCGGAGGGCAGCCACGCATTCACACGTAGACAGCTCAGCCACCTCTGTCACTGCAGTGGGCCCTAGTGCAGTGACAGGAGTGACTGAGCGTGCACAAAAAAATTGATTTTAGTAATTACGTTAAGTCCGGCTTTCATAGGTGGTCACCGACACGCTTCGCATCTGTGCATTGCCTGGAGTGCGCCGGTGACTACGAAATACGAAAAGAACACACGCTGCAGGTACCAAACCAAAAAGCAAAACTGTTTACAGTCCAGTACGCGGGTTAGTACGGCCAAGGTGCTCGCAAGTGACGGATAAATATCATTTGCAGGCCTCTATCGACGCGATGGGCCCCATGTGTCCGCGGGCCATAAACAAGCGGCCCTGCTGTCCGATCGGCGTGGGGTGCACGCAGCCGTTTCGGAGGAGGAATGAACCGAGCCTGCAATGTTCAGGGGCCAAAGCTGCCGCCACTGTGGGATGGCAGCCTGCTGAGTGGGCGGTCTGCAGTGTGGGGAGGGGGGGCGGGGGGGTCCCCAGAGAACGACACCACAAGCCTGGGCTGCGCCTTAATGGCTTATTAATTAAAGGAGATGCGCGCCAGCCGGCTCCTGCAGGGGACCTCACATGTGAAGAAGCCATTAGAGCTGCGGAGTAGCACGTGTCGCGGGCTCCAGCGCTCGACATGTTGCTCGATGACCTTTGCTCTTTGCAGGAGAAAAGTTAACTTTTTAAAATTCATTATAATGCATCATTACGCGCGAGTGTTTGTGTCAAGTTGATTTTGCGCGCGCACGCGCGTGTGTCTTTCGTTTCACGTAACGCTTGCGCGCGCGTTGTTTTATTTACCTCGTTTCGCCGCCGCGTTCAAATTGGGTGTGCGTTACGGCCCGGGTTATTAAAAGTAAACGTTGCGTTTGATTCGTGCGGCGGCAGCGCGACCCCTGCTCGGGGCTCATCGTCCGTCCCAGATTGAGACCGCGTCCTGCTGGGACATCAGCTGCACCCTTAAAGGGCACGCGCATTGCTCTATAGGCTGCATTGCTTGTCTCACAATCGCCGCCGGGGTGATGAGACGCACCGCTGACATCACAGGCTGCACGCACGCACGCACGTGTACACAGAACATGCATGCCGGTCAGACGGAACGTAGTGCCCACCCCTGTACATAGCAGCTTCGATCCACTCCGGAGTGGCCCACGTTCCGGTTTTCAAAACATGTTTGCGACCGCCAACACGCGCATTTACAATTGCTAATTATCCACGTTTTTATGTGCCTTCAATTAGTGCCCTTTGTTCGCCGGTGAAATATAATAATTACGGCTGCGACCGCTGGCACGCGCTGTCTAGCGCCGCGCAAAGCCCCAGACCGGAACGGTTCCTGTAGCTTGCGTTAAAGATCGCGAGCGCAGGAGGTGTTTTATATGCCACCTGTGTGCCAGAACTAAGGAGTGGAGTGGCTCTATGATTTGTTGTGGGAATTGCTAATTCATCCAGCCAGGTGCATAGTCTGGATCCCCGCTATTGTGTTAACAATCGGTGTGAATGTAACGACCTTTTAGTTACCACCTCCCAGCCATGGCACCCGTAGAAATTTCACCAACCCCAGCACCGGAGCAGAGGAGCTCTAACACGACGCCGATTTCCCCCCCCCGCCCGCCTCGCCAATTTGCCCGTCGTTCCGTCGCCCGGCGATGTTCTCCTTTCACTTGCAAATGAGGCGATGAGATGATGCATCGCACGCGCTCGCTGACTGGTCACCGCGGAAAGGTACACCGCGGGGGAGTGCCAGCGCCGGCGTTCGAGCAGATTGATTGATTGATTGATTTTCTTAATCAAGGCAGGTGCGATCTCCCGGAGGACGACCGTCGCGGAGCGACGTTGTGCCGTCCGCGCTTCGCGAGCTGCCCTGCTTCGCAGCCTCCTCACGCGCTGCACGCTCCTTCCTCCGCGTTTCATTCGGTGCCCTGGCTCGTCCCGGAATGGATCGCCTTTTTTTTTTGGTCTTGGAAAATGTGAATGAATAAATAAAAGGATATCCCAGCCAAGAGGCCGAGACACATGGCAGCATTGGCAGCTGTAGCCCTTTGGGGTGATTGACGTCCGCCGCGTGCGTGGGGGGGAACAGAAGGAGCAGTTTCCACCCGGGCCGCTTCCACACTTTGGAGGCTAGGGGTGTCCTCATAGCGTGCGCGTGTGTTGCTGTGTGTGTGTTGTGTTGGCTGTGTGTAAATGTGTCCTGAGCCTGTGTGTTGAATGTACGACTGTCCCTTTGTACTGACTCTGTGAATGGTCGTGTGAATGTGTGCTGAACGTGCGACCGTGTGAATGTGTGTGCTCACTGTATGCGCGCGCGTGTGTGTGTGTTAACTCGCCATGGGCGAAAAGTGTCGTACGTTGTCGGTGTCTCTTGGCGACCTCTAAACGTGCTGGGGGTGGCCGGACACTCCCAACGCCTGTGGTGGTTGAACCCCCTGGCCCTGACGCCAGGCCCAGCGCTTGCATTTGGTTCAGCGGGCACGCCGTGCCGAGTGTGCGGTTTCGAAAGCGACTTCATGCTCATTAGCAAAGTGTTCCGTTTGGATAGATGTGCTGTATTCGATGATACGGTGCAATGTTTGGTGACACGGCTAAGAAAAAATGTTATACTCTGCCACGTCCATAATTTTGAACGTTTATTTCGTTTAACACAATGTAAATTTAACCAGTGGCAGCCGCTGGCTTCGGATTGAAGCAGGCTACAAATTTCGACTCGGATTTTCCAGTCGGGTGACAGCGCACACGGGTGGATTGAATTGAGAAAGTGCAAGGCGTTGGTAAGTGGCATCATCATTGGCACCCTCTCACAAAGAGACCCGCGGACTCGCATACAAAGGCTCCGTCGTCTTACCCGGAGGCCCGTTGAGTGACGCATGTGGTCCCAAACAGGCGTCGTCGCAGAGGTCAGATTTTTACGACAAATTCCAAGGCCGTGGCAGTTTCCCTTCTCGTGCAACTTGAGATGCAGCTTTGTGGAAAATATCAATGGCAAGCGCTGTCACTTGGCGGAAATTGGTGATGTGAGCTTGTTCACTTGGATAAGTGTAACAATTTGTAGGCTTGAGTGTCGTCAGTAGACGTAATCGGATATTCTCGCAGCGCGCGTAGGATATATATAGTTAGGGTTTTTATTTTTTTTTATATATAAACCCCTTCATATATTGATATTTTTGGGCTGAGCTATGATTTTCCCTTTCTCCTTCATGGACAAGTGCCAGCCTCAATCCTTCAGGGTGTTCGCATGAGGTGTGGCAAATGGATTAAACGTGCATTCCGTGAGTAATAAAAAATTAAAAGCTGTCATTTTCTCTAATTAAGTGTGATGGATGCGCCCATTGCACACACACATGGTGGGAAAAAAAACCCACTTCCGCTTACACATATTATCCACGTTCAAAAATAATACATATACAAAGTTGGGGTGACGCGTTGCCAGTGGAAGATAGTAGCGGAGAGACGCACTGTCTCGCGGTGTGCTCCCCCTGATTTATTCTTACGCGAAATCGTTTCAAGGTAGGAATCTAGCGCTGTCAAATGGTGGCTGCGAAGCGACAACATCTGTCATGTTTGGTTGGAGAGAGGGCGCAGTCATTAGGGCCGTGACACGGCCAGACAGAGCACATTAACTGCGGCTGAGAGGGTGGCTCGTCCACCAGCATGATTGCCCGATCGCCTGCCCTCCCCTTTCCGCACTCGGACCCCGGGCCACATGACTCTGTGCCCCCGGCGCTCTTCGGTTTCTGTGCAAAGCCATGTGCGGTGAGTCCGGTGCCGGTCTGCGGGTCAGCCCGCTCTGTGTTTTGTAAGCTGCTGTGACCGCTTGGCGATCGGGCGAAGAAGGTAGTGGTTGAAAGCTCCTTCTCTGCAGTTCTCAGCTAATCCCCGCGGCTCGGGGGGAAATGTGGAATACGTGGAGCGGAGTCCACAGGCCACGCCGACCTCGGCTCGCCACATGCCACCGTGCACACGTCAATTACGTCGCAATAAAATCAATTCTAACAATAACAAATGTAAGCACGTAACAATTAAATATGTTTTAGTCCGTCGGCCTATTGGCTTTCCAGACCAATTATTTTGCAGCAGCGTGGAAGAGTAGATCCTAGACAGGATCTCTTGAGCTTCCTTTAGTTTTAAGACATTTCACCAGTGAGTGAAGTAATTGCAGGTCTGCAGCCTTAAACTGTTACCTTTTTGCTCGTGCGGAGGAGCTAAAAATGACCGTGCTCTTGAGATGGCTGTTTGAGAAGTGATAATTGTATGGGCTCTGTAAATAGCACAAGTCCTGTCTCGTTTAGGGCTCGCCTGAGACCCTGTGGGTCTGTTCCTCTGAACTCAAGTGGAGCGGAGCACAGGAAACCGGGTTCCCTAATGGACTATTACAGAAACGGTAATGGCATCGACGCCGTATAACTTACACCCTTCTGACAATTGAATTTCTATTTCCTTACTGAGATCCAAAAGAGTAAAATATTTCTAAGTTATCAATTTCTAAGTATTCCATTCCACTATAATGTGTTCTTCCAGTTCGATGATTCAGGCAGCCCATTAAATAAATATATGGCGCGAGGAAAGGCGCGCTCGCTCTGTTTCTCCAGTGTAAATCACGTCAGCAAACGTTTCCAATGAACAGTTGTTGTTTTTTTACTTTTTCGCGGCTTGGAATAACATTAAATCGCTTCGCGGTTTTGAATAACATTAACGAGGAACAAGGAAGACCGAACACTTTTGCGTGTCCACGGACAGTCTTAACGTTTCCAAATGCGCGTGAGTCCTTCGAAAGCATTTAATGAGCGCACAACGGGATGACGTCGAGCCCCACGGTGTCATCGGGAGGGTGAAGGGCGAAGTGACCGTCTAGATTTTGGCGCTGGATTTTTGTCTCCTCGTTTTGGGCAAAAAATCGCGATCAATTTTTGACCGGTTTTCTCCACGAAAGTCCCGAATGGCAACACGACTCTTACACTAAAAGCTTTGTCAACATTGGACCGTCTGTTTCCGAGAACTAACCATGAGCCCCCCTCGCCTGCGGGTTCAGGTGGACGGGCTAATGGAGAGAGCCGCTGCATTGATGCTTTCAACCGTGCTTGGGAAGAGGAAGAGAGGAAGGAAGAGGAGCACTTGAAATAAATGGCAAACTTTAAAATGTTTCCATTTGGACGAGGAGGACGTCCCTGGGTCGTACATATGTTGAAATTATTTTCGAACAATCGCACATAGCCAACCGTGCTATTCAGAGATGTGGTGAGGTGGGGGTAGAACGACAAACTAAACACAAAAACACGTAGGCTTTCGCGACCAATATTATTCATAGTCAACGTTTTTGGGTTTAGATCGCGTTATTTATAAATGTGTCGTAACCCTCCACCACCCGACACGGCCAATCAGTAAAAAAATTAACCCGTAAAAACAAAGTTTTTCACTATAAATCCTTTATATGCGTGGCGGCTAGAGTCCTCTCGCCCTCTGGCTTGAGATGGCTGCCACCTATGGGTCAGATGATTGCCTGCCACCATTAAGCAATTGGTAATGAAATATAATATTTTTTTTCCTAAAATGTTGAAAATTTTGGAAAAGAATTTTCACGAAAATAAATTGTCACGCACAACGAGTCTGTGTGCAAAATGTCAGCTCGATTGGATCACGGGAAGTGGGTTTTAAAAACGACCGAAAGATTTGCACGGTCGTAAGCGTGCAAGCAAGCAAGTGAACTTAATATGAAGGATTTAAAAATTGTCACGTTGACAAAAGACAAATAGTTCACTGCTTTAGCCCACCGGTGTGTTGAAGCGTGAAACCACAACATTTACAATTTTTGAGTCCGACGTTTCGCTGGTAATTGCATTCAGCTTCATCGGGCAATTCGCCAGAATGGTGAGGCTCTGCTCTTGCTCCCGTTCTTATATATTTTTTACTGTTTGGCCGTGTCGGGTGGTGGAGGGTTACGACACATTTATAAATAACGCGATCTAAACCCAAAAACGTTGATTATAAACACAAAAAGCAGTTCTAAAGAAATTCGATTTTTCATCCAGATGATTTAAAAGTGCGTACCTCCAAGTGTCTTCTTGGATCTGTGCACTTGTTGGTGCTGCCCCCATTCGTGACCGTTGTTCACCCCCCCCCCCCCCCCTTTAGCTGGGTTCCCGGCAGAGGTCGCAAACGGTTTTTGATTCCTTACCCGTACTCGGCCGCACCAGGGTCGCAAATGGGTACCCGTACCCTACCCAAAATGAGTGACAAACGGTTACTCACCAGTGACTCACGGCCTACCCGTACCCGTACCCGGCCGCACCAGGGTCGCAAACGGCGACCCTGGGTATCGGGTAGGGTACGGGTATCGGGTACCCGGTTGCGACCTCTGGTTCCCGGGGCCCGCGCAAGCCACGGCTGCGCGCTCCTGAGAGACGCTTATTTATTCAGATTGCCTCCTCCGCATCTTCCCCTTCCCACCTCGTCTCCTCGTTCGTGCGCCGCTCCTGTCGGGCAGATGGAGGGTGTTCGTCACAGGCTGTGTGTGTTTTGTTTCACCGTTAATCCTCTCCTGTGTGGGCTTTTATCGTGTGATATTTTTAAGTGTGCACTCGCGCGTGCATGCAAACTAATGCAGGAAGCGCACGCACACACGCACGTTTATGTGTACATTTTTTTACACCTGGCTATGAAGTAAGCCCCTAGCACTGTTGGTTATGGAAAATAGCGTCATTCAAAAATGTCCTTCAATATCAGAAGATGCAGTGTGTGATTTGTTTGGTTCTTAATTTGGTGGCGAGATGTTCTCCAGCAATCTTTTCAGGAGAAAGCAGATGATAATTAATTTTTTTTACTTGAGAAAATCTCACACCTTTCCGCTCAAATTTATGCGCAAAAACACCCGCCGCCAATGTGGAGCTCCAGGCGGTAAAAAGTATTTGGAATCGCGAAGGTGCGATCGACATCAACAAACTGGTGAAGCGATTCGACCTCGCTCATGCGCCGCCCGTCGTTGGGCGGACGGGTGAGCGCACGAACAACAACAAAAAATCATTAGCGCGTTTCTCGGCTCGCGGAATGGTTAATCCCGGTTCGTCCTGCTACGAAATAAGGGGAGCAGATGGCACCTCGTGTATGCGAGATGCAAAGCGTCTGGCACTTTGTACGACTTTGGGGGTCCCAAGGCGCGCGCCACCCGTCACGGCACGAGGAGCGCACGAGCGGGCTCGGGGAGGCGTGAGCGTCACTGTGAGCGACGCTGCCGTGGGGGGGGGGGGGGGTGAGAGAAGGCGGTGAGGTGGGCGCGGGCCGAGGGGTCGTCGCTTCTTCTGCTGGGGCTACAGCGGCGCCGCAGGGCCATCGTTAATTTAGTGGGCGCACTTTTATTTGTCGTCGCGGTCTCGCGTGTCGGCGGCATGGACCACCTGTGGGGTTCCAGTCGAGTCCTCGTCTGCGGGCTACGTGGACTGGCGCAGCGTCGCCGTTCCCCGCCCTCCCGAAATATTATGACATCAGCCAATCGGTGAACTCAGCTAATTGTTTCATATGCATAGGTAGTCGATTCCCATGTTTGGTCTTCCTCAGGTCAATGGAGTTGCTAATGATGCTCCTAAATGCTCTGAGTCTGCATCTTCAATCAGACTCGTTCACAGTCGTGCTGTCACAGTTGGCCATGCTTTAGTGGGTAGCTGCTGACGATAGTGATGATCATGATGGTATTGATCATGGTGGTGGTGAATGTGATGATTGATGGTGGTGGTGGTGGTGAATGTGATGATAATAGTGGTGGTGGTGATGGTGGTGATGATGGTGGTGAATGTGATGATGACAGTGGTGGTGATGGTGGTGAATGTGATGATGACAGTGGTGGTGATGGTGGTGATGATGGTGGTGAATGTGATGATGGTGGTGGTGAATGTGATGATGATGATAGTGGTGGTGGTGATGGTGGTGATGATGGTGGTGAATGTGATGATGGTGGTGGTGAATGTGATGATGGTAGTGGTAGTGGGCAGTCATCTCGGTCATCTCAGTCAGTCGACCCGTGGCACCTGGCACCTGGGTCTGCCCCGTGACCTCCTGCCAGCGGGCGTTCGACACTTCACGTGGCCTCAAGGTGCACATGGCCTGACACAAGCGTCGTGGTGACGTCACCGCCACTTAGTAGCGAATGGCGGTTGTTGTTGTTGGTAGTGGGCAGCAGTCGTAGTCGTAGTCATCGTCGGCCTTGCTCATTTTCATCACCTCGGAGCCATCGTTGACTCACATCAACAACAAACATTTTTTGTCAATTAATACGTTCATGACTCATTCCACTTCCAAAATTCACGCCGCAGCGGAGCTGGGGAAAAAAGAGGCTTCCGGTTCAAGTCCCGGTTCAGGGTGCGGATCCGCTAAGGGGGGTTTGTCGGTGAGAGCGGCGCCGTCAAAACGACATTAATTCACTGCACTAGCTTGGCGTAATGAGCCCTGCCAAAAAGGCTTTTGTCATCTGTTTGTGATGCAGGAGCGGCCTCATTGTGCTCGTAAGAATGTGCGAAAGCGGGAGTCTGGGACCCTCCTTTGTGAACCCACGAGTGATGGGCGATGCCGTGTCTTCGTTATCCCCGAGGCTGTTATTGTTGTTGTTGTTCTGCGCTCTGAGACGTTCGTTAGATTATGGGCGCATTACAAGCACGGAATGTTGTTGTTGTTGTTGAGTTGCACGTCGTGGGAGGTTCTGTTTTCTCTGAAGAGACTCCTCTTCTCTCCCCGGACAAGCAATCCAAGATTACTCCGCTGCCTCCTCGCTCAGTCCGCGACATCAAAGATGTGGCTGCTAGAGGTTGGAGCAAAAGGAAAGCCTCTTTTGTATTGTGCACAGGGCAAAACGTTTGGCCACCACGACCATTATCCCTGCAGATCAGATCGACTTGTGTGTGGGCACTCGGTTGACCGTTGTATTGCGGTGCCCGTGTAGGATGGCGGCGACTTGGGGAGGCCTTCATCTCGCAGTTGATTGACCATGGCTGGTGATGACGACGACGGTGGGTGGCTGAATATATCTCTCATCAGGTGTATTCAGAAAAAAATATCCGTAACATTACTTCCCCGCGCAATTGGGTCCTTGTAATTTTACCCTCGTACTTTCACGGCGCTATCACGCTCATTAACGCCATGGCACGTCGTTCTCGTCACAGTCAAATCAGCATCTTAATTGCTAATTGGTCATCAACATCCTACCGTTGCCAATTTGCTCGTGATAAGTTTGCGTATAAATTATCGTTCTCCGAGTCGTGTGCCCACTCCTCCTGCGTGCCAGTTTCAGCCCCGTCGCTGGCACCCAATGGCGGAGCTAGGTTTTCAAGTAGGGGGGGGGCAACCCCTCCAGCAATGCAAAATTATAGGAGTTGTTAGTAAGTAAGGACTTGTCCCTTGATTTTGATTCGACGCGTGTGCGGCCGATGGCGCAGCCATCGATCGAGTGTCGAATTCGAACCGTGTGTGATCGGCATCGCGCTCGCTGAAGGTGAATGCCTTCAGGAAAGTCGTGTACTGTATACGCAACTGCGCACTATATAACTGCTTTGCCGTTACTTATTGCCAATTATTGTCTCAGACTATTGTCCTATCATCTCATAGAGTCCCTGGAACATAATAATATGCTACACAGTGGCAGTGGGGGTCGCAAAATGCCGATGTATTACTAATAAACCCCAATGATCCGATCGAAATTAGGGATTTCGATCGGATCATTGGGGGGCACGTGCCACCCCCCCCCCCCCCCCACTGGCTCTGCCAGTGCTGGCACCCCATCCAACACCCACGCTTAGTGAGTGGTGCTTGGGTACCGGCACCAGGGGTGCCTTCAGTGGGCAAGTGAGTGGTCCAGAGCGCTTTTCAATTGAACGACCTGCGAGCAACCCAGAGCGCATCATCATAACACGGAGTAACAGAACCGATGATTGGTAGAGGAATCGATCACTTAAATAATTATAGAACAGTCCGGCTCTAATGGTGCCGTTTTCTGCTTAAATTTAATAACGCTTCTTATAATTTTCGAGAGTGCAGAGAGTAGTGACCGGCGTGGGACGACTATACGATGGTGGGTGACCACCATGCACAAAACAGGTGCTATAGGCTCCTGCGTGTGGGGGGTGGGACGTCGTGAGCACGGAGCACCCCAACTCACCCTCGCGGCCACGGCACGGCGTGGGCTGGGCCCTCATCCGGCAGTGGATCGACACGAGGGCTGCACGTGTACCCGCATCCAGCGGGCGAGGCGCGGGCGAGCTGGAGGAGTAAATCGGCGCCGTTCGACCCATGCACATCCCGAAGAGGAAACAAATGGACGTAAACCACCGCGCGTCAACAAAGTGTTTTAGTGCTCGCCTAATTAGTGCTGTGCTTTGCAGTTATTTTCTCGATGATTCCACCTTTGGGGCAGATGGAGTGCACCTCTGAGTTATATATATAAGCAAAGGGATGCATTGGGGGTTCGGTTTATTTGTGCACGGCGCAGACGAACGTCAACAAGTCAGTGCCTTTTCATCCCTCGTGAGATGTGAAAGAATAACCCTCCTGTGACCGTCGCACACTTTAAACGTACGTCAGTCCACTGGCGTTGGGTGCAAGCGAGCCTACATATGCTGATGAGACACTGAATGTCAAAACGGACCCACAGATGTGGCTTGGGTTGAACAGATGCGGCCGAAATTATGCACTCATAGATGTGTAGAAAAGTACTTTTATTCTTTAAAGCGGAGGGATGGATATCGGAAGGAGGCAAAGTGTGTGCTGATTTATTCTGTGTACACTTATTACCATATTATATACAATGTCATTGATTTTCTATGACACGTGTGGTGATTCTAAATTCACGTGGGCTACTGCTAATGTGCAGAGCTCTGTTCGATGTGTGGTTATTAATTCCCCTGGGCACTTCAGGGCTCGCATTGTAGTTGCGCAGGGCGCAATCTCGGCGTGACGCGTGACGACGATGCAAACATACGTTTACGTTTTAAGTTCAGTGTTTAATTTAACCGGGTGAGAAGAACCCAGGGGACCCATGATGAAGTCTGATTTGCAAGATTGACCCCAGCCACCAAAATGACAAATGCAAAAACGTAAAATAAAGTTACAGCAAATGACGCAAATAGAAATTGGAGCTATAACAATCAAATATAAATCGAAGCGACAACAAGTGATGCTCGATGGTTCGGATATTCCTGTACCTGACGGAAACATCTTACGTTGGCACGGCAGCCGGGGCCGCTATTAAATTTGGGGGCGCATTAATGTTCGGGCATTTAATTCACTGAGTACTTTCTCTCTCTCTGGAGCACGTACCGTCTTCGTCGTACATCACGCATTTATTGAATTTCCCTGGCTCCTGTCTCGTCTCCGTTTTGCGGTTTGGGTCACGTACGTGTTCATCTCTCTTTGTGTAGATTTTTTTTATTTTCTGCGCGACACGGCTTCTGCCCTGGCCGATTGAGCGAAAAAGACGGGAGGACGAGGGGGAGAGCTTAGCGCGCACGAAGCGGAACGCTCGCAGCGAGGAGTGGCGGGAGGAGGAGGAGCGGCGGTGGCAGCGTTTCACGGCTGTTGTGCTGCTCTTGCAGATGAATGTGCCTCGCGCAAGCGGGCGGGCGGGCTGGCGAGCGTGGCTAACAGGCTGTGGCCGGCTTTTGGATTCGATGTGTACGGATGGTGCCTCTGGGTGCCGTTAGATTAGCTCGGGAGGGAAGGCAGTGGTGGATTCGGCGCTGGCTGGGCGGGAGGGAAGGAAGGCGGTGTGGGGAGGGGTGCTGGGAGGTGGGGGGGTTGGCTAGGGTTCGTGCGAGGAGAGACCAGACGGTCGCTGCTTTTCCCACCTTTTACTCGCGGTCCGCTTGGTGGTGCCTGCGGGGCGGGGCAACTGCGCGACCCGCCGTGCCGACGGAACGCTCCGCGGAGCAGACGCTCACTACTTGGTGCCTTGCCTGGGACGGATGCGATGGGGCGCTCCGTCGCTGATCCCCCCCCCCCGCCCCCCCCCCCCCTCGTGCCGCCGGTTTTTTGCTTGCTCGGTTTCTTTTTTTGCCGAGTCAAAAGTTTATCCGGCGAATCTCCCCCGCCCCACCCCCCTACCCCCCCCGTAATGGGTTTAACTGGTGCCGCTCATTACTGTATTACTCATTACGATATTACTCACGACCGCGTAACCGAGCCTTGGGAGAGGAGCGTACGATGCGATCCTATGCAGGTGCTTCAACTCCGACAGACCGTTTTAGACGCGACCTTGTGGACACCCACAAACATTTGGACAAAAACCACGGCATCTATTTCCGAGTAGGTGCTTGCCCTCCCTTCAACCACATGACGAACGCATGCCGATAATATTTGCTGACGGTGCCTTTACATACGCAGCAGGCGTATTAACAACAGGCTCAGCACTGAGTCAGTAGCTGCATCGAGTTAATTAAAGTATAGGACAATGGAACATTACGGATCATACCTTTAATACAACCAGTTACCGCAGGGGAAGGACCTCCGATTAGCACGGTTGACTACGTACGGTGCGAAAGAAGTTCAACACACATACGAAGCATCCGCTAGTCGGACACCCCCAACCTCCGGGTGTGTGGTGGCTGCACGCGAGCGCACAACCGCAGAGTCTGGCGACCGTGATCGATGACGAGTCACTCTTCTTGGTTCTTTCGGTAAAGTCACGTAGAATGGAAATAATAAAATAATAATAAAACATAATAAAATAATTCTCACGACGTTTCGGCCACAACGCAAGCAGCAGTCCTCAGGTCTGTCGAGAAGACAGAGTCTGTCTGTCTTCTCGACAGACCTGTTCTTCACCTGAGGACGGCTGCTTGCGTTGTGGCCGAAACGTCTTGAGAATTATTTTATTATGTTTTATTTTTATTATTTTATTATTTCCATTCTACGTGACTTTACCGAAAGAACCAAGAAGAAGATGAATGCCTGCAGTCACGAAAGCTTTAAAGACGAGTCACTCATTCGGGCTCCACGTCGCTCTGGCTGCGGCGGGCGGTTTGATAGTGAAGAGCCGAACGGCTGGGAATGGTGCGACCGGTCTGAAACTGAATTCGCGAAAAAGGTGCGAAACGGCCCCCCCTCCAGTTGCGGCGGCGCCACGTTCGGAGAAGCGAAACTCCGACGATTTCTCTTTGGCCGCACACGAAGAGCGGCAGGATTAGAATCGCGCAGCGCGCCTGAACGCTGCCGGTTCTGAGGTTTGGTGGAGCAGCGCTCATTGAGCGTTTAAAGACGGCGAGGTTCAATTGATGCAGTGCTAATGTCGTCTGCGGGCCTGGCGTTTGAAGTGGGGATTAAAAGAATGGGGGGTGTCGCCATCCATTACCTGTCCACGCTGAGGATGCGCAGACAAAAATCAATTTGGCCGCTTCTTTCATATGATTCGCACGCGATGCATATCGTCGGCATTGATTTCTTTTTTTCGTAATGGGAGCGCAGGGTACCCACGAGATCCCCCCAGTGTGCCCGTGCGCATGAGTGTGAATTTGTATTTATGGACGCGCATGCGTGCCTGGCGATGATGAGCTCGCGTGCCATGTGGATGAGTGCTTGATTGATTTTGAGCTGCTGCTGCTGCTGCTACTGCTGCCGCCCCGTGTGGGGAGGCCTTGTCTAAGTTGCCTCGTCGGCTTAAGAAGGGTGGAGCGGGGGGGGGGGGGCGAAACCGGGCGGGTGCCCTTGTTGAGACAGACGTGCCCGCCTGCTCGTTCACCTGCCCGTCCGTCCATCAGCATCCTAACCTCTCCACCCGGGGGGGAGGGGGGCGGGGGTGGCCTTCATCTCCGTGCGGGCGAGCGTGGTACACACGGGCGGGTGAGGAGCCACTCTTTGGCGATGGTCCCGTGTCGGCTGGTGACAGAATGAAAAATTTAACTCGCGTCGGCGATAAACGATGGCATTTGCTTGGCGGCGCGTCAACGCGGACTGCCTCGGAGTCGCTTCAGCGGCACGTTGCCACGGACCGAAGCGGAGGGTGGCGCTCCGATGCGCTTTCGGGTCGTGGCGCGCGTTGTTCGGCACGGTATCCGCGCTGGTGGCTTCTTCAGGAACTGAATTTAAACCGGGTGGTGGTGGCTATGCACGTGTCCTGTAATTCAGTGCTGTGGAGGCGAGGTTTGGCGGATCGCACCAACGTTCCGAAACTCTCCCTTCCCGTGCGCGTCCATGTGTCATTCCCTGGCTCGCCAGGAGATGGCGGTACATGAAAAAAATGGACTCTACCTGTTCCATCTGTTTGGGATGCAGGGTTTTCTTCTTGCACGCATGGGTGTTCCCCGGTGCTCCAGTTTCTTCCCACTTGTAAACACTCATTACTTGGCTGATAACACCTTGATATATAGAGGACCTCAGAGCTTGTTGGCACCAGCTCACCGTGTAGCTGCTGCTGCCTTCCCACTTGTCTGTGGTTCCTCCTGACGCCTCTGAGTCGTCCTCTCTCCCTCGTCGAGAGCGAGCAAATACCGTGCACGCTCCAAGTTCGAACTATTATCTAACTTCAGGCATAGTGCTGAACAACAGTGGGAGTCGTACATCACACCCGTGAAGACCTAGGCAGCGTCGCGTTTGGCATGGCATGTCAACGCGGACTGGCGGCAGTGCCGGTTAATCAGGCCCCGGGTCAGCGTACCCCCGGCCTGCAGCTCAGAATCATGTGACCCCGGAGAGACATTCAGCCTGGCCGTGGGTCTCATTAGCAAAGGAGGTGGGGGGGGGGAAGTATTTATTTATAAAAGAACGTTGTTACGAACCAAGGAACAACACATTACACGCGTGTGTTTTGCATTTCTTCCCATGGGTCTGCGGTGCAGGTAAGTGTTGCCGGCGTGGGGAGATAGCTGGCACGCATGGCTGTACCGCCGGGAGGCTGGCCCTCCCTGAGCCGCTGTTGCGGCCGGTAATTTTTAATAATTGAACGTTTTTGCACTTGTGAAATTCCAAATCGGTTTTGAAAATTTAATGTGCATGAAAACACGCGGTCATGCGCTTTCTCTTCATATATATGTCCCTTCATCGGGTAATCAGATTTGCTGCCATTTCATTTGCTGACTTGGTAAGAGTCACGCAGCTCTGATCAAGGTGATTGAATGGGCTATTGCCGGCAGTAAATTGAAAAATCATCAGCCGTTTGAGTTTGACATTAATCCAATTCTCACGTGACGACCATCACACGGCTGAAATTGAACCCAAAACACACACAGGCCCCCCCCCCCAACCTCTTCACCCCCACCTCTTCACCCCCCCCCTCCCCCCGCTTCTTTAAAACCAACACTGAGCACCCCGTACAGAGCCCCTTCCCCCGCTTGTATCCGCGCATCGCTCCGTGACATCAAACTTTTGGACCCCAACGTGTCATCCAAACGTGCGTGCCGGTAATGACGTGCAAATTGGAAGCCCAGCGCCTGGCGGTGGTCGGAGCTGTGGACCTTTGGCTCCCCTCCGGGAGTGGACGGAATGAGGCCGATAGAGAGCTCGGTAGCTCCGCCCCCCACCAGGCAAGGGTTGATGGGACAAGCGCCGGTCGCTGCGATGTCCGTCCATCACGCGCGCCCCAAGTCGTCCCCTCTCCGTGCCCGTGGGTGCCGGCGGTGACGTCCAGATACCGCGCGCTGGTTTATGGGATGATTGTTTTCCCTACTCCTCCTCCTCGTCCTTGGCCTTCTACCTCCGCGAGCCTCCCTCCTCTTCTCTCTCACCAGCCACAGTCCTCCTCATTAACCCCATCCTACACACCAGTCGCCCCGTTCTGGTCCCCACCCCCTTCGATACCCTCCTCCTCCCCCACCACTTCTTTCCTCTTCCTCCCTCCACCAGCACCATTCTCTTCTCTGACCAGCCACCTCCTCTCTCAGGCTCCTTATCCACATACATTCCTCCTCTTCTTCTATTCCTTCCTCCCTCCCACACTCCCCCCCCCCTCCCCCTCTTCGTCCTCTCCCCCTTTCTCCACCACCCCCCTCGCCTCCCATGCTCTCACCACCCTCGGCACTTTCCGGGCCGCGTGTGCTGCCCCCCGTGCCTACGTCTGCCTTGGACCACAAAGGGCCGTGATTACGGAGGTGTTTGCAAGGCCCTGTAAACGGACAGAGCAGCAGCAACAGCTCCCCCCCCCCCCCGTGCTATTTTGCCCCCCCCACCACCACCTCTCTTCCCTAGGGAACAAAGGCGGAGGTGCAAGAAGCCGCCCGGGTTTGATGCAGTGGCTGCTGTCCGATGTGGCCTCCCGTTTGGATGTTTTTTTCCCGGACGCCTCTATGCCCCCCCCCTCTGCCCCGCCCGTCTCTCTTTCTGTGTGGGCCCCACGTGGGCGATGAGCAACTAGCGACAGGTGGCGGTTTGTTCATAGCCCCCGCGTCTCTGAGAAATTTGTTAAACCGCTGATGGGGTTGCGACACTTGCACGGCCAACGTTATTGCAGAGGCAATAAGAATTGGGCACAAACCGCGCGTTTAACTCGCCGAGTAGCGGTAATTACGCGCCGCTTTGATTGCCGCGCTTTGCCGAAACGCAAACTGAATGCGACTGTTTGCCAGATGTCTCTCGGTATTGACCATTTAGCCGCGTCTCTTACGAGCACGTGTTTGCGTGTGAGAGTGATCGTGTGCGAGAGAGTACGCGGCGCAGTGGAGCGGAGGGATAGCGCGCTGCACTACGAACTCGGCAACCCGAGTTCGATTCCCGCTCACGGCCAACACTAGTGGCCATTATCTGAACCGGTCCTGGGCATCCACTAGGTCCACTCAGCCTTAAATGAGTGCCTGATGCTGTGAACTTTGGGGAGACAAAAGCAGCCAGATGTTTTGACGGCCACAATACCCTCCGGTGCGATGTTCCACCCTTCATAGGTTCTCAATAGCAGCACATGCCGCACCAGCCCAAGTAGGCTACACTTGGGATATTTGTCTTTTTGGTTCTTTCGGTAAAGTCACGTAGAAGGGAAATAATAAAATAATAAAAATAAAACATAATAAAATAATTCTCACGACGTTTCGGCCACAACGCAAGCAGCCGTCCTCAGGTGAAGACCAGGTCTGTCGGGGAGATTATTTTATTATTTCCCTTCTACGTGACTTTACCGAAAGAACCAAGAAGATGAATCCCTGCAGTCACGAAAGCTTTAAATCGAAATATGTCTTTGTGCGTGTGTCCGAGTTTCAGCGTGGGTGTTACTTTGTTGAAGGGTGTGGCGAGTGAGTAAGGAAGTGTGGGTTTAAGAAGGAGTGTGACCTTGGGGAGGGGGGGAGGTGTAAGAGATGGAGTATATGTAAGATGGTATGAGTGTGGATGTCTGTAAGAGAGTGCGTACATTCGCGGTGTGTAAAACAAAGCCACCAATAAAAATAATTTCATTTTACATAGCGCTTTTCATAAAGGATCTCAAAGCGCTATACAAGATACAGCAGCAACAGACACTCAGCATAAACATTATTATATTATAAATACATTAAAAAATGTTTTTACAAAGGCGGCCGGGCATGCTGCTGGCCACCCACCCCGTCGTGTGGCGTGCTGGCCTTCATAGGTGCTCACTAACAGCACTTGCCCCAACAGTCTGTCAAGGTTATACGGGGGATCTTCGTATTGTGTAAGTGTGGGTGTATGAAGCAGTGTGACCTTGGGAGGTGTAAGAGAGTCGAGTACGTGAGAGAGTACCAGTGTGAGCTTGTGAGTGTGTAATGGAACGAGAACACGAGGGTGCGTGCGTGAGCGTGTACGTGCGGGCGCGAGCGCGTGCGCGCAAGCTTGAGAGTGGGTGGGGTGAGTGTGAAATGCGGGGAGCGCGTAACCGCGTGTTGGCGAGGGTGGGGTGTGAGTGTGTGAGCGGGGGCGAGCGTGTGTGAGCGTGTGTGAGTGTGTGGAAGCGTGGGTGAGTGAGTGTGTTAGTTGGTGCAATGCCCAGGCAGGCCGTGGGCAGCGGCATGGGCAGTGTCGTGGTGGGCGGGCGGGCGGGCGCGCGGCAGGGCGGTCGGAGAGTAATGTTCTCGCTCTGTGAGTAAAGCACAGCGGATACCCTAGAGGAGCGGGCAAAGCAAAAGTCAATTTACTCCAAAATCAAGTGGAATGTAGATTTATAAAAACACATCTCGTGGCATGATTGGGTAATTATTGGGCCTTCCAGCCCCATACATCTTGATCACAGGGGCTGTCTGCCACGGTCCTGGCCCCCATTTGTCTTGGTGGGTCGATGGGTGCATTTTCCAAAGCAACGATTGCAGGGGTTACCTTGCGTTATTTATTTATCGGCGGTCCGCGTGCGTTACCTTGACGGCACTGGCAGCGGTGGCAACGGCAGCGATGCGTTAACAATGAGAAATAAATAACTCTGGAGTAGCGGCGGGGGGGGGGAGGGTAAAGAATTACATTTAATAAATTGGGATGGACTGAAATCAACTGACCCGCAATGGGGGACACATTAACGAGTGTGACATTCTCTAAAGACTACATAGTGGTCAAGGTGCAGCCAGACCCCACGCATGGGGTGGGGGGGGGGATGCTCAGGGCAAATCACACCGTGTGGGCCCCCCAAGACGCGAGGCCCGGGGCGGTCGCCCCCGATTCGACGTATCCTGGGGGTCGGCTCAGGCTTGCAGCGGCCCCTGCGCTTTTCTTTGATGGGGTGAGCTCAGTGCACAAACAGGGGGATTTCCAGGGCCTACGGAGCTCGCCTGGTTGAGCAGCAGAGGGCAACGCTGCGAAGTGTATTGTTGAAATGTACTTCTATGCTTCCTTCCCACATCTACGTTCCACACCGCCTTCACCACTCCGCGTTGACCGACGCGGTGTAGTATGGTGAAATAGCGCATCCCCCAGCCCCACCAACGGACCCGGACGACGTGGGGGGAGGCCCCCTATCCAGCAGTGGATTGACAAAGCGCTGTGCACGCGTGCACGTAGACAGAACCTTGACGAAGCCGTACTTTGGGACGACGTAAAGAGTGTGATGCTCTCTCACGACTGCAACAAAATTAGACTGCTGACACAGCTGTTTTTTGAGAACGTCTCCTTTTTAGCACTAACAATCTCTCAACCCTGCCCCTCGTTTGTGCGCATACTTACGTACGTCTCCAGATGCGCGTGTTTTTTTTCTTCCTCCCATCTCTTGTCTCGAGAAATAAAACGTGTCGGAGCCCAAAAATCCACAGCCTCCTGCGTGCATGTACAACACTCTTGCATTAATGAATCATTATAATATGTGTACAGAAATATCTCGTGGACAGCTCTTTGTGAATTCACCGCTGGTTGAAAGTCCACACGGGCCGCTGGGGAGGGGTGCTGTTCGACCGCACGCCGCTTCGCTGGACGGCGCGCGGTTCTCGGAGAAAGGGAGCGGAGATGCGTCGAGAGCATAGAAGCACAGCACAACAGCGGATTTAGCCGCGCTGCCCTCTGCCGATGCCCAACACTTAGTCCCGCAGTAGCCTGCACAGCGGTCGCTAAGCCAAGCGCTAAGAAGCCAGCCGGTGGTGGCTACGTACGTCGCCTGTAACCCGGCACGATGGAGGCAGTGGGGGTTGCTCTGCTCTGGTTCGCCGGGTGAAGGCATTGCAGCAAAAACGTGGACTCGCCCTGTTCCCTCTGTATGATGTGATCGAGTTTTTCCCTCTCGCATGCGTCGGTTTTCTCCGTGTGCTCCAGTTTCTGCGCACATGAAAACACTCATTAATTGGCCGATAACACCGTCATATACAGAGGACCACAGAGCTTGGACAATCAATGGGGGCCACTCACCACGTGGCTGCTGCCTTTCCCGCTCAACTGTGGCGGTTCCTCCTCGCGCCTCCGGGTCGTTCTCTCTCTCCGAAAGCGAGTGAATATTGCGCGGCGGCGCGTTACGAGTTCAAATTATCGTCATTATTCAGACACTTAATGAAACGAGAGCGCGCGTACAGACATTCCGTTTAGGTTTTCGCGAGCGTGGGTTAATCCGCTTCGCGGGTAACCCACCCACGGTTTAGTCGTGAGTTCACTGCATTTGCTGCGACGATCCACATACATTCGTTCGGGCGTTCAGGCATCAGGGCGGACGGGCGCCAACACAAGGCAACGCGACTCAGGCACAACCTAATTGTGCTCTTGTGCAGATGCTACGCCGCAGTTGGGTGAATGTAGGGGTGGATCGGTGATTAATGACATGCCAAGCCACGGAAGCCTACTGCTCAGTGTTGAAATTATTATTTTATAGCCATACATATATGGGGGTTTCTCTCCCCCCACCCCACATCCTCACAAGACCTGAATTTTGATTAAGTTCTGTTATTGCTGAGCCACATCTCCGGGGCAGCTGGGCAAGGCCGTCCGTCGTTCTGACAAACCCACACACGGTCACGTCACAGAGCCTGTCCCTCCTCGCACTGGGCCCGCACTCCCTTAGCACAGCACAGGAAACCCACACACTGGAGTCCGAAGACTCTTATTTACAGGAGGGCCCTGTTACATTCGGGTTAGCTATGGGAGGAAATCAAAGAACCAGGCAGAAACCCATGCAAAACAGGGGAAGAACGTACATATCTCCGCACAGAAAGCCGCCCCTAGTCGGGAATTGAACCCACGAGTTTAATTTAGAAGTATTTCAGACTTTTAAATGTTTAAGGACAATGGTTGGGTTTTTTTTCTTATTCAGATTTTGGACAATTTACATTACGCGATGATTTAACGTGTCTTCTTGTTAACAAAAGCGATGTCACCCAACGCCACGTGACACCGCTTTTGGCAGGCAAAGTGCCGAAGTGACCTCACATCACTGACATCACTCCCCGTGATGTCGAACTTGCAGATCAAACAAAACTATTTTGTTTCATTTCGATTTAAAGCTTTCGTGACTGCAGGGATTCATCTTCTTGGTTCTTTCGGTAAAGTCACGTAGAAGGGAAATAATAAAATAATAAAAATAAATCATAATAAAATAATTCTCACGACGTTTCGGCCACAATGCAAGCAGCCGTCTTCAGGTGAAGAACAGGTCTGTCGAGAAGACAGACAGACTCTGTCTTCTCGACAGACCTGAGGACGGCTGCTTGCGTTGTGGCCGAAACGTCGTGAGAATTATTGTATTATGTTTTATTTTTATTATTTTATTATTTCCCTTCTACGTGACTTTACCGAAAGAACCAAGAAGATATTTTCTTTCACCTCACCCAAAATTTTAAATCTCGAACCGATTTTTAGATTTTATTGGATTCATTGCAAAATCAGGAACTTTTAGCCCAGTAACCAGGGACCCCTGTAAAAGTAATAAAACGAACGTAACAATTAAAACGACGTGTGTCTAACTATCACGGCCCTTACCACGTGTCGTCTGGCACGATGTCCGACGTTTCCTTCACGAGCTGGGAATTTCTTCCGGAACTGTCTCCCTGAGAGGTCGCGTGTCCCTTCCGCTGTCTGCCAAATTTTGGGCAACCGTTTGATAATTTAGACCGAATCACAGTATCACAACACGACACTGAAGTTTTGTCCGTTATCGGGAGTTATCTTGCCCCTCCGTGTGACTCGGACAGACAGGGCTAATGGATTAACGCCTTCGCACTCGCTATAGAGCATTCAAAACGGCCACGTGTTTCTCCTGCAACGGTGATTTAACACGGTGCACGACGCTGGCACAAAGTTATTTTTCTTTCCTCCCCCTCATCGACAAAGGTTAGGGCGCATTCGAGCCATGACCTTCATTGACAGTGATTGAGCCGGAGGCTGATTGTGTGCGTCCTCGACAAAGTTTGACTCGGGGCCGACGCTGGAGCGTACTTCCTCCACCTCCTCCCCGCGCGCTTCACCCTCCACCACCGCGGCGGCGGTGTGACCAGAAGGCCTGCCGCGTCTCATTTTTGGCGACGGTGGCGGCGGCGGCATGAAGACCGAGTGGCGATGCCGGAGTGGGGTAATTGATGGGCCGGCATTTGGGCCGGTGACTGCGCCTGCTTCCCAGCGGCCCAGGAGGCTTAGAGGAGGTGTGGGCGGAGGGGAGGGGCGCTTGAAAAGACACGCTCGGTTTAACGGAAGATGAATTGGGTGGCTCGAGCCCCTCCACTAGCACCCCTCCTCCCCCTCCGTTACCCCTCCCCCCCCCATCTCCCCACCCCACCAACACCACCAAGTCAAGCCTCCGCCTTCTTCACTACCGGCGCAGGGCATGAATGCACCGCAGGTTTCCTTATCATGGCTTGTGCCACGATCTTGCACCGAACAAATCCATCTCTGCTTTAAATTTCGCCATCGCCCTCCCGCTGGGTGTGCTTGTGTGTGTGCGCTGGCAATGATAGCCCGTTGATGTACGAGCACTGTGTTTATACGATCGTGTAGGCATTAGCCAGCGTATCCTTGAACGTGGTGCCAGTCGCCGGATTAATGTTACCATTGGACGTAGCGGGGCGTGCAAGGGGACGGGCATTCCTTGATTCGCGGATTCATTCAATTCGAGCCAGCGAACGGTAATTCTCGCTCGCTGCTGCCACTTAGCATGGTGTGTGTGCCCGGACACGATGGTCCGTCAACCCCAAACACTCGGGTTTAATTCCCTACTCCAAGTTCAACCAAATGGTCAATTAGCGTGTGTCATCCGGAACTAAAATCACCCTGCGTTGTTCCCGATCTCATCAGATCTCGGAAGCCAAGCAGAGTTGAGCCTGCATAGCACTTAAAACAGGTCGCTATAGACAGCCGGGGCGCTACGTTGTGGGCAACAGAGGGCAACGCAGCAGAATCCACGGTGGTAAATGTGCTTCCATGCTTGGGTGGGTGAGCATCACGTACGAACAGGTTGCCATTGGGCTTTGGGGCTACAAGGTGGGCAGTAGCGTGCAGTGCAGCAAAATCCTTTGTAGTACCATGCTGTGCTCCGGCGTAGATACTCCCCTCATTCACCATTCACCAACCGGCGCGGGCGCAGCACGGTCCAATAACCCCCCACGACCCGTACGGCGTGACGAGGCCATTGTCCAGCAGTGGATCGCCAAAAGGGCGTTCGGAAAACGCAGCGTGGCAACGGTGGTGGCGTATGGTTTCTCTCGAGAGGGGCTTTGTTTAAACAGGGGACGGCTCAAACCTGGAACCGTGTGCCATGTGTCAGGGCTTTGTTCATGCGTGCACTCTCCCCCCACCACACAATGTTGGAGGGGGGGGGCGAAACAATTATTCATCGCCTTCTGTCCCAGCTAATTCATTAATATTCTAATTGTTTAACTCCGTGAGTGGACGACCGCTGACGAGCTGGAAGCACGCAGTGCAGGAGGGGAGGCGACAGTGTCGTGTCCAGGTGCTACGGCGGAGGAGCGCCGAGTGGTGGCACCACACCGGGACGAGCGGAGGGAACTCGGTTGCCGATGTGACAGTGATATGGAGCCTAAGTGGACTAGTGCTATCGTTTTGTGTTTTTTAATATATGCGGGAAAATCGAAAGCCTTTTTTAAAAAATACAGTCGTGCATCGCGACGTTGGGCAAGAGTATTTTGCGTGTTGGAAGAAACTGGCGTTCCTGGAGAAAACCTCACGAATATAATGGATAACGCTCAAGCGGGTCCATAAATCCGCTTGCTGTACCACCGTCTCCTGCCAACCTCGCAGCCCGTTGTGGGTTTCAGAGTTTCAGTAATGTGGGTGCGACCCGCTGTCCGTTACCTGCCATCAAAGTGCCGGATCACAGGCGGACGCCGGTACAATTATTGGCGACGAGAGACGCCTGAGGATGCCGACATGGGGGAAGCGAAATGCCACGGGTTGGCACTCACTTCACACCCCGGTATGATGAGTGGCCGGCACGCCTGGCTGCACGTCATTTCGGCAGCGGTGCTAACACAGCACCGGGTACTCATTTCCGGCAGAGGTGACCTTGGAGAGGCCCTCTGTGGTGTACGGAGACCGAATTAAATTGCGGGGAAACCTTGGCCCCCGCCGGCGCTGAGGACCGAACCGGCGGTGCCGAGAAGATGGTGGTGCGGCACTGCGGGCGGCGAAGAGGGGGGGGGGGGTCCAGGAGTGAAGAAAAAAGTCAGAGGACCGGGGTCACCCATGATGTTGTCGTAAGAGTTTTATATATATATCAAGGACACATTATGAGAAAAACTGAGAAGAGATGAGAGACAAGATAACTTTGGAGTGTAGAACAAGAGGGAAGGGGAGAGAAGCGGAGTAGAGATAGCGCAAGAGATGGCAGCAGCAGCAGCAGGCAGCAGTTGGAGGCCACGACGAGACAGCAGCAGTCGGGGAAAGGAGGGAATGGGAGCGAATGTCAGAGGCCTTTCCCCAGCAGTGGACAGCTACAGGCTGGTAACGACAACAGCAGCAACAGCAGATACAGGAAGTAGGGGCTCCTCAAGGGAGGCAGCGTGGGGTGCGGACGCGTTGCCCCTTGCTCGTGGTGTGGTGGGCACCGCTTGTACCGGGAGCCGTGACTCTCACCGTAACACAGCGACTGCGCACTTCGCGCACGGCCCGGGCGACGCCACGGAAATTAAAACTGCGGCAGGGCTGCGGTGGGGCCCTTTTTGTGATGGAGCTGAAACGAGATTTTTTTTTTTTTTGCCGACACCATTAACTGTCTGCTGTCACTCCCACTTATAATGTTGCTCCTGGGAAAACTGCTGCTTGGGTTTCTGGGCAGGCACGTACTGCAAGGAGGCATGAGATGGAGACAGGGTGGGTGGGGAGCGGGAGGGGGGAAGGGTGACTTGAGAGAAGAGGTTCACCATGAACGCCGGTGCGTTGCGCGCATGACGTGTTCCCGAACGCAGCCACAACACCCAGGCTCGCTGTCTGCGTCTGCGGGTGATGCCAAATTAAGTGTCGGCAGGAACATGGTTTTTTTTGGAATGGTATTGAATTCTGGCGGGTTATTTTTTGGGGGGGGGGGCGGGGGAGGGAAACAGGGATAATTTTCAAGTACAAAATAAATGTACTTCTGTCACGCCGCTTCTAAACGCCGTGAGAAAAAAATAACATCCATACGCAATTTCCCCCTACGATGGCTGTGTGTGTGTGTGTGTTTCTCATCTGATTTCCTCTCAGTCCTGGAGGCAATGTAAGCTGATGTTCTTTGCCTGCAATGGGCAATAGATCCTGTAAAATGCCGTGGGATTCTTAAGACCCACAGAGCCCAGAGAGCCAATAAAGCGCATGATTAAACGGAATTATGACAATAGCTGCGATTCTCTCCGTACGCGCAGAATAATTTAAGCGGTTAATTTCTTTCATCCGCAGATGGTTCATCAAAATAGATACCTAAAAGAATACGGAGTGTGGATTTAATTGTGTAAGTTTATGATGGCCATGCATGGAGCAACATGTTCTGGCTAACATTGTAAGAGGAATGATTTCCATTACGATATGCACTTGTTCTCTCCGCTAATAATACAATTGTGACCGAGTGAGCGGCCTGCGAGGGGAAAATAAAACTTCACATATTGCTATGACATTAATTACTGGGTGATCTGTCGTGACGTAACGGGGTTGCAGCGCACTGGACTAGCAATCCAAGGATTGCAATCCAAGGATTGCGAGTGGTTCGATTCTATTTTCAGGCACGGCAGCTGAAACAACGTTGCTTGTTTCTTGAATCCCTCTTCCTCTGTCCACCCCAGCGGTACGAATGGATGCATGTGCACAGTGTGGGTTTTCCCCCCACTTATTCAATCTAATACGTGGAAGAGTAGGCCAAATACCTTCCAATGCAGTGGCTGCCAACCCTTTCTGGAGGCACGGACTGTCACTGTCAACCTCCAAAAAATGTTCCACGGAGCAACATTCACCAAGAGCTTTTTGTCCTAAATAAACGCGACTCTTCGTCCTTGCACGTGCAGCAGGTCCGCCGACCCCGTCCCATTACCTTGCGGACCGGCGGTGATCCCCGGACCACAGGATGGGAACAACTGCTCTAGGGGGACCCTCCACAGCTCCCTCGAGTGGAGTTCACTTCCACTGGCAGTGACATGAGCATGGAATTTGGGGGGCTGCACCTTCACCACCTACACTTGGATCCTCGGAATTATTTGAACGTGCAAGCAGGAGACAATGTAAAATGCGTGGTCGTTTTTGCCGATCCACTGCTGGACGAGGGGCTTTCCCGCCCCACGCCTGTGCAGGCCGCGAGGGTTGTTTGTCCATACTTCCCCTTTCCAGTCAGTGTAGGTTTGTGAGCACAGATGTGGAAGAAATACAAGTACAGTGTACATGAAAAAAACTAGATTTTGCCCCACTACCAGTGTACTGCCCTCCACGTAGTCCAGATAGTGCTGGGGGTAGATGTGGTCGCCCATTCAAGTGCTGTCCAGGCTCAAACCTGCTTAGCTTCCGAGATAGGACGAGAACGGGCGTGCGCCGGGTGATTTGGCCATATATATGCAGTAATTATTGCTGTGGCGGCGCTGTGCGTGCCGTGGCTGAATGACCGAGGAAGCGATTGGCTTAATCCACTGGGGATTGCCTTGATTGAGCCTGTTAAGAGGCTCTGCACTTTGACCCCTGCCTCCGTGGGGGGCGGGGTGGGGCAGGAAGGGGCGGGAGCCTCTTCCGTGCCTCTCATTCACGCGTCTTGGTCGCACGCTCTCAATGGGCATTTTAAACGAAATTAATTAGGGTCCCCTGGGGGCTGTGCCCCCGTGAAAGGCCTTGCTATTCTCCCATCGACAGTACCCTAATACACTCCGCTCATCTCCCCGTCCGGCCAGTGTTCTTCGCCCTCTGGAGCGAGCGGTCGTTCCCAAGCTCTCTGCAACCCGAGGGCTGTCACCGCCAGTCCTCGACACGTTGTTGCCGGCCACAGCGCATCAGGGACATGTGTTGCAAAACTGAATGACGTTAACTTGTGGCGTCTGTAGTATTTCCATGGACCACTCCCACCCACCATTCAGACCGCCACTGTGATCCGCAGTGGCCTGCGGATCACACGTTGTTGGTGCAGGGGTGGCTGGAGTGCTCTCAAGAACCAAACCCCTCAACTCATAGCAGTCGTGGAGCGGGGGATTGGGGGAGGATTTGGCGGGGCTAGAGGGGGCTGAGCCCCTCTGCTGAAGGCTTATCCCCCTTTCTCATTTGTTTTCGTAAAAGTCAAGGACTATTGGTACAATTTTTAACGCCAGTTAAATTGTATCGTTACTCCTCTCTGTTTTGCACGTCACATTTGTTTAATGTTGGTGACTGTGCCACCCCTGAATTTAACATTGATGACAGCCCCTCTTGAATTTTTCGATGTTTCCCACCCCCACCCCCTCAAATGATGACACACGATAGGATTGACACCCCAACACACACTGCAGCTACCCCTGCACCACCACCACCATCACCGCCGCCATGGCAGCCAAAACTGGCCACCTTGACTCAGCGTGAACAGATCCATTATATCATCAGCCTCTGCCTTTTATCGGCGGAGCCGCGTTCGCCGTGAATTACTAAAATGCCTTGTTGTGCCGACGTTGATTGAGTGCCTCTCGAGCGGGACCCTGCTGGGGCTGTCTTTAGTTTCTGGCCAGATTGTGTATCGCTGCGTGCCAACTTGTTTGATTCATGGCCTGCCGCTCCGCCGGATTGCTCACCACCAGGGTCGCGAGCTGCTCGTGCTTCACGGAATAAACCGAGGTGATAGTTGTGCCACTGCAGGGACTCGGATTTCCCTTGGCTCTTCGCTGCGGCGCTCGCCCTAGAAAAAAGGGAAAAAAAACTAAAAAACTTGGGCCTTGACGAGGCCAGAACGCTACAAGTAAATAAGAGAAGAAACAACCACGACAAACTTAAATTGCGGCTTGGGATTCAGGAGAATGAGATTGACGACGCAAAATAGCGGTGGCGTTTGCGGGAAGCCTCAAGGTGGTAGCGGAGGGAGCGTTCGCACGGGGAGGGTTCCCGGAGACTCGTGGGTGGCTGCCTCGCAGCTTCACCTTCGCGGCGGGTGCCTCGGGTTTCACTTCGAGGTGCCGACGCTCCACTTTTTCCCGCAGTAATGATCACCGATTGATGTCTAAGCACGTTACATTTAAATTAAAGAGTTAAATCCCCGTACGGAAAATATAACCCTCTTAGAAGCTTAGCTTGGAACCATGAAATGAAGGCGTTTTTAAACTTTGCATGAGGAGCGGCGGCAGCTTGGGGTGGTGGCGGGAGGCTGTGGGCCGGCCCAGACACCCAGGCCTCGTCGTGCAGGGCGGTGGCAGCCGGAGTCTTAACTCGGCGCTGGCTACAGAGGGGTCAGGGGTCGGAGGTGTTTCACAGCAAACGGATTCCGATTAGTGTGGACTAGACTGGGCGAGTGGTTAATGGGCGGGCTGTAACTGCCACTTAAATATAAGAAATTCTCCGCCGTGATTCACCGTTGAAGCAGCTGCGCGTGGCTCCGTAACTATATTTGTGCAATTCCACGATGCCAAGTAGTACATGGACGGGTCCGTTCAGGATTTACAAAGCAGTGTGGGATGGGGTTTATTTATTTATTATTTCCCTCCCTTCTTGATAAAATCGTATTTAGAAATGTTGCTGTCGTTTGTTTGGAATGGGCTCTGGCATGAAAGCCCCGGATAATTTTGCTGTTTGCAGTCGGCTTTGCGGCCTTGGTGTGGCCTGCACGAGACGCGTGTCTGTGTTGGTGCCTCGCGTCTCCACTGATTACAATGCGGGTCCACATGCACACTTGCTCACTTGCACGCACGCACGCACACAGCCAGCGCCACGGGCATGGCCCAGTGCACAAGTACAGTGTCTCCCTCTCCTCAGACACTACGTGGCATGGCTGTCCTTTCTCTGGCAACCGTGCCGTGTGGGCACACAAATACAAAGGTCCCCCGTGCGCAGGCTGATGGGGCATGTGCCGTTAGTGAGTAGCACCCATGAAGGCCGGTCTTGATCCCCATTGGAACCTCATTTGCCAGTAAAAAATCGGATAATTGTTTTTTTTACCCTTCTATCTGGCAACAAAACTGACACCGTTTTGTTGCCAGATAGAAGGGTAAAAAAACAATTATCATCGCCGGTCTTGATGTTTGCGCACTGCACGAGGTAACAATTGAATGCTGAGTATATTTATGAGATACCCAGGACCAGTTCAGATAATTGCCACTGATATCAGCCGTTGCTGTAACTCGAAAACTCAGGTGGCTGGGCTCGTTACGCAGCAAGCTAATCCGCTGAACCGCTACTCCACACGTGCGGAGACGCTCTCACACTCACGCAGTTACTTGCACGCGCCACGTAGCCCGTGCCCAATCCGATTAAAGAGGAGAAAAAGGATAATAAATAAAGAAATAACACCGAACGTGCGTGTGTTAAAAAAACCCCCAAAAAACTAGAAAGCAAAACTTTGTTTGTGCGCTCCGACTGTCAAGATGCTGCGAGGCAGGCGGCCTCACAGGCTTTGAGGTCGGCCCAGACGGAATGATCCCGCGTCTGCGGATGTGTTTTGTGGTCCCGAGGCGAGGCCCGCGAGTTTGAGGATTTTGTCAGCCCCTATTGCAGCTTTTTCCTAGGATCCCATTACGGTGGAGTTTATGGCGAACCAAGGAGGGGTCTGCGCTCTGGGGACCGCACGAGAGGGAGAAGGCTGGAGATGGAACGAGGTGGGGGGGGGGGCGTTGTGGGGTGGGGGGTACGATGGTTAGGTTGAGATGCTGGGAGGATTGCTGGGATTCAAAGAAAAATGCCCGAGGCTCAGAGCCTCAAACTAAGGAACAATTACAAAGGCAGGTTGCGCGGGATCGTGATGCAATGCACGATGTAAGGCTGCAGTCGATGAGAGATGGTGCCCTCAATGCGGAGGTTTTCACTGGATTGTGAGAGAGTTTGTTATTGTTGAATTCAGGAATGATTCAAAATTCTGCTTGCCACTCAAACAAGAAATCCATCCATCCTGGCTTTGCCTGGAATGTAATTTTCCTGTTGTGGTAACTGTCGTGGGATATTCCCTAAGACTTCCCAGGGCATTAAAAGTCCAGATTTTTTTTGTCAGTTGTGTAATAATACACAGCGGAACAAAATGTATGCACGTGTAGCTCTGCCTTGTTTCGCAAACCCGGGACAGTCATTTTACCATGATGTGTCCCAGTTTTTTGTTGTACTGCGTAGGTGGCAACCCTACTTTCTAGAGGACGAGTCGTGGTTTTGGGCGTTTATACAGGGTGCTTCAAAAATATGTTAACACTTCTGAGAATTTGCAACAATACCAAGAAATGTGTATCCGGGCTCTGGAGACCACCTGGAGAAGATTCCGTGCATGTGTTGACAACGATGGCGAACAAGTAGAGACTCTTTGACTTTTTAAAGCTATTAACATTACATTTGTTATCATGTCACAGTGTATTATCCGTTCTTTTTCCATTCAAAACGATAGTTCCATGTAAGTGTTGAAAACATTTTTGAAGCACCCTGTTTTTACAGGAGGTGCTGCGAGGCACCTTGCCCTGCTCATTGCACCTGGAGAGGAGTGAACGCCGACATTGTCGTGGCTTCTAGAAGTCGTCCCCAATGAGGAGAGGCGAGAAGGGCCTTGAAGCGCTCAGCGCCCTGCCTCTGGAACTGGCTTAATGAAATATTTGAAAAAAAAAAACATTTCGTTGGAGCGAGGCCCCTTGCCCTGCTCATTGCACCTGGAGAGGAGTGAACGCCGAACTTGTCGTGGCTTCTAGAAGTCGTCCCCAATGAGGAGAGGCGAGAAGGGCCTTGAAGCGCTCAGCGCCCTGCCTCTGGAACTGGCTTAATGAAATATTTGGAAAAAAAAACATTTCGTTGGAGCGAGGCCCCTTGCCCTGCTCATTGCACCTGGAGAGGAGTGAACGCCGAACTTGTCGTGGCTTCTAGAAGTCGTCCCCAATGAGGAGAGGCGAGAAGGGCCTTGAAGCGCTCAGCGCCCTGCCTCTGGAACTGGCTTAATGAAATATTTGAAAAAAAAAAACATTTCGTTGGAGCGAGGCCCCTTGCCCTGCTCATTGCACCTGGAGAGGAGTGAACGCCGACATTGTCGTGGCTTCTAGAAGTCGTCCCTAATGAGGAGAGGCGAGAAGGGCCTTGAATCGCTCAGCGCCCTGCCTCTGGAACTGGCTTAATGAAATATTTGAAAATGTAAAAAAAACATTTCGTTGAAGCGAGATTTATTGGGTGATGGCTTTTTTTTATTATCCTTGTCTCGCACCATGGGATTCTCCGCTTGACTAGCACATCGGTGTTTAAAAGTGAATTATGTTATCGTATTGTGTCGGCTTCTATCGATGTTAATTGGTAATGCCGCACGTGCTGTTCCAGATGTTTTTAACCTGGCTGCCCCCCTTTGCGACGGATGTATCGGGCTCAGGCGGGCTCTCGCATGGTTTCCTAATTAAAAGGCTGGCCCGATTGATTGATTGATCTGAGATGCGGTGACTGTGAAAGGGATGAGTAGAGGGAGTGGGAGATGGGCTAGGGGCGAGTGTAGGTTGTGATCCGCCAATGGAGGGGGAGCAGGTGTGGGTGGTTGGAAGTGGTACAGGAGCGAGAGGGAGCTTGAGAGCGGGTTGGCATGACCCACGCATTCGTGAGACAGAACCTTGGCGTTTCTTTAAATGAACTGTCGGCACAAATCTCGCGATTTCCCCTTTTTTGTCGTGCTTTAATTTGCGATCTTGTTTCAGTGGTTCTTTTTTTTTCTTTCTTCGTCAGTTTTTGGTAGAAATTTAAATACCCCATGAATTTAACACAATCCTTACGAGACGTTCGTCTGAGCAGACTTTATTGAAGCTGGGAAGAGGAAAGAAAGCCCATGTGGGTGGGTGTGTGGGTGGGTGTGTGGGTTGGTGTGTGGGTTTGTGGGCGGGTATCAGCAGTATAGCCGTTAGTGCATTGCACTGCGAACCCAGCGACCTGAGTTCGATTCCCACTTAGGACCAAGAACAGTAGCGAATATTTCAACCGGTCTTGTGCCTCACTTAATGCTGACGCAGCCTTAAATTAGTACTTGGTGCAGCACTGGGGGAGACAAAGGTGGCCAGGCATTGTGTTGACCTTGTGTGTCATGTCTGCCTTCATAGGTGCTCACCAGAGGTGTGGACTCGAGTCATGTGACTTGGACTCGAGTCAGACTCGAGTCATGAATTTGATGACTTGCGACTCGACTTGGACTTGCATAACAATGACTTTGTCCCACCTATGAGATGTGGACTCGAGTCATGTGACTTGGACTCGAGTCAGACTCGAGTCATGAATTTGATGACTTGCGACTCGACTTGGACTTGCATAACAATGACTTTGTCCCACCTCTGGTGCTCACTAACATCACTTGCCCCAACTGTCTGTTCAAGCTGTACGGGGGATCTTTGTGTTCTTGTGGGTGAGACAGCCCATAACCGTAAGTGATGTAAAATACACGGCGTATAAATGATAAGCTACGTAACTTTGTTGACGTGTACATACGCGTTCGAAATGGGGTCTCTGATATTGCACTTCATGGCAAATCTTTATCTTAGCGCAGATTAGCACGACTCGGCGCCGACAATGGAAACTCTATTGCAGGAACCGTTTTGCCACATCTTCAAAGTATTTTGTTTTATACATCGGCAGTAATTGCTATCGCCGAAAAAGTAATTTTGCTCTGTGGAGTGGCAGATCTGACCGACAGCTTTCAATTATTTGGCACAAAATATCCCATCGTTCACATTCTCTTCCTCGCTGTCATGGGTGCCCCACACAACTTTCTTTTTCATTTTTTACTCCCGCAACGTGACAGCGGAGGCAACATCCTCCGGAGGTGTTGTTAGGCAGAGGCTCGCACGGCGCAGCGTGCGCACCAAGAGGCGTGCGCAAAGACACACACGCACGCATGCGCACGCGCGTGCACACACGAGCATACGCACGCTCGCGCTCGCACGCACACGCACACATTGCAAACAAACACGCTGCGAACATCACAACATGATCTTCTTGGTTCTTTCGGTAAAGTCACGTAGAAAGGAAATAAAAAATTAATAAAATAAAACATAATCAAATACAATTCTCACGACGTTTCGGCCACAACGCAAGCAGCCGTCCTCAAGTGAAGAACAGGTCTGTCGGAAAGACAGCGTCTGAATGAGCACGACCATGCTTGGCAGCGTATATTTAAGCTGGGTTAGAGGGGGAACGGCGCCTTGACGGCTGCTTGTGTTGTGGCCGAAACGTCGTGACAATTGTATTTTATTATGTTTTATTTTAATTATTTTATTATTTCCCTTCTACGTGACTTTACCGAAAGCACCAAGAAGATGAATCCCTGCAGTCACGAAAGCGTTAAATCGAAATCACAAAATGAATTTGCCCGCACAATTTTGAGCGCGCATCTTGGAGCGAAGCGGGTGGCCAGTCGGAAATGTCTCACAGGAGTTCTGCCCACTGGCTCTTTGGCCATTGTGCAAAGAGTTTTTTTTTTCACAGACCCCTGTTTAATTGTTTGTTGCAAACAACAATAACGAAAGCAACGCCATGGCAGTGGCAGCAGCGGCACAGCGGTGGAGCGGCGCCTCCGGCTGCTCAGCACGTGCGCGCGCGTGAATGTGCACGTGCGCGCGCGCGCGCGTGAATGTGTGTGCATATTCATGTGCAGTAGTGGAGCGGTTAGCGCGCTGTGCTACGAACCCGGTGGCCCCAGGTCGATTCCCGCTCACGGCCAACACTACTGACGAATATCTGAATCGGTCCTAGGCCTCCCCTAGGTCAACTCAGCCTCAAATGAGTATCTGTTGTGGTTGTAAACATCACCACTGGGGGGACAAAGGCGGCTGGGCGTGGTGTTGGCCACCCACCCCCTCGTTTGCTTGCTAACAGCACTTGCCCCAACAGTATATTCAAGTTATACGGGGGATCTTTGTCTTTGTTTTCATCTGCAAGACAAAGGCACGTGCGTGAGGAATGGTGGTGTTATTGGCCAGCGCGCTGCCGCTATGCAGCCGGCACCCCGAGTTCGATTCCCAGCTATAGATAGCATTGCTTGTTGATATCGGAACTGTTCTGCTCTAACCCCTAGGTTGACTCGGCCTCAATTGAGTACCTTGGTGAGGTGTATAAGCATCAGAACTGGGGAGACAACGGTGGCCGGGGTGTGGTGAGGGCTACATTGCCCCCTTGGGCACCATGCCGGCCTTAGCAGGTGTTGGCTAACAGCGCTTGCCCCAACAGTCTGTCTTTTGTGTTTATGTGCATGAGCACTATATATGCACGCAAATGTTTATTGTGCAATGATCCCGGTGACCTGAGTTTGATTCTCAACCACAACTAATATCAGGGGAGAGTGATAATCGGAACCAGACCTGGGACACCCCCTCGGTCAACCGAGAGAGAGAGAGACACGCAGGACGTCGTGCAGCGTGTCGAACGATCGGCGCCGGGGAGACAAAGGCGGTTGGCCACAATCCTGGCCGCATCACCTCTTCGCGTGCCTTTAATCAACGCTCACTAACCGCACTTGCCCCAACAGTCTGAATGGCGGCACGGGAGGTTTTTGTGCGCGTACGTGCGTGCGTGCAGTATGCATTTCACATCCGACTTAATCCTCCCTTGCTGCACCCTCCAGTTATTTACGTGCGCCCTGCTTGTCGGCTGGAGCCTACATTCGAATACGCACGCACACGCCGTAGTCTGCGCCTAATACAAAGCCTTTCCCTTCCCGCTGTGGTGGAGACTGCCATGGCAGTTGCCAGCTCAATGGAGACGATTTTGATTTGGGAAGAAAGAACAAAAAAATCCATGGTGCCTCCTCAACAAGCCTGTCCAAGCCCCTCGCTGATGAGACTAAATTTTTTCCTTGGTTTGTTATTATTTATGAGCGGTTATAATTTTTTTCTTCCGGATACGCGCGCGCGTGCGTGTGCGCGTGTGTTTTTTTTCCAACCAACGTGCACGCATGCTCTCCTTTGTTTTCTTCCCCGGGTATCGTTATTTCTTCCGCGGCGCACGCCCGAAGATCTACAGAAGAGAATTAATCTGTCCGCGGTCATTAGCGCCGTCGGCGCGGTGCCGCTCGGACGGGCGTGCATGCCCCGCACGGCACCCCGAGTTAATCCCGCGGTCTGTGTCCGCTGGCGCTGCAGGCCCAACGTGCCGTAGCGCAGGCTTGGGTGGTGCGACGGTAATTTACTACAAAGCCCGCTAACAAGCCGGCCATTAATGATTCTGCAATTACCCGGCATAAAAGAGTGAGCGCTTTGCTATGCCATTATTTAAAAGCCCACCTCTTAGCGCGCGCTTTATTGCTAATTTGATATTATTGCATTATCTTTACTTCGTAGTTAACTGCGTGCAAAACAACCACCGACTGTAAGCCCATTTGCGAACGGGCGATGTTGATGTTCGTAGGCCAGGGAGCAGGAGGTGACATCACCTCACATCACACTCGTGGACTTTGCGTAATGTGACACACAGGGGGGTGGGTTTGTTGGCGAACACGTTTCGCGCGTTTGCAAACGAACATTTTTGCCCTGGTCTCGTGTCTGCAAGTTTTAGGACCAGTGTGGACGGTTTACAAAAGGGTCAAAGTCCTTTGGTCCCTAATAGCAGCACAACTCTGGAGCGCATATTCGTTGACATGAGATTATCTACACATACCATATGCAGGAATATAATTCACGGGCATTCTATTGAGCACCCCCCCCCCCCCATCGCCCTCCCCCCCTGTTACGTACTGACGGGCAGAGAGAGCGAATGCGTGAACTCTTTCAACCGTAGTTGGGGAGCTTTAAAATAATTGTTCACTAGCAGTGCTTTGCTTAGCATGTATGGCATCTGTAGGACACATGTGACATGTGGGCCACGACTGCGATGATTGTATCGATTTATGGGTTTCATTTATTCGTACGCTGACCTGGGAACATACCCTGTAGAGATTCCCTCCAGGTGGCATTTGGCCTACTCTTCCACGCTGGTCAGATGTTTTGGAGGGGGTGGAATAAACCCACAACTTTACCCCACCACACGCGATCAGGGCTAAATTGGTTAACCTATTTACGCTGCCGGGTGGACAGAGGTGTGTGGGGGGAGATTTAAGAAACATGCGTCTTATGGGGCATCGGGCCTGCTCCCCATCTTGCTATCCCCTGACGGTGTGTACGCGCGTCACTTCGTAGTTAACTGCCTCAAAAAAAAGCAAACGTCCGTCGTTGTTTTCAACCGCCGTGCCGGGAGACGGAGTCCAACCAGCGACCTCTGCGCTGAAAGTCCGCTGTGTTGCCGACCGTTACGCCGCGGCAATGTCCCTCCGCGTGGACCGCGGCTCAATCTGGGGCCATTTGGCCGCCGGCCAGAGCCACATTTGGCCTTGGAACAGGTTGGCTGGTGGCCTTTTACAGAGTCCCCCACTCATAAAGGTTGGGACGTGTCCTTCCTTTATGACCGTCATGAGATAACTAAAACCGGAGGCTTGCTGGTTGTATAAATGAGTTATCCAGCAAACAAAACTGGGCTGCTCCACTGCACATTTTTTGTCATACGGAATGGATTCAATTTTATAGCAGAGCTGCAAAATGTTGGGGCGTGGGTGGCGCATGGTAATATTTACCGGTACTAACTGAAGCGGTGCTGGAGTGCCCAGCGGTGCCTGGAGTGCCATAGGACCCGTTACTGCCCCGCTCTGCTTTGTTACTTATTGATTAACGTTGGCTGGCTGAGCTGTGAGTCTTGGGGGGGGGGTGTAAGAGGGGTTAGGGTGAATGGGCATAAGGGGTGGGGGGCAAAAGGCTGGGAAGGCAACGTGGGGCTGAGTGGCAAGAGGCTAGGCCGAGGCAATGGAAGCGCTCGGTAATAATTTAGCAACTGGGGTCCATTTGGGTACTAATAAACAAGCAAATAAATATAAAAATTGCATTGCCAGGGCCAGACTTGTCTGGAGCACGCGATTCCTGGCCCTTTCACACACACACACACACATTGATCTCCAGCCTGCCACTCGCGTTTGCTCTCCGTGCAATGTGCGCTTGCGCCGGGCGCCATCGTTGCGATGCTCGGCAATGTTGGCGCACGATGCCAGCGATCCAGGATGGGGTCTGAGCTCGACCTTGGGCCCTCCCCTAGGTCCATTCGATCTGAAACCAGCGCCTCGCGCGTTCCGCCGATCGCGTTCAGCGGCGGCGGCAGCATTACCGGGCGGACGAGTGCGGCGGGGCGTGACGCCGGCCCCACCGCTCCCGGGCGTGCCAGGTGGATGTGAACAACGCCGACCCCAATAATCTGAGCCACGCTAACAAGGGGAGGCTTTTCCACGCCGGCGTCGGCGCTTTTGGATGCTGACAGCCGGGTGATACCCCCGCGCGGTGAGCCGCCGTGGGGAGCGGCGTGCCCACGCCCGCCAAACGTTCGAGAGAGGGACACATTTTGGAGCGGGGCGAATCGTTTCGGGAAATAAAATTGATTGCACGTGAATGAAGTTTTCATCGTGGAGAGTGATCCATTTATAAAGAATGGGGTTGTCGTGGTGGGGCGGAGGATAAATGATAGAGAAAACAGGATTCGATTTCGAAGCCTCTGCACGTCTCCCACCGATCTCAATAATATTTCTTCTAAATATTTGAACACTCTTCTCCCTGAGATATGCAGCCGTCACTTTCGCAACATTCAATCAGCTTTCTGGCGTGTGTTGTTTAGGCTGTGCTGCAAGTTGTTCGGCATGATGTCCGACATTTTGCTCGCTTCCTGAAGAAGCTCCCAGCACGTGGAGCGAAACGTTGGACATCGTGCCGAACAACACGCGGCACGACCCGGAAATGCATCGGAGAGCTGTGCGGTGGCACACCTGCGAAGGCCCATGCAGTGGTATTCATTCAGCTTTTGGGATAATGGAGGCCTATAGATGTCAGTGGGTTATCTATAAATGGATCATTCTGCATATCATTAAATGCATCTAAAATGAAAAGCACTTGAAGGTTCATGCATTTTTCATTCCACATTTTACATCAATGAAAAATATCAAAAATGCTCCGTGACTTAAATTGGCTGTGTAAAGATTTCGGGCGATGGGCGGTGAGGGCTGGGGGAGCCGGCGGGGGGCAGGTGGATACGATGACCGCCCCTTGTGCCCCTCTGCGTGCTCCCTCTAGCTGTTGGCACAGGCTGTACTGAGCTCCGTGCAGCCCACTGCGAGGCTGAGCTGTTGCCACTTTTGACACCTTCGACTGTCCGAGTGCCAGGAATGCACGGCGTGTGCCGCCGTGCAGGGGCCAGTGTACCCAGTGCCCCGGTACCGTCGCTCTCGGCGATACCGACGCCCCGGCCTAACGCTGTCAGGGTAAAGGTGCAGCCCTTGCAAATTCTTGCTTACGCCACGAGAGGGAGCACTGGAGAGGTCCTCTGGAGGGTATTTTGGTGTTTTCGTCCATGCTGGCCAGTGAGGGTACCTACCCACACTTTTTCCCCACTACACGCGACTTGCCAGTCGACGAACGAATTTACACCACCGCTGTGGCAGCGTCCCGCGTGTGGTGCGGCCGTGGAACGAGCCGCCATGGAACGAGCCATCGCGACGGCAGCGCCGATGCCTGCAGTCCCACACTGAAGCGGGCACAGCAGGAGATTGTAACATTTTGAAAAAAAATTACTAATAAAGTCGGGCGCACACCTTTCCATTAAAAAAAACATTACTTAAAAAAAAATCCTTCCCCAGAAATGGTTTAATAAAGTGCTGCAGCCCGAGCTTGGAAATAGTTCAAGGTCCGCGATTGTTTTTTCATCTTTGCGTGCAGTTTTAATTTTGCCCGCACAGTAGCTGAAGGGAAATGTAACACTCAGGCTGCGTGTCGGTCTGTGGGCCCCCGCTGCTCCGGTGCGGGGAGTTGCCGGCGAGGCGACGGAGTGGTGGCCGTGAGAGGAGAGGGGGCGGGGGAGGTGGAGAGAGGGCACCCCCCCTACCCACCACCACCCCACCACCCACCTTAGTGCGAACGGCCACATGGCAGGAACATTGTGCCCTGCTGCCCCGGGCAGAATATTTAATCAAAAAAGGAAGTTATAATGGGGAAAGCGCCTGAATTGTAGCCAAATGCTCAAACTCCCTGCGTGAATCCAGCACCGGTGCAACATCACACGGTCGGGCGCTCCCTGCCACATTCGCTCTGAGCGCCGTGCCGGTGTTCGCCTGGTGCGCTGCTGGTATCGGAATGTTCGGGCGAAATAAAAAAAACACCACGGAGATTTATAGCCGCGTCCCCCTCCCGCCTGCGAAGGCTTCCCCCGTAACTCGGGAGCACCTGGCAGTTGCCGTGGGACGGCTGTCCGTGGCAGGTGCACGTGCGCCGCCTCGCTCGGCCGGCTGTCAGGACGTGCATTTGGGGGGGGGGGGGTGGGGGCGCGCGTACTCCCGGCACGCACGTCGCCGTTCGGCTGTAGGGGCAGGGCCCTCCGAGCTCTTGTTTCGCTTAACCCCCGCTCGGCCCCGCGCTGCCGTCCTGACTGGAAGGGCGTGCGCTCGTTCGCGAGGGTTTTCACGCGGCCGTCGAAAAGCGGCCGTCGGGGAGACGCGCGCGGCGGGGCGGGGGGGGAGGCGGTCGTCGCGGTTTGGTTCGCGGCGATGGCGCCGTCTCGGGGATGAGCGGTTCGACCGGCGGATTGCGTTCTCTGTCCTCGGCGCCCGAGTAACCAATGCGCGAACCGGTTAAATCGAGGCAGAGACGCACAATAGTGTCTTTTAATCTCAGAGCTCTCTCGATCCGAATGCGGCAGTCTGCGCGAGGAGAAGGCGAGGCCGGGCACCTTGTTTTGCCTCTTTACAATCTATCGCTGGCTGCTATTAGAATGTAATGAAATTGACCCGAGTCCATACAAATGTTTGCAAGCTTGGTAAATAATTGATGCCTTTCCAATAGTGGTTTAGGAATAAAAAATGTAAGCAGTCAAATCGCGTAAAAACTCCTCGCGCCGCAGCCGCGTGGCAAAGCACCCCAGCTACGCGCGCTCTTCCGTAGCTTGGCGCTCCGCCAGAGTGATGAGCGCCGGCGGCGGCGCATGTGGCTACTGCTACGGCTGTGGCCTGGGCACTCGCGAGGTTGCCACCTCAGGTTAACAAAGGTCACGCTCGTTAAGCCGGTGGTCGCTCCTTTCCGGTTGTCCTGGCAGCCGGGCGCTAGAGGCTGCCGTGGCTCCAGATGCTTTGGGGGTCACGAGCTGGGGAAAGTGGGAGAGGGTGGTGGCTCACGCCCGTCGGGCAGAGGTGAGGAGGTCGGGAGGCCTCGGCGTGCCAAGTCGGCTTCGGGAAGGCCCTGCCGACCGCCGCGTCGTGTGGTCGCGTGCGCTTCGAACGAGGGAACGAGGACCTGCAGAATTTGTAACGATCGGCGTGACCTTCTAAGATTCAGCCACTGTCACTTCGACGGACCGACACTCTCCCTGTCGGGGAGCGGTGCCACCGTTGCGAGGGAACGTCGCCCTCTTCCCCCTCCCCTCCCCGGTAAGCGTGAGCGATTGTGCGTGCGCACGTCGGCGCGCATTTTCGCTTGCCCTCCGGCGCAGAGTGGGGCACGGACGCAGCGGGGCGTTTCATTGTGTCTCTACCGGACCGTGGCTGGACCCAAGGTCGTAGCGGATAAGTTTAGTTTTGTTTGCTTTAATCCGCCCCTTGCCCTGGCAAGAGAAGATCAAGTAGCCGGTCTTACTATCCGGAAGAAGAGACTTACAGTGGCTCGGCCATCTACTAGCAGGTGGTGATGTGACCGAGCGGGGGCGCATTTGCCGCCTGTTGTAGAGGTTTTACGATTCGGGACCAGTGGCCACCCTGGTTAATACCACGGGTGCGTTAACCACAAACATGAGCCATCGGCTTCACAGTGAACGTCAAGGATCCTGTGACATTGCTCAAAACAGGGTAGGACATCTGAGCCAGTGTCATAGTCCAAATTTGGCAAATAACTCACAAATTACTTAATTTTCTGGGTTATATGTAGATTACACATTTTATTTATTTCAGCAAGAAGGCCCAAATAAGCTGCTATTTCATGGGCGTCCTGCAAAGGTACAGATGTTATATAGAACGGATGTTGTACAGTACATATGTTATACATCCAGACTACTCGTCTTTGGAACAGCGCCTTCCTGATGGCATTGTGCTATAAGAATGGTGGGCATGCCAAATGATCAAAATTAATGTACTTGGTTAAAGATGGATGATATGCAAACCGACGCACGGAAGACGGAAGAGTAGACGACCGACCGTAGGATTAAGACAAGACGTAGGACCCGATGGGAAGACCCCGGTACACAGACAATTTGCACAGTGGGATCTAACAATAGCAACAGCCGAGAATGAGGCACAAAATCGGAGCAGGAGGCGGAGGAACGGACCTGTGTTGAAAGCACTGTCGGAAGCGCACAGCGCTAGCTCACGCCGATAATGGTGTCCTGGCCTCTGGGGTCCGGTTGTGTAGCGACTTGCCGACCTTGAGAGCTTGTGTTGTGACAATCACGACCTTGACTCGGAGGAGCGGGGAGCGCCTGCTCAGGGAGGATGCAGTCGCCTGCTTGTGTTGTTCGCTTGTCAATACAGGGCCATTGCGGGCAGAGCTGTCCCTAGGGCACCGGGGGCTCTGGGCCACCGCCCCGGGCCCCGCGCTTTTGGGGGGCCCCGCGCTTTTGGGGGGGGCCCGCGCTTTGACGTCACCGTGTCAGATGGTTGAGATGGTTTAGTTTGAAGGTGTCGGCGGTGGCCCACGTGGTGTGATTTCCCCTGGGCCCCGCGCCCCTTCCCCCCATTGGACGGCCCTGGATGCAGGCAATGCCCTGCGTGCACACCCACGTGTTTCGCCATGAGCCTGGCGGCTCGCAGCCCTGGGCGAGCAGTGAGCACACAGTAGGTGGGGGGTATGAAAGTAAAATCGGCCTGGGTGGCGAAACCAGTCAACAGGAGGATCCGATATGAAAATTGTCGCTGTTCTGTCAATTTTGAGACAAATTGCAGCTGGATAGGGTGATACAGAAGTATTTTTAGCCCCGGGGGTTATTTATTTTGATTACAGCTCGTAGTGGGACCTGATGGTTAGTTCCCGCGGGCCGTGAAAAGCTCCCCAGAGATTTGGCGGCAGGAGCTGGAAGTTTGCAACACTCGTAAACACGGAGGGGGAAAACGTTTGCCCGGGCAGCAGTCGGAAGCTGTGCTCCGTAGTGAGCAGAGCGAGCCTGCGGTTCACGCGACGGCTTTCCCTCCGCCCGTGGGCGCCCAAGGAAGCCTCGCCGAGTGGCACGATTCGTCTTCGGGATGGTCCCACATTTTGGGACGTTTGGGCGGTTCCCTTTTCAAGGAAGGGTTTTGCGCATTAAGGGGATTTAAAAGTAGCCGGAGGAAAAACCTTTGCGTGCCTCTTCTTGAACTCGATTCCCATTCGCGATTGGGAGAATGAATGAATTCATAAACAACAGACGTGTGCATCCTCAGTGAACATTTGGGAAATGTGGAACTGAAATTCAGAAAACCCGCCCCTATCGTTTCAACCCTCCTGCGCCGTGAGATGGAATCGATCCGGCGACCTCTGGATTGCAAGGCCGGTGCCGCTGACCCGCTGCACCACGGCAGCTGCCTAGTAACGCGGAGCGAAACGATTTTAAGAACCATAACTGTTATGCAACTGATAAAAACTGGAACATTAAGCCTCTCTCCGGAGAAGAACGATCGTGGGAACACGGTGAACAGGCGGCAACCCTGGCGTGTGCTCAATACGCGCCCAGCGATGTTAGCGCTCGCGTGCGTGTGCGAGTGTGCGTGTTCGCGTGTATTTATGTGCAAATTACACATTATGGCTTTCTCGCCTCAGTTCAAGATGGGTGGGCAAACAAACAGTCGAATTATGCTGGTAAACGAGGCTCTGATTTAAGTGCGCGAGCTAAAAGAAGCGAGAGGGAGAAAAAGGGGGCGAGAGAAAGTTTTGTCGTTGCCCTGAAGCCGTAATGTGGGAAATTAGCTGTGGCCACGGGGGCCCTGATGGACTGCAACAGCCACCACTGCCGCCACTTATCTCTCTCTCTCATAGAGTTACTACTCACTGCCGACTGGCCGTTTGCGTGTGAACGCAGGGCGCTTACGTTCTTGCGTTTACGTTTTCGCAAACGATCCTTATGGCGGTACCCCAGGGTTATAAATAATACAAAATGGCCGAGGCAATTAAATATTTTATTTCTGGGACACTACTTTTTTTCCAGGGTTGTACTTAACTCCGCGACTGGGGTACCAATCAATCCGAAATCGGTGCCACTCCGCGATGTCGAAACGCAGCGAGGACGATTGCGCTGAAACCCTGAACGCTCGCGGTACGCGCCGTGGTGGTGCATCGTGTACAGCTCGTCGAGATGAGTCGATTGCCGCATCGCCGACCATCAACAAACAAAAAATTACCGCATCACGGACATTATGCGAGAGCCGGGATACTATGGTACCCCGGGGTACCGCCATAAGGTTCAAATGCTGCCGGCCGAAAAGGAAATAACAACAACACACAAACACGCACGCTCCAAAAATTTATTCAAAGGCCCCAATTAGTGTGAGAGAGGGAAGTGGGAGAGACATGGGTAAGGCATGCACGGGCTGGGTGAAACCTCTTAAGTGCAGTAATATAAAGAATGTTGTTTAAAATTTAAAGCTATTAGGCCTCGCACTGTGGAATACTTTTTATTAGTGGAATGAGAAAGAACACACTGACAAGCCGAATCAAGACTTGCGCGGCTTTAACCCCTTGCTGGGCCACGCCAAATGCTTCTGGGGCACTGATGGCGCCATCTCCGAAATTACCAATTGGCGGTGGTGCCTCTCAACCTGGTTACGCACGTAGCGGCCTTTAATGAAGGGGGCACCTATCGGACTATTTTAAGACGCAAGAGTGATTTGCGGTTTTTATAAAAATGGAAGTGGGGGGGGGGTGTTTAAATCTTCCGTTGGTCATGAGTTAAATCAGCTGGTATATTTGATTCGTACGCTTTATTGGATTTCCGCCGCCCATGCTATATTGGTGCTGCGTGGGTTTTTGTGGTTGGGCAGTGTAGCTCTCCAGCGTGTTCTCAGGTTGTACCGCGTGTGTGTTTTGGCACCCTGTCTAATGTTTCACTCCGTGGCACCGGGAGCTTTGTCGGGAACTCTTATTTCATTCTCAATTCATTTCCTGAAGGAGCTCCCGATGCGTGAAGTGAAATGTCGGGCATAATGCCCGACAACACGCGGTACACCCAATGACCCCTTTGGAGAGCCATAATGGAATATATTTCTTGATTATTTGCGGTGTAAAACTGAGTTGATCCTGTCCTAAGAAAGGCAAATTGACACGTTATATGAATAATCAGAACTCTCCATTCATTACTTTGAAAACGCAAATTCATCATTAGTCATGATCAGTCCACTATTGGACTGAGGCCCGCGTGAGCCACCGACATCGCTCGTGATCCTGCAACTGATTTCTATGCTCTATCTCCGTAAGTGGACGTCCTCTCAGACGCATTCCATCCCTCGGCTGCCACTCCATCATTATTCTTGAGCACCGTCGCTTCTGGCGACTTGTCCTGCCCAAGCTCACTTACCTTCCTGAAGATTTATAACGACGATATATTTTCCCTGCGACATCGTTAAAGCAGCGGAGGCCGAGCGAGAAGGGGAGAGATGCGGAGTAGAGACGGCGCAAGAGAGGGCAGCAGCAGCAGCAGCGAGATGACATCACAGAGTTCGGAGTCCAAAACCGGGCAGCAGCAACTAATGAAATGAGGGAATGGAGGAGAATGGCGGACGGAGGCTTTTGCCCAAGCAGTGGGAAGCTACAAGCGGACAACAACAGCAGCTTTAAACTGTGTGTGTTCTCCAATCCACATGTTCCACATTGTGTCTCTCTATGTAATTCTAATCATTAATCCGTGAATGCTATTCGTCTCACTTAAATTTTTTGTTTTGTTCCATTATTATATTTTGCCGATCCCAATGAAACTTCTCGCGGTGTGGTGCCCGCGTTTATGGAGCTCTTCCCGTTATCCGAGCGCATGTGTGCGTGCCCGGGCCTCACTGTACACGCGCGTTGGCCATGCCGCACGCTCGCCTGTTTGTTGGGAGATAACTGGTGGAGGCAGCTAAAAATACCGTCGTTAAGTGACGGGAATAAATTGCGCGGCAGTTCACCTGAGAGGGGCCTGTTTCTCCTCCCGGCAGTGGCGGCAGCAGCAGCAGCAGTCCCTGTGTGCCGCGTGCGTGCGTGACTGCGCTCTCCTGCCACCGGCGAGTCTCGCTAGGGAGAATTTTTTTTTGTCAGCGGGAACAAATAATTCGTGCCTAAAAAAAAAAATCGGTAACCATTTTCGGAAGCCTTTCTTTTTTCTTTCTTTCTACCAAAAACGAGTTTGAAGACAGAGAATGCAAACCTGTATCATCCCCTCCTGTGCTCGGATTAGGTATTTTTTGTTGCAATATGCCAGCGACGTGATGCACAGTAGGCAATCCTGCAATAAGCTCTGTAGAAAAGAGAGAGAGCACATGGCTTAGTTAATGGACGGATTCTTTTTTCTTTCCCCGAGACACCAAACTCACCCGCCCCCCACTAGGGAACACAGGCGGAAGTGGACCGGAGCTGTCGCTGGAAGGTACAGTGACTGATGGATAAAACTAATGATGGTTTGGCAGCCCAGGGAGATGATGCGCATTCACCACGGAGCCACCACGAGGGAGGCGCAGTGGGGGAGCAAGGCCTGGAGAGGAGGGAAATGAATGGTGGCTGCGTGACAAAAACAATCACCAAGTAAAACGGTGAAAATATAAAGGTGCAGCGCTAAAAGTCCTTGCTCATAACCGCTGCTGGCAGAAGGGCCTCTATATGAAAGAGACCCTTTATAGGGTTTATGGGCCTGCTCTTCCCCACTTTCCATATCTCTTTGAATAGTTGTGAGTAGCCAAACTTTGTCCCTGCACGCGCAATCTGTGGTCTATCCATTTATGCAGTGCTTGAAGACTTAAGGAATCAACGAGAGATGTAAACGGGCACGGTAAGCGTGAAAGCGATGACGAGGTGACTGACCGCCAGTGAGTGTCTTGGCGTAGAGTGGGCACGGGGCAGGCGGAGGAGGTCGCGATCGAGAAACAGATTGTTTCGTGCGTCGTTGGTTTTTGGCGGCCGTGTGCGCCGTGGCCCCACCACACCGTGTCGGGGCGCTCGTGTGTGTTAATTGATGTTCACGTGCTCGTTAATCCTGACCGCCGCTCCGTGCCGCGGCCAGCCACCACAACCGCCACCTTTTATTTTACTTTGCCTCAAAACACCCCCCGCTTACAAAGCCGCGCAAATCCGACGCAATAAAAAAAAACACAATGAGCGCTGTGTATCAGGCATCTTAATAATTTATACGCATTTTTCAAAATTCAGCAGCTCAGGCGCATTAGTCCCCGTGGGACTGCATCTGCGATGCAGAAAGTGGATTTGGGCACACTCGCCAAATGTTTTGGATGCCGTTGTAAGCGGAATGCTCGCCGGCGCAGGCGATTGCGAATTTGCCCGGCGATCTTTTAAATCTGGCGACGCGACAAATTTTTTTCCGAGCCGTTGACAAACCTTGAAAATGCCCGTGGGCGGGCGGCAACGTTGGAGTTCCTGAATGTGGGGCTCATTAGTGGGCGACGTTGCGAGACTCCGGGTGGCTGGGACGCACTTGAGAGTCTGGGCACCTTGCGGATGCCAAATCCCACACCCGCGGAGCATCCCTCTTACTCTAGGCACCTCGCGCGGCTCCCGGCGCCGCCAGGAAGTCGTCGGACGTGCAAATTGTACTTTTGTCTGTAATTTGTATTTGTTAATTGCATCGGTAGTCGTGTAATTGCATCGGTAGTAGTGTGACAGTAGTGCGATGCGTAATTGTCAGTTCGGGGACCTCGTTTTGTGAAATCGTAGAATGGATCCGGAGTGTTGAACATCGACGTAATACGGAAGTCAACTCTTGATTATAATCCGGGGTAACGGGGGCATGTGAGGTGGCGTCATTGTTTCAGCTGCCGTGCCAGGAGATCGAATCGAACCGGCGACCTCTGGATTTGCGAGTCCAGCGTGCAGCTGTATGGGCATCACGGAATACACACGCGTGACCCCTGGCCAGAGGTCGCAAACGGGTTTTGATTCCTTACCCGTACCCGTACCCGGCCGCACCAGGGTCGCAAACGGGTACCCGTACCCGTACCCGGCCGTACCCGTACCCTACCCGTACCCGGCCGGGAACGTGTAGGGTACGGGTATCGGGTACCTGATTGCGACCTCTGGGATGAAGCCATGTTGCAGGCGCGGGTGGGTTGATTCTAGGAACTTGAATTGTGAAAAGAGACAAGACGTTGGGAAATTAGTGACAAACAGTTACTCACCAGTGACTCACGGTCTACCCGTACCCGGCCGCACCAGGGTCGCAAACGGGTACCCGTACCCGGCCGGGTACGGGTAGCCGGGTATCGGGTAGGGTACGGGTATCGGGTACCCGGTTGCGACCTCTGCCCCTGGCCCTCCTCGGTCCGTCAGGAAATGAAGAAAGACGAGACACCCCCACGGTGAACTGATGAACGGCGGAGAAACCAGTCAAATCAATCTTTCCGATGAGTTTGTCGGTTCGGTCATGACGTGTACGCTGATGAAAATAAAGTTTAGAGCGGGAAACGAATAATGAATTCTGTACACAATTAGAAGAAAAACAATTCGACAAACACAGTTTTCCTCCCCTGCGCAGCCAGTGTTGATGCCTCTCGGTTGACTTTGGTTCATATTTGTTTCTTGTGTTAGGCCCCCGTCGTAACAATCTGACCGAGTAAGTAGTCTGTGTCATCGATACCCTTCCGACACACGACGTTGCCAAACAAACGAAGCCGTCACGCGGTGCGCAAGCGCTCAACGACGCGTCCGTTCTTGCTGGTTTCGTCTCACTCGCCGCTGAGACGCAAATAGATACGCGACGTTTCGCTTTGAGACTGGTGACTGCGAAGACACCACGTGTGAGTGCCGAGTTTGGGTCGAGTGCGGCTGACAGCTGCCTCCGTGTCCCGCCCCTCTCCCGCCCTTGTGTTTTATTCCAAAGCATCATCAAACTGTGCTGTTTGGCTTTGTCACTTTGGCTGTCACTAAACCGGGGGGGGGTGGGGGGGGGGGCTTTGCCTCCTCGAACTTCCAGGAACCCTTAGCCGTAAGTAGGAGAGGGCTCGGCGGCGAGCTCTGTGACTATGTTTCGATTTAAAGCTTTCGTGACTGCAGGGATTCATCTTCTTGGTTCTTTCGGTAAAGTCACGTAGAAGGGAAGTAATAATAAAATAATAAAAATAAAACATAATAAAATAATTCTCACGACGTTTCGGCCACAACGCAAGCAGCCGTCCTCAGGTGAAGATCAGGTCTGTCGGGGAGACAGCGTCTGAAGATGAATCTCTGCAGTCTGAACATTCAGACGCTGTCTCCCCGACAGACCTGGCCTTCACCTGAGGACGGCTGCTTGCGTTGTGGCCGAAACGTCGTGAGAATGATTTTATTATGTTTTATTTTTATTATTGTATTACTTCCCTTCTGTGACTATGGCCGAGGGTATAAACATTCCGCTGTCGAGCCCAGCTACGGCGGCACCCACGCCACGTGGCGTGGGCAGCAGGTGCGGCGGCGCGGTGGTGACGCTCGTGCCTCACACCAAGAAGGGCCTGGGTCCCACTCCCGACTCGGGCGCCCTTTTGTGTGGCGTTTGCGTGCTCTCCCCACTATTCTGCATGGGTTTCCTCCGGGTTCTCTGGGTTTCGTCCCGTAGCTGAAAAGAATAAGCGTGCGGTGTCATTCGTATTGGCCAAACACATCCCACTGCTGATATTGGAATTGCACTGAGCAATATTTCCCCTCCTACTGTCCATGCTTGGCAAGAACCTCCCAAAAAGGGAGACCTGAGACTTGGTGAGGCTTTCCTGAGTGAACGAGCAAAATAATCTTCTTGGTTCTTTCGGTAAAGTCACATAGAAGGGAAATAATACAATGATAAAAATAAAACAGGTCTGTCGGAAAAACAGCGTCATTCAGACGCTGTCTTTCCGACAGACCTGTTCTTCACCTGAGGACGGCTGCTTGCGTTGTGGCCGAAACGTCGTGAGAATTGTATTTTATTATGTTTTATTTTTATAATTTTATTTTTTCCCTTCTACGTGACTTTACCGAAAGAACCAAGAAGATGAATCTCTGCAGTCACGAAAGCTTTAAATCGAGAGCAGAATAATACCAAGACAACGGTGAATGCCGGGCACCTGCTTGGGCTGCTGTAGAGGTTGAGGCTGCTGTAAACTGGGCCGCGCTGTGACAAACGAGGGCACAAATCGTGTGGTGTGTGCGCAAATTTCAGTGCGGCCCGTCTATAAATAAACAAACAAACGTAAACACCGCACTGTATAGGTTGAGTGGCGGAGCCAATTACGTTCCTGTTAATTGAATACTTGCTATCAGTATCGTCATAGTGGAACTGGAAGATACTCAACAAATTACCCGGACCACACATATCACAATCAGCCACGTTTGCATGTCACGGGGTATCGATTGGCCAGAACGGCTTCAGTGTATTATGTGGAAGTGGTGCCCGAGTCTTCATAAATGGACGAGTGATTCATCTATTGATTTATACACACATACGCGAAACGCCATAAACACACGCGCACACACGCGCACACGCGTGCTTGTTCGCTCCTCACGCGATTACGCATATTGTGGATATTACCGGGACACAGTTTCACGACTCCGAGGTCCGCTGTTTGAGCGTCGCATTGGAGGATGCCTGGGTTTTATCGCTCGCGTTCGTGTGATGTTTTATCCGTGTCGGGGCTGCTATTTTTTTTTGTTGGCTTTTCGCCGCGCCTTTGGAGGTAAAACGAAGGCGAGCGCACTAGCGCCTGTGCGGGGCGATAAGGGCCCGGGCGTGACCGATCTGCGCCGCGTCCGTGTAATTTGTGAATAAATCTGTCTGCTCCACGCGACGGAGATTTCGGGGCAGAGTCGCAAACATTAATTTCAATCAACGGCGCGCACAAAAGTCGCCGTGCTTGCTGGCAGCGCGGGGTGCCGCGCGCCGCCAGGGCCCCATTAACATGCCGACGGACGTGGCGGTGTGGTCCGGTGCATCACAATTACCGTGGACACAACTTCACACCGCAACGCAAATCATCCCCATTCGTCACAATTTCTCGGTACGATAAAAGATGTAATCCGAAAGATTTGCAAGTTCGCTCCTGCGGGGTGTGTAAAGTTTCGCACGGAAATTAATAATTTAGTTCTCGATTATCGCGCGCCGCTCTCGGGTTGGGATGGATCGATTTTTTTTTTTGTCGCTGGCAGGGAGAAGAGAAAGATCATCGTCCGCTTGACGACCGCGTGCGTACGTGGCCGAAGAAAAACTGCACACGCCAGCTGGTGTCTGCCTGTAGGGTTGTCACCTGTCCGGGTTTGACCCGGGCAGTCTGTGAAAATGGAATCTGCGTTCTGGTGGCAGGAATTGATTCGTGCCGAGATCTGTTACCGGCGTCGCGTTGAAGCTTATTGGCAGGATGCTGCACACTTATAACCTGGCCTGACCAAGAAGTCTGTCCGGGCTCGGCCTGCAAGGTGGCAACACCCCGGGAGCCTGCCTAGCGCCCGTGCAGGGCTGGACCCCGTGGCGTGGCGCGACCCCCCCCCCCCTCCACGTTGCGCGCCACAGAGAAGCGGGCGCAACCGCCGCTCGAGCGTGACCTTGCGCCGGCGAGCGCTCGTGACAGTTCATGACGGGCGAGGGCACTCGGCAGACAGACGCTGCAGGGACGGGGGAGTGGGAGGGGTGTGGCGGCGAGTGCGCAGGCGATGCAGTTGCACGGGTTGGAGGGGCCCCCCACCGGTCCGAGGGGGCCCAGGCTATGAAGGGGTTGGGGAGAGGGGATGGGCAGAGTTGGGCTGCATTTTATTCCTTGCAACAGGGCCAATGCAGTACTGGTGGGAGGGTTCAGAGTCGGAGCAACTGAGATGAGAGGGAGGGCAGAGGGGGAAGTGCCCTGGGGAGAGGGGGGAGGGTGAGTGGAGGCTGAGAGAAGTAGACAGCGGTGGATAGAGAACGACCAAAAGAGGAGAGAGAAGAGGGAGACGAAGAGAGAGAGAGAGATAGGGGGCACCGTGGGCGTGCGAGGGAAGGGTCGCAATGCGGGGATAATTGGCGTGCGACGCGGGGTTTTGGGACTGGGGGCTGTGGGTCGGGGGACCTAGCCGGGTGCATCTCTCGCGGGGCGCACGGCGCCGTGTTCGCGTTTGATACTCGCCGCACAACAAAATGCATAAATAATACATCTGCTTATTTACCAGTAACCGATGGAAAGTGCGCGCGCTTTAACGCGCCGAGAGGGAGCCAGCTCCGCGGATCGTCGCTAAATTGGAGCGTCTTGACGAGGCGCGCGGCGCGATGCCACGCGAGCTGTGCTTCCTGTGTGTGCAGTGTTGTTAATTATTGTTGTTATTTGAGCAATTTTCTTGTTTCACGCTTGTGTTCCCGGGATAAGCTCTCGAGGATTTTTTCAGGAGAGGCCCTGCCAACGTTTTCGCAGTCACGGGCGACGATTGCGATTGTCGTCATCTCCCCCCTTTGCATGCATGGCCCATGTTGATGATGTGGGGGCAACTGCTTGCTGCAGTTTTACATCGAAGTGGTTGACGGTGACCGCGTCCGGAGTATCTGAGCGGTGGTGATGGTGACACCCCCTCTTTCGTGTTTGTGAACCGGTGCCACCGAGTCCACGTTTCACGCTCCGCGGTTCCCTCCTGGGTGGTGACTTCACAGTCTCCGCACGCTGCCGGACGTTTTTAAAAAAAGTTGTTTTGTACGTCAAGTACCCGCATCAACAATACGAACACGGTCGCTATGTGTGATCCCGATTGAGTCAGGATGTACGCTCCCACACAAATGTGATGATGGTATACACGCCAGGAGGTGCACCGAGCCGTCTAATCCAGTCAAACATCGCTCCGTGGTTTTGGTGTTCGGTCAGATTGAAGCAATGAAAACAAATTGAAGCCAAATAAATTGAGTACCTTTGGCATGCCATAGTCATGTGACCTCTGTGGACTGATCAAGGAGATGGGGAGCAACAGGGGAATGGAGATGTGAGATTGCACTAACAACACGAACCCCTGAGAGAGAGAGAGACAAAGACAGATGAGACAAGGCGGGGAGAATGGGGGAACAATACACAAAGACAGAGGCAGAGACAGAGAGGGGCAGATGGAGATGGGATGTGAAGACAGATTGAGGGAAGAGGTAAAGAGACAGACTGCCGGTCTGGAGACAGGGAGACGCACAGAGAGGCGGAGAAAGCGGCACAGAGAGAGAGAGAGCTGGACACAGAAAAACCAGGAAAGACGGAGAGTGAGGGGACAGATACAGTAGTCGCACACAGTGACAGAGGGAGACGGATACACCGAGAAAGAGACAGGGAGACGGAGAGACAGTGGGAGACAGACAGGAGACAGGGAAGGGGGACAGAGATTTACAGGGATAGATAGAGACACAAATTTAACGTGCTCATCGTTAGCACTGCCTCGTATCATAACGATATGAATGTAATAGGGAAACATATCATTGAGCTGCACTTCGAGTAAAGAGAGGACAGAGATTGACTTTTAATTGGAAGATTGTGCATTTCAATGCAGCGCCTGAAAAAACTGGTCAGTGAAAGTTTGCGTGATGAACAGTTTTCAATTAGCCTGTGACAATACACGCGGTGGAGAGAGCGGTAATGCAGAGGTTAACGCGCGGCACTATGAACCTGGTCACCTGAGTTATATTCCCGCTCACAGCTAAGATCAGTGGGCAGTGAGATGTCCGAACCGGTCTTAGGTGCCCCACCATTTTCTACACAACCCGCTTTGACTGGCGTGGGGAGAACGTCGTCCAGCGGTTCATTGACAAAGGGCTGTCAACCATGGCGCGTTCATAATCATCGTCCGCCATGATCAGTCTACTGGTAGATAGATGGCTTCTCCTAGAGGGTGCCACGGTGGTGAGATGTTGACTCCTCGCCTGGTATACAGGAGGTCGTAGGTTCGATCCCGACCCTGGAGACCCCTCCTGTATTTTGGAGTTTGCCTGTCTCTCTCTCTGCCTATAAAAATGTTAACTACCTCGCCTGGTATACAGGAGGTCGTGGGTTGGATCCCGACCCTGGAGACCCCTGCTGTATTTTGGAGTTTGCCTGTCTCTCTCTCTCTGCCCATAAAACATGTTAACTACCTCGCCTGGTATACAGGAGGTCGTGGGTTCGATCCCGACCCTGGAGACCCCTGCTGTATTTTGGAGTTTGCCTGTCTCTCTCTCTCTGCCCATAAAAATGTTAACTACCTCGCCTGGTATACAGGAGGTCGTGGGTTGGATCCCGACCCTGGAGACCCCTGCTGTATTTTGGAGTTTGCCTGTCTCTCTCTCTCTCTGCCCATAAAAATGTTAACTACCTCGCCTGGTATACAGGAGGTCGTGGGTTCGATCCCGACCCTGGAGACCCCTGCTGTATTTTGGAGTTTGCCTGTCTCTCTCTCTCTGCCCATAAAAATGTTAACTACCTCGCCTGGTATACAGGAGGTCGTGGGTTCGATCCCGACCCTGGAGACCCCTGCTGTATTTTGGAGTTTGCCTGTCTCTCTCTCTGCCCATAAAAATGTTAACTACCTCGCCTGGTATACAGGAGGTTCGATCTCGACCTGGAGAAAAGCCACTCGTGGGAGGGGGCAGCACTCTCTAATGCCTTTACAGATGGAACAGATGGAGATTAGTCCACATTTGCTCTTCCGCCTGCTCCTGGCGACCCAGGGTATGGCACCTCTCGCCTCCACGGCGCTGGATTATGGGCCGCGTGCAGTATATTTGGAGTTTGCATGTTCTCCCTCTCCGTGGTCGTGTGGATTTTTCTCCAGGTCCTCCGGTTTTTCCTTCCACATTTAGAATCAACATGCGTTTAGAGTATTTGGCAGCTATACATTTCCACGTGTTAAGCCACTTTGTTGAGCTATGTTTTGTGGCCGGGTCGCTTCTGAAAAAAGAGCTAAATAGCTCAGGGCGCCTTATCTGGTCAAATAAAAAATAGTTCAGTCGTTTTTTTTAGTTGAAACCATTGCACGGTAGTGTTAATGATGAACTTGCTGAGTGTTTTGTACAGTTTTATTTTAATGAACGATTGTGCACCGCTGCCAAAACTCGGCTGCTTGTCATTGTCTGGATCTGGTGTTGCTCGGTGCGGATGCTCTGTCGGTAATGCCGCCCCCCTGTTAACTGCGATCGCGAGCAGCGTGGGAAGCCAGACTGCAGGCCACGTGGGGGCCCAGCAGCCAGCTTCTTAGCCAGAACAGATCGAACATACAACGCACCATGTGGTGTGTGTGTGTGTGGAGGGGGGGGGGGAAACAACATCTTTGAAAAACGAAAAAAAAATATTTCCCGTTAATTATGGCGTAACGAGTACCCACCGTGGGATCTACCCGAGTACCAATTAGTACGCGTGTCAGAACGTGTCGCTGCTGTGTGAAGACGTGAACGTTCTGGTGTTCCCGAGGCAATACGCGCGGTACAGAAGGGAGCAAGCAGCTCGTGGGCTTCTGACGCAGCCTTCCGAAACCCAGCAATTGGACAACGACTCCACCGTGATTAAGAACGCCGCCTCGCAGCACGGCTACCCATCCTGCCGGGCTGTGTACTGGACAGTCTCGTTGCGTTTAGAAAGGCCGTCCCGTTGTGCCAAAGTGTTTGTGAACATGAAGGATTCTTGCAAGTCGATAATTGGCATGTGCCAACGCTTCTTACCAGCACAAGCTCCCGCGATGTTAGGCCTGCCGAGTTGGGTCCCCTCCTTAATATAATCCCCCGTACCACATCCGTCTTTGTCTTCCTCTTGCCATTTCGCCGTCGATTTCCCCAAGGATGAGGTGTGTGGCAGCAGTGCAATCTGTGAGCGTGGCACTGCATGTCTGCAGTACCACGCCACCATCCTGCTCCTCTGACTAATTCCAGCATTGCTCCCTGGTTTCCCATAATTATTGGTAACGCCGCTTTTTTCTTTATTCGATTCTTTGCCATCCTATTCTCGGCATCCTCTTCAAACACCAGACCCCGGACGCTTCTATCCTTGAGATGGTTTCCTTTTTCAGTTGTCCAAATCTGGCCTCCTTATCGTCTTGCTTCCGCTCGACTCGTGGCGATTGAAGTTTACGGACGGGGCTGCCTGTGTTACTGGGTTGGGATCGGTGGGTTAGCGTTGTCGTGACCCAATTGAGCCACAATTTGTTGATTTCACAAGGCCCACGGATTTGTTTTCTCTAAAATCTACAGCCCTTTATTATCAATCCACTGCTGGATGAAGCCCTCCCATCGCCTTTCGGTTATGGGGATTGTGTGACCATACTTTACCACGCTGGGCAGTGCGGGTTTGGTGAAGGTGGGGATCCAGGAATTATTCGGCTGTCGCTCACCCACCGGTGTTTAGCCGTGACCGGGAATCGAACTCGGATCACCGGGTTCTTATCGAAATGCATTGACAAACTTCGCTGCCGCTAAGCAGTGTGAGGCATAGACACGAGGAAGGGGGGGGGCCTGCAATTCATTCAGCCTCACCTGAAACTATTGCGTGGCTTTCAAACTTTAATATATTCACCATACCGCTGCCGCAACAACAACAACAACAGGGACGAGGGCGGCTGTTGACGTTCACGGTGCGGCCGCGTAACGAGCGGAGGGACGGCCGTCCCGAGTTTGAAAATGCGACGAAGAACCGGGAGGGGGGCAGGGGGGGGGGGTCGCGCCGGGTCAGGTGTTCCGAAATGTCGCGCGGCGATGAGGTCCGTGGCATCATTGGTTCCTCCCCCCCCCTTCCTCCTCCTTTCCCCCTTCCTCGTCCCTTGATCGCCTGCCGCCTCCGCCGCCGCGACGGCCTTAGTTAGGGGGGGCGGCTTCTGCATAGAATGCAAAGATGTTGCATGACATTTGTTGGGCATGTGTGGATTTTTTTTCCTTCGTCTTTCCTCCCCGACTGATTTAAATGTCACTGTCCGCATGCCCGTGGGTGTCACGATTATTGGATTAGTGGCTGTTACGTCTGAAGGGCAGCGGAGCTCTCGGTTTGGGATTGCTGTTAAAGTGTTTTAATTTATCAATAAGAGTCATAATAATGTCAGCGAGCGTTTGCGCGGGTTTTTCGCACATTCGCGCAAACCCACGTGATGCGCCACAATTCGCGAGATATCGTTTCGTGCCATGGATATGTTGATTTGCTTTGGGGTTATTTTTCCGCCGCGGCTGATAGTCATGCTCTCAGTGGTACGGGCGGCAGAAAAATGTGTAATTCCCAGCGAGGCTAAATGGTCTTACCGAGGGGGGAAATGTATGCTTTCATGTGGTGCATATATTTTTATAATCTGGGCTCACGATTCCCTCTTTACCCTCCCCAATATCGGGACTCTCCATAAACAAAAGTCCTCGACCCCCCCCCCCCCCTTTTTCCTTCCAACAAATAACTTGGTTCAAAGTGCAATTAGCGAGGCCTGCATTACAGCCTATGCAGAATGTATTAACAAATTAGCCCGCAAGGCAGAATGCCACCACACTCAGTCATCCGCGCTCTAATTAATCAATCTTTCTGGGGACGTTCATTAAAAGGAAATGTACATTGTATACAATTATGCGCGCGCGTGTGTGTTTGTGGTTCGCTCCCGCTCCGTCGGATGCGCGTGGGGCAATAAAGGGAGCTTATTAAAGACGGTTTATCTGCGGCAGTGTAAAAAAAAATGTTCACCTGGTTATGTCGTGGCTGGGGGGGGTGGGGTTTAAAGAAAATAGTGGTCGTTATTCTCATATCGTTCATTAGATTTCCATACGTACCGTGGCAAAACAAATAGCCGCCCAGTGTTGGGATGGTGCCGTTTGCACGCTCCGCCGAACCTGCAGGTCGGGTCGTGCGGGGAGGGGGGCCCCATTTGTCACGGACAAGGTTTCTGACATGGGGGGCTTGACCCCTATTGGGGGCCGCCTCCATCCCCGGGGGGGGGGGGGGGGGAGAGGGGTGGGGGTGGCAGTGCAAGGAGGGTGAGGGATGGCCCCGGCGGCCTCCATCGCCGCCTGCCAAATTCAGTGAACGGAGCGGCGGGCATGAAGTCCCGGCGGTTAATTACATCGCGGTGATTAGCGCGACATTGCCTCCCCTCGCTCGCTCGCTCGCTACATCTCCTCTCGTCTCGTGCGCAAAGGGGGACGCGATTTGTTTACGAGCCGCGTCGAGATGTTTCGCTGCTGTTTCTGGAGCACGGTTGTCGGGGTTTGTTGTTGTGGGAGGGGAGGTGATGGGGGCGGCTTGCGGGATCGTGGCACGGAACCCGAACGCGTCGTGTGGACAAACAAAACAATCAAAAGGATGCGGGGTCGCTAATTGCCCCCCCCCTCCCCTGCCCGTGCGGGAAACAATAACGAGAATGAAAAAAAACGAAAAAATAACAGAATCGTTTCCCTTTGTCGCTGGAAAGAATGTTAATGAAATCAGTCACGACGTCGACAAAGCCTCCGGCGTAATTGCGCCGTGGGGTGGTGTTGTTTTTTCTTTCTGAGCGGGATATTGAAGACGGAGCTGCTAATTCTGTTTGTGCATTCACATGAAAGTGCGGCACTCCGGCCCGCCGTCAGGCTTAGCGGAATGCGTTTATGATGTACAGTGGTGACTCGGTGGATCGTATTCGTCCCTTCCCATTCTCTCGCTCTCTCTCTGCAGTGGAATTTACCGGCGGTATTTTCTCCGTCCGTCTTTCGCTCCCCACCCGCCACTTCTGAGGATTTGCTTCCTCCGTGGTGTGACGACGGTGATCGGCTCACGGCGCCTGCGATCCAGAGGTCACTCCAGGTCGATACGACCTCCCGGCTCGGCAGTTGAACCCCCCCCCCCCCTTCGCCTCCGTGTCTGGCCACCCAGAAAATATGAAGGGGTTTCTCGACAGGGGTTTAGTCTGTAAATCGGTGGATGCTCCCACCTATTGCAAGATATCTCGCCGGGGTGGAAAAGCAGGCCCAATTGCCTCCTGGAGGTGCTCTGTTGGAGCTGTCTCGAGCGGGAGGCACCTTCCGCTTGCAGTGGTGTGAGCAAAGCACTTGCAGAGCTGCGCTTTTACCCACCGCCTCTTCCTTCTTTTTGCATCTTGCGCTAATGAACGCCGCGCCAGGGCTGTTTCCTTCTGCAGCAACAACAAAGCGTCCCAGTGGAGAGTCCCCATTTTCGAAGAAATAAAATAAATAATTACCTCCCCCATCGACGGCGGCGGTCGGGATGTCGTCTTGTTGTAGCGCTATTTGAAAACGTGGCAATTTTCGCTGCGATCCGTCGCAGCTCGGGGCGGTTCCCCAGCTGCCCTCCTTGAGGTGGACTTCAAAGAGTGCGCCGAGCGTCTCTGCGCGGCTCAAGGGAGCCTGAGCCGCGCTCGCGACTTCACAGCGACCGGCGGCCCGCCGCGCGACTCGTGAATAGAAAACGCGGCCTCCCAACCGCCACCCGGTGATCATCGCGGCGTCAAAGACGAAGATCCCCCCGATCAGCCTTCAACAGACAGTTGGGGGCGTGTGCCGTTGCGCCTGTGAAGTGGGGCACGGCGCGCGGCCGGGTGCGTGGCCGCTGATGATGATTTACGAACCGCACCAGGTACTCATTTAAGGCTGATTCGACCTAGAGGAGGCACAGAACAGCTTCAGATATGGCACTGACTTTGCTTGTGAGCGGGAATCAAACTCGGGGTCGTTGGGTTCCGTAGCGCGGCGCCGCTATCCACCGCTCATCGTCGCACACGCGCGCACGCACAAAACATAACAGTTGCGACGACAACACAAATTAAGCTGCCGTCCGTCAGTTGGTAATCTCGTTAGCCCAAAATTAGTGACAAATATTCACAAATGATGTGAGATTATTTTAGTCGACGGCGACTTTTATGAGTTGCACAAAACTCATCGAGCGCCGCCAAAGACGAAATTAACGAGGCTGAATGAAGGCGCAGACTGGGATAATTCAGTAGCGTCTTTAGAGACCGCAGCGCACTCGGCAAGACCAGACATGGCCTGATTGGCCGTACGTGTCTCTCTGAAACAACGTTTTTACATAGTTTGCTGATTGGCTGAGCTGGTAATCCCGAATGGTGTGGAATTGCATGCGCGTCGCACCGACATTGAATCACCCGGAGCGTCTGACGGAACGTGAGGCTGCGTTCGTTGACCTTGCTCTGTCGACGACTACACGGGTTCCACAGACTTGAGACTAGACTGGAAACTTTTGAAGATTCTAGATTTGAAGCTTTCGTGACTGCAAGGATTCATACTCTTAGTTTTTTCGGTAAAGTCACGTAGGTAAAAAATGAAATTAAAATTAATAAAAAATAAAATAAAAATCACGACGTTTCGGAGGCAACACAAGTCTCCGTCATCAGGTGGGACCGTCACAGACAGATTTGCAGGGATTCCAAGATGCAAGTTCTTAAATACAAGCAACACAAGTTGTATTTAAGAACTTGCATCTTGGAATCCCTGCCTCACTTCATACAGCAAATCTGGCTGTGACGGTTCCACCTGACGACGGAGACTTGTGTTGCCTCCGAAACGTCGTGATTTTTATTATTTTATTTTTATTAATTTTAATTTAATTTTTTACCTACGTGACTTTACCGAAAAAACTAAGAGTATGAATCCTTTTGAAGATGTTCACAAAGCCTGTCTGCCAAGTGCTATATCATCAGACACGGTCGATCATCTGCCCGATATAGGCCTCTCCACGCCTTCACCGGCCCTCGTGGGTCCAGTGTGACTACTGTCTGTCTCACTGCTGCACTGGAATTGATCTCGTTGCTCCATCTCCATGGTGGTCCGTCCTCTGGATACGTTTCGTCCTTTGGCTGCCACTCCCATCACCAGTCTCGCCCATTGGCCTTCATCCCTTCTCATCCATCGGCCTTCATCCCTTCTCATCCATCGGCCTTCATCCCTTCTCATCCATCGGCCTTCATCCCTTCTCATCTATCGGCCTTCATCCCTTCTCATCTATCGGCCTTCATCCCTTCTCATCCATCGGCCTTCATCCCTTCTCATCCATCGGCCTTCATCCCTTCTCATCCATCGGCCTTCATCCCTTCTCATCCATCGGCCTTCATCCCTTCTCATTTATCGGCCTTCATCCTTTCTCGTCCATCGGCCTTCATCCCTTCTCATCCATCGGCCTTCATCCCTTCTCATCTATCGGCCTTCATCCCTTCTCGTCTATCGGCCTTCATCCCTTCTCATCCATCGGCCTTCATCCTTTCTCGTCCATCGGCCTTCATCCCTTCTCATCTATCGGCCTTCATCTGTTCTCATCTATCGGCCTTCATCCCTTCTCGTCTATCGGCCTTCATCCCTTCTCATCATTCGGCCTTCATCCCTTCTCATCATTCGGCCTTCATTCCTTCTCATCCATCGGCCTTCATCCCTTCTCATCTATCGGCCTTCATTCCTTCTCATCCATCGGCCTTCATTCCTTCTCATCCATCGGCCTTCATCCCTTCTCATCCATCGGCCTTCATCCCTTCTCATCTATCGGCCTTCATCCCTTCTCATACATCGGCCTTCATCCCTTCTCGTCTATCGGCCTTCATCCCTTCTCATCTATCGGCCTTCATCCCTTCTCATCTATCGGCCTTCATCCCTTCTCATCTATCGGCCTTCATCTGTTCTCATCTATCGGCCTTCATCCCTTCTCATCCATCGGCCTTCATCCCTTCTCATCCATCGGCCTTCATCCCTTCTCATCTATCGGCCTTCATCTGTTCTCATCTATCGGCCTTCATCCCTTCTCATCCATCGGCCTTCATCCCTTCTCATCTATCGGCCTTCATCCCTTCTCATCATTCGGCCTTCATCCCTTCTCATCATTCGGCCTTCATCCCTTCTCATCTATCGGCCTTCATCCCTTCTCATCATTCGGCCTTCATCCCTTCTCATCTATCGGCCTTCATCCCTTCTCATCTATCGGCCTTCATCCCTTCTCGTCTATCGGCCTTCATCCCTTCCCATCTATCGGCCTTCATCCCTTCTCATCTATCGGCCTTCATCCCTTCTCATCATTCGGCCTTCATCCCTTCTCATCTATCGGCCTTCATCTGTTCTCATCTATCGGCCTTCATCCATTCTCATCTATCGGCCTTCATCCCTTCTCATCCATCGGCCTTCATTCCTTCTCATCCATCGGCCTTCATCCCTTCTCATCCATCGGCCTTCATCCCTTCTCATCCATCGGCCTTCATCCCTTTTCATCAATCGGCCTTCATCCTTTCTCGTCCATCGGCCTTCATCCCTTTTCATCAATCGGCCTTCATCCCTTCTCATCCATCGGCCTTCATCCCTTCTCATCCATCGGCCTTCATCCCTTCTCATCCATCGGCCTTCATCCCTTCTCATCCATCGGCCTTCATCCCTTCTCATCCATCGGCCTTCATCCCTTCTCATCCATCGGCCTTCATCCCTTCTCATCCATCGGCCTTCATCCCTTCTCATCAATCGGCCTTCATCCCTTCTCATCCATCGGCCTTCATCCCTTCTCATCTATCGGCCTTCATCCCTTCTCATCTATCGGCCTTCATGCCTTCTCATCTATCGGCCTTCATCCCTTCCCATCTATCGGCCTTCATCCCTTCTCATCCATCGGCCTTCATCCCTTCTCGTCTATCGGCCTTCATCCCTTCTCATCCATCGGCCTTCATCCTTTCTCGTCCATCGGCCTTCATCCCTTCTCATCTATCGGCCTTCATCTGTTCTCATCTATCGGCCTTCATCCCTTCTCATCTATCGGCCTTCATCCCTTCTCGTCTATCGGCCTTCATCCCTTCTCATCCATCGGCCTTCATCCCTTCTCATCTATCGGCCTTCATTCCTTCTCATCCATCGGCCTTCATTCCTTCTCATCCATCGGCCTTCATCCCTTCTCATCCATCGGCCTTCATCCCTTCTCATCTATCGGCCTTCATCCCTTCTCATACATCGGCCTTCATCCCTTCTCGTCTATCGGCCTTCATCCCTTCTCATCATTCGGCCTTCATCCCTTCTCATCTATCGGCCTTCATCTGTTCTCATCTATCGGCCTTCATCCCTTCTCATCTATCGGCTTTCATCCCTTCTCATCTATCGGCCTTCATCTGTTCTCATCTATCGGCCTTCATCCCTTCTCATCCATCGGCCTTCATCCCTTCTCATCTATCGGCCTTCATCTGTTCTCATCTATCGGCCTTTATCCCTTCTCATCCATCGGCCTTCATCCCTTCTCATCTATCGGCCTTCATCCCTTCTCATCATTCGGCCTTCATCCCTTCTCATCATTCGGCCTTCATCCCTTCTCATCTATCGGCCTTCATCCCTTCTCATCATTCGGCCTTCATCCCTTCTCATCTATCGGCCTTCATCCCTTCTCATCTATCGGCCTTCATCCCTTCTCGTCTATCGGCCTTCATCCCTTCCCATCTATCGGCCTTCATCCCTTCTCATATATCGGCCTTCATCTTTTCTCATCATTCGGCCTTCATCCCTTCTCATCTATCGGCCTTCATCTGTTCTCATCTATCGGCCTTCATCCATTCTCATCTATCGGCCTTCATCCCTTCTCGTCTATCGGCCTTCATCTCTTCTCATCCATCGGCCTTCATCTCTTCTCATCTATCGGCCTTCATCCCTTCTCATCTATCGGCCTTCATCTCTTCTCATCTATCGGCCTTCATCCCTTCTCATCTATCGGCCTTCATCCCTTCTCATCTATCGGCCTTCATCCCTTCTCATCATTCGGCCTTCATCCCTTTTCATCCATCGGCCTTCATCCCTTCTCATCCATCGGCCTTCATTCCTTCTCATCCATCGGCCTTCATCCCTTCTCATCTATCGGCCTTCATCCCTTCTCATACATCGGCCTTCATCCCTTCTCGTCTATCGGCCTTCATCCCTTCTCATCATTCGGCCTTCATCCCTTCTCATCTATCGGCCTTCATCTGTTCTCATCTATCGGCCTTCATCCCTTCTCATCTATCGGCCTTCATCTGTTCTCATCTATCGGCCTTCATCCCTTCTCATCCATCGGCCTTCATCTCTTCTCGTCCATCGGCCTTCATCCCTTCTCATCCATTGGCCTTCATCCCTTCTCATCTATCGGCCTTCATCCCTTCTCATCTATCCGCTGTCATCCCATCGTGTGATGACGTGTCTTGTTTGTTGCCTTGTCCGCGCCGCTCCTCTTTCTGCCTCTCGGTGTTGATTCGAAGCACGCATCTGTCCGTGTTTCTTTGCATACTTGTTGTTGTTGTACTGCAATAACATCCCCACAGTAATAACTCTGTTGGACAATGCCCGAGGCAGACCCCTAAGTGATTGTTCCGAAGTCCCGCGGGTGAGGAGGTAGGTATGGTGCGGCAGATGGAATTCTCGAATCGCTTGCGAGTGGAGGAAGCTTTCCTCTGTGTCGGCTTTCGCCCATTGGGATCTGTTAATGTGACATGGCATTTAAATGTTTGAAAATCTTGCCTTTACAGCGATGATCATGATTAAATTATCCATTAACGGTTACTTCGTATATATTTAATCAGATGCACTACTCTATTGGGGTGTTTTAGCCGGGCTACCCGGGGTATCGTCTCAGCGTGTATGTCAGCCTGCTGAAGCGCGACACGAGACGGCGAAGGTGGAACGACGCTGCCACGTGGTTGTCCTGCGCAGATCTCCCACGTGCTTTCTGGCCGAGGGATCTCCCAGCATGCCGGGAGAGCCATAAGACGGAGCACGTGGGGACGGAATGTTGGACTCCGTGCCAGACGACACGCGTGTAACGACCCGAACGCACGTCGCGCAGCCGTACACGAGAGCAGACGGAGAGTCGATCGCCCTGCGGGGCCCCGCTTCAAAAGAGACGGCGCTTTCTTTGCCCGAAGTGAACACCCGCTCGTTGCCAGACGACGCAATATAAATAAATAACGGGGTGGAGCGGTGGAGTCGGTCCTTCACGAGAGCTCCAGGGTCACGGTTAATGGCCCTTTATGTGACGCGGCTTGCTCTTGAATCCAAATCAGTCGGCGCTTTATCCAGTGCTCATGTCACACCAGCGCGGTGGAGTGCGGGCTCTCGGAGCTAACTTCTAACAGGCACGCTCGTTCGGAAGCCGTGCGTGCGTGACCGTCGCCTCGTTCCGCCGACAGCGGGCGGTCGTTCACGTTGCCCGCCGAAGCGTTGTCTCGGGATCGGGAAGGTCGCGGAGACGTTGGGCTGCCCATGGCTCTGTTATTTGTTTTTCTGCTGAAAAGGAATGTTCCGCACGTGTTAAAAACGAGCCGCGTTAATTCCAGGTCGAGCGAAACGAGGGCGGGTGTCCTTTGTTCGGATTGAGAAGCGATACTCGGCCTGGTCCCGGTCTCAATCGTTGGACAAAAGCCGCCCTCGTCACCGCCATTCAAGTTCAGCGGTAGCACTCGCGTCAGTGCCGAAACCACCCACCCACCCCCCTCTCCCCACGTCCCTCTCCCCACGTCCTGTTTGTCTCGTTCTGCGAGCGAGCGTGTGTAATTATTTTCTTTCCTCCCGTCACTCATGGCTGGAAAACAACAACAACAACAACAACCGAGCAACGACAGTGACAAACGTGCACTCCAACGAGCGTGCCGGCTACGTGTTGCGTCGCGCGCTCCGCCGGTCCGCCCCGGGTAGGTGGCGCGCACCTCGGGGGAGACTGCGGCTGCGTTGGCAGCGGTGGCAGCGGTGAAGCTGGCACCATCCCGTACAGCGCAACGTGTTGCTGCCAAATCGCACGTGAGCAGCCACATTAGTGCGCGGTGCAAAGTCGCACTGCTCGTGTGTGATGTCCTCGGGCCAATCATCCGCTGCTAGATGGTGGTGATTGCCATGCAGTTGGTTGTACGTATGTGTGTGTCTGTGTATGTTGAACTTCTTTCGCACCGTACGCAGCCGACCGTGACGTGCGGGGGAAGGACAACAAAGTAAAGTCAACGGCAGCTCTAAAGAAATGAGTTTTAAATATAGACGATTTAAAAGTGCCATAGCTCCCAGTGGCTTCCTAATAGAGCGTTCCAGACGGCCACAGAAGCGCGTCTGAAAGTGCGCGACGCGGTGACCGGTTGCACTGCTCCTTGGTCGGTGATGGCAGGCGATGGCCGCAACAGGAGCGAAGGTCACTAGACGACACACGAGCGTGGCTTGTAAGCCCCGTGTTTCGGTAGCAAGACGGTGGGTTTGTTTGTGGTTCGGGCAGGCGTGTGAAGAGACGGCAGTATGGCAGGTGGGTTCGCGAGCCCGTCTGTGAGCTGCTTTGCGTATGTTGTGCCTTCCCTAGTGTGGGGTTCTCAGGCTGCTTAAGTTTAATCTCTCGCGAGCAAAAAGGCCCTCCTAATGCAAAGAATTTGACAAACACCGCCGCCTCGGGTTACTCCTGAGAGTTGTTATTCCTGGTGAGGCTTTCCTAGATAAATAAATTAAGCTGTTGTTATTGTTTGACTCGCTGTAGAGATAATCGCCTGTGACCTAAACCTCCCAGAAATGCATCCATAGCCTCGTCAGAGCCTGGCTTGGATGGGTGACCAAATACAAAGATAAAGATCCCCCTTATAGCCTTAGCAGACGTTTGGGGCAAGTGCAGCTAACGAGCACCTATGAAGGCCAGCACAGCACACGAGGGGGTGGGTGGCCAGCACCACGCCCGACCGCCTTTGTCTCCCCAGTGGCGATGTTAATACACGCACCAAGTACTCATTTTGAGGCTGAGTCGACCTAGGGGAGGCGCAGTACCGATTCAGGTAGAGGGTTCGTAGCGAACTTGAGCTCATCGCTACATTACCACTCCCCTCAACCGTGATTTTTGATGGTGACCACAACCACTACGCACAAACAGGTTGTCATAGGGTCTGTGGGACCACGTGGGTGGGCAGTAGAGGGCAATGCAGCAGAATCCACCGTTGCACTGTTCTCCCATGCGCCCATGTCCGCGCTCCTCGCCTTCAGTCAACATTGATCGTCGCGGGAAAGTATGGTGAAATAACCCCCCCCCCCCCCTCTTGGCCTGCACGACGTGGGCAGCCCTCCCTCCCCCCACCATCCAGCGGTAGATCGACAGCACCGGCTGGACACGAACACCACGGCGCAGAATCGTCTCTGCATCGCGGCCGTTCGTAGGACCGCGGTCATCAACACCAGATTGCCTCCTGCCCGCTGGACCTCGCTCGGATGCCTTGCTTGCAGTTGCGCCACGCACCACACACACGGTGGTGGAGGGGGGGGGGGTGGTGTACGTATCGCGCGAGGAACGATCGCGATTAGTCCCGACGCAGCTGCACACACAAGTGCAGGACACGGTTCAGTTACGCATTCACTTCATTATCGGCGGGGCCGGCAAACCGCCCGCCCGCCCGCCCGCCTGCCCACCCGCCTGTCGTGTTTATTTGGAGACGTTTACGGATGGAGTGGCTTCCTCGGCATCCGTGCGTGACGGAGCCGAGCGCTTTGCAAATGCAGAGTCGCTCGTGCGCCGAGCGTGCGAAGCACCGGCGCTAGCCCTCGTACGGCCCCTGCTGCATTGATTGTCGCACTTACGCGATAAATAAAGGGGGTAGTAATAATGGCGTTTGAAATGGTTAACGTATCATTGCGATAATCAAAACAGAAAACAAGGATAACGACGCTTGCATTTTAAAGAATAACGATTGGGTAAAATTAGCCCAGCTTTATTCTCATGCCAGACTTTCCTGGCAGTGAAATTCAAATGTGCTAATGATCTAGTTTCCTTATGCGTGAGTAGATAAAGCGCTCGTTAGAATTCTCGGTTGGAAAATGTTTATATTATGCATTATTTAACTTTTTTTTTGCCTTCCATGCGTGGTCTGATACGGAAATCACAAGCACATTAGTCAGACAGAATAAATGTACACCATATATGATTGTACTGATTTAGCTCGGCTGACCTGCCTGGAAAAAGCAATTGGGAGAGATATTGAATTTTTTTCTCTCTTCCGTCCTGGCCGCCGAAACACCACAATAATGCCCCTGAATAAATACTGCATCTAATGGAATGCAAAGTAGAGGCTGAGGAGTCTGTCTGCCCTGCAGCCTTGGCGTCAGCTGAGATCTCACGTGCGAGGCTCCGTCTTGCAATGTCTCCCGACCCCGTGTGCGCCGCGCGTGTTTGTACGCGCGGCGCAGTTGCAGGGCCACACCTTTACCTCGGCCACACACGTACGTTGCAGTTACACGCACCTACGTGCACACGCGGATTGTACGTGTGGCCCCTTTGGCCAATCCACTGTTGGATGAAGGCCTCCCTTCCCGTGTTATGGGGGGTTTTGTTTTGACCACGCTGTAAGTGCCGGTTGGTGAAGGCGGGGGAGCATAGAAGCGCAGTACAACAACGGATTTTGTCTGCGCTATCTTCGGCTGCCCACCACGTAGCCAAGCAGCAGCCACGCTGCATTAAACACCTGTTTGGTGCATGCCCGGTGGTCGCCCATCCATGCACTGTCCAGGCTGAAATCGTGCTGAGCTTCCACGTGGAATTCTGGGATGGTTTTTGTCACCGGCAATCCTTCGCTCCGGTTGCTCCCCAAACGCACCGCTCAAGGAGTCGGCCATGAGTGGAATTGTAAAACGGCGCCGTCGATTGTTTAGCTGACATGGGTTATCGGGCTCGCCAGACGTGGCAGTCTGCGATTCGTCCATGTATGTCATAGGTTCGTTTGACCGCCGCGTCCGCGACATTCTCCACGGTGCTTCCGAGATCCGGCGACGGCGCGCACCTTCCGAGCGATTTAGCCATGAATACCAGACAGCAATAAAACGCAAGACAGCGAGCACATCTCCGTGCAGCTTTGGCGCTGGCACGAGTTCACGTCAGCAGTTCTGCGTTAAGCTCTTTTAGAGCAAATTACGAAACTGCAAGCCCCGTGCGCGGCTCCACTCGGGCACCGCTTGGCGAGGGGAAGCGTTCAGCGTGGGCAAATGTTGAGCCACCAAATTAGCCGCGGTCCGTGGCAAATGTCACGTCGCTACCGACTGCCGCGAAGGGAAAGGCAGCTGGAGCAGAGCGGCTGAAAGGTCCCGCTCCAGCGGGGCCACGCCGTTGCGTTCACGCTGACGAGAAATAACATGACCCCGAGCCTCTCTCTCTCTGCCTTCCCGTCGCGTAATTATATATGCAGGGCGCAGCGCGGCATATGGCACGGCGCGCGTGCTTCATCACATGGTGCGTCGTGCGAGCGTTCGATGCTCCAAAGTTTAACTTTCTTGTTCGGCTAATATTTGCCCCCTCCCGCTTGCTTGATTGCTCCCCCCCCACCGTTCCATTCCCTGGCTACCACATTCAGATTAGCCCCTCCCCCCCTCCCCCTTAACTTGTATTTAAGAGCTTGGCTCTTGGATTTTGCCTCACTTGATACAGTAAATTTGGCTGTGACGGTCCCACCTGATAACGGAGACTTGTGTTGCCCCCGAAACGTCGTGATTTATTATTTGATTTCTATTATTATTTCTATTATTTTGATTATTTATTAATATTTTTACCTACGTGACTTTACCGAAAACACCTAAGAGTATGTTTGTTTGCGGCCAGCTTTTCCACAGAATCGCTGCAAAGTAAAACAAAGGCGCGCGTGGCCTCGTACCCTTTTGGTGAGCGGGAGGCCGCACTGATGTCAGCACGGTCACATCTGCTCGTTCGGTGCCGTTAAGATCCTTCTCGCCGAGATGCGCCGCTTTACCACAGACGATCCGCGTCTCATTAATTTCGCATTCCGCGTTGCTCCGCCGTGTTTCGCGGCGCACGGCCCTCATCTATTCCGGCGTTTGGACACGTCATGTCCGCCGCACGCCGTCGGTTCTTCGGTGCGGTGCCGTCGCGGCTGCCCCACGACACGTGGCCGGCGCCGCCACGTGCGTACGCCTCGTGCCGCCCGGTGTAGGGACGGTTGCTGCCGGGAGATTCCCCCGAGCTAGACTGGCCCAAGGGAGATGGAACAGTTGAGATGAGATGTAATGGCGGGCGCTTTGGGACGCTGGGAAATTTAAGGAGCATCCTATGAAAATGAAAATCTTGACTTTGCGGCGGCCGCGACGTGTTTGGAAAAGGTCCGGCGTTATCGGCGGCGCATGCGCGCCAGGTGTGGCAGTTGTGGTTTTTTTAAATTATCCAATTGGGGAATTGTCCGTGGCTTAAACACCTGTGCCTCTGCTACTGAGGTCGCCCTCGCAGACGTTTTCACGTTGGCATCGCCGCCACCCCACTGCCTTTTGCGCTCTGCGTGCCATTTGATGATGCAGTCAGCGCCGTCTGTGCGGCCACGTGTGCGCACCCACAGACACGTTCCGGCCCCATGGAAGAGCAGCCCAAACTTGTTGCGTCTCCATCTGCAGTCAGTTTTTGAGTCACGGCACAACCCATCTCTCGTCGCGACGTCTTAAATGCCAGCCAATTACTTAATGCGACATTCTATAATGGCATAATTAATTGCTCAAGGGCGTTGGAAGTTTTAATTTGCCTGCTACTAAAATGGAGCAGAGATTAATGTTTAAAACCACAAGTTGTCAAGCTATAATGTGAACACTTAGCCCGCAGTGTACATAATAGCTTCGGCTAAGGAGTTGTCCCAATTCGTCTACCAAATGCCCACATTGTCTGCCTGGGTAAATGCTGCTCGCTCACTTGGGCACGCAAAGCGATGGGCAGGCGGGCGGGCGGGCGGGCAAGCGGGTTGGCTCGCTGGCGGGCGCGCTTGCCGCGTTCGACGTCGCCCTTCCGGCATCGACGGTGACGGAGCCCCCTACCCCCCCCCCCCACCCCCGGCAGTGGTCAAGAGGAGCCCCGTGGAGGCGGAGTGAGACGGACACAGCGGTAACGGGAGAGGACAGGCAATAAGCCCTCGGCCACCGATGTTTGAATAGCCGCGGCCGCTTGTCCCCCCCCTCCTCTCGGGCCTCCCGCGCCCCCCGCTTCTCCGCGCCGTCCCGGAGCAGGCAATCTGGGGAGGACGCGGCCACCCGAGACCCGGCGCGGCACGAGAAGTGATGCGTTGTGACGTCTGAGATAATCTTGCCTGTGTCCCATAATCAGACCAAATTAAACGCTCTTCTGCAGTCGGCAAAAGCAGTTAAGAGCGCTGGGTAATGGCCGTGGCTATGCTCGCTGAATGAGCTTCTTTTCAAGTGAAAGTTAATTAAATATGAAATGTAATTTATTGCCGAACCTGCTTTTTGAAGCTGATGTAAATTAATATAAAGAATTTTTCGTTTTGAGGTCATTCCAACTTAACAGTTTTGACTCGGGTCTCTTCTTCTTTTTTTTCTTCCTCCCCGCTTTCCGAAATTAGCTATTTGAAAGGGCAGGCGCGCAAGCGGAAACCTCCCGTTGATCGTACGGATGGTGGTGTGTGGCACCTCCCTGTCTCTCTTTATCAAGGATTATCTCTGCCTTCGTAATCCGCCGGCTGATGGGGCTCTGTGTTCCATCTCTTAGGAGTTATTTTTTATTTAAATGTTTCCCCCGCCCCCCCCCACACCTCCCACCACCACCGTTTCGCCATCTAAATGCGGTAAGAGCTCTCGGCTTGGGCGACCGGGAGCCTTTTGGCGTGATGGCCGTTAATGGCGTGCCCTGACAATCCCGCAGACTCCTCTCGCTGCTCCCCTGCGCTGGCATTGACGCTTCACGGGCGAACTTTTGCTCTTAGTCCCCGTCCGAACCGTGGACAGAGAGTAGGCAGGGCGGGGGGGGACGGTGGGCGGTGTGGTTTATTTTCGTCCGCATCGAGCAGAAAGCATTAGACGGGAGAAGTTTCTCGACAAACGAGAGCGGGGGAGCGCTCCTCACGCCGGACCGACACATGCGAAGCCGCGTGACGGTTCGTCTTTTGTTTCTCGTCACATGATGGATGCGGGCGGGCGGGCGGGTGGGAAGACGGACGTCGCTCGCCCGGACGGAGAGAGTGACTTGTCCAAATAAACCGGCCGCAGCGAGGGCACCGGCGCGCAGTCGCTAAGCGTTTTTAATAAACACCTCCCGCGCGTTCAGCCGCACGAGCGTGTGGTGCCGTGTGTCTCCGTAGTCGGCTCCCCGTCAGGTCCTTGACAAGAGCGTATAATTACGACGCACACGTCGGCCGGAGAGGTTCAGGATTGCGAATCGTAACGCCATTGTCTTCACGCAGCAGCAAATAAAGCGTGAATAGTCGTGGGGGTTTTTTTTTTTTTCCAGGGTTAATTCACCGACCGCCTGGCGCTCAGACGCGTGTTTTTCACGCGATGTGTAATTTACTAAGCGTAAAAAAAAAAATCAAACCGTCCTCACAAAGAATGTCGCGCGGCGCATTTCGCTCTCTCGCCGGCGCCTTTGCAGGGCGCTTGCGTGCCATTGTGCGACACAATAGCGGCACCGCCAATGGCCTTCCATTAGCGGAGCAGGAACCGGGCTCCTTGGCGTTATCAGCCCAGCCTCACGATAGCCCCCCTTCATTGTTCGCGGCTCCCCTTCACCGCCGCTTAATTTCGGCTCGAAGAACCAGCAGGCAGCATCACTCCCAAGGCTGCTGAAGAAATCATTGCGCCAATAACGACATCTGCAGAGAAACCCACGGAGCGCGGCACAGTCCCGAGTGTTTCGCCGCGCGGCCCTGGTTCCTTTTCTACCCGAGCAGCAGTTGACTTACAGAGAGACCGCCCCCCTCCAGAGAAATGTGGAATTTCCGCCGCTGCTTCGGTGGACAACGGCACGGACCGGCGCCGCCCTCCACACTCGCCCGACTGGGCAATGGTGCATCGCGCAACGTACGGCATCGTCGTCGGCCCTGATCAATCCACTGCTGGATGAAAGCCTCCCCAAGCCGTCTCCATCTCTCACGCTCCTGCGCGTGAGCCAATCCCGCCGTCCGTCTTTGCGGATGATGTTCTCTTGGTTGGCCATCGTCGTCCCAGCCCGCGACGTACTCCCCCCCACCGCCCCAGCCCGCTGATTTCCCCTAAAAGTCCAAATGCTTCTCGTTAGCTGCGTCTGTTTATGTGCATCGCACGGGCGTGCAGGCATAATAATAGGAACAGAGTGATTGAATTTCGCGTGCTATTTCTGGGCGCGTTAGCGAGCGAGAAGTGGAGGGGGCATCATAAGTGACGTGCATCGATGACGGCCTCGGGGATGAAATTGGCAAATTCAGATGGAACGTGGAAGGAGAACGCCGCGTGCCTCTGGGGGTTGGAGGCGGCGGCTCGTCGACCTCCAACGCACGCTCCTCCCTCGGATGGGGCATTTAAAAACAACAAATGTCGTCATAGTCTCAGGATGGGGATTTCGTGGAGTCGTCTGGTCAACGAAAGCGGTCACCCGTTTCGTCAGGTCCGAGGGGCGCGCAACCCCATGAACCCTGATACTATCAGCGCAGCCCATCGGTGAGCTTGGTAAATATTTAGTTTCCGATATGTGCAAACGATTACCGTGTTTGGTCTTGCTCAGAGCCCTGCGGTGACATTACCAATTTATCTGAGTCTGCGTCTCGCTAATTCCGCGCTCGTCACGGTCGGTCACGCCGACGTTTCGGGTTACCGAGCGGCAGTCGCCGTCGTTGCAGCGCTGGAGGGTTTTCGTCCAATCACAGTCATTGTCTGCTCGCGTAAAAATAAAAAAGCCACACTCCGCTGACGAATGATTTCGTCGCCAACTTTGTTCACAAAGTTCACGGCTGAGACCGGGCCTCAAAGTGTCGCAGATGGTTTTACAAATTTCCGCCATTATTCCAGGACAAGGGAACGCTGGAGGATACGCCGGCACACAAAATGACGGTGGTGTTTATTTTATTGTTGGGGCGACCGAGACGCGGCCTCGCAGGGAGGAGCTCTAGACCCCGTCGTGTTTCAATTACAGTCATTATGTGATTATGGACTATTCTCATCGGGCCGGAGCCCCGGGGAGTTTGGAGAGCGCATCGAGCTTGGGTCATCAATACTCGGTTTAATTATGCTGGAATAAGGGAGAGGGCCTGGAGGCGGGCGGGGAGGTAAAGACCAGGATGAGGAGAGGCTCGTTTGCTGTGGTTGGCAATCAAGCCGAGGCCAGCGCCCCGGTGAAGTCGCCGTGGTAGGAAATTACCCTGCCCGCGGATAATTCAGTGCTCCCTAATAATAATAATAAGAGCGCACATCGATCGCAGTCCAACCCCCCCCCCCGCGATTGATTCCGTATCTTCTGCGGATTACTTTGGGAGACTCGAGTCGCGTGATAATTTCAAAAAGAGATTACGCGGACAGCGTGAGATTACTCAAAGAGTAAATGTCCCGTGTTTGTATTTGGCCGACTGGGTGGGAAATGTGTCGCGTTGAGCTCGCGGCGCGCTGTGCCCGGTGCCTTCTATCCACCGTCTGGTTCCGCCCGCGCGCCAGACCCAACTTGCTGCCGTCAATCTCAGACGTTTTATTTTTAAGTTTCCCACCCTAAACAATCTCCCCCCTCCACCGCCCGACAGCTGAGAAAACCGAGATGCAAATATCAGAAATCGTGCCCAACGTCTTCATTTATTTAACGCTGAAAAGCAAACGGCCCTTCGCCAATTCCCCATGCAGTAATGGGACTTTGCGGAGATGAACAACAGCAACAACAACGACAACAGCGGTCTGTTTGCAGACCAGGCTGTAATATTTGTTGTTTGTCCTCCGTATATAATGCGGTGGGAGAAGAAAAAAAGTTCCCCAAAAGTCGTCGTGTTTTCTTTATTTCTCCCCAATCGTGTTTTAGCAGAAAACAGCGAAACCGTTGGCAGCTCCATTCCCCACGAGGAGTCTCGGCCCCGCGATTGTCAGCGTTTGCTATTAATACTTCCCCCCCCACCTCCCCCCCCCCGCCACAGCCGCCCCCCCGCCGCCGGCACCGACACGAGGCAGCGGGCCCCAGCTCCTGGGGCCACCACCGTCGCTCGCGTTTGATGGGACGGCGCACAACGGTGCGGGGGGGGGGGGGTGCGGGGGGCAGGTACCGGCCGATGCCACCGTGGCGGCGCGTGCGGCGTGCGCTCGGGTCAGCGGACGCTTCCGCCAAGTGCGCCCACGTCGGACCGAGAGAGCGCCCCGCTCGTGCTCCGGCCTCTGTCCCGATAGCGCTCGTCGTATCCCATCGTGCCAGCGGCACCCTTCGTGTTTGATTTTGTTTTGGTTACGTTCACTTTCTTTCCTCCCTCGAGCCCCTCCATCTCACTCGCGCTCTCGCCCTGTGCCCATCTGTTATCTCTCGCACTCCCACACCGGCTCGGTTTGGTGCCTTATACATTGTCTCCATATCTCTCTCTCTCTGCCTGTGCCTCTCTCGCAGTCTCTCTCTCACACACGCTTACTCTCAATATCTCACTCCATCGCCATATTCCCTTCGTCCTCCATCTCTTCTTTTCTGCCTCTCCCTCGCTCGCTCGCTCGCTCGCTCAATCTCTTCGGGCAGCGAGCGAGCGGCACGGGGGATGAGTGAGCGCCAGCGGCGGTTGTAACTCTGCACCCAGCGCCCCTGCGCCGGGGCTGGCGGCTGCGATGGCTTCGCCGGGAGCTCGCGTCTTTTGCGCCAAGTCTCGCGCTAATCCCGGTTAAAGCCGGCAGGAGTGGGCGCGGGTCCACCCAGTGAGATGCTCCATCTCTGGTCGATGACTGCCCAGAGACGGGAAACAATCCACGATAATCCCCTTGTTTACCACCAGTTATTCTGGCAGTCTATCTGGCTCCGGCCCGCCGAGGAGCCCGCTTTAATGTGCAAGTAAATTTGCTCCCCAATTGTCCCTTCAGACGCGTTTGTTTTTTCGCTCGTTTGTGAACACAAACATAACGCTCAATCTGCGAGGGCTAACGACGGCAGTGTGCGGCCCACTTTGCATTTAATGGAGACGTTTAGAATTGTCGCGGCTGAATTATCAACGTGACGGAAAAGAGAGAGGGGGGGGGAGGGGATGCACCGCGGTCCGCGCGTGACACCCGTGGACCCGTGGCGTACAACACCCCCAGTGACGGGTCCCGTTACCGGGGGCGTCACTCGAAGGGGTTTCATACGACCGAGTCCAAGGCCCACTTTGCTCGGCCGAGGAGGCGCGGGAAGCAAAGTCACCGGCCCCGGAGTGGTGGCTTGGCGCGCACCCCCCGCCCGCCCCTCCCCACCTCGTCTTGCGCACGCACGAAGACAAAGATCTCCCCCCCCCCCCCCATCATATATCTTAAACGGACCGATCGCTCGGGAAGGCACCGTTGCTCGTGAGCACCTGTGAAGGCGGCATGGCGCGTTAGCGGTCACGTGGGCGCCGAGTCGCTGTCCCTCGACGAGCGAGGAGTGGCCATTGAAGCAGCGCTCGTGTCAAAGCTACACGTTGTTTCACGAGCCCACGGATAATCGAGAGTTGCCCGTGTTTGATATTCGGGGCCCACCCTGCACGAGCTATCCGAAGGCCACGCAATCAATTTGGCGTCGTAAAGCCAAGGGCATTTTAATGATGGCGGCAGGGCAAAGGAGGGTCAGGCGGCAGGGCAAGAGGGTCAGGAGGCACGCAGCCTGGCGAGGCGTCTCACAAACTTACACAAAATGAGAGAAATGTACTGGGGGGCAGTATCACGGTGGGGGGGGGGGGGGGGTGCTGGGCGTGGTGTTTGTGGAGACGGCGGGGTGCTGGCTGACTTTGTCAGAGCCAAGAACACGGTCGCGTCACATCTGAGATATTGGTTTTGGCCGAGCGGAGGGGGGGGGGGGTCCTAAAGCGCGGACCATAACAGATTGCGTTATTAGTGGCCGAGCACTGGTGAGGCCGTTGGGCGTTATTAATGGCACCGAGCGAGACACGCGGCGCTGGCGGTTAGCTCCTCGGCCCGGTACCACCAGCGCGACCCCCCCCCCCCCCACTGACGGATTAACCGAGCCCCCCCCCCCCCGCTCCGACACCTCCGCACGCGTTCCGCTAGCCGGCGAACCGGGGCGACTTATTTATTTATATAATTGTAAACGGGTCATGCATCATCTTGAGAGCCAGTTGTCTGGATAAGCCTGGCTGTCAAGCAGATCAAATGCCCGTTGCACTGTGTGTGTGTGTTTTTTTGGTAGTAAACAGCGAGTGGTTTATGAGTCGAAAATGCAGGCGTGCAAACTCTTGGATGTATGATCGCGTGATACAATTGTTAAAATAATAAATAACGTTACACTTTATTTTTCTGATGGGGGGGGGGTGTGGATGGGAAGGGTGGTGAGTGGGGGTTGTGGGTGGTGGGGGGGGGGTACTTTTTTAAAGTGCTGTAAATCAGCGCTGGGTGACCCACTCATTTGCCTGCTGAGCTCTGGTGGAGTTTTGTTGGCTGAAGTTCGTTGCTGCTGCTGTTGTTGTTGTTGTTGCTGCTGTTGTTGTCGTCGGTTATCTGTCATAACTGAGTGCATTCGTAAAGCGGTGACTCGCCGCAACCACCACCCCTAACCTTTCTCTGCGTGGCGTCGCTCGCAATCGCCCGCGGTCTCTCCGCCGTGATGTCGCGCCGCCGCGGTAATTAGATGCGGTGTGCCGGGCACCGCGAGAGAAAAATGACAAAATACGCTAATACCAGGCCGAAATTGAAAAGGTGGCGGTGGAAATCGTTTTCGCGTCACAGCTCGGAGCTGCGTCCCGAACGCCCGCGCGGCAAATGCAAATGTTTGCTCGCCCCTCCGTCTGCTCGTCATTTTTCACCGTTTTTGTCGCCGTGCCCTTTCTGTCACGCGACGGGACACATTTTGCGGGATTGTTTTGTTGCGCGGCCGCGCGGTATTGCTGCTTGGGGAAAGTGTCGCTCGCGCGCGCCAGCGGCACCAGCGGTATCAGCCAGCTCGCCCACTTGGGTTTGTTCACGTGGTGGCTACCGACGCTCGGATACAACTGAACTCCATCCCTGTGGCCCCCGGGCTCAGCGATGGAGTTCAATTGTATCCGGAGCCGGAGCGTGTCGGTGACCACCCACGGAAATCAGATTTAACGCAAGTATTTTAAAATCCAGTGTCCGTGAGATAGAATCATACATCGCGTTGAAAGATCGCTTAGAGCAATCGCTCGCCAGTTCCCTGAGTCATCAAAAAGTAAATTCACAACGGGAGATGCATACATCGCGTCTTGACGGCTTAGGAATAGTGCGTGGGGCTCGGGCAGGAGGACGTGTCACGGCGAGAAGGGTTGATGGCCAACGGTTGAGACTCACATCGGAGTGGTGGCCACGAGGGAAGGAACGCGCCGAAGGGGATGTCTGTCTACCGTGGAGATGGAGCGATAAACTCGGCTCGTGTGCAGGTGCTAGACGGATTGCTACGTTGCAGGACTGTGGAAGATGGGGGGGGGGGCAGCTTGGGGAGGCCTTCATCCAGCATGGCTGATGGTGGTGGTGATGATGCATCCACTCACTGTATGTGTATGTTGCGTGCGAGGGTAGAAGTAGCTCAGTGGTTCGCGCACTGCGCTACAAACTCGGCGGCCTGAGTTTCATTCCTGGCTGCGGGTAACAGCAGCGGGTAATTATCTGAACCGGTCCCTGGGGCCTGCCCGAGGTCAACCCAGTTGCTCGTGAACGGCACTTGCCCCAACAGTCTGTGCACGCTATGTCGAGGGGGATCTTTATCGCTGTGCAAATATCCTGATGCCAGCGATGCGGTGCGGCAGGCGAGTGGACGGCAGCGCTGCCAACGGCCGGTGAAACACTTGGCGCGGTTACTGCATCGGCACAGCTGCCGGTTGATAAGAGTTGGTAGGGCGGCACACGTGGAGGGAACAAGACGTTATCTCTTATTGAATTGGCATGATGATGATGCAGTGTGCTGGCGAGTTACAAAGATCGCACGATCGCCCGCCTGCACATGCTCGCGCGTGCACGCATGCGTGCGTGTGTGTGTGTCCCTTTTGTTAAATTGGTTTGCGCGGTCTGGATTAATTTGTTTCAAGCCGAGCTGAGAATTGATCCGTTATTTCTATTTCGGATCGCAATGATGCAGAATCCCCCAGCGGGTCACTTGATTAGTAAGGACGCCTTGCAAACTGCGATGTGTCCTGCAACCGGCAAAAAATATATATATTATCGAGCGGTCGCTGGTTTTTGCCAGGGAGAGAGAAAAAAAGGAAAAAATGAGTTGGTTTTCATTTCACGGCGTCGCATTCTGTCTCGGGAAATCAGATCCCACCATCGTGTCAGCGTGGGGTGGTGGGGGCGGTGGTGGGGAGGGCTTGGGGTTGTGGGATCGGCAGTGGAGTGGAAAGAAAAAGAGGGGGGGAGGAGCGGAGGTGGAGTTTTTTTCAAAGGGTGTTTTTTTATTTTCAGAGAGCCATTCGCGCGCTGATTGCGGTGCCACAAAGGTAAAGGTGCAGCCATGCGATTTCTCGCTCACGCCACTGCTCGCAGAAGGTCCTCCACTCGAAGTCGCTCTCGAGGGTGTTTGGCCTACTCTTCCATGCTGACCACATGTCCTGGAAGAGGCGGGAGTACCCACGCTTTACCCCACCACACGCGACCTGACGTTCGACGACGTTTGACGAATATTCGTGAACGCATTATACCGCTGCGTGGACTGAGACTTTTTGTTGATAAACTTGGGTCATTGTTTCATACGTTGCGCCGGGAGTTCGGATCGAACCGGCGACCTCTGTGCGCCAACCATTCCACCGTGCCAGCAGGAGAAGAGAAGGAGGGGATGGGAGTTTTTGTTCAACGGGAGCCATTCACACATTGATTGCATGGAAGGATTCCGTAATTCAAAACCCCTGCCAAAAAGCACCGTGCCTGGCAGGCTGTCCCACCCACCGCGGCACAGCCCTGATCCGGCTAGAAATGGGGCCATTTCTCCGTGGGGAGACAAACCCCAACACAATCCCCGACGCGCGGGCGCTGGCGACGGAAGGCATTTGGCACGCTCCACCGACAAGGAGGCCGGGCGCGGGGCACAGGTTGGGAGTCGGCACAGCCGTACGGAGCTGTTGTGGAAAACCGGGGAGAGCTTTTCCATTCGAGCACTCTGCTGCTCCTGGATATTGACGTCGAAGCAAACTGTGCACGTGATCATTGTCGGAGGAGGATCGTGGAGAGTTGCCTTGCACCGCTACCGGGAGACGATATCCGTCTGCCTGCAGACAGCGTGATTATGGGCCGCGCCAGCGTGAAGGTTTTCGCATGGATCGAGAGCTATCGAGCCGCAAAACTGTTGCGTTTGAAAAGAATAGCTTTTCGTAGGAAAATTGACAAAAGTAAAAAAATAATCTCTTTGCATCCTCTGGGGGCAACTTTTTTTTGTTATTAAGTTTGTCTGTTTGCTTGATCGTGCATCTGTGAGCACGTGTGTGGGTGTGAGTGTGTGCGCACGCGCGTGTGTCAACGTCTGTTTGTGAGCGTGTGCGTGTGCATGCGGGCACGTCTGTGTGTGAGCGAGCGAGCGAGCGCATGTGCGCACGTATGTCTGTGCGCGCGTGTGCGCGTGTGCGCGCGTTTTCTGAGCGCTACTTAACAGGAGAGTGGGCGCACTCAGTAGACCGAGGAGCCGCGTCGGCGGTTGAACCAAAGGGGGTGGGGGGGGGAGCGGCACGTGTGCCTCTCTAATGACCGTGCCCCTTGTACGGGAGCCGCGTGCGATGGGCATCACAGGTCCGCTTCTGTCCGTGGCATTTCGGCAGTGAGCTGCTGATGAGTGGCGCCAGCGTTGAGGTGCCATGCCCCTGCCATGGCTCGCCGGCACCAATCCACGAGCCCCTTCTCCCCCACCACCGCCCCTCCGCCTCCCCCCACCACGTGATTTTCGTATTAATGTCACTTTTCTAACACGGGGAGAGGCTGCAAAGTTTGGTCGTGAGGCATTTCCGTTCTACTGCGCACACCGTTGTAAAAAAACATAAAAAGGAGACGATATTTTGCACAACACGAGAAAAGTCAAGGTTTGGGCTCACAAGACTTAAATAAGTTTTATCAGCCACGAAGCTGACCTTCTCTGCCGTTTCGAGAAAATGGGTTCTGTTCTGCCCGTATTTCCCGGCGATTGTTGTTGTTATTGCTGCTGAAGCAGCACCTCGATCGAGTGAGCTCTGTATGTCACCGTCTCCGCGGAAGCCGCAGTCCTCCTCTGCGACAGATTTTACTCCGCCAGCGAAATATCCTCTCCGTGGGCTTCCCAGAAAAATACAGTGGGGGTTATTTTTTTCTTCCCTTGACCGGTAGCATCAAATGAGATTATATTTTTACAAATGAAAGAATAATACAGCTGCGTGGACTGCGGCGTGCCATTGTTAGCGTGCGCGTGCCGATGGTTAGATCTGGTGAGTGTTGGATCGCGCGCGCCGTGGAATGTTGGGATGTGTCTTCAGCTGCGAGATGCATGCCGCTGCTGCCTGCCCACCCGATGTATTATCATCATTGTCATCATCATCATCAATAGCAGGACGATCCATGATCAATCAATCGTGGAACGAATGCCTCATCCGTCACGGTCGTCCGATGCTGCAATCTGTCTCGCGTGAGCTGATCTCATCACTCAGTCTCCGTGGTGGTGGTCCTCTTGGGCATGCTCTCATCATCGGTTGTGTCGTATCCAGAAACATCCCTACCAGCTAATTATGCGTCCTCCCCGAGTCCACTTTGCTTAATATGATTATGAGTTCGTCTGTGATCCACAATTTCGTGTTTCTGTCTCTGAACTCTCCGGCATAACTATCTTTATGCATCCTTGCGCACTTTTCATATTTCGTTCCATTCACGTTGTCAGTGCCCGTGTTTCTGATCCATTTAGCTTTCCTCACCATCATCCGATTTAACCCTCACCATCATCCCAAGCCGCCATCTGTCACGATCGTGCGATGTCACCATCGCTCATCCATCGCTTGCCCATGAGCTGTTTTCACGCAAAACCTTACAACGGGGGTGTGGCGGTATTGACGGCGCCAGCTCCTGACTCAGCGCTGGCATGGCCGTCGGGGCGACACGGCAACCAAAGTGGCCGACTTTTGGCAGCCTCGGCGAGACGTCGCGTGTCACGCGGCCCCGGGGCGCGGAGTCCTGGCCCAGGGAGCCGACTTAGCACTGGCGTCAATATCACCCACGCACAAGACAAAGATCCCCCGTGTAGCCTTGACAGACTGTTGGGGCAAGGATGTTAGCGAGCACCTATGAAAGCTGGCACGGGACATGCCCGCCCACCTTTGTCTCCCCAGTGGCGATCTTTACACACCACACCAGATACTCTTTTAAGGCTGAGTCGACTTAGGGGAGGCCCAAAACCGATTCAGATAATCGTCACTGGTGTTGGCCGTGAGCGGGAATCGAACTCGGGTCGCCGGGTTCGTAGCGCAGCACGCTAACCGCACACTACCGCTCCCCGTCAATATCTCCCACACACACACTCGCACACACACCCACACACTCGCACACTTTATTCAGTGTTGATCGTAGGCGTCTATCGATCGTTGTGGAAGGCACGGCAGATCTTGGAGGTCGTGGCGTGTCGACTGTGAGCAGCTGCGGGATCTGGCGGAGGGGAAATGGCGTTGACGTTGAGGTCTGGTGATGGTGGTGGTGGCATCAACAGCTCTGGCATTGGTTCAAGTTCAAGTTCATTTATTAGGTATAGCCCTGTGAGCCATTCGGCTCTTGAACCGGGTGCAACCGCAACAAACAAAAAATAAAAACATGGACAAGAATACATCTTATAGTGACTATGTGCAAACAGAAAATCCAAGAAAAGACAGCAAAATATTGCAGAAAAGGCACCGTAAACCAACACTGTGTGCAAAAATCCCAGTGGGATGCAAGTTAAACAACAACAACCACAAAACAACTTAGATTAAGGCCATCAGTCTAACTCTGTACTACAACAAACAAACATGGCCAAACCAAAAAACTTTTCGAAAATCACCAAAATAAAGCCATAAAAGCAATGAAACAGTTGTCATAGGAACTGTGACCGAATTTTCACAATTAACGACGAAAACAACATGTACTACCAAACTCTGCAGCCATAGCTGGCTGCATGAGTCACTCCACGACAGCAGGAGCATCAGTCGGAGTATCAACATTTGATACGTTGTGGTGAGGTGGTGTGGTGAGTTCGTGATCGCGAACGATCATCAACATCACTGCAGCACCCTCCTGAAAAGAGTCATGAGACTCAGTGTGGCTGTCCATGGTACATAACTAATTATTCTCATTATTACTGTCACGAGCTGTGATCTATCCACCGCTAGATGAAGGTTCCCCCAAGCCACCATCATGCGTCACTGACCTACAATGTAACGATCCATCTATTGCCTGTACACAGGATGATTTAATTGCTCCATCTCCACGGGGGACGTGATTTTGGATGCGTTCTCTCCTCAGGCTGTCACTCTGTCGTTAGCCTTGCCCACCTAGCCTGGCCGTGCCCGGCCCAAGCCCACTTGAGGCTTGTGGTCCAATCCACTGCTGGATGAAGGTCTCCTCCCCACGCCGAGTCACTTACGGCGATTGTTTGACAACCGACGTTAACCGTGGCCAGGTATCGATTTCAGGTCGCGGGGCTCATAGCGTCGTGTCTTGACCACCACGCTATTAAACTATCATAATTTAATGTTACCATTTAATATTGTGTGGACACGCACCGGCTCTGTCGTCTTATTGATTACAATCGTTTCCGTCGCTCGCGGCACAGAGAGCACGAGTATGCGCACTTGAGAATCGACGATCGATTGTTTGTGCATACCACTTGCTTAAACGTGACGTCCCTGTGAATGGAGTGAACGCAACCGATAGGAGAAGCAACGAGCGATACAGGCGGCACATGTAGAACCTTCCACGAAAGAAACAAGCGTCCGATTCTTCCGGGAAATCGTGACAGCTCATCGAATTGTTTGGGTACGTACGTGTGCGTGTTTAACTTCTTTCGCATCGTACGTAACCAACCGTGCTAATTGGATGTGCGGGGGGAGAATAACAAACTTAACAAAAAGAAACAGTTCTGAAGAAATGTGTTTTCCATCTTAGACGATTCAAAAGTGAATAGTTCCAGTGGCATCCTCATATCGGAAGGATGCGTGTTCCAGGCGGCCGCTGAAGCGGCGACCGTCTTCGTTCGATGGCTGTGCCAAAAGCCGGCGCTGCTGTGAGGATGACCAGAGTTTTGCTTGACGGTTTTTCGGCGGCGGTGCGCCGTGAATCGTCGCAGGCCTACTAGGCCAACGGGACGAGCGGGACGGAGCAAGCAAACGGTTTGCCAATCGTGCGACATCGATGTCCGCAGCACGGAAGGAGGGGCCCGGTGGTGGAAGGGGCTGCCAGCGGAGGGTGAATTATCGCTTGCCGAGTGACGATGCAGAGCGAATGTGAATCTGTGCCAGTGTGAGAGTCGGCGGTAAATCTCCCCGTGCAGATGCCCTCTCCACCTCTGACCGGCCGACGTGCGGAGGAGCAGAGCGAGAGGCGCTCCCCCCCCGCTCGCTCATCCCTCGCGGGGAGTTGGACGAGATGGCAGTGCTGGTTCGCTACCAGCGGGGGGGGGGAGGGAGGCAGGGGGAGACAGGAAGGAGGGCAGCAGAGAGACAGTTGGGGGGGGGCAGCGAGCAGTGGGGAGTGGGGGATGGGGGGGGGCTTCTGGGGGGGGGGGGGACAGCGGGGTGGGGGCATCATGGGACAGTGGGGGAGCAACGGGTGGGGGAGTTGGGGGGACAGCAGGGAGCGTAGCGGGAGGGGGGGGGGGCGCTCTTCCGCTGCTTCTCTCAGTGGCCCGGTGCTGAGATTATGCCGTGCGTGCTAATTCGGCTCCTGCTGCGGTGGACATTATTAGCGGCAACCTTTTGAGTTAAAGCGGTTCTAATTTGTAGCGGCTGTTCTGTTCGCCGTCGCGTGGTTTGCTGCTGGATGCGGTTAACGAAACCAAGATTCAGAGTTTATTGAACCGATGCTGCTGATGTAATCCACTCCCAGAAGGCCGTGTGAAAAACAAAAATTACTCGGATTTGTGTCTGCTTATTTATTTTACGATGGTACCCTTCATCGATTGCAAAATACTCATTACATGTCATTGTGGAGAATGTTATGAACAAAATGCATAACAGTGAAAAATAAGGATAGGTTTTACCCTTTCTGGCAATGAAACAGAAAGGGTATGTGTGTTACGTGTGGTTAATGCAGACTTGATTCCTTGCATGGGGTATCCATTTGGTGTTTGAACGTCTTAACACCTGTTTTATTTCCAGAAAGGGTAAACCACTTTCTCATTTTGCATTCTTTGATACTGGCAAAAAAAGGTCTCATTCTAAAATGCATAACGCCTCCCCGAATTTATGTCTGTCCACGTAAAAAAAAATACAAAAGTAAGTTTGATGTGGAGAAACGAATACGGGAAGGAGGGGCTTCGTTTGTTATGTATCTGGTAATTAACATTCTCCACAACGATGCTTAACGTTTGTGTTGAGTGTTATGTGCCTTGGCGTCGAACTAGGACCAACATCTTCTTGGTTCTTTCGGTAAAGTCACTTAGAAGTAAAAAAAATAAAAAAAATGAAACATAATAAAATAATTCTCACGACGTTTCGGCCACAACGCAAGCAGCCGTCTTCAGGTGGAGAACAGGTCTGTCGAGAAGGCAGAGTCTGAATTCAGACTCTGCCTTCTCGACAGACCTGAATTCAGACTCTGCCTTCTCGACAGACCTGTTCTCCACCTGAAGACGGCTGCTTGCGTTGTGGCCAAAACGTCGTGAGAATAATTTTATTATGTTTTATTTGATTATTTTCCTTCTACGTGACTTTACCGAAAGAACCAAGAAGATGAATCCCTGCAGTCACGAAAGCTTTAAATCGAAATTTAGGACGAACATCTAACAGAGAGCGTCCTTGCCGATCAACATTTCACCAGCTTTCGTCGAAGCAAGCCAGACACTGCCGACGAGACACTGAATTTCAAAACTGCTCCAGTGTTTTGTCGTATTGAAGCAATGCTGCCGATCGGATGCACTCCCCCGGGGGAGGCCAAGTTGCTCACGGGTTGTGTAAACTAAAATATACTCACAACCGGTGAGTTCGTGGCTGTAGGTTTTAACGGTACTGGCTGTAAGTGATGGCAGCCAACTACGAGGGTGTAGTGAACGCATCCTGTTCCCCTGAACTTCACGGAGTGATCGTACGACCGTGAAATTTGGTACGTACGTACGTGACCACTCTTCTTGTGCGGTACTCGCGTGGAATGAAAGTTATGTTCCTGCTCCTGACTTGGAGCGGCGGTGATTAATGCAGCCGGGCGCTGGTGCCTGCACGCACCTGTGAGTCTGGCACCGTGCAGACGGATTTGGTGGATAGCACCCACATTCGTGAGACTCCCTCCTACCCGCGCCTTCTTGCTTGTCTATAGATCCCCCCTGCACCTCTTCATCAAGTCCCATCTCCATAAGATGTTGTGAATAATTTAATGCCCTTCTCCATGTGATTGTGAGATATGAAATGCCCTTCTCCGATTTTGAGGTGATTAATAAGTCATTAACGGGATCGAAATCCTGGTTTCAGAGCCAAAAAACATGACTTCCATTCCGGTGTAATTAGGAAAGTCACCTACCGCTGGGATAAATCTATGCCACTGGTTGGAAATTATATGGAAAAGCTTGTCTGGTGTGGCACCAGAGAGACTTTTGTTCAGTGGGGAAAAAACTTTTTGACACCCCACTGTGCACAACCTTCCAGTTTGCTCACATTGTCACTTTACATTTTAGCCACGGTGAAAGTTTCTCGTGCTTTTCTAGTGGTTTACATTTAGTTTTCCCGAATATTAGCATCTTATAAAAAAAAAACCCGGCCATGTGGCTCAGCGGCGCGGATCGAGCGGCTCGCGATCGAAAGTTTTTGCCAAGTTCACATCCTGGTCGGGAGTCGGCTCAGCACGTGATGTCAAACTACCGCGTAGGTTTTCGCAGTTGTGCTGCAAAGCTCTCGGATAAATAACAAAACAGTACGTAAATAAATACGCGGATTTGTAACGCCGCACCCGTACAGATTTTCCTTCGACTCAGAGGCACGGGAAACCGCCAGACGAGTGCACGGGAGGGCGGGCAGAATCGGAACCAGCGATTGCCCAAGCGCTGTGATCCTGGTTTTGGATGTTTGGCCGACTCAATTCGTGAGTGTGTCTATACGTGTACGATGCGTTTTGGGCTCGTACACGTTTGGCGCAGAGTCTGAGGTTTCGCTCCACGTGCTGGCAGCTTCTGGAATGAAACCCCAATTCATACTTCACCAAACTGCGTTCATTTTCTTAAGCAGCTGCCGGCACATCGGCGGAGAGCTCGGCAAAGCGTGTTTGGATAAATGTGCTCACCGCTGGGAGAGCACTTCTCTCTAATCACCACTGTCCCTATCAAAAAAATTCTTAATCAGCGGTTTAATGACACAATCATAAAAAACAAACAAAAGTTAATCCAACTGAAAAAAATAACATTCATTAAAAATAAATACGAGAAAAACCTAGCTGTCAAGATAATTGCATTCGTTTATTTTTAATAGCGTTCCTCCCTGTCTCCAGCCGGGCCAAATATCTTCATGGAAACCTTTTGGGATTGGAAACGAGGTGCTCGTTCACACGAACTGGTGTGCAGAGACGCGCACGCATTCACTTCAAGAGGACGGTCCCTGCCGCAGCCTGACAGATGCTCGAGTAAAGTGCTGTTAGCAAGCACCTATTAAGGCCAGAACACCGCAGGTAGGAGAGGTCGTACATCCGACACATGCCAGGCCACCGGTCTCTTCCCAACGCCGATGTTTAAACACCGCTGTGGGTCCACGGAGAGAGGGACCAGGACGGGTTCAGATACCGCCGATGATTAACTGCGGCTGGGAATTGAACTCTGGTCGCCGGGTCTGTGGCAGTGCGCTAACCACTGCAGCACCACCCTCCCCAAACTCACAAAGCCAACGAATCCCCCATGTAGAAGACTCTCGGGACAGCTGATGTTAGCGAGCACCTATTAAGGCCAGCACAGCACTCGACCGCCTTGGTTTCCCCAGTGCTGATGTTTGCACACTGCACCAGGTCCTCATTTAAGGCCGAGTCATCCTAGGGCGAACCTCAGAACCGGTTCAGACACCACTCACCACCTACGATAACCAGGGCCGGGAATCTAACTCAGGATGCAGAATTCACAGCGCCGTGCACTAACCAAAGCGCCACCACTGTACCTTGTGAATAAATCGAGAGAACATAATTTGCCCGCTTGTTTGTTTGTTTGTCGGGAGTATTATTATTATTGTTTCGCCAGACCCCCCCTCCCCCCCACCGACTCGTGCTGTTTTCGCTCTGAAACTTTTCCGGCCTGCCGCTCTACATCAGCGTGATGGGGGTCGATGATGGGGGGGGGGGGCGAGGGACAGCGGGAGACGTCGCAGCGTGCGGCCTCCCCGCGCCGCAACTCTGTCCCCCGTGCTTGGCCTCGCGCTCGCCTGCCACTGACGACTCGGCCGCCGCTCCGCACTTGCCGAGCATACGGCCCGAGAGCCCAACATGCTGAGCGGCCTGCAACAAACAGCACCATGGGCGGCGTAAAAGGCAACAGTCAACGGGTGTCTTGATTCGAGCAAGGTTAAAATAACTCTTCAGCGATGTCCTACCAGCTTGGAAAAGTAGGCCAAAAACAGGGGCTCTTTTTTGCACCACCTCGAGCGAAGGACCTTCCTCCAGCAGTGACGTGAGCCATCAATTTCACGGCTGCACCTTTGCCTTCTATCTTTCAAAAAGAACTTGAGAAAGGAAATTCTGGGAGGGAATCCGAGAGTGGAGCGGCGCGAGAGCGCGAGAGGCAAGACGCAGAAAGAGGAGCGCTGTGCCCTGCGGCGTGGTGAGTGGGTGGGGTGTGGTTGTGACATGCAGCGTGGTGGGTCTACACAGTGTAGTGGTGGATGAGATGAAGCAATCAGTGCCTGGTGGAGACCGAGCCCTCGACAGCTGTGGCGGAATCACCAAGCGAAGTTCACGGGAACGGTAGCCGCCCGCGATAGTTGTCGCGATGGAAGAGTGATGAGGAGGCGCCGGTGAGCGTTTGACTGGAGTCAAGCACAGAGGGCAGAGGCTGCCTCGTGTCCATATGCACGTGACCAGACACACTTGGCTAATTAACGCTTGGACTCGGGGCGTAATTGGGCCCAACGTGTAAACCAAATGGAACGCATCCATGCTCGGCGGGGAAACACGCTTTTGTGCTTCACGGGCAGAAGAGTCTTTCGCGGTCCTATCGGTGTCACCCAGCCACACTCGGCGTGGGCGGTTCGTACCGATGAGCCGAGTCCACTGCGCGGGAACGAGTGGACGGGGAGCGAGCCCGGTCCCGGTAGTGACCGTTACGATTGATGCGGCGGTCCGGGAACGCCGGCGCATTGCGATATTGGCGACGGAGCCTGTGGATTTCAGAATGCGCGTTGCTCTTCGTAGCGGGGGTTTCAAATTGTGTGGGGTTTTTTTTTTTTGGCCGCATTACTACTACTACCAAGAAGGAGCCGCGGGTCGGGCCCACGTCGTTCACGTTTGCCTGTGCCACTTCCGTGCCGAGGTCTTGCAAGTTGGCAGAAAGTTGGCGTGCGCTACCAGGTGTGTGGCACGCGGCGTCGCCTGGTGGGTTAATATATCAGTGGCGGGGGGGGGGGGCACGGATACCCGCGGGTGGTGAGGGGATGAGCGAGGTTGGGAGGGTGGGGGCGGTGGTAAAGAGGGGGATTTGTGTTTTAGTAAAATATCTAAGTACTCTGCTCTATAGCAACGGAGAGTGGCTATACAGTGTACAGCGAGGCAAGGGGCCGAGATTAGCACACCCCTTCGTTGGCCAGACGAGCAGATGAAGTGCACGCAACGAGCGGTGTGAATGTGTGGCGCGGGGTGATGTGCGGCACATAGGCTTGCGAAGGTCTCACCATGGGCTAGCGCGCCGTCTCACTCAGAATCAGAATTTCTATTTACACTGGAGGAATCCGATGAGCTATGAAGCTCTTTTTCACAGATGTTATCTCTGTATCCAGTTTTGGGTGAGGCCACTCACGTAACGGTCCGGCCACGTTTGTGTCATTAACACCCTCCACCACTCGACGCAGCCAAGCAAGTTACATTGTCACGTGGTGTGCAAGCATTTAACGTGCTAATTATTTTTGCTCTTTAGTCTAAAACGTTAAATAATGTGGTTTATTAACTTTAAAATATATCGTTTCGTTTTTCCCATTTTCCTCTTGGCCGTGTTTCACTGCGGCTGCTGAGGTCACAGCGGTATGCGTGTGCGTGGTATGCGTGCGTGTGTGGTATGCGTGCGTGTGTGGTATGCGTGCGCATTGTATGCATGGTATGCGTGCGCGTGGTATGTTCGGCTCGCGATCTGCTAGGAGATTATTATTACCGGGCTAGCCCTATCGTGTGTCATGACCTGCGTATCATCGCCGCCGCAGTGATTGTGTTAGATGGAAAATGAAACCTAACCATCGAAAAAAACATCTCTGTGATGCGTTATCAGCGAACACACAGCTCCGCTTTAAATGCTGCGGCTTAAATTACTCTACAAACAGGGCTTCCTGCTGATCCGTGCGCTGCTGGAACGCTTTGGCTCTTGTCGTATACACTTTGCTGTTCTCTTGTCATGTATGCCACCAGTTGGCACAGTCAGAGGGTGTCCTGTCCTGCCTCCCTTCGTAAACTTCTGAGGATCCGATGGGTCAGTGCATCAAGGCCGTCTGGAATTTCGCAAGGCGCCCGTTGCGCTGCCGTGCCGTCACGAGACTGTCTGAGCCACTCCCTCCTGCGAGTGTGGGTTTCGGTACCCCGACTGCCTGCCAGCTGTTTAAAGAGCTGCCACTTTCCCTCAACTTGACGGGGCCGGGTGTTGCTTGAGTGGAAGAGTGGTTACTGACACGGACACCATTAGTTTTCCGCGAGCTCCCTTTTATTTTATTTTTCGCGTCGTCGTCCCCCCCCCCCCCCCCCCGGGTGCCACGTCCCAGAGAATACCGCTGCTTGCTGGATGAGCGCGCGTCAACGCGCGGGAGCCTTGACCGCAACGTGCCACTTAAATTGTCGGCCCCCGCTATTACCACTCGCTGCTGAGAAATGGAAAAATGGCCGTGTATATATTTTGCATGCCACTTAATCTCTGATGCGCTTTATGCGTTGACGCGCGGCCCGCCTGGATGGCCACCCCTTTGCCCATAACCCCCCCCCCCCACCGCCCCCACGGTGATTCTTCCGTGCGTTCAATTGCCGCGGGGGTTGTGTTGTGGCCACGGCGACGCTATCCCCGGGGAACCGAGTGCTTTGAGACGTCTTCCCACCACGAGCCCTGAATCATCCCTAATGAAGGGCAGCACCTGCATGCGGAACGGCGCTGCATGGCGCCGTTGACGCACGCGCCTGCTGCTGCTGGGCTCGGATCGAGCGGCCCTCAGAGAGGGGGAGAGGTTTCACGACAGCGCCGTGAGACTGGCGGTGCTGTCTGGCAGGTTTTTTTAAACTCGTCGATTTTTTAAAAATCCTTTATATTAAGTTCACTTGCTTGCTTAGGACCGTGCAAATCTTTCGGTCGTTTTTTAACCCACTGATCCAATCGAGCTGAAATGTTCCACACAGACTCGTTGTGCGTGACAATTAATGTTCGTGAACATTTTTTTTCCAAAATTTTACACTTTTTAGGACAAAAATATTATATTTAATTACCAACTGCTTAATGGTGCAATGCAATCATCTGACCCATAGGTGGCAGCCATCTCAAGCCAGAGGACGAGAGGACTCTAGCCGCCACGCATATAAAGGATTTATAGTGAAAAACTTTGTTTTTACGGGTTATACTTGTTATCCTCTCCGACCGAGGGGGCGGCAGTGGTGGGATGGGGGGGTAGGACACTGACTCTCATAAACACGATCCGATACGGACGAGATGTTAGCGCGAAGTTGTGTCGAAAATTGATCAAAGCGTTGCCCAAAATATGCTAACACATATTTGTACCATCTTATTTGACAGATAACTAGTCTATTTTACCGAGTTGTTGACATCCCCAGCGTTTAACATTGTTTGGTTTTGGAAGCCAACACGGGCCGTAAATTCTTGCTGAGGTGCTTAACAAGGTACCTCCCCCTTCTAGCCCCGCCCACCTCCCCCTTCTAGCCCCGCCCACCTCCCCCTTCTAGCCCCGCCCACCTCCCCCTTCTAGCTCCGCCCACCTCCCCCTTCTAGCCCCGCCCACCTCCCCCTTCTAGCCCCGCCCACCTCCCCCTTCTAGCTCCGCCCACCTCCCCCTTCTAGCCCCGCCCACCTCCCCACCCTCCCCGTCTCTGACTGACACATTTAGATAAGCTCCTCCCCCCTCCCCTTAACCAGTATTTAAGATCTTGTCTCTTGGATTTCCCTTCACTTGATACAGTAAATTTGGCTGTGACGGTCCCACCTGAAGACGGAGACTTGTGTAGCCTCCGAAACGTCGTGATTTAATTTAGTTATTTTCATTTATTATTATTTTATTTTTATTATTATTTTACCTACGTGACTTTACCGAAAAAACCTAAGAGTACGCTAACACGAACCAGCGAGAACAGGCCTATTTGCAAATACGCGAGCGCGTTTCACACTCAACAGCTACTCAATGGAAATATGTAAATGCTCTGTGCCTTGGCAGCTAGCCGTCAACTTCCATCCTGTTAATGAAATACTTCCAATGACAATTGCATGTTGGAGAGCCTTACATAATCCATGAGAAAATGTGATCTTTCCCCATTTGATTTACTTAACCGTTATGCTCCTTGCTCACGGGAGAAGCACCGTACCGGATTCACGTTAAAAAAATTACACTCCGTTTCCAATCACTCTTCAATTTAACATTCAATCCACGATTTGAAGCTTTCGTGACTGCAAGGATTCATATTCTTAGGTTTTTTCGGTAAAGTCACGTAGGTAAAATGTTTTTATAAAAATTAATAAAAGTAAAATAAAAGTACGGTTCCACCTGAAGACGGAAGCTTGTGTTGCCTCCGAAACGTCGTGATTTAATTTTATTTTTTATTAAACTTTTATTCATTTACATTTTTTTACCTACGTGACTTTACCGAAAAAACCTAATAATATTCAATCCACGCACGTACAGACCGAGAGACACGAGGGTGTTTTTGACCATACTTCACCATGCCGGTCGTTACGGGTGGGCAACGATACCTACCGGAGCGAGGGACCTTGCCACGATCGTGAAGTCGTTCCTCCAATCGCAGTCTGGTGGCTCCGCAGTGGAGCGAGCGGCTGCCAAGCGGAAGGTCGCGAGTTCAAGTCTTGGTTTTGAGACAGGGTTCACTCAGCCCATCATCCTGGGGTCAATAAAAAAGACGTTCCACTTTGTGGGGAATTCAACAGTGGTTGTCCTGTGGACAGACTTTCCCCCTGCCATAGGGATGGGGAATTTCCACCACGAGCTAGTGGGGGACATGTGAATGAAGCAGACATGAGACATGAAGGAGGGGAGAGGCTTGCAGCAACGTAGCAAACACGCAATGGGGTGTTTGCTTGCCGAACCTGATCAAAGTTTTTTTTAATGCGAGATCAATGAAATTAAAAAAACACTTTAGATAACATATTAAGAGTAATTTAAAACCCCCCGAAGAGGCTTTTTAACCCAGATAAACCTACAATGGAACGATATGCCTACAACCGAACGATACACCTAGAACGGAACCATGAAACGAAGTCGCGATGAAAGCGTTTCTCACAAGAACCTCTTTACATTCCACCTCACTCCAGAGTCCGGAACACGACACGTGTTTGCGCTCGGAGCAGCGCTGGGCAGCGCCCCTCACCGTCAGCTGTCCCGAGCCACCGGTGGAAATTCCATGGTCTCTCGACGATGGAAATAACTCTGCGGTGACCCTCGTACTAAAGTTGCTGGGCAGATGTCGAGAATGTACACGTGCGTGCGCAGGATAGAGTCATCGTTCAAACCGAAAACATGCGAGTGGTCCCAGGCCAGACGTGTCACTCGATGGCCAGATGGTCAAGACTATGAATGGAGTGGCAGCCAAGGATTGGCAGGCGTCCGAGAGGATTTCCGCCCGCGGAGATGGAGCGATGAAATAACGTCGCGCGCTGTAGTTGCTCGGTGGAGTGTTGCCACTCGTGGGAAGCGTGGGCGGCTAGGGGAAGCCTTCATCCAGCGGTTAGTTGAACATGGCAAATGATTATGATAGTATGCATTGCAGCTGTACGGATTGGGTGATAAAAATTTTTGCCCAACGCCAAATTCACTCCGAATGCATCCGGCCAGGTCGGCGATCAGAAGCTAAGGAGGGTCAAGCCTGGTCAGTTGGTTGGTGACTCGCACGCAAGCGTGGGCCAGGGACACCGTGGGGCTGGGCACGGGAGCAGGGAGTCTTCGTTGGGCAGGGGGGAGCGGTGGGAGGGTCATACCAAGAAAGGTTGCGAGCCACTGCCATCCAGTTATCCTGGGCCTTGCGGTCACAGCGTTCGTTGTGTCATCAAAATAAATGCACCAGCATGGGCGTCTCCTCCACGCCTCTTTAATTCGGCCGCAGGAGCACTCGGCAGACTGGCAGCCGTCTTGAGGCGCGTGAATCCTGTGATTTTCGTGTCAATTTAAGGTGCCCTGTAATTTTGTATTTAAAACAAATGTGCCTGTGTTCTCAGCGCGGCGCTAAATACGTGATGTTTCGCATTAAAAGAGGTGTGGCTTCTTGATTTATTAGCAAAGGGCGTATTTAAGGGGGGCGTGCAGATTTCGAGAGGTCCGGGTCGCGTGGGCTTAGTTCCAGGTCTCCCGAGTCGATGGCAGTAGACTCCGGTGTGCGGTGTGAGCCACCTCTACGTTGGCTCAGCATGGACACGGGCACCTTGTGGTATCTGATAGTGTTGTCAAGACACCCGTAGTACTCCCCCAGCAGCTGCCTCCCCCGAGGTCACCGCAGAAGCTGGTTATCGTGAATAACTCGCGCCGTAACCTGGTCACCAATTAACTAAAAATATCTCGCTTCTCGTGCTTGTATGTGAAGTGAGACGCAAAGGGTGGCCGGGCACGTTTAACGGCCGCCCCACCGACTTCCCCCGAGTCTCCGCGAAGGCCTTGATAGGTGCTCATTAACGGCGCTCGGTGCGACAGCCTCGCGAGCGGGGACGAGGAGCGCGCTTCGTCTGTCGCGAGCTCTGCGCCGTGCTCTGCGCGCGCCCCGCAACGTGCAGCCGTGCAGGTGTTAATTGTCGTCTTCTGATGGGTTTCCGTCTCGATTGTTGTTCTCAAAAAGTTATTTTTTTGCAACTGCTTCGGTTTCACCGCGGATGTCGGTTCAGTATTGTTAAACGTAGAAGCACACTGGCTACGTTCCTTCAAAATAGCGTGTGCTCTGGATGTACGTGCACGAACATAATATTTATTGTTCAAATGGCACGGGGCCTCGTAGTTTAGACAGAGTCCTCTTTAACATTAACATCCGGGAGCCCAGCGGCATTTGTTTAACTAAGCCTGACTTTGCTGATGAGACCCTCATGGTTGAAACCGGTCCAGACTTGCTTGCTTCCTTAAGCACATGCTGCTGGATAATATTACGTGTGTAGAGCCACTGACCAAACGATGGACTCAAAACCAGATCGTCATTGCAATGCGAAGATACAGAACTCCAGGGTTCTGCTGATGTATACTTCTAAACGAATGTGGGTTCTGTGTGTATTCTGATTTTGCACCAAGCTGCATGGCATTGAAAGAGGTGCTCATCGCCCAGCCTCGGTATCGAACTAGGTTGTTCTGGGTCGCTGGTTGGCTGTAGTAGGCCCGGGGGGCACAGGGCCACAGGGAGAGAGAGAGACAGGGGACCAGACCGAAAGAGGGAAGTCAAGAAATAAATTGACAACTCAGCGAAATCATCGCAGTCGGAGCACCTGGGACGCACGTGGACAACTGTCTGGGGCACGCTCCATGCTGTTGTCAAGCGAGACAGTGGATCTACTTGATGTTGTGTGCCGGGTGCGGGAATATTTTCCTTGTCAATGACACGGAACGACCCGGATAGAGTTAAACCCTGCTCATGGGCGATGGCGTGGTCAGGTATGGCTGGGTGACCCCAACTGGATGCCGTGCGCTGGAATTCGCGGAGGACCGTGCCGATGGGGTGCGACATTCCAATGCCCCGGTTAGCGCCACCACCGTGGCTTTTTGTCTTTCGGAACGTCGAGCCAAAAGTCCGAAAAGCAACAAGAAAACAAACTTGAGGAGCCACCCATGAGTAGTTTCCGTTCCCTTATTGCTGACGGGGAGCCACTGAGATCTGCTAAGCGGTAATTGGCAACAGCTTCGTAAATGCTTTGGCGGCCGGTAACGGAGCGGCCACAACAGCATGGTAATGGCTCCGGCAAGCCACGCTTCCCTCGTTTGGCCATTTAAACCGTTAACGGTGTCCAGCGAATGAAGGCTGGAGTTGGTGAGAGTGGCCAGCGGGCGATGGTTCTTCTGAACGCAAATGTGTGCAGCCCGCTCGATGCGCTTTTACGTTGCCTCAGAATGAGATGCCACCCTGCGAGCCCCACACTTCTGACAACCGTTCCTCACCATCGGACGATGACGACGACGGCGATGACGACGACACCGTCAATGGTGAGGTCTTTCGTAAAGGAAAGCTACGTGACGCGCACCAACCGCCGGGACGTTTCCCGTCGTCGTCTAGAAAAAAAAGTGTCCCGGTGTTCAGTTTTTTTTTTATCACGCGGCATCAGCTTTTTATTATTTTTCGTTGTAAAGATGAACAAAACTTTGACCTTCACGCCCGCGACACACCGCGGTGGCCGCGGCGTCGGTGATTTACGTTCATTCGAGATGCAGGCGGCGGCATTACCACCGTTGCTGCGCACTTACAGGGAGCGCGGGCATTGAGGGGAACCCCTGGACTCCCTTTTATGATGCCAGCCAGCCGGCGACGCACCGGTGTGGCTCTGGCAGGCGCGTTTGGCCGTCACCGGGAGACGCGACTGATTGTTGCGGATCGTGGCAAACGTGTGACGTAAGGGAGCCGGGTTTAAACTAATCAAACGAGATGTTGCGGCACACTACTGCAGCAGCGCTTGGCGGGAAATGCGATGCTGCCGCGGATATGGCCTGCGGCGATGTTTTGACAGCTGGCTAAACGAAAAGCATGGAAAATAGCAATGCGGCGAGGCTTTTCAATGCCAAACACATAATGTGTGTATTATTTTACCGGTATTTACCACGGTATTTTGTCTCACCATTGACATAAAAAAATACAGTTTTTCTCTTCCTTCAAAACCACATCAGATGCACTGGAGCCATTTCTACGCCTCGTGTCTATTTGGCGTTTGTACATCGAAGAGTGCCAGCCTCGACTAATCCGCTATGACAAATGAGTGATGTCACAGCGCCTCGCCAGGGACGCTCTCCGCAGCGGCCGCCCCGTGTTGACATGGCAGATGAAAAACGGCCGTGCTCTCACGCCAGTAGCCATGGGGACCACAACAGCACGCTCACGGCTTCTTCTTCTTCCAGTCCAGCCGTTCTCCACTCGTGGGTCGTGCCCCCAAAAGCCATCCTTAGCGGGGGGGGGACGGGGGGTGTACAGGCTGCGGCGTGGTTACCGTGCAGGAGAAATCGCTTGCAAAGCTCGCTGTAGCCCCCTGTCGCGAGATGAAACAGCCCTATCAGAGCGCCGTCCCAACATCTTTCGCTCTGTGTGTGTGTGCAGCCAGTGCCGCGATTGCATCGACTCATTGTTTCGCGACTGTGAAACTGTCGTGTTTCCATTGTAATTGCATCCGCTCAATTTTGCTAAACATCGTCATCTCGGGATTATCGCTTTATTTTTTTTCTTATTAAGAAATTTTTTTCTTTCCTGACAAAATATTTATAAAATGGCAAGGAAAATAATTAAAATCTCGGGATAAATATCTATTTGCCATTAAATTGTTAAATGCTGTCCAGAGTAATTAACGGCATTCTGGTAACATGTCCTCATCATTTTCCCACTTAATTGAATTACTGAATTATTTATTTACAGTGTAACCTACAGCAAATGCATCACGGGCTGTACATTTATAACGATTAAACTCATTGTGGCAGGGATTATGTTGAATCAACTGAAGTTCATCAACTCTTAAGTGATAATTATTTGTGCCGGAAGCACAGCAAAGAACAAAACCGCTAACAGTGAAATGCAATCACAAAGTCACGGGAAGCTGATTCTGCGATTCTCCTCGTGTCCGTCAAAACGACCGCCGCATTCTGTCATCATTTTGACGCAACCGTCGATCTCTCCTCGCAGCGGTCGCTCCGCTTCACTCTCTCGCTCTCTCTCCCCTCCGTCGCTGGCTCTGTCAACTGAGATGGCTTGTGTCCCTTCGCGTGTTTCCATGTTTTAGCTACAGTGGGATCGCGATCTTTCACTTCCACCCCCACCCCCCCCCAGCACCATCCACTGCGCTTTGAAAGCCGGCCACCTTTCTTCTTGCATCACGCTTACCGAAATATTCCGGCGTCTTGGCTGCGGCCGTAAAATAACGTTCTCGACGCAACCCTCGGAAAGTGCCAATGTGGACAGATGTGGCATTCGTGGGCCAGAGACTCAAACACTGCAGGCGCTCTCTCCCGCAGCCGCAGGTGAGATCCGTGCGGAGTCTGCGCCGGCTTCTCATTATTCTTGCGCAAGCAGCGGTCTCGGTTAAACCTGGGCGAGCTCGTTACCGGGTGGATGTCACCGAGGAAACTCTTATCTTGTCATTGTCAACCTCCGTGCCACTTCTGAGTTGGCACGGGAAGGGGAACTATCGTTTGAGGTGTGCGGAGCTGCCAACAGTGGAGACGTTGCCGGAGGCACCGATGCAGGCAGATAGAAACCGTGGCGATGTTTTGCCACGGACCATTGTCAATCCACTGCTGGATGAAGGCCTCTCCGTGAATTGCATGACGAATGACGCAATTACAACTCTAAGTGACCTCAGGGACTCGTTGTTTGTTGACCACACTTCCCTATCATGCCCAGTGGGGGTTGGTGAAGGAGTGGGGTGGGGGGGGCATGCGCAGTTCGGATATCGCTCGCCACCAGGGTAGCCCACCTGTCTTGATTTGACCCCGGGTTTGACCCGGACAGTCGGGACAATTGGCGTCTGTGTTCGGGCTGGCAGCGAGTTGTTGATTTGTAACCGACGTCTGTCTGGTTCCATTGCGTTGAACTTCATTGCAGTTCGCTGCACAGTAATGCTGGACCTGGGGACCAACTCTAGGCCTACGGGGGGGAAAGGTAGCAAACCCCGACTCGCCACCGATGCTAGCCGTGGTCTGGAATTGAACTCGGGTTGCGTTGACGATTGCCGCCCCCCCGCTCCAGCCAATGTAGACAGACGTGAGAGGAGCCAGTGCTGAAGGGAAAAGACCCCTTGCCCGCGAATGCCCGGGAAGACCGACGTCGTCTACACATGGTGCAGCGCAGGGTGATGGCTCTCACAATAAAAATAAATCACATCTCTTTTTTTTTATCAAAGATAATTTGTCGTGCTTCTCTCAGTGTGTTGTCTTCGGCAGTCTCCTCCCCTCCCATCCACCCTCTCTCTCTCTCATCCCCTTTTCTGTAATCTGCTTCAGTGTATCACAAATCAGGGAGAAGTATGTCTCCACTGAATACAGTAGATAAACAGCCCTACTGGCGTGGGGCTCGCGCGTGTTCAAACACAGCGTGTCGGCGTTGACTCGGTCAACCGTGCCCGTTCGCTTGTGTACCCAGCGATGTTTATGTAGCTGCCGCAGTGTCTACAGCTAAGTGCAGTGCTCGTCCCCGCACGTATGTATATGAATGTGCGTGTTTACACACGTTACACACACGTGTGTGTGTGTCTGTCTGCCGGGCGTGATACTGCCCCCCCCACTCCCTAGTGTGCCGTGGCCGGCCTTCATAGGTGCTTGCTAGCAGCACTTGACCCAGCAATCTGTTCGAGGCTATACGGGGGATATTTGTCTTTGTGGTGTGGGAAGGAGAGGCGGTAGTTGAGTGGTTATCCTGCTGTTCTAAAAACCCGGCGAGCTCGGTTTGATTCCGATTCATGGCCAACATCAATCTTAAATATCTGAACTGGTCGTGGGCCTCCTTTAGGTCGATTCTGCCTTAAATGAGTACCTAGTGTGTGGTGTGTAAACATCGGAACTGGGGAGACGAACCAGGCATAGTACCAGCCATACGACCCACTCGTGTGTCGTGCCAGTTTCGATAGGTGCTCACAAACAGCACTTGCCCCAACAGTCTGTTAAGGATGTACGGGGGATCTTTGTCTTTGTGAGTACTTTGGGGCGCATGCAGTGCTACTGGATGTGCTAATATGCAACCACGTTTTGCCCCGACGGCTAATACCCCTACTGCATTAAACACTGCCAATGAAACGCTTCTCAAGGATAACGGTGAGTCGGAAGGCATTGCAGATTCCATGCGTGAGCATGAGTGCTCTTTTTAACACGTAGGCTTTCGCGACCAATATTATTCATAATATAGGTTTTTGGGTCAGATCGCGTTATTTATAAATGTGTCGTAACCCTCCACCACCCGACACGGCCAAACAGTAAAAACTGTGTCACGTTTTCAAAGGATAAATTAATTGACTTCTTTAGCCCACCCGTGTGCTGAAGAAACGTCGTACTACTCACATTTTTAAAATGCTGTTGATTCTCTCTTCAGCACACCGGTGGGTTAAAGAATTCAATTAATTTGTCCTTTGAAAACGTGACACATTTTTTACTGTTTGGCCGTGTCGGGTGGTGGAGGGTTACGACACATTTATAAATAACGCGATCTGACCCAAAAACCTTTATTACGAATGAGTGTTCTTCTCTGCTAATTTATTATATTCATATAGATTTTGTTGTCTTTTCCCCCAAATGTCATCCCGATCGTGCTATCGGCATCACGCCACTGGCTGACATGTCCTCGCGGACATCTCGCAGAGCCGTGCGACCTTTCATGTCGTGAGAACGGCCCACAGAAGCGGATATCACAGAGCCCCCTTGGAAATCCCTTCAAGTGCCTCGTGGTTTACACAGCAGAGGGACGGCACTTTCCCCACTCGCTACGTCACTGAGAGTAAAGTTCGATGCGTGACATTTAAACTCATATGTCGAGTTCCCAGAGCCAGACCTTAGCCAAATTAAGCGTAGCCAAAACTTCATTGTGTCCATCTTCTTGGTTCTTTCGGTAAAGTCACGTAGAAGGGAAGTAATAAAATAATAAAAATAAAACATAATAAAATAATTCTCACGACGTTTCGGCCCTGCAGTCACGAAAGCTTTAAATCGAAATTCATTGTGTCCAGTTTAACTTAAAGACGAGTGCCTGGATTTGGAACGCAGGTGCTCAACGGTGCCGGCTTCGGATTCTAACCTCTGAGCCACCCCGGCCACCAGCTCCGGGTCTTCTAAAGGAAAACCACTCCCCAAAAACAGGAATAGTTCTTATCTTGTAGCCACCTCCTTAGACTGCCCTGATTCGGATTGCCTGACACAAGTAGGAGGCTTTGTTCGTGAGAAACAAAAAAATTGACTTTCAAGTTCGGGTCGGGCGTGCCGTTATGGCACTTTGGTGATGTCGCCGCACCGACGACGACGACGACGGTGCGGTGAAGTGCCGTGACCGTGATTGTAAATGACGTTTTCTCGTTCGTCATGCTGTGCCATCGTGCCGGACAGACCGCAGCGATGTGACCCGCTGTGAGTCACGGCGAGAGACCTCCGTTCGTCCCCCGTGGCCACTTTACGGGGGGGGGGAGGAGAGGTGGGGGGGAAGTAAATGAAAAAATAAATAAAAATACTCGTCCTCCAAATTGTTAGTAAGCCCCCAGTGAGTGATAAATTGTGAGCCGCGGCTTTTTGTGAGCGTTCTTTATTTATATATTTACTTCCCCAGCGGCAAAATGACTGCACGGCCGCCAGCGGAGCTTCGCCGAAGGGTTCGGGTTGGAGGCGGAGTGGCCAGGTGCACTGCCCCCGTTCTCGGGCGCCCGCAAATTACCCTTCATTACGGGGCGAGATCACCGCGTCGCCTGCGAGAGGCCAGGATTTTCGGAAAGTAATTAACGCGGCGGTTCCGCCTCGTCTTGATTTAGGGCGGCGGAGGAAAAGGGTGGCGAGATGTATTATTTCATCGTCTTCATCTCTCAGACCCGCTTTAAACAACCGTATTGACTTAACGATTTTGCCTGTTTAATAGTGTGTAATTGGTTCCAACTCTTAAGCCGCCACCTTCCGCAAATGCCAGCACTCTCAGGATGGATGGTTCCGCGAAATGCGGATGCTTGGTTGTAATTTTTTTTAGATGACGTGGCAATGTAGTAGTTTTCTTAGCCCCAAAAAAAATCCCCAACAGTTCCTTGAAATATTTTTTAAAAATCCAATAAATACTGATGTGGCCTGGTGGCTGTGTGGAATCTGGCAGCACCGCTATAATCCATGACTTGAGCCCCTGTGTAGGACGATTAAAATAGTGAATTCCGCCTGCTGGCTCTGAGAGGGCCTCTGTGTGTGTGGCAGGTTTGATTACCCCATTGATTCATTGACAATAAGGGATAGAATGCTGAAAATACCACCATAATACAGATCCGAAATCTAACTCTACAATCCGGTATTGACAGCTGCAGAAGTTATCCCTATTGTTATTAATGTACAGTTCACACGCCTCGACCGCATTTGTCAATTCTCTGCTGGATGAGGGCCTCCCCATGCCGTACAGGCAGTGAGGGATATTTGACCATACTTCACGCTGATCAGTGCGGGTTAGTAAATGTTGGAGGAAGGGGGGGTGGGAGTTCAGAACACAAAATGTATGTTGCTGTACTGCCCTCTGCTGCCCGCAGCACCTATTACACCTATCTGCTCCGCCTGGTGATGACCCATCCACGCACTTGGCCACAATCATCCCTGCTCGGCGTTCAAGATCTGATGAGATTTGGCGAATGCCTGATGATTTGGTCTTTAGCTCCGTTATCAGATATTTTTACAACGGTCGGTGCAGTGGTTAGAGAACTGCGCCACGATCTCAGCAACCCGAGAGTTCGATTCCTGATCATGGCTAAACAGCAGTGACGAGTAAAATACGAGCCGTCCTGCCCCCCCCCCGCACCACCTCCTCCTCCTCACCAATCCGCTGTGACCAACGTAGTTAAGCATGGTCAAAACCAACTCCCATGACCAGCAACGTCATTGGGAGGCCTCCCTCCAGTGGTGGATTGACCAAGGACAGTCCCTCTTTTTGGTTGTTTTTGCTTCTCAGAAAAAAAGAGCAGCATTCCTGACCACTGCCGTGCACCACCACACGCGCCCACGGCAGCTCACTTAGCGGCGACGCTCGGCGCTGCGCGGTGTTTAACGTGCCTCCTTGTCTTGTGGCTTCTCTCGCATCGATTCCCGGGCTGACCGCAGCAGCGGCGGCGGCCGCGGCGTCCGTGCCCGTGCCGGCCTCGTAATTAACCCGCGGCTGCGGTGCGGAACGCACTTGGCACCGCGATGCCCTCGGAGACATCCGGCATCGTCGCTGCCGCCGGCATTGCTGATGTACCCCGTGGGCACGGAGCCCACTGTGGCACACATCTGGCCTGCCATGGGGGGAATGGGGCGGGCACGCTCCGGCTCTCTGTGCCACAGACGGGTTCAGAATCTTTATTTATCCTGGAGGAATCCGATGAACCGTAAAGCTCTCTGTCACAGATGTCCAGTAGTTCCACACGCACCGTAGGGAGGCAGTGGATTGACAAAAGAGCTGCAATTTTGTGATCTATTGCTATCTGATAGCTGTATAGTCTGTAACGTTTCGGGCAATAGCCCTTCTTCAGAGTAAGAGCCATTATGTGTTTGCCAGTGTAGCTTAATAACGGAGATATGATGCAAAAAGTAAACGCTTTATCATCGTGCAACTGCTGGGCGCGTGACAATCGATTCAGCCCCTTAAATCGATTCTCCCACGCGTGTTGTAGGCAAAGGGGACTACGTAGAGAATCGATTTCTCTAGATTGCTATTTGTGGTTATGTAATCGGTTCACAAAATTCCCTTGGCCACAAGGGAGGCACTGCATTTACCTAAAAAAACAAATAATGATCATTGCAAGGCGCATTTCATCCCCATGCGCCAATCAAATAGCGACAACGATCCGTGGCCACCATGCGAAATGGCGAGGCTGGGTGGAGATCCCGTTGCGACAGGAAAAAAAGTTATCGTCTTCATGAGTGAAGGGGAAACGTTTAAATGAACTTTTCAAGTCTAGCTGGAGTGGAGCCGTATCCTATTACGATGCGCGTCAGCCGGGTCGTTACAGGGATCCGCCACCCGAGTGCGGCCGTCCCATCTTCTCGACCGTAGAAATCTTTCGAGTAGCATCTCTAAAACAGCCTGCGGCGGACACGCGCGGCCTTCCTCCGCATGTCTTCGCTACAAAAAGAAGAGCAGCCGGCGTTTGTTGTGTTGCTTCTTTTGCTTTTCAAAGTCACGTTGGAATCTTTTCAAACTCGCGTGAAACGCGCCCCACGCTGACTTTGCTCAGCCGGCAAACGGAAGCCGCTTTGTCAGATATCACTGGCCCTCACCGGGAACGGATGGCTCCGAGCACGGCTTAATTTCCCACCGAACATTTCCCAAAATGTCTCTGCTCGACTGGGATAGGTGGCACGTGACTCCTAGCCACAGCTGTAGAGAAGGGAATACTGGATGCGGTGTGCCGAGTGTGGAAGTACATTTTCAGGTCACCTACCCCAGAAAGACTTGGCCGAAATGAAGCCCTGGTCTCACACAGAGATGCTCAGATTACTAAGCCCTCGTAGCCTTGCATAGAAACCCATAGACTCGCGTGGGAGACCCGCAGTCTCACACAGGGCTTAATCTCTCTCGTGGAATATTGTACGAGTCTGCTGCTCGAGACCGAAGTAGTTGTAGCCACAGCCATGGCGAGGTGTATACTATACTTGGTCGTGGTGTTCGGATTGTGGTTATATATTTTCCTGGTCACCAACCACAGGCTGACCCGGCTGAAATGAATCCTTGGCACCCGGGGCCACTCGCTCGCTCGCTCACGTGCCTTCTCGCGTTAACTTGCCCTGACCTGGAAAAGTGTGCGCCCGTGAACGAACGGCGGGCGGGCTAGCTGATGGGGGCAAGGTGGCCGCTTGCACCTTGAGGGGGTGAGAGGGGTGGATGTGGGGGTTGTATTTTTAGCCGGGCGCCTCTGAAAGTGGTGGTGGGTCGTGGTCGTGGCGGTGGTGGTTGGTAGCTTTTTTTAGATTCGCTCGCCAGTTACCACGGGTGACCGTCGCCATGCCGACCGCATGGCGCGTGCAGGATGGCCATTGTTGGGTTGCCGAACGCGGGTGAGTCAAAGGGCGTTAACTGGGACTCAACACTGCCTTTGCACTGGGGGGTGGGAGGGTGCCCTCCACTGCGAGCAGCCCCCTCCCAGCCCACCGTTTTCCCCACCACACTGCCCTCTTTCATAACCACCGCTGAACTGGAGCAGCCCGTTAAATAAAACCCTTGTACCGTTTTTCCCATTTCCTTTAATTAATAGCGTTATTATTTCCTTTGCCACTTGGGAGCCAGGGAGGAATACCCGTTTATTTAATTATTTACCCGCTTCTCTCTTTTTCTAAGTGGTTAGTTGTGAAATTCTGGAATTTAATTAAAATGTCTGTTTGGCCATATCTAATTTAAGGTGTTGGCTGTGAGGTGGGGGGGGGGCAGCGCGGAAGTAGGGGCTGCTTGGGGAGTGGTGGTGCGCGACAAAGACATGGTACACTTTAATGTATGCAATCATGTGCCGTCTCCTCGCAGTCAATTGCCAGCTGCGATTTCAAAGAGCGATGCGAGCGAGGCCACTGAAGTCGGCCGCGACTCCGAGAGAGAGAGAGAGATGGGGGGGGGGGGGAATGGGGGGGCCGTGGCAGATATTTTTTTTTAGTAATCCAACGGTGGCGGCACAGTGGCTCGTTTGCCAGAGCCTGACGGCCGCGTGTGCGCGCGCGCTTGCGCCGAGACTTCTTGAAAGACCGGAGAAAGAGCAAAGGAGCTGTCAGGATCAAGGGGGTCGTTGCCCGGGCGACGGGGAGACACGATCCTTTGAAGACGACTTCCAGTCCGGCGCTCGTTTGGCGCGGGAAGGAGAGGAGGAGACACGCCAGAGACGCTTAGCAGCAAGGGCACGTCTCGACGCCCTATCAGATTTTTACAAACAGCCTGATTAACTTTGTGCTCTTTAAAAAAAAAATACAATTTCATTACCGTGGTTATCGTAACTGCGCTCGGGAAAAAAACACACTAATTCGGTTAGGGATCGTTGCAGATAAATAAAAATGACATTTATCGAAATATCTCGGAGTTCTTATGCAAATATTCAGATGTTTAGGGATAGAAAAAAATGTATAACTAGAATTTTAGTGTTTTCTTTAACTCGATCTCTGGTTGGGGTCTTTTTTTTATGTCGGGTAAGGTTGTGATAAAAGCCACACATGTCAGATGATACATCAATGTAATGCCAAAGTTTTAAATTGTGATTTTAATAACACTTTGTGTAATAAATATGTATTGCGGATATGCCTATCTTTGCGCGGCTAAAATTGCACATATGCACGATATAACAAGCAGGGTACAATTTCAAAATCAGTTTGGCATTTTAAGGGAGAAGGCTGAATTCTGAGCGCTGCTCCCATTAATATTTTATGGGAATTTTCTAAATTGTCAGTTCTCTTTATGTTTTTTTTCAAGTTTATTTTCTCCTCCCTCCCTCCCTCCCTCCTTGTAAACTGGCGCATACATTTTTCATGAGCCTGCTTTTTGCAAAACAAGGGGCGAGAGAGCTCGGGAGGGGTTGACGTCGAGGCCCAGGACCCATCGCACCGAAGCGAGGCGGCTCAAAGTGCAATGAAAAGAGATTTTCCGGGGGAATCCAACTTGCCCATAAAACACAGCACCGACAAGCTTTTAACCTGCCACACTCCCCCACGCTTACGTGCTATTGGGCCACATGATAAATACTACAAAGTTACTGCCCGGGGCCACGTTTTTTTTTAAAGCCGGACATTGACGAGTGAATCTATGCATACTCTATGCGCTTGCCATGTGTATGCGTGTGTGCGCGCGTGTGTGCGCGCGCGTGTGCGTGTGGGGAGCGGCGGTGTAGCTGTTCGCGCGCTGCGCTACAAACCCGGCGACCCGAGTTCGATTTCTGCTCATGGCCAACACCGGTGACGATTATCTGAACCTGTTCCTGGGCTTCCCCTAGGTCGACTCAAACGAGTACCTGGTGCGGTGTGTAAACATTACCACTGGGGTGTTGGCCACTCACCCCCTCGTGTGCCGTGCCGGCCTTCATAGGTGCTTGCTAACAGCACTTGCCCTAACATTATGTTAAATGCTATATGGGGCATCTTTGTTCCCGGGGACTGGTGATGCAGTGATTTGCACACTCTTGGACAACACAAGGGGCACGTGATATTGGAACTGTTCCTGAGCCTCCATAGGTAAACTCAGGCCTTGAACTGACCACCTTGTGCATTGCGGGGACACCAGCGGCCGGATGTGGTGCCGTTCACGCCAGCCTATCTGGAGCTATGCCTGCTGATCTTAACAGGTTCTCACTAACAGGTTCTCACTAACAGGCCTGGTGACCCCAGCAGCGGTGTGTTGAAAGCTAAACAGGAGATCGTTGTCTTTGTGTAACCGTCTGGTTGCATCGACGTGCGTGTGCAATGCAGCCCTTCAGCTTGTGTTTGTGGATCAACTTTTCCAAGCACCGGCGCTTTGAGACATCGTGGTTATCGCTCGGGAGTGTCGCCAGCTTCCCTCTTGCCCCAGCAGAGAACAGAATTCAGCGCAACACAATTCTAGGACCTCACGGCACACACGGCAACAAAAAAAACAACAACGGTGAATTGGAACGGTTTGCCGCGACGCTGCTCGCGAGCGTCGGCGGTGGGAAAAAAACCCGTAATGATGCAACCCGCCGCCGTGACATTTGGGAAGGGCAGATTAATTTTTTTTTGTCGGAACGTGAAACACTCCAGTGAATTAGAGTGGATTATCGCGCCGGCGGAGATAAGTGCGGCCGATTTGATTCGAATGTGTTTACACTGGCGGGCGCGCGTGTGCGCGTACGGCTCCACGCTGGGATTAACCCGCCCTCACCTCTTCCCGGGCTCGTCGAGCATAGGTGCGAGATGAACGGACAAAACAATTAGGACGGTCCTGACTCACGTCGCAGCTCGAGGAGGGAATGCGGCAAAAGGCAGAAAGGGCAGCGATTGCGGCACGTCGCTGGGTGCGTATGCTGCTGTTGCTGCTCACAACAACGAGCGGAGCGCCGGGTGGCTAAAGCACAGCAAGTTGGCACAGTAGGGGGCACAGGTGGTGCATCAGCCAGTCATCTCGGTTATGTCAGTCACCGAGGCACCTGCTGGGTTTGCCCCGTGACCTCCTGCCAGCGGGCGTTCGACACTTCACGTGGCCTCAAGGTGCACATGGCTTGGCACAAGCGTCGTGGTGACGTCACCGTCACTTAGTGGTGAATGGCGGTTGTTGTTGTTAGAGATGCAACTGTGAGAGTATCTCTAACAGGGCCCATTGCATGGCCATCGAGGTCACCGGGCCTCATGCCTCTTAACTTACTTCTCTGGAGTCATTCGTCTCTCCAACGTGCTTTCGAATCGTACCGCGCGTTGTTCGGCACGGTGTCCGACGTTTCTCTTCGGCGTGTTGGGTGATTTTTCGGGTTCCCTCGGTTCCGGCTCGCATGCATGTCCACGAATAAGCACCCGGGATGCGGAGCAAAACGTCGGCCACCATGCTGGACTACACACGGCACGACCCGAACGCACTTCGAAAAGAGCCACGCAGTGGCACAACCGCAAAAGCCTACGCAGAAGCATTTGAAATCCTCTGCCCCGGCCGTCCCAGAGAAGTGAACTAACTAAAGATGGAAATGTGAACTGAGTGTCCTCGGATCACCATGGACACGTGGAAGAACGTTTTATACATCCCGTGCGAGACAAATTAAGTCGCGTGTCCCAGTTAATGGCGCGTTACAGTGGAGAATCTGCTGTAATCTGCTGTTCACGTGTTTGGCACCCTGGCGTATTGCCACCACCTGTAGATTGCATGTCCACACCTTTGCTCGCGGGCGTTTATTGTGCACGCTCGCCATTCGCCAACGCAAGAATTATTGGGCCAACGATTTTTTTTTAAAGACAGTTGCTATTACCGGGCCGTAGTTTGGACACTTTAACTCCACTGGCAGTGACCCAATTCTATCAAGCCCTCTGGGCTAATTTCTTTTTTTTTTAAGCCGGCATAGCGTTGTGAGTGGCAGCACTTGCGGGTGGTATCCATCGAAATGGCGTGCCGTAGGCTCAATGAGAAAGCGCTGCCAGATTTAGAAAAAAAACAAATGTATGTAAGCCTGCGCTTCGGGGCGATGGCGCTGCCGGGAGCGAGCGGTGCTGTGTATTTGCCTATTACAGCTGTCGTGCACTTATCCATAATATTTGTCCAGGTGATGAGTGGCGCACGGAGCAGATACTGCCGCCCCGGCGCTCCACAAACTGTTTGTGACAGCGTCGTTATCTGCCCCAAACAGACGGCGCTCTCTCCATGCGAGTGCCGCCCAGCAGTGTGCGGTGGAAAGAGCGCAGAATGGTTTTGCTGTATTTAGTAATGGGGTCTGAGTCATGGGGCCCAAGGTAAATTAACCTTTGCCCGCTAGGTAAGTGGAGTTTATCTTTGGGCCATGTGCTCTCTCTCCTCGCCCGCTCGCTTGCTCTCCTCGTGTGCCCTCGGCCCTGATGCCGACGCCATGGCGGGGAGGAGTGGGCACGCACTCCAGCCATGTGACAATCCGTGCCGCTTATCTCCCCACCCCCACGATTGGTTGACTTGTCTCAAAACAGAGGTCACAATTTGATCCGAGGATTTGAGTCTCTTTTATTTTGTGTGTGTCACTTGTGCTGCCGCGACGTTTGCGTTGTCTTTCTTGTCCGTGTTCCGTTTGTTCCGTCTCATTAGTTCCATGGGATTGAAGGACTGAAGGTAAAATGTACAGGTGTGGACCTTTTGTTAATCCACTGCTGGATAAAGGTTACCCCATGCCATGCGGATGGATGTCTTTGCTGTGTCCTCTGCTGATCGCCACGTAGTACAATCCCGGAAGCTGCCGATGACAGCCTGGTATGCATGGTGATCGCCCATCCAGGCACTGTCCAGGCTTCTAATATATGACGAGCTCGGGAATCTTTCTGGTATATGCATAACAATTGCGTAGATTGCAATTAACTAACAAATTAACGTGTAAGAACCGATGCTAATTGGTGCGCACGCACGCACATACGCGCACGCGCGTACGGACACGTACATGCACGATGCCCGTGGGAAGTTGGCGCGTGCGTCGTCTCCTCTCACTGGCGCTCGCCGTACCTCCCACCTTGGCGTCCCGAGCAGCGTCGCCCGTGCTCACTTCCCCCGTCGTTCACGAGCGCACGCTCCGCAGATGCATGTGCTCCAGGCCAGTGGCAGGTCCAACCGTTGTGGGGGGAGAGGGGGGCACATACCCCCGCTTCCACCCCCGCCACCCCGCCCCCCCTTTTCCCACTTGAGCCCCGAAAAATCTGTATTTGATTGATATTTACCAGAGAAAATGCATTGAATATTGTTTTATTATTGACGTCAAGCCCTGTTCAAAAAGCTTCAAATCCATGGCAAACTGTGAGATGGCCACTTCGACTCGACGTGCACGTGATCCACCAATCCGTGCCGCCTCCACAGAGTGCTGGAGTAGAGGCGTGCGTGGCCATGGTTTTTTGGGGGGGGGCACCATGAACAAAGTTCCCCACGAGGGCCCATTGGCCACGGGGTCCCTGCCCCCCACCGCCTCGCGTTGTTTCCCCAGGCGGGCAGATCGCCCCGGCGACCGCACTAAACGGTGCCCTGGCTGCGCGGAGGGCAAGTATTTTAGGTTCGCTCTCAATATCAAAGGAGCGTTCCGGGAGGGCGTGCGCACTGACAAAATCAACAAAGGAGTTGGGGGGGAGGCGGGAGAGGCGGGGGGGCTGGGGCTGGGGGTGGTTGGAGCGAGACGCGGGGGGCGGTGGTGCTGTCGGTGTCAGGGCCTCTGACCGTGCCTGGGTGCTCGCTCCGTATAAATAGCAGGGCGCTTGAAGCTTCCTCCTCGCTCGCCCGGGCGACTGCTCCCACAGATTTCGCTGTACCGCCGGCGCCGTTGAATTCGCGTTGCCTTGCGTTTGTAATCCTCGCCGCAAATGCCGGCTCCGTAAGTGCCGGGCGACCAGTGTAGCCCTGAATGTGTGGAACCAGGTGATTTTGTTGTCATTACAGCTTATATTGTGAGACTTTCGTGGATCGCGACAGAACGTTCCACCTGACAATACGGACACAGCCACCTCGCCCGGATGGGGAACACGCGTTACGACTGAATGCGTGGTACACTGTGATTCACGTACAGAGAACTTTATTTTGTTGCTTGTGTACCGCACAAGGACGCCGATGATTATTTCATTTGTATTGTCTCGAGTTTTGTTTCGAACAAGGACATCCCTGTCTCACCATGGAGAGGCGTGGGGCATGGTCCTTGCCTAGCAACATCCTCACCAGCACTGGTTCGAGCAAACCTGACGGTGTTGATGAGACACTAAATCTCGAAACCGGTCCAGAGCTTTGTTGCTTGTGTTGAAACCAACGGCGTTCAAAATCGTGCACTCTCGCAAGGCTGTTGCGGCTGATGGGATGTGTCAAACAAAATGTGAATGTGGAGGGACAGACATTGTGAAGGAGGAAGAGGTGAATTGTCCGCTTAGTTACTTGGCGGTTGACCGACGCTTCGCTGATCCACAATGACTCGTGTGTTTTTAAACAGCTGATTGAATACCGTGAAAGCTCCCCGTCTCCCGGAGAGGAGAGGGTTAAGAGATTAATGAGCTGCATTGAGGCTGTTTGGAGAGATGCGCAGGGACTTTCAAATAGAATGTTGTTTTTCTCCATAATTTCTCCCCATTATGTCGCCCGAGTGTGTATAAAGTGATCGCCCTCAAAACGCGCATTCATCTCCGTTGAATACGACAAACATGCGTGGCTTCGCGGCCAATAGCGATAGCCAAAGGGTGGCAGCGCAGTGGCAACGTTGGTGCCTCGCAGCAAGTAGGGCCCGGGTTCTATTCGCCGAACACGGGAGCCTTTCTACGTGGAGGAGTTTGTGTGTTCTCCCTCTGCTCTGCATAGGGGTTTTCCCCCGGGTGTCCTCCCGCGGCTAAACGCGCTCACACGTAAGCTGTAACTGGTATTGGCAAACATGCCATTGCTGAAAAACATTACTCCGTTGGGTTCACACACAGAGAGCAACGTTGTTTCCCAATTGCAGAAAAAAACTTGGCAGGACTCTCGTGAGAAAAAAAAGAGTCTTGGAGACTCAGAAAACATGGGGTTGAGCGCTGTGGCCGTGGACTTGCGAGAGCTGGAGTGGAATTGTGGGTCTCTCTCTCTCTCTTGGTGTGCATGACGAGCCGCGTTGCTGAGACCGGTGCCGCGCTGCTGGGGCCGGTTCTGCGCCGCGTGTTGTGCTCCTTGGAATTCTCACCTCGATGGCCACGACGATTGTTGTGCGTTGGGGGGGGGGGGGATTTTGTTGTTTCCGAGAGAACGAGCGAGTAAAAGGCAAAGAACATAAATGAAGCCGTGTCCGGCCAGTGGCGTAGCTAGCGAGTGTGCAGGCATTGCAACTGTACCGCGGGGGGCCCATGCCCTCCAGGCTAGGCTACCTTACCCACCGTACCGCAGGCGTCGTCTGTTTCTTCGTCGGTATCGCGTCGCGTGTCAGAGCGTTTCTCACAGACGTCACCAACACCCGCTTGAAATCCAGATAAAAAAAGCCCCAAATCAATGGACGGTTCTTTCAAGCCCTCCCAGTCTCTTCTCCCGAGCACCCCTCCCCCCTCCGCCCCGGGCGTCTGGGCCCTCCCAATCCTCTGGGCCAGCGGGAGATAGAGAAGGGCAACGGGGAGGCATCGCGTTTCACGCCATCGATTTCCTGCGTCGCGAAAGCAGCGATGGCGATGGACGGAGGGGTTTCTGACAAAAAGCAAGCGCCGGCGCGAGCTTCCTACCGAGTGGAGTGGCCACGCGCGCCGTGCGGCAGTCGGTGCAACTTAGGGCCTCCGTCGGTGCTACGGACAGACGCACAGACGTACCAGGGCCCCGTGTGCTTACACTGCTTCGGCCTTGTATTCGTTTTCCACGTTGATTCCGCACTCACTCAGTCCACCCTCCCTGGCTCCTCTAGCCCCCCCCCTCCTCCCGACACCCCCCCCCTCCCGTTTTGTCTGCTTTTCTATGTAAGTGTAATCTCTTGCTGAGCCTGAGAGCTCATTGAAAGAAAATCCTCCGTGCAAAGAGAAGCAAGGGCTTGAGACCAAATGTGTCTATTGATTTGTTAAGTGCTTTGTGCAAACAGGGCCTCCCTAGTCTAACGAAGCTCTCCCCCCCCACACACACACAGTGTCTGCATTCACCCGAATTATCCAAAGGACTTAAATGCGAAAAAAGAGTGCGTCGAGGCAATTTGATGAGTCGGGATGCGGCTTTAATACGTTCGGCCGACTCCAGCCTTGCGCGAGATCAGGGATGCGATGGTGCCTTGACATAGGCTGACACCACTTTGATTTATGCGATATATATATCTCGCCAGTCGCAATAATATATTAAAGCGCTAAGCTTCTTACGCATTGTCTGTCTCGCGCACCGTGACAATGCAATGGGAAAAAGATGCTAAACCCACTGAGCCTTCCGCAATGACGAAGTGTCCTTTGTAGGTGCCAGGCAGTGGCGCAACCTGGCTGCCGTGGGCCTTGGTGCAAGGGATTAAATACTCCCACCCCCCACCAACCCTTTCGCCTTCCCTCCCTCTTCTTAAGCCAGATGGCCCAGTCCCTGTGGCCCCCAGCGCAGTTGCACCGCCTGCACACTCTAAAGCCACACCCACCGGCTCCGGGGGCCCGTATTGAGACGCACTCATGAAAAGCGTCGCCTCATCAATTTGATCCCGACCCTGACGACCTGCCGTATACTTGGAGTTTGCGCGTCTCTCCCCGTGGTCACGTGGAATTTTCTCCGGGTCCTCCGGTTTTTCCCCTCCGCATTGGAAACACGCGTTTAGATTATTTGCCCGCTACAATTTCCCAACGTGATAAGCCACTTTCGTTGAGCTATCATCCGTGGCCAGGTCGCTTCTGAAAAAGAGTTACACAACTCGGTGGGCTGTTTTTTTGTTTTCATCCCTCGGCGCCGTGCGACGGCGTAGGCTTGCGCGTTCGCGGGCGCACCCTCCGGTACCCGTTGGGTCGTGCCCCGGCGCGTGATCCGACACGTGCCTTCTTCATCGCGAGCTGCATCGCCACCGGAACGTGGGACATCGCGCAGAACAACGGCGCGGGTTCAACTTGCGAAAACTCGCCGAAAAAGCCGGCAGCTCCATCGAGCCGGCTCGCACGTTGCTCATTCGCAAGGACCCTCCGTGCCCTCTAGTGGGCACGGTTAGGAGCGACAATCAACGTTTCGGACACATTTGGCCTCGACGCTGGCACGCAGAGTGGGCCCTTCATCGTATGCCGCTGTATCTCTCGTGGATTATCAGGTGCTGCGACATCCTCTCCGAAGGTCCGTCATATTACATACGACCTTGTTCCCGCACGGCGGTATCGCAAGAGTAAGGGGGTGAAGTTTTAAACCTGCTGGATCATGCGCCTGGTGGTGCAGCAAGGGTTGGTGGATCACGCAGAGATTTGTGAAACTCCCAAATCCCCCCGGGGTGTGAGGTGGTCATAAAAGGGAAGGGTGGGGGGGGGGGGGGTTTGCGCGAACACAACGTGTGGGGTTGTTTTCCCCTTTTGTTTGTGTCTTTCTCCAGGTACTGTAATCCAGTCTCCCACCCGTGCCAACATCGCGTTATATTTAAAACATTAAGAGGAATATTGCTTCCCAGCGCACGGCCTCTGATAAGAGAGAAAAAAAAACTGTCTTGACAGTCAGCGAGGCTTTCCCAGACAAATAAATTACATAAATAATAAATGATATTCATTATTAATTGGAGGCGTTGAAGAATTGACCCGGCTGACTTTGGCCTTTTTAGACAAAATCTTTTGGACTTTATAAGGAGGGGCTGTTTATTTTCGACTTCACCGTTGCATCTCTCCAGCCGGGCTCAGGAAACCGATGTTCTTGGGGGAGGGGGGGGGGAGATCACCTTCCCTCCCCGGGCTCCTTTCCAGGAGACCTCCTCTTGACAGGATGTCTCTGTCGCTGTCAGGCCATCGCAACGTTTGCGATGTTTAATCTCACAGCCGCTTAATAATGAAAGAGGTGGGGAGGAGAGGGTGGAGGAAGAGAGCCGAGCCCTCTCGACTGGAGGTGAGCGGAGAGTCTGGGGGGGGGGGTGTACGCCGCTCACGTGTCAAATCGTCTTATGGACGACACGCGTGACGGCTGCCATCGGCGGCCGTGTACCCGTCGGGGATGTCCGTAACGTGCGCCGTTCGTGCCGTGAGCAGGAAGACGCAGCCCTCCTGCCGTGTCTGACATAGTCGTTGTCTCCGTCAACCACAGTGGTGTCACGACGGCCAGCAACGTGCTGGACCTGTATGTATGTATGTAGAACTTCTTTCGCGCCATACGTACGTAGGCAACCGTGCACATCGGAGGTGCGGGGGAAGGACAACATGCTAAGCGCAAAAAGCAATTCTAAAGAAATTAGTTTTCAACCCAGGTGATTTACAAGTGCGTAGCTCCAGCGGCTTCCTACAGTGAGGGAAAAAAGTATTTGGTCTCCTGCTGATTTTGTACGTTTGCCCACTGACAAAGAAATGATCAGTCTATAATTTTAATGGTAGGTTTATTTGAACAGTGAGAGGCAGAATAACAACAAAAAATCCAGAAAAACGCATGTCAAAAATGTTATAAATTGATTTGCATTTTAATGAGGGAAATAAGTATTTGAGCCCTCTGCAAAACATAACTTAGTACTTGGTGGCAAAACCCTTGTTGGCAATCACAGAGGTCAGACGTTTCTTGTAGTTGGCCACCAGGTTTGCACACATCTCAGGAGGGATTTTGTCCCACTCCTCTTTGCAGATCTTCTCCAAGTCATTAAGGTTTCGAGGCTGACGTTTGGCAACTCGAACCTTCAGCTCCCTCCACAGATTTTCTATGGGATTAAGGTCTGGAGACTGGCTAGGCCACTCCAGGACCTTAATGTGCTTCTTCTTCAGCCACTCCTTTGTTGCCTTGGCCGTGTGTTTTGGGTCATTGTCATGTTGGAATACCCATCCACGACCCATTTTCAATGCCCTGGCTGAGGGAAGGAGGTTCTCACCCAAGATTTGACGGTACATGGCCCCGTCCATCGTCCCTTTGATGCGGTGAAGTTGTCCTGTCCCTTTAGCAGAAACACACCCCAAAGCATAATGTTTCCACCTCCATGTTTGACGGTGGGGATGGTGTTCTTGGGGTCATAGGCAGCATTCCTCCTCCTCCTCCAAACACGGCGAGTTGAGTTGATACCAAAGAGCTCCATTTTGGTCTCATCTGACCACAACACTTTCACCCAGTTGTCCTCTGAATCATTCAGATGTTCATTGGCAATCTTCAGACGGGCATGTATATGTGCTTTCTTGAGCAGGGGGACCTTGCGGGCGCTGCAGGATTTCAGTCCTTCACGGCGTAGTGTGTTACCAACTGTTTTCTTGGTGACTATGGTCCCAGCTGCCTTGAGATCATTGACAAGATCCTCCCGTGTAGTTCTGGGCTGATTCCTCACCGTTCTCATGATCATTGCAACTCCACGAGGTGAGATCTTGTATGGAGCCCCAGGCTGAGGGAGATTGACAGTTCTTTTGTGTTTCTTCCATTTGCGAATAATCGCACCAACTGTTGTCACCTTCTCACCAAGCTCCTTGGCGATGGTCTTGTAGCCCATTCCAGCCTTGTGAAGGTCTATAATCTTGTCCCTGACATCCTTGGAGAGCTCTTTGGTCTTGGCCATGGTGGAGAGTTTGGAATCTGATTGATTGATTGCTTCTGTGAACAGGTGTCTTTTATACAGGTAACAAGCTGAGATTAGGAGCACTCCCTTTAAGAGTGTGCTCCTAATCTCAGCTCATTACCTGTATAAAAGACACCTGGGAACCAGAAACCTTTCTGATTGAGAGGGGGTCAAATACTTATTTCCCTCATTAAAATGCAAATCAATTTATAACATTTTTGACATGCGTTTTTCGGGATGTTTTGTTGTTATTCTGTCTCTCACTGTTCAAATAAACCTACCGTTAAAATTATAGACTGATCATTTCTTTGTCAGTGGGCAAACGTACAAAATCATCAGGGGATCAAATACTTTTTTCCCTCACTGTAATATCGGAAGGAAGAGCGTTCCAGACGGCAGCAGAAGCACACCTGAACTCGCGCGATGCGGCGACCGTCCTTGTTCGATGGTTAGACAAAAGCTGCGAGGATGACCAGAGTTCGCGTGAAGCTTTATGTTCGTTGACGAGATCGCCGAGGTAATGTGGTTCGTTTGTGGCAAGCGCCTCGTGTGTGGAATGAGTGCGACCGGCCCGGAAGTCGCCGGTTCGATTTTACCTCCCAGGCGCGGCAGCTGAAACGATGGCGCGAGCTTCTTCAATTGCCCCCACCAAACCACAGGTCGTCGATCGGCAGGTGGTGGGGTAAAGCGTGGGTACTCACACCTCTTATAGGATGCCTGGCCAGTGTGGAAGAGGAGGCCAAAGTACCCGCTAAGGGGGCACTGTCGTGGAGGCCCGTCCACCAGCAGCAATGGGATTGCACGGCTGCACCTTTACATTTCCATCAGTAAACAGCAGCTATTACCCATCCACTGCTGGATGAAGGTCTCCTCAGGCTGTCGCCACCCTCCCCCACGATCCTGCGATGCTGCCGATTGATCTCACTCGCGCTCACGAACCGATCGCCTCGCTCCTTTTCCACTGTGGACGTACTCTGGAGTCTAATCAAGTCCACAAATAAACACGCACGCACGCTGACGATCATGATAATGATGATGTTGTTGATGGGCGTGCACCTGCAGGGTTAGTCCCGAGTGCCGCTCCGTGTGTACGCACCGCATGTGTTTGGGGGGTGCGCGTGCGATGTTCCACTGCACACGTGTTCAAGGTGAGCGTGCGTGTTGTGTGCAATGCTGCGTGTGCTTGTGTTTAATTGATGTAGCGATGCAGGCCACTTTGTTGAGCTATCACTTGTGACCGGGTTGCTTCTGAAGAATACGTGAATACCTCAGTGGCCTTTGCCTGCTCGGATGGGGATGGTTTAGTGTTTTGTTTCTACGTGTGTGGGTGATTTGTTTAGCTTTCTTGCACTTTGGACTCCTATCGTGCTTTGGTAATGTTTGTTGTTGTAACGTCCTCATCTGCCCCGACTGGACGTCTGTGAAGAAGAGCTTTATAGCTTATTGGATTCCTCCTGCAGTGGAAATAATGATTCTGATTTTGATCGTTGCGTGCCCACAGGCCCGCCAAGGGGGAATCGCTGTCACTGTCGCAAATCAAACACGGCGATACGTCTCAATTCGCCATCTCAATCATCGAGTCGGTCGGAGCGCTGGCCCTCGTTATTAGGCAGGCGATATTTTTAAACGTGTCACCCGGGGAAAGATGGATATTTTGCGGGGCCCTAATTAATATGCCTAATGCACGAATACGCCGTGGCAAATCAATACCGGAGGTGGCCGTGTGGGACGGATCTGTTGATTTGTTTTCTCACGATGACCTGGCCACGATGAAGTCACCTTGTGTGCCGCCCGGGTTATCTGCTCCGCGCGTCTTGTCAGGTGCCATTGGCGTGTGTGTACGTGTGCGCGCACGAACCTGACAACCCGAGTTCGATTCCCGCTCACGGCCACCAGCACCAGTGATAATTATATGCACCGGTCCTGGGCCTCCCCTAGATCGACTCAGCCTTAACTGAGTACCTAGTGCGGTCTGTAAACATCGCTGGCGGCTCGGTGTTGATCACCCACCTCCTCGTGTACCGTGCCGGACATCACAAGTGCTTGGTGACAGCACTTGCCCCAACAGTCTGTTAAGGCTACGTAGGGGACCTTTGTCTTTGTACGTGCGTGAGCTGGAAGGCTCGTGCCTGCATATCAAGGCAACCCACGACCGCCGCTCACATATTTGCAGTGCAGAGCGGCTCTCTCCGAACCTCCGAGCGGAGGCTGCGGTAATCCCCCTCATTCGCGGGCGTGGGATGTTGTAAACGGTGGAAGTGGGCCTGCGGCTTAATCTCAGCGAGCCGAAACACCCCAGAATCGGAATCTTTATTGACCCTGGAGAAATCCGATGAGCTATGAAGCTCTTTTCCACATGTCCAGTCGGGGCGGCTCAGAAAGATACGACAACAAACAATGCGACAAAAACGATAGGAGGGCAAAGTATAGGCAAGGTAAACAAATCACTAAAATCAAGGCCCTTTAGGGAGGTCGAGACTCGGAACTGAATGCAGCCATTGTACTAAATCTCACCCATTTCCCACCACGAGCGCAGTGCCAGGCAGTTAAAACGCAGCAACTTGGTAGAGTGGGAGCACAGGTGGTGCCTCTCAATCAGTAGCCCCATGACAACCGGGCCAGTACTGTGACTTCCTGCCAGCGAGCCTTCCACACTTCACGTTGGCCTCAAAGTGTGCCGCGCCTGGCACAAGCGCTGTGTTGATGCCACTGCCACTTAGTGACGAATGGCGGCCGTTGTCGTTGTGTATTCATGTCGGGAGGGGTAGCGCTACAAACTCGGCGACCAGAAATTGATTACCGGCCACTGCTACCATCGGTGGCTTTTACCCGTATCCGGTCCTGGACTTCCCTTGGATAGACGCACCATTAAATTAACACTTGGTACGGTTTGTAGACATCAATAATGGGGAGACAAAGGCGGCCGGGGGACGTTCTGGCCACACCACCCCCTCGTGCTCTGTGACGACCTCGCAAAGGTGCTCTCTAACAGCACTTGCCCCAACAGTTTGTTAAGAGCTATACGGGGTGTCTTTGTACGTCTGTAGTGACATTGAATCAGTCACTGTAGCGTGTAGCGTGTGGCGCTGGGAAATTGGTAGGCAATGGAATTAGGGGTAGCAGCCCGCTCTACCAGTTGGACCCATGGGCCACGCCCGGAGCCTTCTGGGGGGATCCAGAAGGGTACGTGGCCGAGGGCGGAGCCTGGCCACGCTGGGGAGAATAAAAGGCGAGCTCCGACTCACAGTCGGGGCTGCTGCCATTGGGAATGGAACTCGTCATGCTGCTGTCGTCGTGGTCTTCGCCACTTCAAGCTGTGGGTCTGGGAGTATGTTGGCTGTCCCGACCCGGTATGGAGTTATCCCCTATAGCTGTGAGAGCTGGAGGGATAACGCCTCTTACTAGTGTCTCTGAATTAGTACACTGCACGTGTATGCGCTCACTAACATCACTTGTCTCAATAGCCTCTGTAGGCTACACGTTGGGGGGTGGGGGGGTGGGGGGGGCGGGCGGTATGGATCTTTGCTCTGGCTCCGTGGCTGGCAGCTCCCCTGGCTCAGTGGCCACCACAGAGCGGTGGCCTCCGCTGGTGGAGCGGCAGTGGATGCTCGGGTTGCCACACCCGTGTCCCGGCTATCCCAGCATCGTCCTCATATTCAGGCAGCTGTCATCCTAGGGACATTAATTTCCCCGGTTATTGTCAGAGTCGCACAGTAACCCACCACTCGGGCCCATGCATTCGCGCGCCATTCTCACCTCTTCTGCGATCGGGACACCCTGTGATGACCGACTGGACATCTGTGACGAAGAGCTTCGTTGCTCATTGGATTCCTCCTGCAGTCTCAATAAAGATTGTGATCAAATATTGTGACCGTGGGGGATGTTCATCTCTTGCACCACCTCCTCCGCGGAGGTGTTGCAGGCCGCGGGCAGGGAGGTCGATCGCCCTTCGTGCCGACCATGAATCGCACCCCGTTCTCTTGCCAGTATCTCCAGGCAGGCACGGTGGCATTTGGCCGAACTCGCCAGGCCAGCTTACTGCCACAGAAATTCGCCATTTGTATTCAAATTTAGATTAGTTATCACAGGGTTTTTTTTTTCTTCCTAATTTGAGAAAACCGTTGATTACGCCTGTGCCAAAATGTTGACATTTAATTTTCATCTTCGTTGTTTTGCAAAAAAAATAGAAATACATGCTGTTTGCGCAATTACGTCATATTTTCCCACCACCACTGTTATTGGCTTCCATGTGCGCTCAAGCGTGGAAGTCGAAACAATGGTGCAAGTTGCCTTAATTCCCCCCACCGACCCCCCACCACCCCCACCCACCCAGGAGGATGAATGGGTTCACCGAACATTTCCATCAAAAAGGGACTTGCCCCACGATCGCCAATTCCAGTATTTCCCGATTGAATCCACGTTCCTCCTCCTCCTCCCACAGAGCATTCTCTTGCGGACGTTGCAACCGCCCATCCAAATTTGGTTGGAGAGGTGGGAGCACCCACACTTTAGGCCACCTCTCCACATCTGGGCATCGATGTGTCGAGATGTTAGCGCTCGATGCGCGGGTCTGTTGAGACGCCGCTGCCCCCGCCGGTGTAGCCCTCGGCGCACTGGACTGGCAGTCCAGAGGTCCCCGGTTCATTTCTATCTCCCGGCCGTGGCAGTTGAAACGATGGGGCCAGGGTTCTTAAATCCACCGTTCTCACCGCCTGTGTCCACTAAGCGGTGTAAATGAGTTCACCACAATAAGTCGATCAGCAGGGTTGTGTGGCGGGGTAAAGTGTGGGTACTCAACACCTCTCAAGGTCGCTCTCTGACCCCTCACCCTCCCCCCGCCATTCCTCACCGTAGAGGGCAGAAGCTTTTGGCCAATGTGGAAGAGCCGGCTAACGTACCCTCGACGGCGGTTTCTGGAACTTCCTTAGCAGGGGATGTGAGCAAGTAATTTGGGGGCTGCATCTCTACCGCGTTTGGCTGGGGACTGTCCCCGCCCTATCGAGCGGAGGATTCGCCCTGCCATGTCGTTTTTTTTTATTTCACGTTGGCGGTGATGCAGAAGCAACAGATTTGTGAGATTTCTGATTTGTTTTCATCATAATTAGCGGTAGTTATCCTGTGTTTCAGTTGTCACTTTAATTTCATTTTTATTGTTTTATCCATTGAAACTTTGTCTCCCAAAACGCAATACCCCCCCCCCCCTCAGCCCCCCCCTCCCCCGCAGGCCATATCACTTGATGAATACTGAGCCCATTTTCCGAGAACTGCGGAATTTCTTATCCGTTCATTGTCTTTCCGAGCATGTACTGGGTGGGTGCATTCTGCAGCAACAGGCGAGAGAAATCTTCAAACTATGCCGGGCGCAGCTCGCGCCTGCCCGCCCGCAGGTCCCTCCGAGATTACCCCTCGCTTTAATGACGCCTGCTTCATCACGTAGGTCATACTACTGTGGGCCAGAGGAGCAAGAGAGAGAGAGCGACAGAGAAACAGACGAGAGAAAGGGGAAGTGGGAAGGGAGAGGTGGGAGTTGTGGTGCGGTGGGTGGTGGTGGGGGAGGCGGCCGCAGTGAATGGCGCACGAGCCTGGAGGAGTATACAGAAGACGATTGGCATATTTGCGGGATGAGTACCCATCTCCCGCGGACTCTTCACCATGCCGACAGCGCTAGGGTTTCATGCCTTGTTGAATATTGCCTGCCGAAGCATGGCGGGTGTACACAGCTGTACGCAGCATAACGACCCCGCTCTCCTCGCATTGTGTGTGTCACACGGATGCTTGACCGCGTGCAACGGAACGCGCGCTGGACTTGCAATCCGGAGGTCGACGGTTCGATTCCGTCCCCTGCGGCGTTAATGGCTTCACCGCAGCGAGTCGATCGGCGGGTCGCGCGCAGTGGGGGAGAAGCGTGGGTACGCTCCCACTTATTCCAAGACGTCTGGCCAGTGTGGAAGGGGGACAGGGCTCTCAAAAACACCTCCGGTGGAAGCCCTTCCGCCAGCAGTGTCGTGAGCAGCTAATCGCGGGGCTGTACCTTGGACGTTGTGCACGCGCTGCTTGTGACCAGCGCGATCCGTTGTCGTTGCGCCGTGGTTCTACGTTGCCCTCCCGCCCCCCCCATTCTGTGCTCCCCGCCAGTGGCGTAGCACGTTCGACACGGGCCCCCCGTGCCGGGTTTAAAAACGGGGCCCAATGTAGCCCAGCACCCGGGGCCCCCCGAGGACCCATGGTCCCCAGTGCGGTTGCGCCACCTGCGAACGCTCCACAGCTACGCCGCTGCTCCCTTCCGCCGAGCCGCACTGCCCGGTGTGGGGAAGCACGGTCAAATAAGCCCCAACGACCCGCACGGCGTGGGGAGGCCCTCATCCAGCAGTGGATTAGCAGAGAGAGCCGTACGTGTACACGTGTACAACGGCGGTTTCTATTATTATTTTAGATGTTTGCAGGTAAGGCCCACTGAGCTAGAGAGCTCGTTTTCAGAAGTGACCTGGCCACAAATGATCGCTCGACGAACTGGCGTATCACGTGGAAATTTATAGCAGCCAAATACTCTGAACGCATGTCGATTTTCAATGTGGAGGGAGAGAGAGAGAGAGAGACATGCAAACTCAAAATATACAGGCATCAGGGTCGGGATCAAACCCACAACCTCCTGCATACCAGGGGAGGGAGTTAACATCTCGCCAGCGCGGTACCCCACCGGTTGCTTTGTGGAGAGGCTGGCTCCCTCCACGGTAATGCAGAATGTACAGCGCTGACTTCGAGTGAAGGGCAATACACAATGACGAGCACTATCACGTGCGTGTGTCCGACGAGAAACACGTTGACGTGTTGACTTTGACACGGACATGCTGTCTGTGACGCGCGTGTGAGTCAGCGCGAGTTCACGCATATGTCGCGGGGCTACGCGTGTTCACGATTGCGTGCCGTCAGGGGCAGCAGCGCAACCTGAATCTCACTGGGGAGACAAAGGCGGCCGGGCGTGGTGCTGGCCACACACCCCCTAGTGTGCCGTCCCCGGCCTTCACAGGTGATACTCACTAACAGCACTTGCCCCAACAGTTTGTTAAGGCTATACGGGGGATATATTCGTTGGGTCTTTCGGTAAAGTCACGTAGAAAGGTTCAAAGAAATAACAAAATAACCAAAAACTACAGTGTAGTTTTACGAATGTGAATTCCCGCAGTCACGAAAGCTTTAAGTCAAGATGTATACGGGAGATTTTTGCTGCCATTTTGTCGGCAGTTACTTAGCATAATAAAACTGTGAAAAGAGGAGAGAAGTACATGTTCTGTGAACGTCGTCGTCGTCGTCATCATCTCTCTGTATTATTGATCACGTGCCTTTTACGCCAGAGGCAAGACAGCGTCTCCGCTTAGGCTGACGAGTCTTTTCAGAAAACGAGCATGAAGTGCTCGTAATGTAACAACGTCACATACGCACATCCACACCAAGGCACACAAACATACCTCTTTTAGGCTCAACAGACTGATGGGATAAACGCTGTTAGCGAGCTCCTATTAAGGCTGGCGCGGCACACGATGGTGTGGGTGGAAAGCACCTCGCCCGACCACCTTTGTCTCCCGAGCCAGGTGCTGATGTGAGGCTGAGTCGACGAACCGGTGTTGGCCGTGAGCGGGAATCGAACTCGGGTCCGCTGTGTTTGGAGCGCAGTGCGATAACCACTGCGCTGCCACTCTCCCAGTCAAAGCACGCACTCACATGCACACGGACGACACGCGGACACATGCACACACGCCAAAATATACACAGACAATGCATGTGCACGCTGAGATGTGGCCATGGCTGAAATGATCCGTTTTAATGCATTCCGATGGGTTTTTTTCCCTGTGCTAATTGCGTGCGGTGCATGTATTTTCTTACCCACACTACCACCCTACTCCCAGCAGCATCACCACCAGACTACTCCCACCAGCATCACCACCGCCAACACCACCACTACCCTCCTCTCACCACCGTCCCCCTCCCCACGAACTCACTGGGGTCCCTTGCACTTAAGCGGGCACGCATGATGCAGCTCGCAAGCATTGAATTAACTCCGGGGTCTCGGAGGCTGCCTCCCACGCCCCATTTACAGAATACTAATGCGTCTTGGTGTATGATTTGCTCACGCCTGCACAAAGTACATATTATCGCAAACATTTAAACGGACGCTAAATATTTCGTCATAATTATCACCGCGCGCGTCTGTGGCGCGTCGCCTCCACGCTCCGGTGCCGCGTCACATTCTGGCGACGGTCCCTTGACAGACGCACGGACGGACGGACGGACAAATGAACGAGCGCTGGCTTTGTCGGCACTCCGAGTCATCACTCCCCGCTCTCCCTCTTAAAACTTAGGCAGCTATTAGTGCTCACTGTGTGTCCATTAACGTTCATTAAAATGCAGGAAGGTCACTTCGAGTGTGTGTGTGTGTACATAACTTTATACATAGCACTGCGCATGAGCCGGTGTGGGTATTTTAATTCACGCGATTTTACCCGCTTAGGTTTCCGCGGTCGTGCCGTACGACTCTGCGGTGCGTCTTGGGGTTGAGCCGCGCATTGTTCGGCTCGGTGTCTGACGTTTTGCTCCACGTGCCGTGAGAGCTTCTGTACAAGAAAAAAAAACAACAACAAAAAACGCACGCCCTGAACACATCAAATTTGTTCCCACACTTATTTCGGCTCAATTTCAGCTCCTGGTTAAAGTTCTGGCCAATGCGCCGAGTGGCGCTCAGCGCAACCCAAAGATGCGCCACCTTCGGAGAGCTACGTACGAACGCGATGAAAGGGGTTAAAATGAGACGTTGGAAAAGGGTTCACCAACCTCACGCTCGGCTCATTGTGAATCCTCGTCATTACCTACTCATCGCATTACCGAATAAGTGCGTCGATGTCGGGGGGTCGTGGGGGCGAGGAATGAAACAATAAGTGCTGCCGGTTGCACAGTCTTTACACGGTTGCCCATCACGCCGCTATTCCGTTCCTGACGAAGCTCCCGGCGCGTCGAGGGAAACGTCGGACGTCGTGCGGAACGACTCGCGGTGCGGCCCGACCACGCGCGCCGTGCCGCTCGCCTCGCTCTAGCACCTCTGCGACCGCCCGGGCACGTGGAACTTTGCGCACCGGCGGGCAAGGTGCGTCCCTGTGGCACGCAACGCCTGCCGTTGGCGTTACCACGGGGAGGCGTCGGACGCAGAAGTGAGTACAGAGAATAGTTGGCCAGGATGACGGACGCCTCGATTTCATGGCCACCAAGTACCAGGCTTTGCCAGGTAACCAAGCGTAGGAACAGCGTAGTTTAGGCCGAGGAACAGCAGCAGGGCGCCGGTCTGTGTCCCCTCGTTCCGGCAGTCACAATGCTCCATAGGTTGCGCCCCTCTGCTCTGTCTGGCCTGCCGCCGCCGTCCCCCCCACTTGCTTCTGGCAGCCGCAGTGAGTGGGGATCGGAACGCGACCCTCACTAACGGGTGACCGAATAGCTGTGGTGATCCCGTTCATCGCGCTGGGTGGACAGAGGCAGTGGCGGAGGATTTGAGAAACTTGCACCATTAGTTCAACCGCCGCACTGCGAGACAATCACAGTTTAAACATCCCACAGAATTGTATGAGCAGTGTAATTATCTTTGTTTTTTGTTTTACTTTACACTCAACATGAAAATTGTCTCGTCAATACTTCACCGTCAGCGTCTATACAGCTTACAGCGTTCTCAAACAGCAAGGGAAACGATGATAGCGTTGAGCACGTGAGGCTCTGTGGCCAGAGGAGGTGCCCGCTTCTTGCTGGCGAACAGCGGCGGCTGTTGTCGCGCACGCGAGCGCAAAGCGCACCTAGCCTGGCACGGCCACCGCGGTCACGTCGCCGTCACTTAGTGGCGGCTGCGGCGGCGGTGTCGCGCTATGTTTGCCGAGCACGTCGGAGGCGAGCGGCCTGTGGTGGGGCAGGTGGGAAGGGGGGGGGGCGGTGGAGGGGGGGTGCGTAGCTGCGTTATGAATGTGGTGCCGTACAGACAGACGTCGACATCCCCCCTGTGTACGCCAAGACGAGTTATTCTGCGCCGAGGCAACTTCTGTTTGAATTACTGTGTCTGCCCGTAATGAAAACGGAGCAACACAGAACATACAAATAAAATCTTCCATTGATTTTTCTTTCATGTTTTTTTTTTACCTTCTCATTTCCCCTCTCCCCCACCCCCAGCTCCCCCCCCCCCCCTGCCCCTCCACTACCCAACTCATTTCAGACGTGAATTTTACCAACTTCCAGAGACCGGCGTTGAATACGGGGGTGGGGTCAGGGGCGTTGGGGGGTAGAATTGATGTCGTGTTGGTGCTGCGGAGAAAGCGTATTTGGGTGTTGGGGGAGGGTCGTCGGGAAGGGTGTGTGGAGGTTCTGGTTGCTCTCCCTGAGCGAGGGATTGAATTCCAGGCGATTGCACTGCAGGGCCAAACGCTTGTAATGAGGCAGACGAGGAACCGCTAACGAGCGCCGCGATGGCCAAGGACGGCCGCTAATGATGCTAATAACCCTCTCTTCGCTGCCTGAAATCCTGTCGCCACTTTTAGCCATCCCTGGTGCTCACCAGAACAAAAAAAAAAAAGCCTTTTTTCTTGAGTCGACCATCACCCTATAAAAATCTTTTTAAATAAAAAAGGATCTCTGATTTCAATCGCTACATCGTGGGCTCGCGGGAGGTGGTGGCGGCTCAGGGGGGAGGTCCTTCATGCAGCAGTGGAATGACCACGGCTGGTGATGATTTGACTGACCGAACTTTAAGCTCAAGTGAAGCATCAGCCAACTGGGGCGGTCTGCAGTAATGCTGGCGTAAGCGGAATCAACGCGACGTTTGTTAAACGTTCATCTTGTCGTGCATTCTTTATGTCCGCTTGTTAACGCAGGCAAGCCTCCGTGTTGCGAGCGGTACGATTGGGTTAAACGTTCTCCCTCTCCCCAGAAAGCATCGTCACGCCGAGCTGAGCCCAGCAGAAATTGCCTCTGTGCCGTCAGCTGGTTTGCAAAATTCTAAAAGAAGCCCTCTCTCATCTTGGTTTGTTTATGTGCGTGTTTAGGGACATCTTGCAACTTGCATAACAAAAGCCGGCATGCGCAATTGTTATTATTAATGATTACTCTTGTTTACCCAGGAATGGCTCACCGAGTCTCAAGACTATTATTCGGGAAGTTCCTGCCAACTCTTTGGAGTAGGGGACGATGTTGGCCTTTCTTGCACAAGCGTTACTTCCACTCCACCCTGCCGCTACCCCACGCTAGACCCCACTCCACCCTGCCGCCACCCCACGCTAGACCCCGCTCCACCCTGCCGCCACCCCACGCCAGACCCCCGCTCCACCCTGCCTCCACCCCACGCTAGACCCCGCTCCACCCTGCCGCCACCCCACGCTAGACCCCGCTCCACCCTGCCGCCACCCCACGCTAGACCCCGCTCCACCCTGCCGCCACCCCACGCCAGACCCCCGCTCCACCCTGCCTCCACCCCACGCTAGACCCCGCTCCACCCTGCCGCCACCCCCCACGCTAGACCCCGCTCCACCCTGCCGCCACCCCACGCCAGACCCCCGCTCCACCCTGCCTCCACCCCACGCTAGACCCCGCTCCACCCTGCCGCCACCCCACGCTAGACCCCGCTCCACCCTGCCGCCACCCCACGCCAGACCCCCGCTCCACCCTGCCTCCACCCCACGCTAGACCCCGCTCCACCCTGCCGCCACCCCCCACGCTAGACCCCACTCCACCCTGCCGCCACTCCACGCCAGACCGTGTGACGTAACATCAGCATCCTTCTGCTCCTGTCCCGCGCACCTCTCCACTCTGCAATTCTCTCCCATCACCGTTGTCTTTTATGAAGTTTTGTAACCTCGCCCAATTCAATACATGTAGAATTTTCTGATATTTTTGGTTGAGGCCATTGGGTCCCACGTTGTTGGGAACGGCTCTCGCTGTCCGAGTTTTTGACTGTGTTGGGAACAGCTCCCGCTGTCCGTGTCGTCTCATTGGCGCACAAAGCAACATCCTGCGACACGGGTGCTACTCGCTAACAGCACTTGCCCCAACAGCCTGCAGAAGCTACACGGGGGGGGGGGGTGTCTTTGCTTTCGTATTTTTTTTAGGAGCCTCAATCGGTGCTTGTGAGTGGAGATGAAACAAACCCTCTCGCGTTACCTACACAGGTACCCTTTCATCAATCTGGATTTCATATTTCTCCGACGATGCCATTTGCGACAAATGGTACCCGTATCACACGCGCCCACCAGCCACCCCGAGTATCACGCCGAAGGTCAGGTTGGCACCGAAAGGTCGAGCACCCAATTCCATCGTTATTTGACGAGCGCTCCTATTCCCACTCGGGGTTTTGTCTTCGTTTTTTTTTGTCTTTTCGCGTCTTGCCATGCGTACGCTCGCGCGTTCTCTTCGCCTCGTGTACGTCGGCGTAATTTCCCTTAGTGAGACGTTCCAACTGTTCATTGCCTACTCTGGGTCCGAGTGGAAAATTGGGGCTCTTTCTCCGCAAGGAAAAAAATGCCATCGTTTTCGAGTGACCATCGCGCCGTCTCTCCGCGATGCCGAGCGATGGTTTAAAAAGCGCCTCCGTCTGTCTGCAACTTGGTGGGGGTGGAAAAAATATCGCGATGCCACCCCCCGTCGCCGCCGTCTCAACCCACGCCGCTGCTTCCACATCCAAAATCCGCCGTCCCCCCCCCACCACCCCCCACCATACCGACCATCACGCGGTAAAGTAGCGGTAGCAGACAGCCAGCTACAGGCTAGGGGCCCAGGGGGTCCGGCTAATGGAGCATGCGACGAGTAGGTGCCAGGCCCGTTAGCGCCACGCTCGCGCTCTGCACTTCCTCGAGCCAGCCCAGCCGGTCAGGCGACCCAATGTCACTCACCGGCTCCTCACATCCCACCTAAGTGTCTTCCTGTATTCTGCGTTTTACCCTCCGTCTTCCACCACTATCCCGCCTCCCTCACTTGCTTGCTCATCTCTGATCTTCCCGGCCGCCCTCTCCACTTGTCCCACTTTGTTGCTCCTCTCTCCACGCTTGCTGCCTTCATTTCGATTCAATTTTTCCCTTTCCTTTGGCCACGTGTGTCCTAAAAAAATAATAATCACCGAAGACTCCTGATATGAGCCGCGGGGAGCGTGCGCGCCAAGGCGCTTACCTGCTCCCCCGCATTCCCCGCGTCGTCCCTGCATCTCCTCGCTCAGCCGGCCGTACTTCGCCCGTGGCTCCTCGGGAGAAACCCGCCTCCCGTGCTCATGGACCCTTCCTGGCTTGGCGCGCCACTTTTTTGAAGGCGCATCGGTTTAAGTCCTCACATTTATTCATCCCAGCTCGAGCGTTACATTTTTAATTCGCGCATTTATTGGTCTCATCCGTCCCCTCTTAAAACACCCTGCGCTTTCGTTTTCCATTTTTTATTTCGCTTTGAGGTGGCGCGCGCGTTTGCGAGTGCGTGTGTGCGGAGAGACGCTCTTCCCCGCCACGTCGCAGGGCTCCTCCGCGTCCGCTCCGTGCCCCGCCGCCGACGGCCGTGCCGCGACGGAACACGAGCCGCTCGCTTCTGGCGACATGACAAACCAAAAAAAAACGAGGAATCCCAAAAGAAATCACGCACCCGCGTGGAGCCTGTGGCGCTTTCCACCTGATGTGTGCGTTAACCTCGGGAAGTGCGCAGTGAGCGTTGCGGGAGACGATGGGTGGCGCGGTGTTGGATGAACGCGACGCATCGTGTCCGCAGATTCTGTGCGACCCTTTGATCGTTGGGGCCGGTCATCTACAGATTTTGGTCGCGCGTGGCAACACAACCCCTTAGACCAGAATGCCGTTGATATTTGATCCCCTTCATGAGCATTTTCGTGACCCCCATGTAAGAGACAGATGGACGCACAGACGGAGCTTAATGCATTTGCGTTTTCAACCTTATTTATAAAGTGTACAAAAAAGGATCATTAAATAATCACGTTGACATCGTTAGAAATATTTCAGGTTTTAACTTAGCCAGAGGATCAATTATCGTGTGTGGGTGAAAATTTTCTCCCTTCTAATTAAAAAAAAATCAAAAGCCAAATTGCAAATGTAATTAGACGTTTTCTCAGTGCCATTTAATTAGTCTGATGTCTTTCCGTGAAGGAAACACCTAAGTGAAAGATATATTTTTGGGTATTTTTGTATCCCTTGATATATTTTACCTGGGGCAATGTCACTTCTGTGCGCTATCAAGCACGGCGCGTAATTAAAACGAGCAGCGGAATTTGAATGAGGACACAAAAAAGGAGTGCTTTGCTGATCTCCGCACGACCTCTTGTGCGTTAAACTCGGAGGCTACGTCTACAGAGGGCAGATTCCAGCGGAGCTCATCAGCGCACACCCAGACGTGCTATAGGGGAAATATCCTCTATTCTCACTTAAATTATTCATAAATTAAAGCATTCGCAATTTACATTTTCACCATAGAGCGGTGGTGGTGTATGTGTTATGTGTTCCGGTGTGGCTTTGTCAAGTCGAGTAGCAGTCAATTTTATTTCTGCTTGAAACTACGTGTGGCACCTTCCTGCCACAACTACTGCCACTCAAAAGGCGCCATCATCATCACGTGATCACTCATTCACATATGAACAGACCATTCTGTACGATGACAAAAAAAGATATGTACTCATCTTCTTGGTTCTTTCGGTAAAGTCACGTAAAATGGAAATAATAAAATAATAAAAATAAAACATAATACAATAATTCTCACGACGTTTCGGCCACAACGCAAGCAGCCGTCCTCAGGTGACTTTACCGAAAGTACAAAGAAGATGAATCCCTGCAGTCACAAAAGCTTTAAATCGAAAGATATGTACTATCTATAGTTGTTTAAAATATAAAATGAAAAGCCAGTTGTGACTTTTAGCGACCGACGTTGGATTCCCAGACATGGCTAAGAGTAGTGGAAGTGATGTCTGGACGTGTTCTCACCCCACTGCCCCCACCATCACTAAACTCGGACTCAGCAGCATTTCACTATCGTCATCGTCATAATAATAGTTGACTCGCTTATCCCAGGAAAGCCACACTGAGTTGTAAGACTCTTTTTCAGGAAGGGTCCTGCGTTGGGTTTACCTTTAAGTTGCTTTCAGCCGATGCACAGTGAATGTTTATTGTCCACGTGGGAGGAGACCGGAGCAGCCGGAGAAAGCCCACGCACGTTCAGGCGATGCGTCAACTTGCTGAACAGCATACTCTTAGTTCTTTCGGTAAAGTCACGTAGGTAAAAAATGAAATTAAAATTAATAAAAAAGAAAAACAATAAAATCACGACGTTTCGGAGGCAACACAAGCTTCCGTCTTGTGTTGCCTCCGAAACGTCGTGATTTTTTTTATTTTAATTTCATTTTTTACCTACGTGACTTTACCGAAAGAACTAAGAGTATGAATCCTTGCACTCACGAAAGCTTCAAATCTAGAATTGCTGGACTGCCTTCTGGCGAGCCAGAGCACGGCACCACGACACCTGTGTGTTAGGATGGGGATGGTTGAGTGTTGTATTTGTTTGTGTGTTTGGGTGATTTGTTTACCTTTCTTGTACTTTGCACTCCTGTCATGTGTTTGTGTTGTTGTTGTTGTTGTCGTAACGTTCTTACCCACCCCGACTGGACGTATGTGACAAAGAGCTTCATAGCTCATCACGTTCCTCCACGGTGCCAGATTACAGGCCACATGCATAGCCACCTTCGGTCCAGTGAAGTATGGCCTTGCAACTCGCAAGGCATGCAGAGGGCAGTGATGCATGTGGCCAAATTAATTGGATTTTGCATGATGGTGTGTTTAATGAAATCAATATCAAACGTACATTATCGTTGATAGAGATTACATCACAGCCTTGGCATGGCTTATGGCAATGTGTGTTCCAAAGAGTGGGGAGCGGTAGTGCAACGATTAGCATGCTGCGGTATGAACCCGGCGACCCGAGTTCGATTCCCGCTCACGGCCAAAACCGGTGACGATTATCTGAACCGGTCCTGGGCCTTCCCTAGGTCGGCTCAGCCTCAAATAAGTACCTGGTGCGATGTGTAAACATCGCCACTGGGGAGACAAAGGCGGCCGGACGTGATGTTGGCCACCCACTCCTTCGTGTTCCGTGCCGGCCTTCATAGGTGCTACACGCCAACAGCACTTGCTCCTGCAGTGTGTTAAGGCTATACGGGGGATCTTTGTCTGTGTACGTGCCATGAAGCGTTTGCTACGGATGTGTCGATCGGCACCCTGGATGCCCTTGAGAGCGAGACGTTCCCATTCAAGGGGTATTCCAGGTGCAATGTGTTGCCGAGTTCGTAGCGCGGTGTGCTGGCCGTTACACTACCGCTCCCCACACAAATACAAAAAAAAAGATCCCCCGTATAGCCTGAACAGACTGTTGGAGCAAGTGCTGCACCTATGACGGCCGGAATGGCACACGAGGGAGTGGGTGGCCAGCACAACGCCCGACCGCCTTGTCTTCCCAGTGGCGATATTTACACACCGCACCAGGTACTCATATGAGGCTGAGTCGACCAAAGGGAGGCCCCTGACCGGTTCAGATAATCGTCACCGGTGTTGGCCATGAGCAGGAATCGAACTCGGGTAGTCGGGTATCGTAGCGCAGCGCGCTTAACCGCTACAACTCCCGCTCTCCACACAAATACAGAACACTTACACACACACGCGCATACACACACACGCATATCAAACGCATAATGACACATGTACATACATTTAAAATCCATAACTTACACTGTATGTATTTATACAATGAATATCACACCCAGTCACACACACAACAACAATAATAATACATCTTCATTACGCGAGTGCCGTGTGCGAATGGACGCCTCGGACGCCTCCCGTGCACCCCGCGTTCCATCCCAAGGGATTTTGCAGGTGAATATATTTCAATAAATTAAATCAAAAACAATCTTCCGAATATTCGCAAAGTAGACTGCCCGCCACCCGAGGTTTTTTTCTTTTTTGCCGCGAATATTTTCCTCCCCGTCCTCTCTCTCGATCTTGACGACTTCTTGGCAAAACCCCAAAAAAACTAAAATAAAAAAACTCTAAATAAATCCTGCACCGAGAGGCAAATGTGGTGAAGTGTTCAACCCGTAATTCCTTCATTAGTTTAATAGCGGAGAGTTCCGCCACGAGGTGGATAATTAGCAGAATGGCTGATTAGCAAACAATACGGATGAGAGATCGTGGTTGGGTTTTGTTAACGAGGGCCCTGTTAAGAGGAGAGGCCAAATCGTTAGCGTTACAGATGACTCTGGAGTTTGGCGCGTGCACGCCTCCGTGGGCGCCCACGTGTGTGTGTGTTGTGTGTCTTATGTGTGTGTGTGCGCATGCTGTGTGTGTGTGCCTTGTGTGTGTGTGTCTTGTTGTGGTGTGTGTTGTGGATGTGTTGTGTGTACAGACGGCGCCGCATCAAGAAAGTAAGAGGAAGGGAGGAGAGCAAACGCAGTATTATGTACACACATGAGTGGAGATTAACAGGTCTCTTTGGGGTAATTGGACTTTAAAATGTCAGGCTATTGCTCATAGGTTAAACAAAAAAAAGGGCAGGCTGCAGCCATGTGCAGATTGCTTTCTACAGAAATTAATCTTCTGCCCATTATCACCCTATTTCTGTAGTTTTCGTCTCTCCAGTCTCTCTCCCCCCGCCCCTACCCCTAGTGATGTTATCCTGTTCCGTCCGTCCTCCACCATTATCTACTTATCCGTGGGTTATCTGCCCCTTCGATCACCCCGCATCTTTGTTTTGTTGCCCGTTGACAAGGTGCAACGCCATGGGCACGGCGCGGTTGGGAGCGAAGGGAGGTGGTGTGTGTGTGTGTGTGGGGGGGGCATGTAGCCAGCTGCCCCACCGCCACCTCCCACACTGCCCCCCCCCCATCTGCCGGCGACCCAGCGGTGAGCTCTGGGGAACAATTAATTGGATCATAGGATGACTCGCTCCGGCGCACCGATCATGCAGATCGGAGCTGGCACATTTAAAAGTTATTTGTGGTCGCACGGCGCGGTCGTGATTACGTTTTTTTCGCGAGCGCCCCCCCCCCCCCGCGTTCGTGTTCGCTCCCAGCGTGTTGGCCCTGCCAGCTTCGAACTCTCTATCCTGAAGCCCTCTCGTCGTGGCCACAGCAGCAGACCGCGGACGTTGTCATTTAGCGCCTGAATGTAATTCCCCGACGCTTGAGAATAGAATGATTTGTTGCACAACTCACAAAAACCCGAACTTTTTATATCTCCCGCAGAATAAATTGACAGTTACACCAAATATTTGCACTGGGAGTGGGCGGTCAATCGGTTAGGGCGGACATGTGACGGTCGGATTTGAGACATTGTACTGTGTTTGCTTGAAATGTAGTACGTTTCCAACGGCGGGGAGGGTGCAGGGAGGGATTCCTTCGCTACCCCTTGCCGTTCTCCGTAGGCCTTGCAGTCAGTGACGCCAACCCCACCCCCACCCGCACATGATCACGGGGAGTGCATGTGCGAAGTGCAGCCACGGAGTCGCGTTCTAATAATTAAATAAATATCGCTCCGGGTGTGTTGCAGCGTTGGTCCCAAATTGCCCCGGTTATATTCTTCCGTGGTTGTCAGCCCTGCCAGGCTGACCCCGTGTTCATCTGCACAGCTCGCGGTGTTAACTCACTTTTCTCCACCTCCGCCTGCCACCTCAACACGCTCGCACACTCAGGCACACTTGTGACTCCCTCTGCCCCTCTCTCATCTCCACCTCTCTGTCGCTGCCTTCCCATATCTGTCTGCACCCCCCCCCCCCCTTTACCTAGTGAAACGTGCCTTCAATAAGGTACCAAGAATTATCGTGGCATTTAGACAAAGGAAGGTCGTATTGTTTGCTGCTGTCTGGGCCGAGGGTTTGCCAGCGAGCCGGCATGCGCCACCGCTGTTTTTTTTTTTTGCGCCTCTTCTCTTTAAGACGACGTGTTTTTTTGTTTCCACGCGTGCCGCCGGAAGCCCAATTAAGACCTTGTAATCACACCTGCCTTAACGTGCAGCCTGTAAAGCGATCGTTAGCACGGAAACGAGCGGGCGCAGCGCAACTTAACGCCAGTCCGCATCCTGGCTCGCGTCAACGGCGCTTCCTTCGCTCGCGGGCGGACAGACAGCGCCGGGCGGATTGTGGGTAATCCATCAAGGCAGGGAGCGAAGATTTTCTCCGCGGGTTTTTTCGAAAGGGAATTAACAAATGATTCACCTACGGGCGGCCATTTAAGGCCTGATGATTCGGGGATCAGCTTCTTATGGGAACACTGCGCCTTTTCAGGCGGTTTAAGTTGACTGCCGAGATTTAATTACGTAGCAATTCCACTGTGGAGGAGGTAATCTATTCCCGTTATGCATAGACTGAGCATTTGCTTTATGTTTGAGCCATCGGTGTGATCTTTTCATCCACGAATCGATTGATACGTTAACTCCCTCGCTGCACTGTGGTCCTTTTCAAGTTTCACTGGCGATACAAATTGAAAAGGAAAGGGGGAAAAAAATTGCACGCACACAAACGCATGACAAATACACACACGCGCACGCGCTCACACATGCACGACAACCACATGTCCACACGCACACAAACGCATGACAAACACACACTCGCGGACACACACACACACGCACGTGCGAGCATGCTCCCGTTCAATAGCTCATTTTAATAAGCACACCACGTCCCGCGGCATTTTCATAGCGCGGCATTATATTTTTTTTACTATTTAAATACCCCCGCATAACTGTTGGGATTATTTCATAAGCCCAAGTTGGAGGGCACTCTTGAACAAAGGCCACGCCACACTCTACACACTCCACACACACGAGTTTGGAGTCGACGTTCATCACAATCGTCTCACTCCGCTGCACCGTCCGCAAACGGAGCGATGCGCTTAGATCAGGAGGCGTTCGCGGACGATGAACGAGCGTCTACGTACGTGGGAGGAAACCGGAGCCATACGTGCGAGGGGGCAGCACTCTCTAATGCCTTCGCAGATGGAACAGATGGAGATTAGTCCACATTTGCTGTTCTGCTTGGTCTTGGTGACCCAGGGTATGGCACCCACCTTGCCTCCACGGTGCTAGATTACAGGCCGCGTGCAGCGTAGCCACCGCCGCCCGGCGCATTGCGAACTAACCTCAGAAAGTCTGCAGATGCTGCTGGATAGGCCTGCTAAACATGTTAGAAATATCATGAGATGAATTTCGATTTAAAGCTTTCGTGACTGCAGGGATTCATCTTCTTGGTTCTTTCGGTAAAGTCACGTAGAAGGCAAATAATAAAATAATGAAAATAAAACAATAAAATAATTCTCACGACGTTTCGGCCACAACGCAAGCAGCCGTCCCCAGGTGAAGAACAGGTCTGTTGGGAAGACAGACCTGTTCTTCACATGAGGACGGCTGCTTGCTTCTACGTGACTTTACTGAAAGAACCAAGAAGATCATGAGATGAGTTACTGAGTATTAACTCGTAGGGGCGCCACGGTGGCTAGGAGATGTTAACTACCTCGCCTGGTATACAGGAGGTCGTGGGTTCAATCCCCACCCCGTCCCTGATGCTTGTACCTTTTCAAAGTTTGCATGTTCTTCCCATGTTCGCGTGGATTTTTCTCCGGCCCTCTGGTTTTTCCCTCCACATTTAGAAACATGCGTTTTAGAGTATTTGGCTGCTATCCATTTAAACGTAATAAGCCACTTTTATTTGTGGCCAGGTCGCTTCTGAAAATAACTATATAGCTCAATGGGCCTTATCTGGTAAAATAAAAAATAGTTATTTGTAGATTAGTTTGAATTCAATCAGGATCCTGCTAACACCCGGAATCACGCCGCAAGTCAATTGGTCCCAAGTAGTCAAGGTCAGAGGGGTTTCCTGTTAACCAAGTGAGCATTGAGGCACTGGTGCTAACCTCGCATTTACAGCCCCTGAGCCAGTTGTGGAAATTTTGCATTCTTTGATGGGGGCGAGTCTCTTCGTAGGATAGCCACTGTTGACTTCCCCGCGAAATTGAAATGCTTTCATCGACCCCTGGCAAGATCATGGGCTGAGTCAACTCCCAACCAGGAATTGATCTGATGGCCCGACCACTGAACCACGTGGCTAGTACAGTGAAGTAATAATAATAATGATGATACTTTAATTGTATACAGCGTCATTCATGCTTAATGGAATCCCATTACAGGCTGCACATTAATTATATATAAGGACCAAATCCCATAAGCAGCCACTACTGAGCAAATAAAAACCCTACAACTACCACGCAAAACAAAAAAAAGAAACTCATTAAGAAATGGCACCGAGACAAAAAGCACAAGTAGGGCTTGGATGCTCCACTGGTGAGTGTGGGGGGGGACCTTGCAGATCCTCCCGGTGATCTAACCAATGACCAAGAGCCGCCAGTCAATTGTAGGCCGCCCCCCGCTTCCATGGCGTGATTGGTGCCGTGCGCCACCGCTCGCCTCCACTAGCCACCGCGTGCCATCGTGCGCCACCGCATGCCATCGTGAGCCACCGCGTGTCATCGTGCGCCACCGCGTGTGGTTTTATTAAAAGTTTCTGTGATGTCCTCTCGGGTGCGTGTGTGCCATTCAGGGGTCACACGCTTGCGTTCCGTTAATGTATTCCCGGCACGCCCAGCTCGCTGATTCCCTTCCAGCGCATCTGTTCAGCGCTTCGGTGTCCTTTAAAAATAATGCCAGGAATTCCGAGAACTGGTCGGCCCAATTTAGGGCAACCGGGATGCCGAATTGTACCAGGAAGACCTAGTTCTGGGCAGCGTAGCATCAGCCTCTCTCTGTCTAAGCCATCTCGCCAGACTGTGTGATGCGGCTGCTTCTGATGCTGCTGCTCATGCTGCCATTGTGTGATGTTTCGCAAAGTAGAAAAGGTAAATGTTTAAATTTAGAAGCGTGCATTTTTCCGGTCCATCTGCCGCTTGCTCAGAGCATGATTTGAACAGAAGACGCGATTGCTGGAAGGTTTAAGTGCAGCATTAATGCGCATCAGCAGGATACTGGCAAATTATGTTGTCAACAAACTGCAGACCTTGTTAATAACATTACACTTGAAGCACACAGCTAGGCCCTCCCGAGTCTAATTGGCGCAGCGTAATTGTTTACCCTGCCGAGAAAATAGGGTTAAATTCATTAAGTTTTCAGGTAATTTCATTTGATGACTTTTTTTTTAGTCTTGACAAATTTGTCTTTGGTGTTTATGAAATTACACGTGTACATCTGTGACTGCGAGGCTTAATTGGATGGGCCTTAATTGTGTGACCGGCACGAGGCCCCCCCCCCATCGGACTAAAAGGCGTTCTTCACAACGGCCCAGTGGACATTAAATACTTTAACCCTCTCCTGCTCGTCGCCCGCCATCGCCACGGGCAGCGTGAGTCCGCCACGGCGACTAACGCAGGTTAATTAAGAACCGCACCGCGACGAGGATACGTCCACAATTAAATTAACAGCTGCATAAACACCTCTTCTCGGACGCAGCAGCTCGTCACAACCCACAGTGTCAAGTGTATGATAATCCGATATGAGCTTCCTAACCGTGCGCCTAAAGAGTTTTTTTTTTAATCTCCCATTATAGAAAATTGATTTTTACAGTCGGGGGGCTCGCACGGTCGTTTGCCAGTTTAGGGGTCGGCGGTGCACGGCAGCCGATGGCGCACACGCGCGCCCGAGCCTTCCAGAGGGCCCTCTCTGCGGCGGTGTACCACCTCGTCCTTGCGTTCAAGGGCCTGCGCACGGCGGGGTTAAAGATCGTTACCTTCCCGCAAGCAAAAAAAACAATTATCCTGACTTGGCTTCACGTAAAATTGCTGAAATTAGGAACCGTTAACCGGCTTGGGCTAATGGGCGCGAGGCCGTAATGAATGAAATTAAGCATGCTTATGCGATTAGCAGGCAAGGTGAGCCGCTATAGATTTGTGCCCACGCTCAGAATTATGTCAACAACGGCAATTTGGCGTCACGGCGAATGCTAATCAAGACGGTTTCACATTTTATTTACCTTTCTCTTGTCCTCCAAAATACCGCGGAGCGATGTTGGGCTGCCGCCGGTCGCTTTGTCGCCTTTTGACTCATAAACTAATTCGCGTGATTGCGGAGAAAGAAAGTTTGGAGACGATATTCGCGGGCGTGCGCCCAGGTAACCGCGATGTGATGGAACGTGGGGGCGGGGGGGGGGGCTCACCGCGACCGGGGGCACGTCGCCGGCTGCCTCGCGATGCTGTGCATCGTTTGTAACGATTTTGACCCTGTGTCACGTTTGTTGGTGTCTGTCAATATTTGCCAGAGTCGATGAGCCGGCCGTTGAGAGAATGCAGTGCTGGGATGTGTCACAGCCCCCTATTTATGTGGCCTCCGCGGCAGCAAACGGCTGGCAGAGTGATGGCTGCTCTGAGCTCCCAGCACAGTGACCCTGGTTGGATTCCATCGTCCGTTATAGTCGAGGGTCTCCTTGAGGTCAGCTTGGCCTGAAATGAACTCTCAGTAAGCCACCCCCACCGCCCCCCACCCCGGACGAGGGGCGTTGATGGTAACGGTGTTCTGCTGCTGGGAAACTGTTTCGTGAGCTGCGTGCGCGATCACCAGTGGTGTGTCTGCCGTGCTTCCGTCTGCAGTGTCGCATTCTCACGATTGCGAGGCGCACCGACTCCCGTGACTTCATTCGGGTACAAGTTAGAGGTGCATTCTACAGTCCAGTGGCTGTGCGTGCATGTGCGTGCATGTGCGTGCGTGCGTAAGTGGGGAGCGGCGGCGCGGTGGTAAGCGCGTTGCGCTACGAACCCCGCGACCCAAGTTAGGTCCCCGCTGACGGTCAACACAAGTGACTATTATCTGAACTGGGCCTCCCCTAAGTCGACTTAGCCTGAAATGAGTACCTGGTGCAGTATGTAATCATCGACACTTGGGAGACAAAGGCGGGCGGACGGTCTTCATACGTGCGACTCCCTAACAACACTTGCCCCAACCAGTCTTTTAAGGCAACACAGGGGATCTTTGTCTTTGTGTGTTTAAGAGACCAGATCTATTTAACTCAATTGACACCGAGCACAAATTTGAGGTGTGTCATATTTTCCGGATGAATCTTATGAACCCGGAGAACACGGTGGTTGGCACCGTTATGAACGCGTTTATATCCGGCTGCAAATTTACAACGCTTCTGCCCATCGTTACTTTTGTGACATCCGCTGACAACGTCGCCAGAGTCTCGCACCGTGCTGATATCGCGCGGACGCGTGACCACCGGCGACGTTTGGTGTTGACGCAGAGGAGCTCGGGAGCCAGCCCCCTTTTCCCCTCTGGGTCAGAAATCAGCCGAACTTTTGACGCAGCGCCAAAGCAGATCATCCTGAGACTCGAATCAGGCCACCAAAGTCCTGTCATCGCATATCACTTTTTTTAACGCAAGGTAGCCGCAGCCTGGGCAGACCTGACCCCTGTCATGCCCTCGCTTGGTCTGGTGGTCAATTAACTCCTGACAGGGGCTTGCGCTGAAGCAGCTGCTGCTGTTGCACCGTGGTTGTCAGGACGGGATGAGTAGCGGTGTCCTCAAGTTCACGCGGTGCCCGCTTATCCTGGTGGCGGTGGCAGCGGCGGTGCCTTCCATCTCAAGAGATGCTGCCGTGGAGTAATGGTTGACGTGCCGAACTTGTTAAGCAGCGGTATAATTAGATACGCCACAGTTAGTGGATCGGCAGCTCGCGTGTGTTGTGGGGGAGAGTGTGGATAGTGCCACCTCTTCCAAAAGACGTCGAAGGCCAGTGCGGAAGAGTAGGCCAAAAATATCTTCCAGTGGGTCTGTCTCGAGCTGTAGTGGAGGCCTTTCCGTCAACAAAGGTATCAGCAATCAATTGCGGGGCTGCACCTTTATCGTCTTATCCTTGGGTTTCAGGGGTCCAGGTTGACGGAGCGGCCTCCCCCCCCCCCCCCCCCTCCCCGCCAGCGCCGTGCTCGCGCGCGCTCCCACGGCGAGGTGTCGGGCAGCTCGCTCCCATAACGACCGAGATCGGCCCAAAAAATGTTGGGAAATATCCGACGAGTGTAATTAGGGTTTCTTTGTGCCGAGCGCGTGTGCCGCGTGGCATGTTTCTGCAGATGATGTGTTTCCATGGAAATGCAAATCCTCGCTCGCGTTGTGCACAACGCAGAAGCATGAGCATGTCGGCTGCGAGTGACCTCCTGCCGCTCGGCTGGTTCACCTCATCACGAGGTTTCGATCGTCAATCACTCTATTAATTATTCTAATCAGAGAGGAGGCTCCTGAAAACACATCTTACCAAACCAATCAACAATGTTGTTGATTGCCTCTAAATAATGAGCTCCCTAGACTCATTGCTACGGCGGCGTAACGGTCAGCGGCGTACTGGACTCACCTTCCAGAGGTCACCGGTTCGATTCCATTTCCTGCGGCGTGGCAGTTGACATTATGGGCAAGTCTTTTTTTAAAGGTTGCATGTGATTGGTTAAAGAGTGGGTCCCGTCCATCTCTTACAAGACATCTGGCCCACGCCGTACACAGTCTGCCTTTGCAGTACACCACCGAGAGGGCCTCGTGCCAGCGGCGGTGCGAGCCAGCGATTGCAGGGCCGCACCTTAACACGGTCGGTCTCTCCGACTCACCACTCGGGGGGGGGGCGGGGGAAATCGCTCTCCTACCCAACTCCTTCTGCGTGCCCGCCGTTGTCTTAGTCCGTCGCGGCGCAAGGTTGCCGGCGCTCGTCGGCACGTCGTACTCCTCTCCCCCGCTTCGACCGTTGTGAAGATATTTCCGTCGGGCGAATTGCCCCGGGGAGCCGCGGGCTTCCATCCTGCCAGCGCAGGTGACCGTGACGTGCCACGGCCCCACCAACAAACCCCCCCCCCCCCCCCCGGCGCCTAGCGAGGCAGATTTTTTGCGTAGATGATAGCGAGACGTGTAACGCTACGCGCAGAACAACAAATTAACACGTGGGGTGCAGCGGACAGCTCCTGCGGAAGCCTCGCCGCGACTCTTATTTAAATATATAGCGAGTTTGGACAGTTTCATTATTCTTTTTTTTTTAAACAGGAAATAATGTAAAGCAGCCTGCTAAAAAGATCAATTTGTATGTTGTCAAGGCACGTGTCAAAGGCAGCCACCTGAAAATTAATGCACCTGAAGCGTTCAGGTTGGGAAACGGTGTTTCTTGATTCCGTATCAAAACATGGAACATTAATTTAGTTGCTACCGGTTCCCTTTTTCGTGAACATTATTCTATCAGGCGTAGAGGCGGAGGAGAGTGGGTCACAGTGCCGTCCCCGCTCGGTGTTCGAGGAGCGCGCGTGGCGACGGCGGTGCTCGGTTGCTCCCGGCATAAATCATTTTTTTGTTGTTTATGAAATTCCACTCGGATTTCACTTACAGTGTAAACTATATACGGATTAGGACGCATTTGCCGAAGATTTGGTTGGGGGCAGGGGGGGGTGACGGTAAATAACAAGCCACTTCTAAGCGCGACCTCGCGCTCTCGGATTTGTATTCATTTCGGAGTCTTTGTTAATCAGAAGGAATGGGCTCGCAATGAATTCTTATTCATCTTAATAAACCGTAAGTGCCCGTGCTGTGTGCACGCGCCCGTTTCCGGACCGGTGAATTAAACCCTTAATAATCCATTAGAACCGCCAATCAGCCGGATACTGCTTTGGCGAGAGTTGCTCATCGCTGAGGTGGGAACGCGCCCGCTAAGTGTTCAGCCCATTATAACACTTCAATGCTTTACAAACACTTGCTCATGCTTAACCTTTATTGACCTTCCAATTCACCGTACCGTGCCCTACTTCTCTCTGCGATCGCTTTTTTTTCGGCTTAACGGCCTGGGCTGACCTGGAGGGACGGGGTAACGGAGCGAGGTCACGGAGGTGGGATGGGAGCAGGAGAGCCGGATATTCTCGCTTAGAGGAGGGGGGGGGGCGTGGGGTTGGGGGACGTGGGGTGGTGTGGGGGCCACGGTAATGAAAGCAAAGGAGGTCAGAGGTCACGTTGTGCGGGGTCAGGAGTCTCGGGCCAAAAGGTGAGACAACCCCGAGTGCCCTTCCCCCCCCACCCGTTGCTAGCGCACGTGAACCCACGGCTGATCGAGCGCGGTGTAAACGCTGAACGTGGGTCGGTTGGTGAAGATCTGTGCAGAGATTGGTTCAGATGAGGTCAGTCGGTGTGTGACGGGTCTTTTGTGGAGAGATGTGTGGTGGGCGGAGGTAGCGGTGGGGGCGGGGGGAGGATGTTTCAAGCGGTGGCGTTACACGGCGTGACATTTTTGGGAGGTTATTTTTATTTATGATTATTATGATTTAGTCTTTGCCGTCGTGGTCGGCTGGTCAGGAACGCCGCGCACGTTGTAGAGGGGGCGGGCGTGGGCGGCCGTGCGCGCGCCGGGTGGCTCGGGACCGATTTCCTTGTCGGGGAACCGAGCCGTGGGACCTTCCTTGAGACGCCGGGTTCAGGCCCCGGGGGAGGACCAATCAAAACAAACGCCGCCCGAGCCGTCCGGGAAAGGCTTGCCACGCGCGGCGACGGCCGCCGAGTTTGATGGGCTCGCCGCGGTCACCAATGGCTGCGCGGGGAAGACTGCCTCTTCGGGATCGGTGTTTTGCGCTCTCGGCTTTTGGTTGAAATTTGTGCGACAGGTCATTTTTTTTTGCACCGCCTCTCGCAAGCCGGCCACGCGTGGGCCCCCATGGGCGCCGAGGCGAAAGCTCTGAAGGGATGGAGGTGCTCACTCCGGCGACGGGAGAGGGGGGGAGGCTGACTCCTCGCTGCGGGGTGCAGAAGGCCCCCCCCCCCACCCCACGACTGCCGCGAATTTTTTCTGCTTCGCCCGTTTTTTTATGGTGCCGGTGATCGTAACGTGAAGGGAAAGAGAGCAAGCACGTTCGGAACAGTCGTGCGTACGCGTGGATTCTGTCACGCGTTCCAACGGGGCCTCCGTTCTGGGGTGGGGGGGGTGTTGACTGAGCAATGATGACGTCACGTTACAAGTCGTACGGTAAGGTGACGTCATGCATCAAATGTGACGACGCGACTTCGGGAGTGGAGGCGATCGCGTGACGTAGGGCGTCTTGTCTGGCAGGGCGAATACTTTTAGCGCTGCTTTTTTTGGCGCCATTCGCTTTTTTGTTACGACCCATTGATTGAGTTTGGCCTGTATTCTATCGGGCGATTCCCTAAGTAAGATCACAACTTTTTTTGTTAATCTTTATATTTTGACTTCAAACTTTCGTGACTGCAGAAATTCATATTCTTGATTCTTTCGGTGAAGTCACGTAGATAGAAAATTAAAATAAAATAAAAAATAAAGCGAAAAAAAACACGACTTTGCGATCGAAACGTCGTGGGTTTTTTTTGCTTTTTAATTTAAAAAAAATTCTATCTCTGTGACTTTACCGAAAGAACCAATAATATAAATTCGTTTCTATGGTGTTCATTTTTACGAGTGATATCACGTCCCCTCCCCCACCGGTTCTACCGCATTGGCTCTTTCAACCTTGGCGTGAAAGTCCGCGGTTTGCGAATCGAACACGAGGAGACCGCTGGCCGGGCTCGTTAAGGGGGGGCTGCTGGGAAACGCAAAGCGAAGGTTGCAACGGGCGTCTGCTCGGGCTACGTGGGCACAGCATCAGGACAAATAGCACGTCGAGGCATTCATCTCGCGACGCAGCCTGCACGCCATTCCCCGCATCCTGCCGTGTCAGCGGACCCTCCTCACGGATGAAAGCAATATTATTTGGACTCGAAAATGTCAGCTGTCTGATTGCAGCGAGCGTCGAGATGTCTACCCGGACCCCATCCTTATTTTATACTTTCCCCCCGCCGCCACCGCCCACTTTGTAATTTCTCTCCCGGTCATTTCATTTTCAATACGGTAGCAATCCTGCGGGACGGGAGACGCGGGCACAACATTTTTTTTTCTTTCTTACGCCCACGAATACCTCAAGCGACACTTAATCTGTTTTGTGTGCCGAGCGCGCGCGGTATTTGCGATTAAGTTTCACGAGGTAAACCCTTGCGCATTTCCCTTAAATATACACATAAACTGATCTGTCTTCTTTTGGCCTCCTTGTTTAAAAAAAAAAGGAATAAGATCATAAAATGTAAGTAAGCACGTGTCAGATGAGATTACATCTTTATTAATCACAATAAAGTTTACCCGCCAGCGTCTCGGGATTAACTGATGAAAAGGATGAATATTAAACATTCATACGCGTTGGCGCCGCAAACAAAGGAGCTTTTGGCCTGTAGGTCTTCTCTGCATATATTTCACTTTAAAGCTGTGTAAGAGGCGGTTATGAGTTAATGAAATGCAGGGACACATCTCATTTCATCTAATCTAGGGGAAGCGAACACTAAAACCTCGCGTGCGTGTGTCTGAGTGTCTGTGTGCGCGCGCGTGTGTCTTGAGTGTGTGTGTGTATCTCTGTGCGTGTGTGTCTTGAGTGTGTGTGTGTGTCTGTGCGTGTGTGTCTTGAGTGTGTGTGTGTGTATGTCTGTGCGTGTGTGTCTTGAGTGTGTGTGTGTATGTCTGTGCGTGTGTGTCTTGAGTGTGTGTGTGGCGGCGGCGGTAATTCTAGGCTCAGTCTCATGAAAGGTGCTATTTAAGTTTCTGCCCTCCGGATGGAAGCACTGTGCCGACCTAACTGCGATGCTCATATGCGCGTGTGTTTTTATTTTATGAACCGAGAATAAAAATGAAAAAAAAAGTTTTGAGAACAGGATATTAAAACTGTTCCGTCACTCGCTTTCACTGCGTCGCTTCTCAATACAGCGGCTCGGAGCGTTCAATGTGCTTTTTCTCAGATAAACCTAACGGTAGTTGGCGTGGATTTAAGTGCCGCGCCTCGCCTGCGGTATCCACCGCTCATAGCCCACTTGCTAAAGGCCCACGCTGGTCAGGTGCTAACGCAATAGGATGATCGGCATTCCAAACGTATAAACCCATTGGACAGCGTGAAAAACGTTAAGACGATTAAAAGCGTATTTAAATACTGTATTAAAATTGATGTCAACATTGCGCCCGGCTTGAATAAGCATTGGGAGCAACGCAGGCCTAAACCAGCGGTGGGAATCAATAATAGTTTGAATGCCTTTTGAAAAATCCACTGCTGGATGAAGGCTGCCCTGCGCTGTGGCAGTTCATTGGGCTGTTTGATCATACCTCATCCCGCTGGTTCGTGCCTGGACTCGAACATCATCGGGTTCATCGTGCGGTGCGCTAACCACGGCACAAAACATCAGCTGAAAACGAAGGTTTTGTGTGCTCCGTAGACAAAATAGAATACACTGACCTCTGTTCTGTATCTCCACCTAAAAATATGCTTTCAATCATTCGACCTTTTGGTCTTCAAGAATTAAATAATCCAACAGCATTTGTTTAACCGGACGTGTTGTAGATTGGTTTCGACCTTCTGGCTCGCATCAGCTGAGTTGGATTGGTGCACAAACTAAACTCCTTATTGACCGTGGGCGGTTAGAAGCGATGCTGACCTGGTCAGTGGAAGGTTAGAAGCGATGCTGACCCGGTCAGAGCCGCGGCGGAATGACTCGCCACATCTTCCACCGATTCGCGGGCAGCATCCACAGCGTCCAGAAGCTGGAACGCGCCCCGCTCGCTCGCTCACTCATCGCAGCGCACCGGTGCCCGAGCGGGTTACCTGACACGGTCCCTCCGCCCTCTCCGCAGACGAGGTGGCGCCCTACTTCAAGACAGAACCGGCGCCGCTGCAGACGCACCTGGAGGGAAACCGACTGGTGCTCACATGCCTGGCCGAGGGCAGCTGGCCCCTGGAGTTCAAGTGGCTCTTCAACGGACGCGAGCTCACCGGATACTCCTCCGAATACCGGTACGTCACGCGCGCCCGGCAATGGACGGATTCAGGTGGTTGGGGGGTTGAGATTGAGGGTGGTTGGGGGGTGGGAGGGGAGGGGGCACTATAACTTCACAATGTCCTCCAACGTGGTTGGGTATTTTATGAGCAATGGCGTGACTTCCACGTTCCTATGGCAGGGGCAAGTATCTCCATAGGACAACCTTTGTTGACTTCCCCACAAACTAGGAGTTATTTAATGGACCTCAGACGGATGGAGGGATGATGGGATGAGGGAAACCCCAACCAGGATTTGAACTCTCAACCTTCCATAAACGTGGACAAATTTATATCTAAATAGTTGAGTCCTAGTTGGTTGCCATACATGCCATGCAAAAGAAGAAAGGCACTTTATGATCATTCTCATGATTACCCACATCTCCAAAGCGTCCAAAACGTACATCTGCCCTAATGGTGCTGGCCAAGTGGTATCAGCAATGATTAATCCATTGCTGGATGGTGGCTGCCCCCCCCCAAGTCGTCGCAAGCTCTCGTAGCTTGTGACGACGTTTACGTTCCCCAAACAGGGCCTCCACTCCGTCGTTCCCATCATTTGTCTCGTTTACCCTTCTGTCGGCGCGCTCTACCCAAGCCCATACTTACTTTTTTTACCGGCCGACGTAGACAAACCGAAAACATCGATTCGTACATAGGCAATGCGATGCATGTATCGTGAGCTCCAGAACCGATATTGTCCAATCAGTGTAACCCCTCCCCCACCGTTGTTCTCCTTGGAAGTAGCGATTGCAAGGATGAATCGGTGAATTGATTAAAATCTCTTCTTAACGTCCATGATGCATGCGCTGAATCGAGCCGCCAAGAACACGTTCCTGCCTGCACGCACCGCATGAACAAACAAACTAAATCTATCTGCGTGTCGTTACCGCGACCCCTGAACTGCGACCCTGAACTGCAACCCTGAACCACGACCCTGAACCGCGACCCTGAACCGTGACCCTGAACCGCGACCCTGAACCGCGACCCTAAACCACGACCCTGAACTGCGACCCTGAACCACGACCCTGAACCACGACCCTGAACCGCGACCCTGAACCGCGACCCTGAACCGCGACCCTGAACCACGACCCTGAACCACGACCCTGAACCACGACCCTGATCCACGACCCTGAACCGCGACCCTAAACCACGACCCTGAACTGCGACCCTGAACCACGACCCTGAACCACGACCCTGAACCGCGACCCTGAACCGCGACCCTGAACCGCGACCCTGAACCACGACCCTGAACCACGACCCTGAACCACGACCCTGATCCACGACCCTGAACCGCGACCCTGAACCACGACCCTGAACCGCGACCCTGAACCACGACCCTGAACCACGACCCTGAACCGCGACCTTGGACCGCGACCCTGAACCGCGACCCTGAACCGCGACCCTGACTCGAGTTCTGGAGGCGGCCACCGTTCGTCGCGCCCGCGATGTACTGGGCGTGGAATGTTCCATCAAAACAAAAATCACCCGTCTCATCTGACCTGACATTCAAAGCCGAGTCAAGCGGCCGATGACATTCGCCTGTGGATTCTAGGATTGCAGATTCCACCGGCTTGCGTAATGTTAACCGTAATGCGTGGGGGTTTTAAATGTGGCTTGGGTCGCCAGCCTAATCTCCGAAGTGGCTCTTAAAGAGGCCATGCGGAGAGAGTATGTGTGTGTGTGTGTGGATTAGCGGTGCTCTACCGAGTGTGGTGAAACTGTGTGCGTATTTCTTTGGGGAAAGTCGGAGCGAGTTGACTGAACGGCGAGGGATTGGAAGAAGCCCTCCTGTGCCTCGCTCCGAGGTTGTTCCCTGCCAAATCTGATCGCGCCTCACTGTGATAGGAACCTGTACGGTAATGGAGTGCAGCTCTTACTGAGATGGGCAAAAAAATTTAAGAGGACACACATATATAGATATAAAGAAGGGAAGCAAATGTTGTACGCTTCTTCTAAAACCAAGTGCTAACGTCAAATGCCATTGTTGTAAAATACTAAGTGTGTCAACTTTGGTAGCGGACAAGTTTCCCCAGAGCTTGAGACAGGCTTTTATTAACTGCCACCTGTGCCTAAATCGGACTGGACACATTCCGGGAAATGTTTTCCCGCAGTCAGATGCAGTTTGCGCAGGCGAAGCGGCGCGAGATTCCATCATCATCGCCACCACAGCCACCGCCGCCGCGTTCCCCATGATTGGAATGCTTATTGCACGGATCGTGCCGCGCAACCACAAACTAATGCCCGCTCACGAGGGGCTCCGCGCGCTCACGCTCGTCGCTTTCACTACAAATTACTTCTGGTAACCTCTGCTCGGCGTGCCCACAGTGGGAATTTTAATTTTTCATTCGCAAACAAGGCGCTGTAATTGACATCGGTTATTACCCCGCGATTCCGCATCGCCCGTCTCGTCGAATTAGCACCGGGAGTCCATGAATAATACACAACGTGTCCGCAGCCGAGCCTGCCATTTCCTGCTGCTTTAAATGCGGTCCGAACACGTTACTACCGGGAGTAGGATGACACGCTCGTTGCGTGCGCGCGTGGCGTAGTATCGGGTGGTTGGTGGCCTCGTTGAATTGTCGCGATTGCGGTCTAAACGCCGCTGCGTTACCAATGGCGGCGACGCTCGCCGTCCCTGCGCGATCGCTGTCCACTGCTCCATTGGCCGATTTGTCCCGAGAACCTGGCACAACCCCTGTGCTCCATCGGTCAGAGCCTCGCTCGCACGCAGTCAGAGGAACGTCACTTACGCTGGCACGGGGCGGGGGGCTGTGCGTTCCGATGGAGGTGCTCACCCATTGGTGGGCCCCCAAGCAAAAGATACATATTCAAGATAAAGATGCGGTTGCAAGAAAAGAATTAGCAAATATATTAAACTCGCCTATTGCCCGCCCTAGGACGTAAGCTGTAATATTTACGAAAAAATACAGCAGAGTATAATTGTATCTTGTGTAAATTTAATGGCAGTGAATCTTGCACGAAAGTATGTCATCAAACACTTCACTGCATTTCACTGTAGCACTGTATTAATGGCAGTGAATCTTGCACAAAACGAAGTCATAAAATACTTCACTGCAGTTCACTGTAGCACTGTAGAAAACTGACCTTCAATTTGTTCAAATCCACTGCTCTGATACTATATTTTCTTCTGCTTTCGGTCGCTGGGGTTGAAATTATTTGGAAATCGATAGAATATCTGAAAAATCACCGAGAAATATCTATTTTACCATAATGTAGACGCATAAATTAGACTTACCTTTGGTCTCAAGTGCTGAAGAAATTAATAAAGACATAAATCCACTTTGTTGCTGCGGCGAATTATTTAATAGATTCACTTTCAATAAAGAAACGTCAAACTTAAAGCGTGAGTCAAACTTCTGCGTGAGTGTAAAAATCCACCCGCTCATGAATATTAATGCCGGGGGTGGGGGGGGGAGCGGCATGTGGAGTGACGTCACGCGCGTTACACACAAACAGACATTATTTGCTCATTATAGTCGTAATAGTTCGCCAATATACTGTATGTACACTTATGTTAAGTATTATCGGAACGAGAAGCTCTTTATGCTGGAGTTGGACTGATGTTTGGCAAATCCCCATAATAATTTTTTGCTGAATCTGGAACCTCTTAAGCTGCTTGGGGCCCTGTGCTATGGCTCAGTTCGCTTATCCCTCGCGCCGCTAACCGTAGGCAGGGGACGGGCAGCACCAGATTCGAATTTCCCGAGAGATGTATTTTAGTTCTGACCGAGTCTGTTTGGCTCGGGCTCGTGAAGAACGTCCACCGCTGCCCGTGCCGTTTCACTTACTCGCCGGGACATGGCGTGGGCCCGGTGAGAAATGGCGAGCGCAAACCGCGTGGATACTGGGCCAGTCGACCAGGCGCCGCGTGTTAATGAGCGGCGGCGGCACGGGCGACGTTCCGTGTTTCAAGTTGACCTTAGCGGTGTTCGGCTTAGCTCGCACGCCACCGCGCACGTGCCTAATTGTGTCTCTCTCAACGGGTGCCGGAATAGCGGTGCGCACGAAACATTAATTATTAATGTGTGTTGCGCAGGAAGCCGTAATTGGTTGCAGGCGAAAGCCGAGTCTGTCCCGCGCGGAAGCCCGACCCCACGCGATTGCTCCGAAGATGCACACTGTGGAGATGACGTGCCCTTCTCCCCAGGGTTTTTTATATTTACATTAAAAAAAAACAACCTCTTTGGTAAAAAAAAAAAAATTGAACGGTGCTAATTTTCCCAAGCGGGTACAATTTCATATTCACACATCAAGAGATAAACATTTGGTAAATACAGAGATTAAAAGGCACCAAGCTGTAGGGGATTGTTTCATGATCTGCGGGCGTCTGTTGAGAGCAGTCTACCTGTAAACATTTCTGAAGGTTAAAACATTTCTCCTTTGCGCATACGGGAAGAGGCGGCTGACGGAAACAGACGTGTTGATTTGTTTATTAATTCATTTTCATAAACTTTTCAGGGCAAGGTGATTCATGTTAATTTGCGGTAATAAGTCCTGGCACCTTTGAGATCTCCGCGTTTGAAGCGGGCGGGTCTGATGCCACGTTATGATATCACTGTGTAACAAATTTTTATTTTTTTGTTCCTGGGTAGTAAGTGTTATTTCGTAAATGCTTATGCCTAAAAAGTATAGAAAATGGCTATTATTCCCCACAAACTTTGCTTTTGTGACCAGTACAGTGATATTTTAAAATATACCTATTTTCAATGAGAAAACTGGCGAATTTGTGTCTTTTCATTCACATAAAGTCAGAAAAAAACAACATATGAATCCAAATTAGCATGTTCTTATACTAAAGTAATAAAAAAATGACTACAAAAGATTTAGACACCAAGGCGCACTACCACAGGCGGGACTGGCCATAGCGAATCGAGTTCTCTGTGGGGCAGAACAACGTCAAGTGGGAGCCACAGGTGGACCCCAGGAAGGTGCTGATGCCACCACTGCACATCAAATTGGGCCTTATGAAACAATTTGTCAGAGCTGTAGATAAGGAGTCGGTAGCCTTCAAGTACCTTCAAGACTTCTTCCCTAAGCTGTCTGAGGCAAAGGTCAAAGCCGGTGTCTTCGTCGGACCACAGATAAAGAAGATCCTGGAGTGCAATGAATTCCCCAAGAAGCTCACTAGTAAGGAGAAAGCGGCTTGGGACAGCTTTGCCGCAGTGGTTCGTGGCTTCCTGGGCAATCACGAGGTCCAAAACTATGTGGAGCTGGTTGAGACTCTGGTGAAGAACTACGGCACAATGGGCTGTAGGATGTCCCTCAAAGTCCATATCCTTGATGCTCATCTTGATAAATTCAAGGAGAACATGGGAGCGTACTCGGAGGAGCAAGGCGAGCACTTCCACCAGGATATACTGGACTTTAAACGCCTCTACCAAGGACAGTATAACGAGAACATGATGGGAGACTACATTTGGGGGCTGATTTGTGAAAGTGATTTACAGTATAATCGTAAATCTCGACAAACTACTCACTTATAAATCTTGTGTAGTCACTTTTGTATTACTTTAGTATAAAAAAATGTAAATATTGATTGATATGTTTTTTTTTCTTACTTTATGTGAACGAAAAGACACAAATTCGCCAGTTTTCTCATTGAAAATAGGTACATTTCAAAATATCACTGTCCTGGTCACAAAAGCAAAGTTTCGTGGGGAATAATAGCCATTTCCTATACTTTTTCGGCATAAGCAATTCCGAAATAACACTTACTACCCAGGAACAAAAATTGTGTTAAATAGCATATTTAACGCGGCCCTAATGAAATCCGCGCCTGCTTAGCCGCAGGTTGGCTTGCGTGCTCCTACCGTGCGTTATGCCACCCGACGGCTGCAAAGCCTTAAAATATATCGACCGAGAGCGTAGCAATCGGTCGAAGCTCGCCCAACACCGTCGTCTCCCAGGTTTGTGCGACTGGGCTTCGTTCCTCCGAGCTGCCCGGGAGGGCCGTGCAGCTGTGGGTGGGCTGCAGTGGGTTGAGTACACCTCGCAAACAATGCGAAGATCCGCTATCAGTTAACTCATTCATTGAGAGCCATTGCGTACGGGCGTCTTGTTAATCCACTGCTGGACGAAGACCTCGTTGGACCTAGAGGTTGTTGTGACCATGCTTCACCACGTTGAGTGCACTCTGGTTGGTGAGGAGGGTGGAAGCCGAGGACCGGTTCAGATGTCGCTCACCGCTAACTGTGGCCAGGTATCTATTTTTTTATTGCTATTTACAATTTTTTTCTATTACCGTAAATCGTAAAAAATTATAATAATCAAAAATCGAACTCGGGTCACTAGTTTCGATTTAAAGCTTTCGTGACTGCAGGGATTCATCTTTTTGGTTCTTTCGGTAAAGTCACGTAGAAAGACGGCTGCTTGCGTTGTGGCCGAAACGTCGTGAGAATTGTATTTTATTACGTGTTCTTTTTATTATTTTATTATTTCCCTTCTACGTGACTTTACCGAAAGAACCAAGAAGATCGGGTCACTAGGTTTATATAGCAGCGCGTGAACCACTTCCACCCAAACAGTGTGAACAGATGCAAAGCGAAGGCCGCTAAGGGCTGATAAACGTCATGAACCGTCCCGTGCGAGAATAGTTGAGATTTTCATTGCGCTCTGGAACTTGGCCGATTTTCCCTTGCTGCCATCTCGCCCTCTGTAGCTGTACTTCGGGTCATAGTGGCGGTTGGTCAGCCGCTGTGCCACCGCCACCGCAGAGTGACATTGCGCAACACATCGCTGGGTTAATTCTCTCGAGGCGTCACCTTTTTTTCTCTCTTCATCTCACCTGTGCAATGGCGGTGTCCGTTCAAAAGCGATGTTGCTCACAAATTGAGCTATAACATCAAACACACTTCTCTAGGCAATTGCTACCACCGTGCAGTGTGCCCAGGTACGTGGCTGGCCTACTGAACACATGTCACACACACACTCACAGTTACAGCCCCCCCCGCCAACACACACGCACACACAGGCGCGTACACGTACACCTCCCTTCGGCTTTGTTGGTTCACCCCTAGCGCCCTCGCCTCTTACGGGTTTTTTTTCTTTCTGGATCTGAAGCCGCGAATTCGAGGCTCTCGGTCCCAAAACGTTGCCACCGTTTGATATTTGAGCTGGCAGCTAGCTAGCGTTCTGCCGTGGTGTTTCGGTGCCCGCGCTCCTGAAAAGCGATGCTTTGTCGGCGTATGGCCTCGGGTCGTCGCCTGTCCTCGTTTTCCCAGGTGTGCTGTCTCCTATTGCAGGAGCTGCCCTCCCTGCGAAATATGCACGTCTTTACGGTGCATCAAAAGTTCCTGGTTTTGTCAGTTGCGTGATGATGATGATAATAATAGTGATACACCGCTCATGATGATGCATTTTCTTGTTGCAAAAAGAGTGGTGACGCATCCCAGCAGGAGCGCATTTGCCGCTCGTTGCAGAGGGTCGCGGTTCGAGCCCAGCCACCGCGCTGGTTAAATGCAGTGGACATTACAGATCTCACGACGGTATTCGAATGAGAGTTGGCCACGTGTGCCGGTGTCGCGGTCCAAATGCACAGAAATGTGATCAATCGCTCGCAAATGACTTAGTTGGGAAAAGCCACATCGCAAAATCGGCCCATGCTGGCCGACTTTTACCCTCTTGTCGTTCCTGGAGCAATGCACGTGTCAGGACATTGCACTGACGTGCAGTTTTGTGTGTTTGTCTCCTTCGCGTAACATGCCCCCGTTTTTATTGCACCTCTGCGGTGACAGCGCTACTTTTTTGGGGGCACGTGTCCTCAACGCTCATTTCGGGAACGAGAGTTTTCAGCCCGGCACGTCTTTCAATGCGGCGGCGGCGGCGATGGCGGCAGGACACCGTGTCTTGTGTTATTGATGAGGCCCCCGGCGCTGCACCCTCTCTCCTGCCTTAACGTTGCACGCAGGCTGACTTCCTGCATGCTGTTATTGTGATTCACGGCAGGGCGTCGTTGCAGCTCATCGTTATGGACTTCGCAATGTGTAGATTACTAGGAGACAGCGGTTGTTTTTTCTTAACCCCTTCGTCGATTCTGCATCATCGTGATTCATATTACTATTATAATACTCATTTCTGTCCAAGCGTAGTTGTCCTCAGCCATAGGACTTTGGAATTTCCTACGTGGGCTCAGAGCTGCTGCCGGCGGAGGTGAGAACCTGTGATGTTTGTGATTTCCGCGGTTGTGCCGCGCGGCTCGCCAACGCGCGTCTCAGGATGCGCCCATCCGTTTCAACTCCTGAATTAGCTCGCCCCCTCCCCCCCCCCCTCGGCACTCGTGGAGCAAAACGTCGGACGATGCCGCCACCACGCGTAGCGAGACTCGGGGGAAGCCGAACGAACGCAGCGTCATCGCAGAGCCGGGCTCCGGCCTTGCCGGCGCCGTCTGCTGGCCACGGGGGGGGGGGGGGGAGCGGGGGTGAGGGGGTTTGACTCCCCGTGTATAAGGGTGCTGGCTTTAACCCCGTGAGTGACGGGGGCCATGTTAACAAGTTGAAACGGCCAAACCCGTTGGGGCTGCGGCGTGGCCAGGAGGTGGCAGTGGAGAAACTGGGATCATGAACCCGTGCGCGTTGACATTCGAGGACTTTCCCCCGATGTGTCGTCTTGTGTTGTCTGTGGGTACTGTGGTCTCCTCCCGCGTGCAAGACACTCGTAAAAAAAAAGTCCAAACACCCCAGTGTAGAGCCCTTCTTTAAACAGATTCCAGCAAGACTTTTCCACGTCAACACATCAAAGAAGTCATCACAGTGGTTGGCGTATATGCTGCGCCGTGAACCCAGCAAACCGAGTTCGATTCCTGGCCACGACTAACATCAGTGGCAAGTGTAACTGTCGTCACGCATCCTGCCCTCCCCCTCTACACCGACCCACACTGACCAGCGTGGTGAAGTATGGTAAAAAAAAAACATGGTAGTTGCGGGGGGGGGGGGGAGGTGGTTGGGGAGGTGCTTCATTCTTTGGTGGATTGAGAATGTCTGGAATGTATTTATTCGTATTTCCTTCAACGTGCATCTTAATCTCAAGGAAGATGGTCGAGATCTGACGAGGGGAAACACGAGTGTGTGTTATTTCACATTCTCCGGCGGTTGCAGGGGGAGTCTTTGTGGGCCGAGTGGCGGCGTTTATCAAAGGCCTTCCTCCTGCGGCTCGTTACCTGCGCTTCACACTCAGCGGGGGCGCGCGCCCGCACAGCGTTTTCAATTGGCAACCAGCGTCGAGGCCGCCGCTTTGTTGTGGGGAGATCTATTTTTGTTTTCCAGTGGAAGCCGGGACGTTTAACAGTAACGCGATGTGACTTTCAAAATAAAAATAACGGCGGGGCCCGGGCGGTTGGAAATGACAGAGGAGTCCCTCCGGCGAAGGAGCAAGCACACCCGCCCGCACGCCCGCTCACCCGCCTACCCGCCTGCCTGCCATGCCTCGCCCGAATCCTGCACTTAATTCCAAAATTAGGAACTTGCACGCCAATAAAAATGGCACGGGCCGAGAACGATTTACGACTGAAAATTGAATGTTTTTGGGACTGCTGGACCCGGCTTTATAGCGCAGGGCCTTAAATCTTAAAGCGAGCCTTAGGAGCGGCTGCCTGTTAAGCGTAATTGCATTTTAAATTTAATGAAAGCCTCGCGTGATATGTGTAGTGCCGCATCCGTGCGCCCGCGCGCACGAGATTTACCACGTTCCCACGACTCTTCTTCACGTGTTAACAAGCGTGCGCGCGTGCGCGCTGACACAGGTGTACGCGTGAATGAGCGTCCGCGTGAACATGCCTGAATGCGTGTGAACACGCAACACCGAGGATGGCGCTGGGTCTTCAGCCATGGCCGTGGTGGAGGCCGCGTGCCCGGCCTCGCGTTCGCTCCCGTTGCGTGCACACCGTCTGGCATAATAATAATAATAATCACCATGCCGAGAGAGTTTGTTTACACGTGCGCATGATTACGGTGCCGTTGCCGCTTTTATGGACGTTCAGTCCACTGGGATTTCCCGCCTGGCCGACGTGTACGTACTTAACAACCGTGCTGACCAATTCGGCGTCTGCACGTGCGGACACGGGCCCCCAGGTGACTGGCGGTTCGCATGCACACAATCAGTGTGTGCAACGCTCAGTGAGCCTTGGCGATAATGTTGTCCATGCCCATTCCCCCATAGTGAGCGGTCGCGCGCCGTGCCATGGACCGAGCAACCCAAGTTCGATTTCCGCTCACAACCATCGTCAGTGACGACGAATATTTGAAGCAGTCCTGTGGCCTCCCATACGCCGGTGCCGAGTGTAAATATCCCCTGTGGGGGAGACAAAAGCGGCCACACCACTCCCTCGTGTGCTGTGCTTCGCAGGTGCTCGCTAACAGCGCTTGCCCCAGAGGTCTGTTAAGGCTACACGGGGGGGTCTTTGACTGTGCGTGTGCGTGTGACGGTCCGGCCCGCCCAATTAAGTAACGACGACCGCGTCTTTGGGCGAGCGATCCGGGCCACTTGCACCGAGCCGGCGAAGTCGCTGTAATTGGGCGCGCAGCCTCGGCTTAGCTTTGCTTGGTACGGAGCCAACCGATGCGCAATAAAGCCCACGCGGTTTTACGCTCCGTTTTGTTTGTTTTCCCAACCAATTCCAGGGCATTCGAGGTGGGCAGCACAGTAAACAACGTCGGATGTGCTGCGTGCGCTTCGCTCGGTGCGTGCGTGCGCCTGTGCCTGTCTCGTGAACAGCTTCACGAGCGAGTGTGTGTGTGTGTGCGTTCGTGCGTATCCGCGCGTACGTGCGCGCGCGTTGTGTGCGCGCGCTGTCGCATTCCCACAGCTGTGCCTTGCCCGCGCCGTCTTCCGATGTCAAATCGTGTAACATTTTAATCTTCTTCTCTGCCCAACTTGACAAAATCTGGAACACAGTGTGGAACTGCCTGGGCGTGGGAGTGGGTGTTAGGTTTGACACCTTTATAGATCAAGGAGGGTTTTCCTGCGAGCTTAAGTGCTCTGCTTGGCCTGCGCGTGGGCCTGATTCGTTTTCGCGCTGGCTTCACGCTGCTGCCAGGCGAGGATGCTCCCAGCGGCCAATTACCCTGAAATAACGGCGCCGTTAACGTCCGGCGGGGTCCGCTCTGCCAGTGAAACGACCTCCGCACGGAGCCCTCCGACGGCCACCGCGGGAAAGGCTGCCGCTTCCCGGGTGGTCGTCGCGTTTGGCTGAGGCGCGGATCAGCTCCTCAAGTTGCCTCCACAGGGATGAGATTACATTTTTTTTTTTTTTAACCAAGACGCATCTTGGGACGAGGAAAATCTTGCAACGCCATCACCACCACCATCATCATCATCATCACCGTACCTCCCATGCAGCTCATCTCGAGATTCCGTGCAACAGGGAACCCCCAGTGGCAGCTATGCAAGGCCTACGCAGTACCGGCCTTGCGAGTGAGCATCAGTCCGCGGGCAGGAGGCGGCGTTGCCGTGCGGCGCCTCAGTGAAGTACTTTGTGAGTAATTTTTCCAATTTGATCGTGATGCCCGCACAGTGTAACTGACCACTCCTTGTCCAGTAACGTGCCGGGGGGGATCGCTCACGTTCACTGTGAAGCGCAAGGCGGTTGGTATTTTCCGGTTACTGCGCCTGCGGTATTAACTGGAGCGGCCGTTGAGCTCGCACCGAGAACCTCTACAGCCAGCAACAAACGCGCTTCTGCTGGGCTGTGTGGCTGGCAGTTTTCCGCAGGTAAAGGCATCATCGCCTTGCGCGATTTGCCAGGGCTGCCCAGAGGTATCCTGAAAACCTGGGGCAGAGTGCCACGTGCCCCCCCCCCCCCTTATTCTACCATTCACAGGCCCGTTGTGGGGCTCTCTTTTGTGTTAAGCTCAGTTTCAGTTTTCAGTTTCATTTATTTGGTGTAGTCCTGTGAGCCATTCGGCTCTTGAATCGGGTGCAACCGCAACAAACTAAAAACATGAACAAGAAAACATCTTAAAGTGACTATGCGCAAACAGAAAAAAAACAACACCTTAGTGCTGAGTTGATAAGCAGATCACTTCGAGCGTTGAATGCTTCGGAGAAGCCTAACAGACTTCCCTGAGTCTGCTAGGACGTCACTGGGGAAACGGGGATGGGTGGCAACCCTTGGCTTGGCGGCAGTGCCTCCTTCTGCAGCGGCCCCCGTGAGCGGGCAAGCGGGCGGGCGGGGTGGGGCGGGCGGGCAATGTGGGCGAGCGGGGCGGGTGGGCAGGCGTTCAGGCGTCAACAATTCATCATGCGCGGCGGCGGCTGCGGGAGGAATGCGACAGGAGGAGATTCGCGGGATTCAATTGGAACGACGCGGTCGGGTGCGCAGCAGCTTCAAATTAGTGCTGACGGCTTCATCGGCACACTCGGGAGAGAAACGAGGGCGCACGGAGGACTCGGAAATAACGAAGAATAAAGCGCGTTCTGTCTTCCTGTTGTTTATATTTCTGAATTAGTGTGTTTTTATTATTTTATTATTATATTCCCCCTCCCCCCCACCCCCCCAAGAGAATATCACAAAAAATTGGCGAAAAACAAAGCCTTGTAAACGAACGCGATCCTGCAAAAGCAGCGGTGCGAGCCTTCGGCAAGCCGGTGGCTTCCGAGTGGGCTTCACGGCCATCTGCGAGTCTGACGAGCGTCGTCTGCGCATCTCAGTTGAAGTTGCCGTGCGGGATTTAAGTGGCCGAAGGAAGAATGGAGGCAACCGCCCTGCGATTGCCCGCTGGCGTCGCTGTGGGCGGAAGGCGCCTCCACTCGAGGGAGTGCTGGATAGGGTACTTTGGCCTCCTCCTCCTCCGCGTTGGCCGTACACCTTGGAAGATGCGAGCCTACCCTCGCCGTAGCCCACGGCACGCGAGGCCTGCCGATCGCAGTCCGTCCGTGACATGTGTACCCGTTTATTCTAACGGGTGGACGGTTTTTGTGTTTTACTGTTGAGAAATTGTTGAAAACAAATCACGAATTCGAAGAGTTTTTTTTTTTTAAACAGTTTCAATTTAGCCACACGTGTGAAAAATTGACGGTGGAACAGGGGGGGAGTCTTCGAGCGAGCGGGGATGGCGTGTCAGATGGTTGTTGTTGCTTATCGCCATGCGGTTTAACAGCATTTCCCTGTCAACGGCCGGACAGGCCTGACACCGTAATCCTTCAAATCTTCGGGATCAGGAAATATGCCTGTTCGGTTGAGGCCAAAGGAGGCGAGGCCACGATAATTTCACATCCCCTTCAAGCCGCACATGTGCGGTGAAGGTTGTGGCTCTCTGATGTCCGACACTGGTCTTCCGTAGGCAAGGACATTGGAGCCACATTGGCAGCAAATCTCCGTGTCTCCCGACGACCAGCATACCAATCGCACGCCATCAAGATTCCAGAGGAGCGGCGGGGGAACTCGGACGGTTGTGTTATATTTCTGAACAGGCAACTAAAACGACGACGACAACAACAACAACAACTCGAGTGGTATTTGCATCAGAGCTCCTCTTATCCGCGACCCAATTAGCCGCAGACAAAATCCATTCGCAGACGTAGCTGTATGCAGTTATGTAGCGTATGGTTTTGCGGTAAACTAGGACCCATGTCTAACAGAAGAGGGTCCTTGCCCACAAACCATCAAGGAGTTCGTGAGCATTCGATCAAGCGAGCCGAACTGCTGACGAAACAATGAATATCGAAACCGGTCCAGAGTTTTGCTCGTGTTGAACCAATGCCGCTAAAACATTGCACTCCCCACAAGGTTGCGTGGCTGATGGCATGTTTAGAAACACTTTTTATATATTCGTCGCTTTACGTTACTTTCTGTACAGAGCTGAGTTCTCCGATCACTGCACCGATTAGCGGCGAGGGTAACCTGCCATTGTTTTGGCCGGTTTCCACGTATGATGACGGGGTAAGTCCCTAACACCACATGCTATTCAGCATGAAGCCTGATGCGTCACTCCACGTTCTTAGGAGCATTTTAGGAACCGAATTGAGCAGCTCGCATTCTCTCTAACCACACGGTGAAGTATGGTTAAACTTCGCAGTTGCTGACACGGCATGAGGAGGCCTTCATCCATCTTCATCCAGTTCGACGGGTGGCTGTGCATTGCGTTATTTATGCCCGAACTAAACTTTTTATTTTACCAAGTCAAGCCCATTGAGCTATATAACTTTTTTTCTGAAGTGACCTGGCCACAAATCATAGCTCAACAAAGTTGCTTATCACGTGCAAATTTATAGCAGCTACATGCTCTTCGTGAATGTTCTTAAATGTGGAGGGGAAAAAACCGGAAGACCAGGAGAAATATCCACGCGACCACGGGGAGAACAGGCGTCAGGGTCAGGATCGAACCCACGACCTCCCGTAGACAAGGCGAGGTAGTTAACATCTCGCCGCCACGGCACCCCCAACGGTGCGACTGGTATTGCCGAGCATCGCCTGCTGCACGGTTGACCGACTGCGCGTGCTGGAGTGGGGGGGGGACATGCCACGGAGCTACGTGCGCCGTGGCCACATTTAACATTGTCTCGGCAAAAAGGTCACGGGCGCTAGCCTGGGGTGCGGCTCCTGCGCCACGCTGCAGGCTTCACGGCTTGTCGCCAAATCAAGGGGAAGATTTCTGGGTCAGCGGTCCCACGGAGCCATTGTGTGCCCCGGGAGATGAGCAAACAAGGCCGGCCATCTCGAGCATGCCTCCTGCACCCCGCGCAGAGAGCCGACGTAACCAGGATAGCCCACGCGAGCTGTTGGGGCAAGTGCCGTTAAGCGAGCAGCACCTGTGAAGGCCCGCATGGCAAACGAGGGGCTGGTGTGGCTCGCGCCACGCCCTGGCCACCTCTCTCTCCCCGGTACCGATGTTTACACTGCACCAGGTACTCGTTTAGGACTTGGTCTTCCTTGGGAAGGCCCAGAACCGGTTCAGATATTCATTGTCGGGTATTAGCTTTGGCCGCAAGTCCAACTCGGGGTGCCGAGTTGCCCAGCCCTTCATATTAGGGAAGGGTCGACGGAAGTGGATGTCACAGAGCCTTCAAGTGACCTCCGTTCTACACAGTGGAGGGCAGTGCTCTCATATTTTACTCACTCATATTAATGTTCATTGTACGACAGTCATAAATTCTGAGAGAATTCAGCGCGGAACCAAGTTTTCAATCATTGGTGACCGTGCTGTGACCATCAACTCGCTACATTTGAAAACCCAGTTTAACCAGAGGCGCAGCGTTTGAAACCTGAATTTGAACCCAGGATCTCAGCGCTCCTGACCTCTGAGCCACCACCCGGCCACCGCCGTGCTTCTCGCTTGAGCTGCGAGCGAGGCCCCTGTGTTGCCGGCCGCCTTCGCCGACCGGCAGCGACAGCAACGACGGCAGCCGGCCTAGTCTGGCGCTCGGGAGAGCCGCACACTCCGCCAGAGTCGGCGCGCGACCTACGGCTCGGGGTGAAACGTGGAGATTTACGAGCTTTCACGTGAATCCGCTCGCGTGAATCCTGCATTTGAATTTTCGCGTGTGAAGCTCTCAAAATGCGGGCGGTTCTCCCCTCTGGAGATTCCCGCGCTCGAGTTATTATAGGCGGATCAAGCGGGTTACGGTCGAGGGAGAAATAAAACAAGGTTTGGTACGGGTTCACGGCATGCACCCGCAGGGCACGCGTTCCCAACGCCGCCGTCAGATATTGCAGCTCGCCCCGGCGCGCTTAAGCGGGTTACAGGTAGAGGCCCAGGCTAGGCCGTGGCAAATCTCACAACAGAAACACAGCAGAGCCTCGAACTTAAAATTATACCCCCCCCCCTCCACCGCCCGTGCGCCACTCCACTCCCGCAGGGTCGGGCGGCGCGTGCCGTTTGGCGGTGGGTTCATCACGAGAAGGCCCTTGGCCGCGCTCGTGGTTTAGGAGCTCGGCGCGCACACCGCTGGGCACACAAGTCGTGATTATTGGTACGCCCGCACGCCCAAAATTGCTGCGCCCGGTGTACAACGGTGTCCGCATATCACTCCCCATCACCATGCACCCCCCGAGGGTGGGGGGTTGACTTGCGGAGCCACCTTTCCATCTGTGCCGTGCCCCCCCCCACGCCTCCCAGCACCTCCCCGCCCCCCGACCCCCTGGACTCGCCACCTTCTGCGCCCCCACCCCAGCTCAGTCGAGATTTGACCCACTTGATCTTTTCTCATCCGTTAAGAAGGTGCGCCAAATCAATACCGCCAGGGCGCTGTCAAGGGCAGCAGTTATTAAATTATTACATTATTTGTGCGTTTATTTACGGACTCCTATCCACCCCCCCCCAAACCCTCCACCTACTCCTCTGAGCGTTTGCCACTACAAGGCGGCGCTTGCGTTGCGCGCACGTGCTCGTGAGCACGCGCGCGCGCGCACATGCGCACATGCGTACTGATTTTTGCTTTATTGCATTATTAATAACAACTATTGCGGCACTCGAGCGGCCGCACGAAGATGAAACCGATTATTTAGTTTTTTAATTCCCTCGTTTGGATTGGATATTGATTGGAGCGTAAATATATTGCAGGCGGTTTGACAGCGACTTGGAGGAGGTGCTGCTGGGGGGGAGGACCTTTATTTTGAAAGGTCCCGCAAGCTTTTGAATTTGAAACAGAGTTGCCGCCGTACGCGCGCTAATTATTCACTTCTTAAAGGTCACGGCAATTTTTACCCGTGCAAATTTCTGCACGTTGCAACATTACAGGAGCCGCGCTGGATTACGGTTAATAAGGCGGCCAATGTTTGGGTTTAATTCCCTTTGAAAGTGTGCATCGGAGCTTTCAGGTTAAATCGGCGATTAGAAAGAATCCGCGTTAAATTGGTTACACGGAATTCGGCGTTAGACGTAACGCGAAATGCTAATGCCATCATTTTTTGCGCAGTACCGGTAAATGAGACAATCCTGCTCAGCGCAATTATTTTACGATTATTGAAATGTTGTGGGAGCGGTGGGGGGGGGGGTGTAGCGTGCTGTCCGCTGAGACGAGGGCCGGAGATCCATCTGGCACGCGCGGAGGTGTGCGCGGGTGTGCGAAGGTGTGCGAAGGTGTGCGCGGGTGTGCGAAGGTGTGCGTGGCTGTGCGCCGGTGTGCGAAGGTGTGCGGGGCTGTGCGGGCGCACGCGTGTGTTTTTGTGTTGACGTGCAACGGCCGCGACGGCGGCGACGGCAACGGATTGCCCGCCCTGCGCCCGGCTAATCCGCTAATCCTCGTGCCCCCGGCAAGGATACCCGGCCGTCTCGCATGGCAAGTCAGCGCCATTGATTATTCGAGCGCTGCTGCCAAGGTGCTTTTAGAACCGCAGCCAGAGTTCACACCCTTCGCGTGTTCCTATTCTGCTTTTGTTTTTTCGTCCGTTATCTCTGCGTCCTTGTAGCACCTCTCAGAACGTTCTGTTTGCTCGAACGCGCGCCAGGGGTTAAAGTGTTGTGTGCGCGGGCTGTTTTTACCTGTGTGTGTGTGTGTGGTTACGAGTGTGCGTGCGTTTATGCATAATGTTGCCCGAACAGTCTGTAAGGCTATATCGGAGATATTTGTTTATGCAGAGGTCATCATCATCATCACTGGGACAAGCCAGAGTAGTGGTGCAATTGTGGCCTTGCAACCCAAACTATGGACCATAGAGTAAACCCACTGCGGTCTGCGCTGCTTCAACGGAGGAGGAACAGCAAAATTACGTGAACTCTCTCTCTGCTGAAGCCCTCTCGTCATAGCAGTAGCAGCAGCAGCAGCAGGACCTCCACATTGGTATCGAGCTCCTGAACCATATTCCTGCTGCTGAATATCATGCGCAAGAACAGAATCATCACTGTCATCATCGTCGTCATCGTGATCTCAGTCTTCATCAATGTCGTCATCGTCGCCATTACTTGTGCGTAGGTTTTTGTGCCGCGAGTTGTTCGGCAGGTTCCCAATAGGCTCCCAGTGCATGGGGCGAAACGTCGGACATCGTGCCGAATAACGTGCAGTCTGACCCGAACACACAATGGAGAGTTTTTGACATCGCCATTGTCTACGTAATCGTTATCATCGTCATCATATCCATCATCATATTCATCATCATCATCACCATTGTCTACATCATTATTACTATGATCATTATATGCATGCCAAGTATTTTCCATGTATAATGATAACCTCTGAGACGAGGATATTGCATTGGGGGTTACGTATGTTTACATTGTATATGGCATGGGCTGGCGACATCGGTGGAGTTTGACTTCTAGATTTGGGGGGGGGGGGGGCGGGTGGGGAGGGGTTCCCTTTGGCCCTCAAATTAGGAATCGCTGGTGCATGTAATTAATAAATAATTATTATTTTATCACTGGTGCTTATAATTCCTACATTTTTAATCATTCTTGCTAACTACGGAAAATAAATTTATGAAGGTGTCCAGTTTGGGGTTGGGTGTTGCCCCCACCCCCTCCCTCACCCCCCCCCCCCGCAAACTCCACCAATGGGCTGGCGGTCTACGAGCTCTCAATCGGTTTGCTCACTGCTGGAGCCACAGTTTGCACGGCTGCAGTCAATCAATGACCATCGTCTCATTAATGGCAAGGTGAGAGAGGGCCCGTCGAAACGAAAGCCCCCCTCTCGCCAGCGAGACCTGCAAATTTAGGGGCGCAGAATGTAACGTCGCCGGTGCCGGAGCCTCGCGATGATCCCTGTGACTACCCCGTGCAGGGGGCTGGATGTGGCCGTCAGCCGAGTCACCGGATTGCCCCGTTCTTGTGGCAGCGGGAGAGGCACGTGGGCCCAGCGTCGTTTGCGATTCTTTAATTACGCTGTGATTACACGACACACACACACACACACATGCCCGTGCTCCATTAATGCGCGTCCACCGCTTTGTGTAGCATTTAGAAGGACCCCGTCTGAATTGCAGAGCATTGTTGCATAAAAACGATCTTTTTTTTACAATTCTGCTAAAAATCTATTAATTGGCGGCCGTTTATGGAGCAATGCCACTTGTATTAGCGGGCTGATTGCCCTTCTGTTTTCTATTGAATTGCATGATAAAATTGTTGAAAAAAAAGCCAGACTTGTAGAAACGTTGCGATAATTAGCAGAGCGCGCAATTGTGTATGCGGAGCACACGAGTGCAACCCTCTCTGTGATTCATTTGCACGTGTGTGCGCATGTGCGTGCGTGTGCGTGTACACGTGCGCGCGTGTATGTGTGTGCGTGTATACGTGCGCACGTGTGTATGCACGCGTGCGAGTGTTTTCCCGTGCTAGCGATCGTCTTCACGTCGGTTCGCACCGGAGGGATTATAGCGCTGTCACTTACAGCTGTCACCTGACTCCGCTCCCTGCCCCGTTCCCGCGGCGACAGACAACCTCCGACCCCTGGCACCTGCCCACTGCCCGTCACCGCGGGGCCAGCAGATGGAGGCGACACGCGAGCGGCGCTCGTTACCGCTAAAACTTGGCCGCGACTCGTCACCGAGTTCGCTAAAAATAACCGCGCTCTCGCTAAAAGTCACCAAACGCAAAGACGAGCTGTCATTGATGGAGACGGGCGTACGTCTGCTGCATCTGTCATGCGTTAAACCAAAAAAAAAAAACTTTTTGCCGGAACAAAAAATATATTTATTTCGGCTTTTTTTGCGCTTGTTTGCTTACTTTAGTTGTGTTTTTTTTCGAAACTTTTTCTGGGATGAAAAAACATTCTGATGAAACTTGACGGCCGGTGCGTTTTTTTTTTACAGCTTGGTAGTGGGCAGGCGGGCGGTGGGAGGGGGGGGGGTGGTTCGCGTGGACAGTTGCCGGGAATAAACACATTGGGCAGCTCTACGCAGCGGCCAGATGGTTGGTACCGGCTATGGCCCTCAAACCCACGTTCGGCGATTGAACGTAACTGACTGGCGGCTGCACCGAGCCGCGGACGCGGTGCGCGTTAGCACGAGAGGTGGAACACAAAAGGTGCGTCCCGAACCTTGCGAGCTGGAATGGAGCGAGTGAGCGAGGGAGGGAGAGGGAGCAAGCCGAGGAGGCAACGGTGTGCCCAGAGGTCTATCACACAGTAACTGAGCACGGCGAGTGCGACTTTATTTTGCGGAGGCAACTGCCAGGGGGTCAGGCTGGGAAGAGGCACCACGCTCCCTCGTGCATTTTTGATCGCTCGGACCCATCAGAGTGCGGAGCGCACGGGTAAGCGGGCGGACGAACGAACGTTGCGTGCGTGCCCTGCTCAAGCCAGACACGGTCTCTCGTGAAGAAGAGATTTTGATCTCGGTGGGCTTTTTCCTTGCTCATGAAGGTCATCTATCTGTCTCTCCGTCTGTCTGTCTGTCTCTGCGTCCGTCTAGCTTTGCCTCTGTGTGTCTCCTGGAAGAGACGCTTTTAGCTACGGTCAATTTCTGCTGGGCAGAGGGCACCCGTTCTGAAGACGGCGTTGGTCTCTCTTCAAGTTTGACCGTCCGTCGGCTTTGCTGGGGCGAGCGCTTTAGTGGGCGCCGTGTGGTGTTTCTGTCCGAATGCTGCGAGTGGCTTGAGTCTGGGTTAGGCGTCCAAGTTTAACGGGAATGGTTCCTGTAGATGTGAAGTACCGTTGATGACTCTTGGACACCGTTGGGAGATGCAACCGGAACAAACGGACTCGCCGGGAGGCAGGCAGGCACGCTGGTGGGTGGTTATACAGAGAGAAGGGCGGACAGGTGGAAACAGAGAGTCGGAAAAGCAGGTAGGCAGGTGCGTAGATATACACGCACACAGCCAGATGTACAGACAGGCAGACGAGAATTTAGGCGGTTAACTATACAGATAGATAGGCAGCCTGAAAGACATGCAGACAGGCGGATATACAAGTAGGTAGGCAGGTAGATAGGAAAATAAAAATCGGGCAGACAGGCAGGGAAGCAGGCAGGTAAGCGGACAGACAGGCACACGGGCGAAGAGCCAGCCAGAGTTGAAGGTCACGTACGGGGGCGTGGCATACAGAGATGACCACGAGGGGAAGACGGCGTCAGCTTCGGCGGGAGTCCCTGGCAGCTGGCGCGGCCCCTCTCCACCAGCTGACCAGGCCGGTGACACCAGAGGGGTGAGGGGACGTGGGGGATAAAGCAACTGCAGCGATGCGCCACTTCCAGCCGCAGACGTAACACACGTGGGACGTGCGCCCACTCGGCTCGGCCAGCTCTCCCCAGGGCTGCCATCCCTGTGGAGAGTCCCACCAAAGGGCTCGTGGGTTTTTTTTTCCCAGAGATATTGCTTTGGTTTCTCACGATGCGATGTTAAAGTTCACGATAAGGGGATGGACGATCTGCGATTTGCGTTTCCCTTCAGCCCTCGCAATTGGATTTTACATTTTCATCGTCTTTACTTTATTGCTTCAATGTACCTCCACGACAGGTGAAGTTCTCCGGCTGCAGTTCGCTCGACACTCAAGCCTGCGCCATGAATATTGCACTTGTCGTGACTTCACAAGCTACGACACCCACGGCTCACGCGCCATCAGGGAATGATGGCGTCATATAACCACCACATCCGTCAATTAATCCAGCAAACTCTGTCCCAAAACGCTAATTTAATTGCGCTTCTGAAGTTGAATTATTGTTACTTAACAAGATGGGGGAAAAAAATCTGTAATTGTCGGTGAAATTTAATATTTTTAAAATGTGAATGGGCGACACCGATCACGAGTTGACACGTTTGCTGTATATGCGTGTGTTGGGTGACAGCCTGGACACCCTTGCAAACATTCCATCGCAACGGATTCCCCAGGTACTCCTCTCTTAAATTTTGATTTAAAGCTTTCGTGACTGCAGGGATTCATCTTCTTGGTTCTTTCGGTAAAGTCACGTAGAAGGGAAGTAATTAAATAATAAAAATAAAACATAATAAAATTATTCTCACGACGTTTCGGCCACAACGCAAGCAGCCGTGCCTTTACCGAAAGAACCAAGAAGATGTACTCCTCTCGTCTTGTGCACGCTGGCAGCAAGCGGCACCGACGTAATTCGGGAGCTCGATGCCAACGTCGAGTGCTGCTGCTCGTCACGACAAGAGGGCTTCAGCAGAGAGAGAGAGAGAGTTTGTGTGACCACTCCTTCTCGGCTGAAGGAACGCAGAGCACAGAGTGTTTACTGTGCTGCTTTGCATGGCCACAGTCGCACTACTAATGTATTCTTTCTTCCTGGTTCTTTCGGTAAAGCCACGTAGAAGGGAAATAATATAGTAATACAAATAAAACATAATAAAATACAATTCTCACGACGTTTCGGCCACAACGCAAGCAGCCGTCCTCAGGTGAAGAACAGGGCTGTCGGAAAGACATACTTCAGACGCTGTCTCCACGGGGGGAATCCCCTTCTCCCATCATCACGCCTTTTCCCAATGTATGCACAACTTTGCTCAATCTAAGTGATGTATTGACTCACAACACTGACATCTTCAAGAGTGCCGTTTGTTGATAGTTTCTTGGCGATTTTGGGGGTTTGGGCCTGTGCTCAACAAATCGTAACAACAACAATAATAAGTAGTATTATTACCATCGTAATAATTCGTCACGAGGGCACCAGGAGAAAAATGACAAATTGTCTCCGCCACGGAGAGAGTAAAAGTGTGATTGCAATCACGCCCAGCGCCGTGGTTTTCATGCTACGATAATTAGGACGAAGATTGAAAGCTTACAAAAAAATAATATGTCGTTTAAAAATAAACCGGAGAAAAACGTTCAACAACAACGAGGGACCATCACCCGGCGCTCATCTCTTCCCGATTCCGCAGGTCCCCGCCAGCGCGTGGGAGTTGTGGCGTGGGTCGCGTGCAGCATCTGCGTGACCCGTGACCCCTGTCCGTAGATCACTGGGCAGAGAGAGAGCGGGAGGGGAGCTGGAGGAGGTTAGGTGGGGGGTGACAGGTTTGGGGGGGAGTAGGGGGGCAGGGTTGGGGAGGGGGGGGGGCATGACATGTGCAGGTCCTTTAAACCTTTAAATTAGATTTGTCAAAAATGAAATAAAGCGGATGTTAAAATGCTGAACTACTGGCGCCATCGCTACGCTGCCTGTAAAAGTTCAGTGTCAGGACGGATGAGGGAGGACCGGCATGCGTGTGTGTACGCGTGTGCCAGTGTGTGTACGTGTGCGTACGTACGTGTGTTGAACTTCTTTGGCACCGTACGTAGCCAACCGTGCTCATCAGAGGTGCGGGTGCGTCTGTGTGTGCGGAGCGGTAGTGCAGCGCTTAGCGCGCTGCGCCATAAACCCCGCGACGCCAGTGACAATTATCTGAATCGGTCCTGGACCTCCCCTAGGTCTACTCAGCCTCAAATGAGTATCTGGTGTGGTGTTTAAACATTGCCACTGGGAGACAATGGTGGCCGGGCATGATGTTGGTCACCCCCCACCCCCTTGCCGGCCTTCATAGGTGGTCGCTAACAGCACCTGCCTCATACCCTTAGGTTTTTTCGGTAAAGTCACGTAGGTAAAAATAAATAATAATTAAAATAATAATACAAATTCTAGAAATAATAATAGAAATTATTTTATTCTATTATTTATATTTTTTTAATTGTTTTTATTGTATTATTATTTATTTTTACCTACGTGACTTTACCGAAAAAAACCTAAGAGTATGAATCCTTTGCACTCACGAAAGCTTCAAATCTAGCACCTGCCTCAACAGCCTGTTAAAGGCTACATGGGTGATTTTTGCCTTTGTGTGTAATCAGGCCAAAACCTTCTCGCCTACGAACATCTGCGCCGCTATCTGGGGTTTGTTTTTTTCCCTACTGTCATTTTTTTCCAGTGTTCTATTAAATTGCTAAATGTACCCTATAATGCGCGAGCAAATTAGTTGATTAATGGTGCTGGCGTGATGATAAGCGGCGTGTATTTCATTTCATTTTTTTTTAAGCCCGTCGTCATAAAACAACAACAACAACAACAAAAAGCTGCCAAGCTCCGGACAGGAATTTTACATGCCAGAGTTATATTCTTTAATTTCAGTGTCCAGAGGACTGTCAGATATCAAAGCAAGCTGTTAGGAGCTGTCCCGGCTGTAGCTGGGAGGCGCAGGAGGTTCCAAGATAATTGGTTCTGCTGTCTGCTTTCATTTTAAGGGCGGGGAAGCAACCCACGCGCCCTTGCTTTGCTCATTTTCCAGCAGTCTCTTCCCATTTACTTTTGTTTGCTGAGTGTCCGCGTGGAGCCGGCGAGCCCTTGGCTTATTTTGTAACCTCGCTGTCCATCTCGCGCGCCCGCTAATTGTTACACGCGTGCACGTACCAAACCCCCCCCCCCACTCCTCTGCCCCCCACCCACACCCCGCCTCTCCGCTGCCCGCCGCCCTCCTCCCCACCAGATTCGTGATTGCGTCTCTGGACCGCTCGCATGCCGGGTTCTACCAGTGCGTCGTCCGGAACCGCGTCGGCGCCCTGCTGCAACGGAAGACGGAGATCCGCGTGGCTTGTGAGCGCCGCGCACGGGTTGCACGCTCACACGCTTACACGCACCTACACACACTCGCATGCTCACACGCTCACATGCACCTACACACGCTCACACGCACCTACACACGCTCACACGCGCACACGCTTACATGCACCTACACACGCTCACACGCACCTACACACGCTCACACGCACCTACACACGCTCACACGCACCTACACACGCTCACATGCACCTACACACGCTCACACGCACCTACACACGCTCACACGCACCTACACATGCTCACACGCACCTACACACGCTCACACGCACCTACACACACTCACACGCACCTACACACACTCACACGCACCTACACACGCTCACACGCACCTACACACGCTCGCATGCTCACACGCTCACACGCACATACACACACACGCGCAGACACGCACGCTCACATTCACACGCGCAGAAAATGCTCGCATGCTCATGCGCACGTGTGCACGACGTTAAAGACAAAGTTCCCCCGTGTAGCCCTTCACCAGGCTGTTGAGGCGAGTGCGGTTTAGCGAGCGCCTGTGAAGGCCAGGGCGGCACACGAGGTGGCGGCATGGACAGCCCCGCCCCGGTCGCCTTTGTCTCCCCAGCGTTGATGTTTACTCACCGCGTAAAACTCATTCAAGGCTGAGTAGCCCTAGGGGAGGCCCAGGACTGGTTCAGATATATCACTCGCCACCATTGCTTAGCTGAGGCTGGGAAAGTCAGTTTACCGGGTTCTTAGCGCAGCGTGTTAACCACTATGCCACCACTCCACGAACGTAACCTGGTCAATGACCTGGAAAAAAATGCCTTGCACCCGGCACACCACATCCAGTTATACCTCTCACTATGGCTATAGCTACCACTCACGTGTGCATTCTACCAGCAACGCGGAGATGTTTCGGCGAGAAATTAAACCCTGGCTTAAACGTTGCATCCAACCACACGCTGCCCTGCAATTAGGGCTGCTCGATTTGCACTGTGCGGGGGTCGGGAGGGGCGCTATGAATATTAAAACGATGATGACGATGGGGGGATCAGGGGGGGGGGGGTATTGAAAAATCGAAGTGTCACGCCGCACAGTGGAAACGTCGTGTTACGCGTGGGATCCTGCGTGGGAGAGCATGAACAACAAAATGGGAGATACGTTTTCTCGTAAGCGATCCCTCGGTGTGCCATGCCGCACCCCCCCCTCCCCCCACCTAGCGTCTTCGGGGGAGCGCTGACCGCAAGTAGCGAGAACCTACAAACGGCAGCTGCCCACTCGGCATGGTTCCATTCCGATTTAAAGCTTTCGTGACTGCAGGGATTCATCTTCTTGGTTCTTTCGGTAAAGTCACGTAGAAGGGAAATTAAAAAATTAAAAAATTAAACATTATAAAATTATTTTATTATGTTTTATTTTTTTAAATATATTAAAGAATAAAAAGAACACATAATAAAATTATTTTATTATGTTTAATTTATTTTATTTTATTATTTCCCTTCTACGTGACTTTACCGAAAGAACCAAGAAGATGGTTCCATTCATCAGCGTTGTGCGGTGTCCTTCTCCCGCTGCCCTCGTTCTCCCTGCCTCCTCGGACATTCTCTCTCATCTTTTCACTCTCCCTCGCTCTCTCATCTCCCTCGCTCTCTCCCGCTGCCTCCCGTCCCCGCTCCCTCGTGCGTGGCAGACATGGGGAACTTTGTCGAGGGCGAGCAGAAGCTGTCGTTGCCGCAGGGGCAGGCGGCGGCACTCGTGCCCCCGGCCATCACCGGGTACCCCTCCCCTCAGGTCACGTGGTTCAGGGAGGGACGCAAGATATCGCCTTCCCCGCGCATGTACGTACGCGCACACGCACGCACGCACGCACGTGATGTTTCCGAGCACCTATTAAGACCGGCACGGCGCACGACACGGCGGTGTGGGCAGCACCGCACCCGGTCCCCTTTGCCTCCCCAAGTGCCGGGTGCTTATTTAAGGCCGAGGCGATCTGGGATCGACGCTCCGCCTGGGGTGGGCACCGGGGCGCGCTCCCCGCAGCGTGAGCGGACGAGCGGTAGCCAAGCGTCGTGGCGTTCAAACGCCGACAGCGCGGGAAGTTCTCACGAGGCACGGCTTCGCGAAAGTGCCTCGCGCGCCGTATATTAAGTTGGCAGAAAATACATGCTGACTTTGTTATATTGTCACGCGGAGAGAGGGCAGCGTTTTATTTAAAGCGCTGCAGAGTTTCCTTGAACTTTCTGCTGATTGCATTTGAAAAGAGCGTATGATTTGTCATTGTCATTGATAATGGGAAACGCCGAAGATAAGGCAATCTCTCACGGCAAGGGCGGTGGTTTTGTGTATCTCATCGGATGCTTTATTCCAATTTAATGCCGGCTAATCAAGCCGAAGAAAGGTGCGCGCCTGATGAACACTCTTACAATATGATTAAACCTCCATGTGCCTCGAATCAAAAGCCATCTCGTGCGACGAATAAATAATTTAATAAAGAAACACCGGCAAACGAAAACACTGCCGCCTATTCATCAGGAAGGCCCAACTCTGCGCAGATTATTTTCAAGTAGGCCGCCGAAACAATTTGTGCCTCGTGGATAATGATAATAATAATTGCCACCAGCTCTCCACTCTCCGCCAGTGTGAGGGGAGAAATGATCATCACGATCATTCTTCTGCACAACGGAAAAAGTTGCGGAGGTTTATCATGGCCTTGTAGTTGCTGCGGCTGTTGTTGCTCCTTTTGTCGTTGCCAAATAGCAGCAATGCGTCCCAGCGGCAGCGCAGTTGCCGCTCCTCGTAAGAAGTTTGCGGTTCGAGCCCAGTGGCCGTCCCAGTTAACGCCGCGGGTGGTGCATTAACTGTGGAATTACTACGTACCGTCTACTCCACGGCGGTCGTTTAAGATCCCGTGGTGCCGTTCGAGAAAGAGTAGGCCACGGGTGCCATTGTTACAGTCCGGGTCCGATCAATTACTCCCAAATTCCTCAATTGGGAAAACCACATCGCAACATCGTCCGCTCGCGGCAGACTAATGTTCACTTGCTGACCATTGCCGCGTACGCCTTGTGTCACGTGGAGAGAGCTGCTGCTGGGGGTCTTCTTTGGCAAGATTGCCGCAGGGCTACTCGGGATGTACAACATGGGGAGGGAGCGGTATCAATATTAAGCGACGGTGACGGATTCACTCTGACCACGACCCCTGACCATCGCGTCTCTCCGGCAGTGCGGTCACGACGGAGAACTGGCTGGTGGTGCTGGCGAGTGCCTCGTCGGACGGGGGGCGCTACTTCGTGCAGGCCGTCAACGAGCAGAATGGCGAGAACAAGACCAGCGGAGCCGTCACGCTCGCCGTCGAGAGTGAGTGACCCTGTCACTCTGTCACCCTGTCACTCACGCCATTAACCGTGCGTTCGTTTGCGAGGGCGGTGACCATCTGCGGGAACTTCACAGCGCGTGTTTTCGCTACATAGCTCCTCTCGTGCATGTTCAGGCCGTGCCGCATGTTGTTCCACGTGCCGGGAGCTTCTTCAGGAACTATTCTTGGAACTGTTCCTGGAACTGTGTCTGGAACTGTTCCTGGAACTCTTCCTGGAACTGTGTCTGCGACTGTTCCTGGAACTGCTCCTGGAACCGTGCCTGGAACTGTTCCTGGAACTCTTCCTGGAACTGTCCCGAAACGCGTGCCATTCGGCACGTAATCCAAAGTTTGTCATCATGTTCCTTCTCTCAGTCTGAAGTCACCCTGAACAACGCGTGGTGCGACGCGGGAACTCGTTGGGGTGCTGTGTGAGAAATCGTGGAAATAATCGGCCCAGTTTAAGCGATGGCGCAAAGGCTGTTCACGTTAATATTAATGGCAGAAACGTGGAAAATTTGCCAGAATATTTCCTGCCGCTTTGGCGATGTTCTACCTGTCGACAGTAGCCGCCGCCGCCGCCTTTTCTGCCCGAGCGTGAAGTTGGCTCCCTCCTGTTGCGCCCCGAACACCGCACAGAGGCAGACTGCCGTGGAGTGAGCAGGAATAGATTGACAGGGTGATTCATTTATCGATACCCCATTGATTTCTAATGACGCTGTTACCTTCGTCGCAACGAACGGCTGATTGAATATTGTGAAAGCGATGGCTCCGTGTCTTGCACAGGAACGGAGACGGGAGAGGTGTTAACGTGTCCCAGGACAAGTGTGACAAGATGCAACAAGTGTATTGGGATTGGTGGGAGACACGTAGAGGCTTTGAATTAACGTGTTATTTTTTGTTATATAATGTATCCCTTTTACATTAGTGGGGTGTCAATAAACAGATCACTCTGTATTATCAATGTTCACCTGTGCGCGCGTACGCACGTCGACCGGAGTTTTGCAGAGAGCTGGTGTGGCGCGCGCACGTGTGTGATTGAGTCCGTGTCACGTGAGCGGAAATTAGAAATGCGCTGTGCATTGATTCCCGTTGAGAGCCAAGTGGTGAGTCAGTGTCTCGCTGTCGTGAGCTCTGTGCCTCCCTGGCCCAATTTAAACCCACAGCTAGAGCCCTCCTGGCATCAAACACATGCCCTGAATGTGAGCCACGGGGAGCTTTAATTTGGCGAAATGTTGAACTACTTATTTACGAAAAAAAAGTGCATGTAGATTACATTCACTTTCCGCCCACCACCCCCCCCCCCCCCCCAATCTCTCTCTGCATTTGTAAAACATCCTTTGCACATGCCCTCCCTGAACGCGCAGCACTAGTAGATTGGAGGATCCTTATTTCGGGCAGGTCCATTGTGCGACGCTTCTCGTTGGTGGAATCGCACGTCCGGCGAAATGCGAATGCATCGTGGTTTGAGAAACGGCCAAGCGGGAGGCTGGGAGCGGAGGGGTTGGGCGGCGGGCGACGCTGCTGCACCCACGCTGGAATTCGGGCCAGGGTCCTGGCGGGAGTGTACCTGCTCTTTGCGAAAGGGCACCGTGAGCGTCCGCGGACTCACCGGAGTGGACGCGGCTCGGGTTGAACGGCCCGCGTAAAGGGCAGGCCCTCCCGCGGCACGGCGGCCCCCGGGCGCCGCTCTGCTCCGTTGCCCGGGATCCAGTGGGCGGGCAGCGCCGCCAGTAACGCACCACGGTGGCTAGGAGATGTTAACTACCTCGCCTGGTATGCAGGAGGTTGCGGGTTCGATCCCAACCCTGACGCCTGCTGCTGTATATTTGGAGTTTGCGTGTCTCTCTTCCCGTGGTCGCGTGGATTTTTCCCCGAGTCGTCCGGTTTTTCCCTCCACGTTTAGAATCAACGTCACGCATCGAGAGTATTTGGCTGCTGCTATAAATTTCCACTCGTTTATAAGCCACTTTCGTTGAGCTATCATTTGTGGCCAGGTCGCTTCTGAAAAATAGCTGTACGTTGCTCAGTGGGCCTAGCCTGGTCAAATAAAAAATAGTTGTTAGTTAAATGCTGAGCGGGCCATGACCCAGCCGGGTGAACGTTGGAGGGCTTTGTGGACCTCGGCTTTGATTGAGCGCCCCTCGGTAACGGGGTCACCGTGGTTCGTCCTGTCGGTGCTTTTGACGTTCAAACGGCAGGTGTGAATTTTTGTTTTGTTTCTGGTTTATAGCGGATTCTTGGGCGTGCTTTCATTCTTTGTCTCGTTCAAAGTCAAGGCTCTGAACTCGCAATTTACGAGTTTGCTGAAGAGTGAAATTAAATGAAAAGAGCTGCAATTTTTTTTTTTCACGGCGCGCATCTAAACTTTTAATCGAACCTTCACTTTCAGGCACAAATCTTGTTTGGCGTTAATTTAAGTTCGTACGCATCAGCATTTTTTTATCAGTTGAAATGGAATCAAACACACAGCGGCAATTCTGACACCGACGCTGCTAAGTGTCTCGTTCCGCGTGTCTCCCGTGCACCCCCCCCAACCAGCACGATCGCGTAGGCCGGCTCCCCCACTTGTTGTTCGCCACAATGTCCGACGTTTTGGGCCTCGTGCTGGGGATCTTCATCAGTGCGGGTACTGAAGACTTGGCTCTCAGTGCGAGTACATGCCTGCAACGACAAGCAGGCGCTGGTCATCTCCACCGGCACCGCGGATTAATCAACCGGTCAAAGCTGACACGACTTCTCATACATTTCCGGTGTTTCACGCCCCACGTGCCCGGGAGCATCTTCGGTTCTTTTCCTGAAACAGCTCCCCGGCACGTGAAGTGAAACGTCGGACAAAGTGCCGACAAACACGCGGCATGACCCGAACAAGACGTCGGCGGCGTGGAGCGGGGGTAAGGAGCTTTGCCCCCCCTCCCCCCCCCCCCGCGATGTGCGTTGGGGCGCGCCTCCCGCTCGAACGCCGTTCCTTGGGCACCGCCGTAAATCACCGCCGTGGCAGGAGCATGCGATGCGCCCACGAGCGAGGGGCGCGCAGGCCCGGCGTGGTAACGGGAGGTGAATTCGCGTCTGTGGGCGCGCAACTGTCGCGCCGCTCGGCGCGCGGGCGGCGGGCGGCGCCGTGACCCGCCAAAGCGATTTCTCGGTGCCGGTTTTATTGAGCCCGGCTGAGAGAGAGAAAGAGAGAGCGTGACCTCCGACCTGCCCCCCGCCCCCCCCATTCGCTCGTGTGGCCTCCTGGGAGTCTGGACGCTGGCGGTGGCGGCAGAGGAGCGAGTGGCTCGGCTATGTTGCCATTGCTGCTCGAAGCTCAAGGCCGTTCGGCTGTGAGCAATGCCAGGTGGTACCATTCAAACGGTGAACCTCTCCACAAAATATAATCACGATTTACAGCTCTTTGTCAATCCCACAACTGGATGCAGGGGTCGTGGGGGGTGGTGGGAGGTCACAACCTTTCCAGATGTGGACCACCACTGGACAACAATAATAATAGCCGGCACCAACAATTGCCCAAGCTCCGTGGTCCTCTGTATATTACATGTGGAAGGAAACTGGAGCACCCAGAGATAAAGCACGCATGTGAGGGGGAAACACTCTATCCCATACAAACTAAATAGGTCACCATTTTGGCGATAACCAATGCATTCACCGGGAATCAAACTCGGATCTCCCATTTAATGGCACAATGTGTGAAACACACATCGGTCCACCGCCCTGTATAGCGTTCTTGAAATGAACAGCTTTTGCTCAATGTTTTACCTTCAGTAACGGTCAGATTGCGGCGCAGAATAGCCGAGCGCCGGCACCCGAACGCATCGCCGTGCGGCGCATTACCGGAGCAGTCTGATTGGCCCATTGGCCTGGCGAGGCTAACAAGAGACAACCACATCAGGAACACCGCGGCGTCGGTGAGGGCTTAAATCTCAGCAAATAAATTGGAGCCCCAGAACAAAATCGGGGCGACGACTGGAGACGCTAACGTGCGGCGACATCGCCTGACAGGGCCTTAGTACCAGCGCCCCCCGCTCCCCCGGCCGCGTAAATTTGGATGCCGATCGGCAGGTGGATGGGAGGCAGCCGCAGGTAAAGGGACGAAAAACGAAAAGCTGGACGAGAACGCTGCCTTCGCGTCGGCTGCTCTCGGTGAGAGTTTGAAGAGGTGTCTTCGTCCGGGCCGTGGACGTTGTTGTCGGTCGAGACGTGTCGTGAGACTATGTGACTTTTGTGTTCGGCGGGATGCGGAGTTGATGAGCAGATGAGTCGATGAGGAGTAGATGAGTGGATGCAATGGGACGCGTTAAACTCTGAAATATTTTCACGGGCATTGCTTCTAACGGCCCCTTCTCCCCCCCCCCTTCCCCGTCGTCCCTTCGTTGCCGCACCACCGCGTTTCATTTTGTCTCTTCTTCGTTCTCTCTCTTTTTCTGTTTTTCATGCCACCATCGCCTGCCGGCAGAGCGCTCGCACAGCGGTAAGGCCCGGCGACCCCCCCCGCCCCCTTGGACTGTTCGTTTCCCGTGTCTCCCTCTTGAGTTTCTTGATGGATTTCGGCTGCCACCCTCTCTCTGGCAAGCGTAGTCGTGCATGGATGTTGTGACGCTTCCCAACGTACGCCGGTCCTCGGAACTACGTTGACGGGTAGCAGCTGTCAGGCCAAAACCGAGTCTTTCACATCGGCAAATATTCCTTTCGGCGCTGATTTGCGGCTCAGAGTTTGTTTTTTGGCATTGACCCTTCGATTGATTTGGTCCGGTTCTTCTACGGTTAGTCCCGAATAGGAACACAACTATATTGGGAAATGTCGTTCCTATCGGACCGTGTTCGTGAGAGATATCGCAACCCGAAACGACAGCGGCATAGGGAGACAGGCGGACAGGGCTTTGTTGGAAAACGTTAAAACATTGCCCGTCTTACAGTTCCAGTGCGGTAGTTAAGATGTTTGCAATTGCCAGTGCTTCAAAACTGCAGGAAGCAGTATATAAATTTCGCAAAAAGGTCTATTTACGACCCACGCGCTGCCACGATGATTCTTTGCCCATTTGGCTCGATGTTTTCAATTTACCAAAATATATCCCGGAGGGGCTCATAGTCATTTTAGACACAGACAAAGATGCCACGTATAGCTTCTCACAAACCGTTGGGGCAAGTGCTGTTAGCGAGCACCTAGTCGGACCAGGACGGTGCGCTTGTCGGTGGTGTGGCCAGCACCACAACGGTTGTTTATACACCGCACCAGGTACTCACTTAAGGCTGAGTGGACTTAGGGGAAGCCCTGAACCGATTCGGATATTCACCACTGATATTAGCCAAAGCCAGAGACAAAGCTCTCCCGTATAGCCTTAACAGATTTTTGGGGCAAATGCTGTTAGCGAGCACCTATGAAGGCCAGAACGGCACACGAGGGGGTGGGTGGCCAGCACCACGCCTTTGCCTCCCTAATGGTGATATTTATACACCACACCGGGACTCATTTGAGGCTGAGTTGCCCGTGAGTGGGAATCGACGTGAGCCATACACACACACGCACGTGCACATTGCCACGTTGCTCCGTCATCATGAAGCGTACACCGCCGGTGGAAATTACGCTGCTTCATTTCAGCCGGCTCTGTCCGCACCCGGCACACCACATCCAGTACACCTACAGCTACGTCCGTGGCATATGCCACCGACTCCCAGGTCCGCCAGCGACCACACCGGAATTTTTTTTACATCATCCGTGAAGGCCCGGGAAGCGTCGCGATTACCACGCTAAGTTCACTGCTCGCCCAAAGCACAGCCACGGATGGCGAGGGGACCTCACGCGGCACCGCCGCCGCTTGTAAATAGCCTTCCCGTGCGTCCGTGCAGAAATAATGCCGCGCGTGCGAGCGCGTGACCTTTCCCTAACTACGAGTCTCGCAGGGCGCGCGGCACAGGGCGACCGGCGGCGGTCACGGGAGGGGTGCCCCCCCCCCCGTCAAAAACCACGCCGTGCGTCCCACGCCGCTCGACGTTCCCAACCGTCAGCCGGCGCCGGTTTAGGTCCGGTCGGCGCACATTTCATCTCTCCCCTCCGTCGTCGTTGTCGTCTGTCCGCTGTCTGTCTGCATCCCGCGATGCTGTCGGGGAGGGTCCCGCGACTTCTCGCGGGGGGAACAGATAACGTAGGGCGGGGGGGGGCTTTGAGGGGCACCGCTGGCTTTTACGCAGCCTCTCCCAGCCCCCCCATAATGCTTCCGGCCCAGCGCGCTCCGCCGCCGCCGCTGCATCGCTCTGTGTTGACATCGCGTTGCTGTGCGTGCGTCCCGCTCGTTCTCGTGTGAGCGCGCGGGTGCGAGGTGTCGGTGCGGGTCTCCGCGCGCGCCCACTTTGGGGCTCGCGTCAAGGAGACTGAGAACAAGTAGACCCCCGTCTAGCCGGTAACGGAGTGTTACGCCGAGTGCTGTTAGCGAGCGCGCGAGGGGCGGGTGTGGGTGGCCAGCACCACGCCCGGCAGCGTTTTTTGTCTCCCGAGTGGCGATGTTTACACGTCGCACCAGGTATTATTTTGAGGCTCAGTCGACCTCGGGGAGGCTCAGGACCGGTTCAGATAACCTCCACCAGTGTTGGTGGCAATGCGCGGGAATCGAACTCGGGTCACCGGGTTCATTGCGCAGCGTGTGTTAACCGCTACACGACCGCTCCCCACACACCCGCGCACACAGCAAATATACACGCGCACGAACGTGCACTCATGCCCGCGGTAACCGGCACGCGGCACGCATGTACACACGCACGTACCCACGCGCATATGCATGCACATACACACGCGCGCGCGTGCAAAATTAAGACGAAGTGCGTTCCCTCCTGGTGAGGAATGGCGCATTTTCTTTTTCCATCGCGGCTGAAATGTATGTTTTTTTTTTTCCGCCCGGCTGCACCCTCTCCTGCACTGTGGTTACAATTTCTCCACTTTGGCATCTCGGGGCAAATTGCTTGTCTTGCGGCGTGAAATGTGGGCCTGTGTTTAAGGTGTTGAGGACTTAATGGCACGGGTTTAAAGGGAGATGGAGAGCGCTTGGTGAGAAGCAAAGCGATAAGCAAGCCCCCCCGAGCTCCGGTCCCGCCAGAGCTCCTCCTGATCGCGCCAAAACATTTATTCATCGGCGCGAGGCTGCAGATAGGTTTTTTTTTTTTCGGTTTATTAATAAGACACCTTGCCAATTCTTCACATTCGCCAAGCATTTTGTTTGTTTGTTTTTATTTACATTTACGTCGATTGGATCGCGTGCAGCAAACGAGGAAAGAGAAGGAGAGGTTCAGACAAGGGGGAGAGGCGTGCACGCGGGATGAGCGGTGTTTATCTGGCGGCGCCGTCAGACCACGGTGCTGGACACAGCCCCAGACGACAACGGGCCTCGTCACGAAGGCGGTCGGGAGATTTGGCCCGCTCCTTGCCGAGCCTCGGATTGTCTCTCGTTGCCGTGCTCAGCGGTGGGCACCTGTAAAGTAAAGAGCTTTTCAGCTTAGCGGATTTCTCAGGGGGTAAATTAAAAAGATTCTGAGATTCTAAAGATTCGGGCTCAGAGCAGAGCGGAGGAAGTGAAGCCTGCGCGTCGTGTGGAGTTTTCGTGCCGTGTGGAGTTTGCGTGTCGTCTCGAGTTTGCGTGTCATGTGGAGTTTGCGTGTCGTGTGGAGCGGTTGTGCTGTTGTTAGAGCCCTGCGCTACGAGCCAGGGCACCCGAGTTTGATTCTCGCTCATGGCCAACAACAGTGACAAATATCTGTACCAGTCTTGAAACGGTCCTGGGGCTCCCCTAGGTCGACTCAGCCTTTAAAACGAGTACCTGGTGCCATGTGGACAAAGGCGGTCGGGCTTTGTGTTGACCACCCACTCTCTCATGCGCGTCGCCGGCCTTCATGGCTGGCACTCGCTAACTGCCCTCTCCTCAAGAGTGTTAAAGGCTATACGGGGGAGCTTTGTTATTGTGTGGCGTACGCGTGTCAGTGCTCTGTGTGTGAATGGTGCGTTGCCGTTCCTTCCCTACGCTCGTCCCAAACCTCTCCTCTGTCAGAAAGAGTAAGGAGCCGGAGTGAGACTTCCCCCGTGGGGAGGGAGCGAGCGAGCGAGAGAATTTCGCAGTCACTTCCCCCGATAAGCGGCACCAGCGCGTCAATTTGTTCAACGCTGAGCGTAAAATTATACACCCGACGACTAATTAATAGGAGCAACTTAGACGTCTTTCAAAAAAAAGATGTATAGATCCGGAACGTTTAGCGCGCAGAAAAATAAAGATTCCATCGCACGGCGCTCGCTTCATGGCGTCCGACGTTCGCTGTTCCCGCGGTGACGCAGGGAATAACTCCGCGTGGCGTTCACCCCGGAGCCGTCGGAGCTCCACTCCTCTTTATTCTCATCCGACGCTGTTTGTCACCGGCCCTGCTGACAAATAATAAAGCTACAAGCGCCCCATTTGGGCCTGGAGGGATTAATTAAACTCTACCTTTATAAGCCCGTTCCCGATTTCCTGTCCCGTCGATGTCACGTGGGAGTTGTGCAGAAACCATCTCAATCAATCATCGCACCATCCCCCCTGCCCCCCACAATGCCCCCCCCCCACCACCCACTCCCCGCCCCCCACTGGATTTGGAAGTCCACAAAAAAGAAAATACACGATGGATTTATCTGTCAGCCGGCATGGAGTTTCGCTTGACGGGCAATTTCTTCAATGGGAAAACGCAACCCCCCAAAAATACGATGAGCTCTTATCCTGCAGCTCCGAACGCATTCTACGCCATCGTGGAAAATTGTGGTGAACAAGTAAATGTTGTTGTCGTAGACTCGCACAGAGACCCATAGACACACACGCACGGACGCGTAGACACGCATAGAAACCCACAAACTCGCACAGAGACCCATAGACACAGAGACACATAAAAAGAGTAACAGAGACACATGGACTCACAGAGAGACCTACAGACTCGCACAGAAACCCAAAGACACAGAGATTCATAGACTCACAGTGAGACCCACAGACTTGCACAGAGACCCATACATTCACACATAGACCCATGGACTTGCATAGAAACCCGGTGAAATCCTTTGAGCGCACATCACCGTAATTGTTAATTATATTTTCTCGTTATGAATCTTTAAACTCGTCAAACAGTGCAGGACAGGGTGCCTACGCAACGTGTCTGAAATATTTGAGATCTCGGCTGTTTTCCCCTTTAATGTAAGCAGGGTTTCATGTTCTAGGCAGTGTTCAGAACCGTTTCAATTTCTTAATTTTTATTACGTTCGTGTATTTTTCTTGCCACCCCCTCCCCCCCCCCGCCTATATTAAAACACCGTATTCATCTCCTGGGATTTGGCGGTTCAATTACAGTGCCACCGCTGGCATCTCCGCTCTGAGCGGAGAGCGATCGAATAAAATCACCGCCCCCTGGAGATGCTGGGTTCGATGGCACCTGCAATGAAAAGCGTGGCGGTTCTCAAAGTATGGCGAGTCGATGACCTCACACCAGTGACTGCACAACAACAACAAAAGCCATTGGCAGTTACCAGGGTATCCCGAGAAAACTGCTGCGTACAAGTGGATGAGGCTCTAAACTTACACAACTAAACCATTTTTTTGTATTTTACCAGGTCAGGCCCCTACATTGAGACGTAGGCTTTCACGACCAATATTCATAATAGAGGTTTGTTTTTCTTGGGTTACATCGCTTAAGTATAAATGTGTCAAATTTCGATTTAAAGCTTTCGTGACTGCAGGGATTCATCTTCTTGGTTTTTTCGGTAAAGTCACGTAGAAGGGAAGTAATACAATAATAAAAATAAAACATAATAAAATAATTCTCACGACGTTTCGGCTACAACGCAAGCAGCCGTCTTCAGGTCTTCAGGTGAAGACGGCTGCTTGCGTTGTAGCCGAAACGTCGTGAGAATTATTTTATTATGTTTTATTTTTATTATTTTATTACTTCCCTTCTAACGTGACTTTACCGAAAAAACCAAGAGTATAAATGTGTCGTTAACCCGACACCACCCGGCACGGCCAATTAGTAAGGTTCGTCACGTAAGCAAAACGTGACAATTGGGTTCTACTTCAGCCCACCGGCGTGTTGGAGAGTGAGTCCACAACGTTTACCATTGGAGTACCGTGATGTTTCCGCGTCACGGTAATTACGCCCAGCATCATCGAGCGACTTTGCTAGAATTGTGAAGTGAGCTACCCGATTTCGGTCTCAAACAGAGCAAGATGACGTCAAAGCTGTGAGCCAATCAGGTGCAGACAGCAGAAGGGGAGTTTATTGTAATTATATAACAGTGGATTTATACTATGAGACCTCCTTTACCAGTGGCAAAATTTCTAATAGGTTTTTACCCTTTCAACTGGTACAAAAATTGACACCAATACTCTGATAGTGCGCTGTTTTTGAGTTTCGATTTAAAGCTTTCGTGACTGCAGGGATTCATCTTCTTGGTTCTTTCGGTAAAGTTACGTAGAAGGGAAATAATACAATAATAAAAATAAAACATAATAAAGCAGCCGTCCTCAGGTGAAGAAAGTTTCTTCACCTGAGGACGGCTGCTTGCGTTGTGGCCGAAACGTCGTGAGAATTATTTTATTATGTTTTATTTTTATGATTTTATTATTTCCCTTCTACGTGACTTTACCGAAAGAACCAAGAAGATGTTTTTGAGTTGTGCGCCTTTTGGCGTCATCTGGTCCAACACCATGTGAGACTAGGCTCTAAGAAAAGCTGTCTCGGGTGTGGATCAATCAACTTCAAGGACAGCGCATATCATTATCATCATCAGAGTTGTTTCTTTTTGTTTGCATTTTGACTGCTTGTGTTGTGTTTATTGCAAACATGATGCCTTGTATAAAGGTGTCAGTTTTTGTACCAGTTGAAAGGGTTAAAACCTATTACTAAACAGTGGATTATGTTCATCTGGAACAGATGGGTTAATCACTTTTCACCAGTATGCGATGCCTTTACATTACTTCAGAATGTGTTGCTTTTTTTCAGAAGCGATCACAAATGATAGCTCAACGAAGTGGCTTATCAATCGTGTGTAAACTTACAGTGGCAGCCAAATGCTCTAAACCGGAGGACCCGGAGAAAAATCCACGCGACCACGGGGAGAACATGCAAACTCCAATATATACAGGCGACAGGTTTTGGGATTGAACCCACAACCACCTGTATACAAGGCGAGGGAGTTAGCATCTCGCCACTCAAAGATCCACACGGATAGATTCCAGAATCCATTACTGTGCATTCATTTTGGTTGTGCATTTATTTTCGCAAAATTCCAGCTCTGAGAATTAAATAATCAGTTTCACTATAGTATTACAAACATTACTGTCATATGCTGAGCAGGTGGGTAGATGCTGCCCCTCTACTGTGTGGACCAGGGGTCACTTCAAAGGGTTTTTAGAGGTAGCGCTGTGATATCCACTTCCAAGGGTCATCCTCGAAGGGTCACAGCGGATTCTTCGTCTCGCGACAACGCAACGTGGGTTGCGCAGTCGGCCATGACTCGAGATGGTGGTCTGGACAAGGCTGAGATCTTTGCACATGCAATGCGGTGGTCACACATGATATGCATGCAAGGCATGATGGGTGTCGTGCCTTCCTGCTCTGCGTGAGAGCACACGTTTTTGCATGTTATTTTCCGGCACGATTGGGATATACATATCTAACAAACAATTTTTTTTTAATTCTGCTGTTTGAATTGTGTCGTCCGTGTCGCTGATCCCGCGCAGATGGGGAGGGTCCGGCCGACCCCATCGCCCCGGAGATTGTGGTAGCGCCGCGAAACACAAGCGTCAACGTGGGCACGTCCGAGGTCACCCTGCAGTGCGTCGCCAACGCCAGGTGAGGGCTCACCGCGCGCCGCGGGGTCACAGATAGTTGTCGTGATAATTGTTGTCGTTGCATTCGTACGGTGTTGCTTAAAAGCCTCGGCAACTCAAAGTGCCCCTCCATAGCATCTCATCTTTTCAAACTATTGAAGGGCACCCCCGGTGGCAGCTGTCCCTGTGCAGCAGGCACGTGGTGTCCGCCGCTGGCCGATGTCACCACTGGGATTCTTGACCCTGACCCCAAGGCTCGCTGCGATTTTGTCATTCATGGTGCGATATATTAATTGTCACGATATTGTGATTATCGCGATGCCGGTTTGCCAAAACGTTGTAATTGTGTGTTGCGTTGTAATGTTTTTGTGCTTTGCTGTACTTCCTCCGATGTGAATAATAAAATGTAAACATTCTCCCACCGCAGTTAACTGCTCAACATAAGCCGGCCACGAGTCTTTTAACGGCCACAAAGCTACGACCCACGCGCTGCCAGCTTACGCACACGCAACCAATGAATTATATTCACTGTAAACATGATGATGTTCACAGTGAGCTGTCTTTGAGCGTTGCACTGGTGCAGAGTAGAACCAAGCGACCCTGACCGCGCTCACTGTGCGCGTTGCCTCTGGCACAGAGGACAAAGCGGAGCGCCGAGCGTCGCCCGTAAGCACCGAGCGGACGTTTGTCTCCATAGCGGCTTCGCTCACTCTCTCATCGCCTCAGCGCTGTGCGCAGTGTGGAACCTTAGCGGGAGAGGCAGGGTGATCGGTCCCAGCACGTGGACGTTTTTAAAGTCGGCCCTTCGTTGAAAAGGGGGGTGGCAGGGAGGGGCCGGGGGGGGATGGAAGGGGCGGCGGGGGGGGGGGGGTCGACGGGAGGTGGCACGGGGCGGTGGTGAGGGGGCCGGAGGGGTGGTGGCAGGGCGACTCCAAATTGCGCTCTTAAGTGCGATTGATTTACAAATAAATAAACAATCGCTCCCAAATTAGTGCGAGGTGATGCAGATTAATGAACCGGCGTTGTTGCCAGCGACGCAGCTTTGTGGGATCTCGCGGTTGTGGGACCCCCTTGCCCGCCCTCCCTCCCTCCCATCGTCGCGCCGCCACCACCCGCCCGTCCGCGTGACTGATTCTCTTGACTCCTCCGTGCACTTTAGGCCGGTCTCCGTAATGAGTTTAATAATTTATTGCGCTCTGCGCCGCGGGCTCGCCAGGCCGCTTGCGGTGGAGAGCGTCGCCACCGCGCCGGCTGCGGTGGAGGCCCTGGCGGGAGGGCGCGCGCGCGTGCCGGCGCAGACGGGGGTTTCTTCGCGGTGACAAGAAAAAACGAATCTAAATTAAATAAGTAAAATCCCGCGGCTGTGATGTGCGTTAATTAGCCGGAGCCCTCCCGTCACATTACGCCGGCGCCCGTGGAGGCGGCGCTCGGAACGTGCTGTGCCGCGAAAGCGCCCCGCGCAAAAACGGGGGCGGCCGCCCCCATCGCCGCCTCTTTGTTCACGACCGCCGATTCGTGATGAATGCCCGACAACGCCGGAATAGCCCTGCGGAGAGCCTGGCCCCGCCACGCCGGATTGATGCACCGGAAAGGCGACTTATGTTCGACGTGCGAATTTGTCACGCGGGGTTAGCCTACCGATTGTGTGCGTGCGTGCGAAAAGCAAAACAAAAAAGACAGAAATAACAAAAGTCGGATTCATCGGCGACTAGCGTGGAGAGGCTGTGATGCGTCGTGGGTGAAGCCATCGGAGCGCCGGGCGTATGTCCCGTTGTGGCTGGCGCGGTTCGGTCACCTCCTGGCCGGTGCGGTGTATTCCCTGGACCACGTGGGATGGTGTTACCGCCGGTTGCTCCTGGCCTCCGTTGTTTACACAAAGCAGGGCTTATGAATTCAATATCTCACAATAGCGGAAGAGGGGGAGAACTCCCTCGTGCCGAAAGCTCCCTCATTCCACCATCCACAGGCCCATTGTGGGGCCCTCCTTGGTGTGACACCTGGGGCAAATTGACCCTCTTACAATTGGCCCCTTCCCAGCTTTCCCAGGAAAAGAGAGGATGACCCTGGGAAAACCAGGACAGGTGGCAACCCTATTGCCACCTCCCCACCAAGAGGCCGTCCCCCGTGCCTCCCGTGCCACGGTGAATGGCCTTGGCTGTGGTTTTGTCTCCTCTGCCACCAAGTCTCGGCTCCCTCCGTTTCGGCCCTTCCCTGCACCGGCCCTTGCCGTTGATGTGTGAGCGCGAGTCTGAAAATTTAGCACAGTTTCGTGGGATTGATGCTCGCCGTGTTAACTGCCACACTGCTATTGCTTGCCGCTACAAACTGAGAATTCTCACAGCGACACCCTAAATAGATTCCATAGTGTGCCTGTGCACACCTGTGTGTGCGTGCGTGCACGCGTGTGGTTAGCGGAAGTGTTGTGGTTAGTGGACCGCACTACGAACCCCGCGGCCTGGGTTCTATTTCCGCTCAGGCCAACTTCGTTGGCAAATATCTGAACCGATTCTGGACCTTCCCAAAGTTGACTCGGCCGTACCCATTTGTGGTGTGCAGAGATCGGCACTGGACACAAATTTGACTGCGCGTGGTGCTGGCCACACCACCCGCTTGTGCGCTGTGCCGGCCTCGATAGGTGCTCGACTCACAGCTCTTGCCCCATCAGCCCGTGTGGCTATATCGGGGATTTTTTGTTTTTGTGTGATTCTGCTGACAAGGTTACCACGAACAATTAATGATGTAATTGCCACGTGTTTAAAATTAGTGTGTGAACCCATCTATTATTCAACATTTGCGGCTGTAATTGGTAAATTGCTAATGTGCGTTTGTTACAATGCGTGTGTTTTCAAGTGATTATTAATATTTGAAAAATCAATTTCTAGTTGGCATTGCATACATCTTTCTTGAAACGGCAGCAAAATAATTTCGAGTTCGTGTTCTTGGCTGGGAAACTATCCAAACCCCTGACCCGGCTCCCCCCCACCACGCTGGTCAACCCGGCCGGTTGGTGGAAAGGGGGCGGTGGGTGGCCCGGTGTAACACGTTAAAAGAACTCCTGCCCCGATTAAACCCGGGTATAGTTTGGTCCAGGCCAAACTACACCCGGGGGTTTAAACTCGACTGGGCCAGACCATACCCGTCCAGGCCAGAATATGCCCCATGTGAAAGTTCAAACGGACTTTAATCGATATCTAAAAAGCGTATAAATGGAAGTAAGAATCTCAATTTGATCAATTTAAGCATTTTTAGGGTTAGGGATAGGGTTAGGGATAGTGTTAGGGATAGGGTTAAGGTTAGGGTTAGGGATAGGGTTAGCGTTAGGGATAGGACTAGGATTATTATTAAAGTTTTTTTCTGGTTGAAGCAATCAAAGTCTATGTGTTTACAGTTTTAAATAAAATGTTGGAAAAATGTAGTAATTCATGTGTATATCGTTCAACACTATTACTATCATGGGGGTATGATTTGGCCTAGACGGGTATAATTTGGCCTAGGCCATAATATACCCGGGTATAATCTAGCCTAGGCCGTTTTAACCCCGGGTATACTACGGCCTGGGGGTATACTACGGCCTGTTACACCGGGACCGTTTCCGACGTCGCTCAGCACTCAGTTCAGCTGTGGCTGGAAAATCAAACTCGAGGTCGCCGGGTTCATAGCAGGGTGCGCTAATCACTGCGCCACCGCTCCGCCCACCCACCGTTTAAACGTATTTATCGGTAATTATCGGCGGAGAACGGTGACTCATCCGCATTTCGTTTCCCCGTGAACAAGGACTCATGGATTTTATTCGTAAACAAAAGGGGAATGATCTTTGTTTTGTGGCATTGTATTTAATTGGCTGATAATTTGCACCGTAATTGGTTGGTGGCTGTTGTGGTTGTGTTGATAGATCTGTGCCTATTTGGGTCCCATGTTAAACCATCTTGCGTGATGATGACGAGAGAGGAGGGTGAAGATACTGTTGTTGATGATGATGAAGATAAGGATGATGCTGATGATGATCTTCTTCTTCCGTACGGCTGATATAGATGCAAGCAACAACTACAATTTGACGTTCAGGTGGTCAAGCCAAACAACCCGCATTAGGAGTAGCGGAGTGTATCGCTTCGTATTTGTGGATCGACATTGCATTGCAATATGTTGTACGGTCTGCTCTGGATGACCACAGTCGCATGTTGAAAACTTTTTAATTTTTAATTTGTGCATCAGGTATCCACATCTGCAATGGTTTGTGCAGCGGGTGTGGTTTAGGGTGGCCCATGAGCTTCGTGGAAGATCAAATCCAGGGGTTGATGATAATGATGACAACGGACTTGACAATGATGATGACGATGATACTGTTGGCGAAGATGAAGATGATGTTGCTGCTGGTGCCGTTGACGATGACGAGGGACGATGACGATTAGCGTGCGCGTGTAAACGACGGCCGTGCCTTCCCAGGCCAGTGGCACGGCTCTCCCTGGTGTGGAGGAAGGACGGAGTGACGCTGCACAGCGGCATCAGCGACTGGGGCCGGCGTCTCACCGTCCAGAACCCGGGCCTCGGGGCAGCCGGTGTCTACGAGTGCGAGGCCGTTCTCAAGGGCAGCAGTGTGGCACCAGCCTCCGCACGTGCACACCTCTCCATCATCGGTGTGTGACCGATCATTACGGAAAGACGAACGTCCCCCATCATAGCCTTTAACAGACCGTTGTTGGGGCTCAGGGCTGCTGTTAGCGAGCGGCGCCTGTGAAGGCCGGCATCCGCACGCGAGGGGGTGGGTCGGTGGCCGGAACCACGCCCGGACGCTGGCGATGTTAACACACCGCAACCGAGTACTCGCTTGAGGCCGAGTTGACCTTGGGGAGTCCCAGGACCGGTTCAGAAAATCGTCACTGGTGTTGGCCGTGAGCGTGAATCGCGTATTGCGCTACGAACCCAGCGACCTGAGTCCAATTCCCGCTCGCGGCCAATATCGGCGACGAATATCTACATCGGCCCTCGGCCTTCCCCTTAGACAACTTAGCCTTACATATGTACCTGGTGCGGTGTATAAACATCGCCATTGGAGTGACAAAGGCGGCCTGGCGTGGGGCTAGCCACACCATCCGCTCATTTGCTGTGCCAGACCGGCCTTCATAGGAGCTGCCCTCTAACAGCACTTGCCCCGTGTGTCTGTTAAGGCCACACAGGGAAGCCTTCTATGTACGGCGCGGGTGAATTGATCAAGTTGCTTGGTGAAGGTGTGGTGTAGATATCAGAGCCCCCTGTCTCCCTCCACCTTCCTCAGAGCCACCGTACTTGGTGCTGGAGCCCGAGAGGCACATGGTGGGAGAGGTGGAGAGCATCGTGGACATCCCCTGCCAGGCAATGGGTACGGCTCACGCGGCAAACGCGTTACACACGACACACACGGCACACGCGGCACACATGGCACACGCGGCGCACACGGCAAACCCCGCACTCACGGCACACGCGGCACACATGCTCCATGCACCACACGCTCCATACACCACACAGCATGTGATACACACTAACACCACACACTATGAACCACACACACACACACCATACATACATACACTAGAAATCACACCCTCTATACACCACATCCTTTATACACCACACACACACACTACACACCTACACAGCATGCGCCACACACCATGAACCACACACACCATACGCACACTGCACTATACTCCACGAACTCCGTACACTGCCACACCATGCGACACATGCTACACACACAGCACACCTTACACTCTGCTGCACCCACCGCACACAACGACACGCCATGCACCGCGCGTAATTAAAGAGTGGCGCGTGCGTACGCGCGCGTGCTCGCGTTTTGCGAGGAGAGTGCGGGGAGGGGATTTCAGAGCCCCCCCCTGGTTTTTAAAGAACCGTTCTGTAAACGCGCCCCGCGCGTATTGTCAGCCGCCTCTTTATTCTCAGATCGCTCCGTTCGCCGCTGACAGGTTTTTCATTCCGTTGCGATCGTTGTTCATCAAACCGCCCCGCGATGGCGAGTCGAAACGGAATTGGCCGGGTCGGTCAAACACAACGGCGGCCGCTCTGCACGCTTCCTCCCAGCCTCGCTCGCCCGCTCGCAGAACGAGCAAAACAAAAAGGAATGTCCTTTCACATGGTCTCCCCTCCCCCCCACCAACTCCCCCCCCCTCCTCCTAGTCGCTCTTGAGCGTGGAATCCTCCCGCTCGGTGCGGGTGCTCGCAGGGCTTAGTTTTAGCCACAGCTCGTCCGGGACCGAGCTCCAGAAAATATTCCACGTTTGAGTTTATTTAAATTGGTTTTCGCGGATTATCCCGTTTAGCCAGTTGCCCGGATATCTTACACGGGAGATCAGGGGGCGCTGCATGAGCACAGCGGCAGCAGCAGCAGCAGCAACAACAAAGACGAAAAACATCGACACAGCAGACGACGAGTTCAAACAGGGTCCTTCAGGAACACTGCACAACTCACAAACAAGGCGTTCAGTGGTTGTAAATGAAACACGCGCGGCAGAAAGTGCAGATACAATGTGAGAGCAAGAGGTGCAGGTGCAAGTAGAGCTCTGTACTTGAGTCTAACAAGTGACACGAACCCACCGCTGTGCGCGAATCGGAAAAGACGGTGAGAGCACGTGAGATCAAGAGGCGCCGGTAAACAAGTTAGGTACGGGTGCAAGCAAGCTCTGTGTCTTGGTTTCATAGTGAAATTAAGAGAGGGGGTGACGTGAAGTTAAACCTACGCTGCCAGCCCTTTGGGAACCCGAAGCAGATATTATTTTGGGCCGCCCCCCGTCACCCACCCTCCCCCCTTTCAATTGATACAGTCCTATTGAGACGACATACGGGATACAGACGAGACATATAGACATGTGGGAAGAGAAGAGATCCGCAGGCGAGGAGAGCTGCTGCCAGATGGGAAGACGGTGGCAGAAGGGAGAGATTCATTGGCGTTTTGCGGTAGTCAGTGTTTGCTAAGGTTCGAATCTGATCTGAGACTTATTTTGACCCCCCCCCCCCTTCTCCTTTTTTTTGCTCACCAAACCGAGCTCCTTTGAGCCTCTTTGTAGCCCCGCACTCCCGCCTTGGTTTTGCTCTCGCCTGGCGCCGACACGGCCTGTCCCGCCCGCCCGTGCCGATCGGCGCGTTTGACCTCTCGCTGGGATAGGTCGCCGCTCGTTATCTGCTGGTGAGCGGGGTTGAGCTCGTTAAGCGCCAGCGCGCGCGGCCGCTGTTGATGGCGCGCGTGGAGGCCGCTGTGCGACGTAATCCCCTCTCTGCTAGAGCCTCCTCCTCTCTCCTCCCCCCCTCCTTCCCCTGTCCCAACACCACGTGTGTGCGGGCGAAAGCGGTGTTTTCTAGACGTAAGAATATGCCATTGTGTCCCCATAGTGATCGCGGAGGGCTTGTCAACATAAGCCCATGAGACACAAGGTAGCAGGCAAGGGTGGATAGCAATTGATGATTGCTAGCAAGGGTGAAACTGCTCCAACACCTGGTTGCCTCATTGTCCTGCTGTAGCCTGAAATAGTTAAATAATAATACTTACGGCAGCAGCCATGGTCTATCCACTGTTGGGTGAAAGCCTTCCCCAAATAATTGCCACCTCTCAAAAGCTTGTTGTGTAACAACACTCCTTGAATAACATGGCCACAGTGCTGACCATGTCGGGTTTGTGTTCTGAAACAAAGCGCTGTTTCTTGTGACACGCAAGGCATGCTGGGAGGACTGAGCTTCTGATCACCACGGTTCCCCATTGCTGTCGAGAAATCACCATTTGTGACTCGTATCATTATTTGTTATCACGATTGTGCATTTATTTTCAGCCCGCACACTCTTTCCTGTATTTCGCATCGTTTAGACGAAGCATGAGGGTTGGTGTGAGCCGGCGTTGTCGTTTTAGAGGACGGCTGCTGTGAGGTGGCGTCGTTGGCACGCCGAGTGTGCGTGCGGTTAGCGAGCCGTGCTCCCACCCCGCACGCTCTCTCGCTAAACGCTTGGCTCGCGCGCGGTTAAGCGGTCGCGTTAACAATTTAACGAGGCACAGTTAGCGGAGGAATCTCTCTGCTAAGGTCCAGCTTGAAGGAGATCAATACCCGCGGCAGATTTTTCAAAATCATTATTTGATCGAGCGGGGAATTAATCACGCGCAGTTATGCAAAGCTCTCTAAACTGTGTATGTAGGTGGAAGTATTAGAAGTATTTATTGGCAGTATGCAAGCCGACCGGCAGCTGTCGGGGCAAAATGCATTTGCATGTATGAAACAAAAAATTTGTATTGCTGTTTTTTTTGTCTGCACGTTTGGGCAATAACCCTTTGGTCACTGTGGCCAGTTTTCACTTGGCTGAGTCTCACACTGGAGCACAATCATACACGAAAGTTACGTTCGTATCGGATCAACTTTACGACAGTTATCTTGCCTCACCCCCTGTTACGGACGGTCGACGGAGCTAATGGATCCACGCTTGCAGCGTTAACAATCGCGACGCCCACCCTCCCCTTGTCATCCCCTCCTCCTTACTTAAAAACAACTACCCTGACCCCTTTCGGTGGGACCCCAGCCAGGTGTGAGGCAGCGGGGTCCCTTTCCCACCTTTCTATCCCCTGCTTTTTATAACCCATTTAGTTTGACGGTGTGTACATGTGCGTCACAACGCGGTGGAAGGGGCCCGTGCATTGCCTCAATAAAGAAACAATCGCGATGCCCGACGGCACACGCGGGAGGCGTGGCGGTCCGCCGTCGCGGGGAGCGGGCACCTCTGTTGGCGTTGGGCGGCACAATCGGCTCAGCCCCTCCTCTGCCCGTGACGTTAATACATAAAAAAACATTGCCTTCTTTTGCTTACAAGCTGCAATGCCGACACAGTTCATGGGAAGTGTCGTGAGACCTATAAATCTCGTTTGAAATGGCTGAAATAACGGTGAATTAATTGCGGCCCTCACGTACCCAAATGGAACATCTTGGGCCTAGCGGACCACTTTGCATTTTCGTGAGCGGTTTGGTAGTCCCAATTGGTTTTTCGTCATTTCCTCCCCCGGCTATCGTCTTTGCTTAAACCGGTGCTCCTGCCACACCCCCCCCCCCACCGAACATCGCGTTCCAGGCGCGTGGAACAAAAATAATCTGCCAGACGCCCGTGATTTCCCCCTAAATCATTTCCCTGCATGCAAAATGTGGCAGTGGGGTGATTTTTTTAAATTAAAGTAATATTGCCAATGATAATAATAATAATTCTTCACGGATAGGAGCTTACGAATCGGGAGGGGCGGGTGGTGGGGGGGGGCGTTGTTGCCATGAGAGAAGGCGCCACGTCGGGGGCTTCGTCGGCGTCGTGCGCCGTGCGGTGCACGCACGGCGGCTGGCGCGTGTGCACGCGCGTGCCCACGTGCGTGCCCACGCGCGTCCCTAATAGCCGAACAAGGCTAATATAATTTCACGGGCGGCAGAGCGATCTGAGAATAATAAATTTCGTAAGCACACCGAGGCTTCGCCCGTGGATAGTGGGGTAATTCATCATGTACGCTTTAATAAACCGGCATAAACTGATGAAATATTTTCATCATATTTTACACGGTGGATATTGCAGGGGCAGGGGGGGTCAGCCAGGGGCTTAGAGGGGGGGCGGCGGGATTAGGTGGCGTGACCGGGGGGCGGCCTGTGGATCAAGATCAAGATGCCACGGTGGCCTTGCCCGCCGATCCCTCCGCACCTTGCCAATGCCGCCTGCCTCCTGCCCGGTCCCGCAGCCGCTGCTCGGTAGCCACGCGGCGACCTCCCGGAGTGCGGGGAGACGGGGTGTCCGTACGCATCCCTCCGCGCACAAATTTAGCCCGAGTTGGAATCCTGCTGCTGTTGTATCCTGGTGTGCCGCACCCCTCTCCCGACGTCACCACTGCACTCAGTCGAAATTCTACGCGAATCGGTCGGCGTGATGGACGATCCAGAACTCATTGATTCGCTCCAGTCACTCGCTCGTCCGGTGGGTCAGTCGTCGCTCCTCATCACTCTGATATTGCTACAACCATGGTCATTATCGAGCACCCCTCTTGAAGACTCGGTCGCTACCGGACCGACTCTTTGGCCTCGTCCACCACCACCACGCTGTGTTCGGCCACAATGCCTTTTCAAGCGGTGGTCTCCGTGCGTTCCCTACAGGCTCGCCGCGACCATCGCTGCAGTGGTACAAGGACGCGGTGCGCGTGGGCGACCTCTCGGCTAGACGCTACGTCGTACTGCCCAGCGGGAGCCTGCAGATAGGCCGCCTGGAGCCTGACGACACGGGCATCTACCAGTGCGTGGTGTCCAACCAGGCCGGGGAGGTGCAGACGTACACGCACCTCTCGGTCACCAGTGAGTACTCGCGACGGACGCCGGGGTGGTCCTGCACAAGACAAAGATCAACCGGTGTAGCCTTAACAGACTGTTGGAGCAAGTGCTGTTAGCGAGCACCTATGAAGGCCGGCACGGCACACGAGGGGGTGGGTGGCCAGCACCATGCTCAGCCGCCTTTGTCTCCGGATTGGCGATGTTTACACACCGCACCAGGTACTTGTTTGAGGGTGAGTCGACCTAGGGGAGGCCCAGGGCCAGATTCAGATAATCGTCACCGGGTCTTGACCGTGAGTGGGAATTGAACCTGGGTTTGCTGGGCGGCGTGCTATCCACTGCACTACCGCACACGTGCACACCGACACACGCCGACACACACCACGCATACACTCGCACCCTTGGGGCATCAACACGGCCCAGCCGTAGTGTGTTCGCTGCAGGCCGCCCTGGTTAATATCGCGGGGCCGCATTGAGCATGAAATGCCACATTCTTCGGAGTGGCCGTTAGAGATCCCCCTGACGTTTTGAGCGATTTGGCCATTGTGCGCTGGCGCCAGTCAAAGTGCAGCAATCATCGCCCCCTACTGACGGCCTTAATGCCCGGTGTGCGCTCGATAGCTTATGCCCATGGCGTGCTTGACAAATTGCACTCATTATCCCCCCCACACCCCAGAGTCTTGTCGTTTCATGTTCACAAATATCCTTCAATCATGTGGCGCTGCTCGGATATCAATTTGTGCGTCTGTTTTAGCAACAACAGATGCCCGCATGTTATATATGTGTACCGTATATGGCGCGCTGTAAACCCACCTCGCTGTGTTCTGACGATAAATTACACATGCGTGCGATGTCCGGTAAACACGAACATCTGGACCCTGGTGGGGATGAGACGGGGCACGAACACTGAAGTTTGAAAAGCGCCATTTTCATTCCAACTTAAAATGACCGCTACGCTTGCAGTCGGCAGCCAGAGGGCCCGAGGCGTTTCCCGACCGCCACTGCCGCTCCCCACACGACCCAACTCTTCCCAGTTACCCCCCCCCCCCCACCCGTTACCGCCTTTCCCCATCGTCATCTTCCACCTTGCCCGTCGCGACCGTCGCCCGCAGGCATCGCCGCCAACATCACGCGAGGGCCGACCGACACGCTGGTCATCGAGGGTCACGCGATCGTCCTGCCGTGCGAAGCGCTGGGAGCTCCGCGCCCGTCCATCACCTGGCAGAAAGGTGGGGAGGGGGTGGGGGGGACCCACAGCGGCCCGCGCGTCCCGTGAGGAGAGCGGCTCCCACGCGTCGGTTGTTTTTTTCCACTGCGGGAAGCAGAGCCGTGCCGTGTAAAGGGCGACGCGGTGACCCGGCACCGACGTCGAACGCAATGGACGAGTCGTTAGCCCCGCCTCTGGGCCCTGCTCGGCCCCAAACCGGATTCAGATGTGTTGCTCGGCACGACGAATAGCCAGTGAGCGCATCATGCTGGCTTGGCTCGAGTGTGCCAGTGGAAAAGGGGTATCAATTGAGAGTACGCTCTGAAACTCAAGGTCGAGGGGTCACCATAGCCAGTGTCAATGATGGCACCACTCCTGGACCATCTCTTCCATCCCGCCAGATCACGCGGCCGTCATACGGTGGACACTCAATGCCCTCCCGTACGTCGTAACCCACCACGTGGCTTCAGTTCTTCGCTGACCTCCGGGGTACCACTCCGGCGTCTGTCCCGGTGCCTCTCCGTTCCTCCGTCCTGCACGATGCTAGAATGGAGACCTCTGAGCGCCACTTTGCCTTGTTGACCGTCAAATGTTTTTTCAGCCTCTTGTGCCATTTGCTGCGGGCTCAAGTGACACGTTGGCAAGCGGGCACTTTTATGTTTTCCTTTTCGAGTGTTTAATAATAAGGCGCCTGTCAGATCCGTTTGATGCTTTGTTTGTGCTCAGAGGCATTCGGCATGGTGAGGGCGGCGCTAAAAAATTAAACCCGTGTCAGTGATTGATGAATCAGTCTCCTCTTAATAAATGGGTCCGCCGCATAGCCGTGAGAAATAACTGGCACCCCCCCTCCCCTTTGAGCTCGTTTAAATCCACTAACATGCTCCCGTAAATTGCACTTTTTTACGACAATCTTGTAAGAGAGCAAAGCGCACAGGTGCACGGCGAGCCATGGGGCCCAGGCCGCCGGCGCACGGAACGTGGAACGCAACTTCAGGCGCTCATAAACGATGGCCCAGCAGGCTCAGAATGTAAACACGATTTGTCAGTGTTCGATTTCACGTTAGCTTTTAATCGCACAGCATTTTTAACGCGGCCAATCAAAATTTATATTTTGCTTCTTTCCTTTCGGTTTTTGTTGCCGACAAGGATGGGGGGCGGGGCAATTTTTCATCTTTCACTCGACGGAAAAATAAACATTGTCGAGCTTCCTTGGTTTTGCCGGAGTAATTAATTAAATGCTCCCGTTTGTGAAGTTGTTATTCCTTTAATGCAGTATTCCTGAAACTGTGGGCCACGACCCGCAGCGGTTTTGCCATTGTCATTGGATTGGGGTCACGACCCAGGCCAATAACAATAATGGTACGAGTAGAAAAGCAAGGAACGACGTCTGCAGGGCGATTCCACTTCCCGGCCAAGGCCGCAACACGACGGCCATCGACATAATCATAGCCAGCCCCCGAGCACCTCGTCGTGGGTTTTGCACGTGTGATTATTAAACGGTGTGTGGAAGAGTAGTCCAAAACGCCCTCAAGAGGGGGCCTCTAGGGCTCTAAGTTAAGGCCCTTTCGGCCAAGCAGTGGCGTGAGCAAAGAAATTGCAGGGCTGCGCCTTTACCGTTACATTTGTGCCCATGTACTCGGCGACGTCGCTGTCCCGTCTCTCTCACTCTGTTCTCTCTCTTCCCTCTCCTCTCTCTCTCTCACGCGTGCCCTCACCGTGCCCGCCCCCCCCCCCCCCCCCCACCGCGCTGGTGCAGACGGCGGGGTGGTGCTGGTGAGTGGCTCGGTGCAGACGGCGCGCTTCACGCTGCTCGAGTCAGGCGGGCTCCTGGTGAGCCCGGCGCGGCTCGGGGACGCCGGCAGCTACAGCTGCGTGGCGACCAACTCGCGCGGCGCCGACTCGCAGGAGGGCAGCCTGCTGGTCCTCGGTGCGTTGTGCACGCTGACACCCACGCTGACACCCACGCTGGCGCCCGCGCTGGCGCTCGCTCGCAAAAAAATTCCTTCGATGGGCTAAGAGGCCGCCAAACGAGCCTCACGGTCACGAGGTGTCGCAAGCCGGAACGTCTCGAGTCGTCAGATGTCACCGCTGGATAATTTACCGAGCGGTGCGCGAGCTGAACCAGAAGGGTTTTCCTTGTACGTCCCTGGAACTGCGGCCCTAGACCGCGCACCGGGTACGACGGTGGCTCAGCAGTGGAGCGAGCTGCTCGCAAGCGGAAGGTTGCGAGTTCAAATCCCGGTTGTTGTTGACTCAGCCCATCATCCCTCTGGGGTTGATAGAAGGAGCACCACTTTATGGGGAAGTCCACTGAGGTTTTGCTTATGGATAGACTCGCCCCCGCCGCAGGGACGTGGGACTTTCACCACTGGTTCAGGGCTGGACAGATTATTTGAGCACAGCAACGATGCTCATTTGAGCAGCAGGAAATCACTTTCTGACACGGAGTGAACTGATTCAAGAATCTAAACGTACTACGGGAATCGCTCCCAAATCAGTTAAAGTCAATGGGTTTGTCGCTTTGCCAAAATGTTGCCAAAACGTTGCGAAATTTCGCGACGAAATCACCGAGTTGGCAACACCGGTCGCTCGGCGCCCATGGTAATGCACGTTGGTTGCGGTTACCGTGATACAGTGGCAGTGGGGTACATCACGCTAGCGCTGGGCTGTCCAGTTATCTGAGTGACCGGTTAGTCCACTGAATATCCGTGCCATTACTTGACCAATTGGATAACGCAAAAATAGTTGGAAGGAGTCTCGCCTGTGTATTGACGTGTGCCGCTGGACGGGAGGTTTGGAGCAGGGCACGGTAGCATCAGGCGAGTCCCACTGGGCGTGGCTCACAGGGGATTTCCAGCGTTGAGGAGGCAGGCTGTCTGGGTGACTGCCATCCGTGACAAGGACCTGAAGAGTCGACCACCGAACGGAGTCGTCTATTGCAATCGTCCCTGCTCAGCACGCCATACTTCACCCTGCATGATAACAGCAGGCAGTGACACCGTCCCGTTTCATACACATATCCTGGCATGGCAGTGGCCGCGGCCTCAACGTAATCGGCGCCCTGGGCAAACAAAGAAGTCACCGCCGGGGTGAGAGTAATCCTCGAGTAATAACCCTGTCACGTGTTGTAATTGTTAATCCGTCGCGCGAACCCTTTTGTGTGAGCGTTGCCCAAAATACGGGTTCTGCATGGTGGGCAGTGGAGTACTGTACGGCAGAATCCACCGTCGTACCGTACTTCTGCGCTCCCACATCTGTGCTCCCCCCGCCCCCGCTATAATCCGCATCGACCGGCATGGTGAAGTATGGTCAAACAACACCCATGATCCAGCGGTGGATTGCCGGCGGGTCCGGACGTGTGTCACGCCGCACAATGAATGCGGCATCGTCTTGACGGCGCGCCGCGACGCGTGACAAAACGCCGCCGTAAATTATACAAAGCGGCGACGCTCGAGCCGAGCGTACGAGACGCTCGGCGAGATAGCACCTAACGCGAGCTGACAGTCGCGACAGAGCGCGCGGGAGGAGAGCGCCCGCGCTGCGCTTAACACAAACGCCTTGCCACGGCGCGGCACGACGTTGTTTATTCAGCAGCCGTGCGCGCGCGGCGAGCGCAATGCGGCGCGGCGCAATACGTCTGGCAAACTTGCCGAGACGTGCCGTTCGTCTTGGCGCGGCAATTCGTTTGCCCCTGCGCTCGTGTACGAGACGGAAAATTTTCCATCAGTCGGCCGCCCCACGGACAATAGCGACCCTTAGTATTATTATTATAGCCTGAAGGTTATACAAGTACAATAATGCCATCGTTGTGGGCACATTTTTTGTGTTGGGTCTTTAAAAAACTGGATCAATATAATGCGTCAGTAAATGGAGACGAAAAATAAAAGTAATATATACAATGAGACGACACGAGATTTTGTTCAATAATAATACATTACTTTATTCATTACGGCTCTACGAGGTGTCTCGGGGTTGTGCTACGCACGCGCGTGCCGTTGTTCGCTCTGTGCGCCAGGAGCTTCTTCGGGAACCCAATTGGAGAAGGCTCCCGGCATGCGAGCGAAACGTCGGACGCCGCTTGGTACGACTGCGAAAACGCTTGGGAGATCCGTATGGCACGCGACAGTGTCAGATCGTTCCTCGTTTACTCGGCGAGCGTTCGCCGAATCTTAGGAGCCTCTTTTCAGGAGGGTGCTGCTAAACTGGGACGTTTGACCAATTCCCACAATGAGAAATGGAATTCGCGGAGACCGGAAAACCAGGAGAGTGTTTGGCCAAATCTCCCGAGCAGCATCACGCTTTCGGGTTTTTGTTGGCCCAAAAAAAGAGAACAAAAATGTTTCGACTGATTGTTTCCCTTTCTGGCACGTTCCGCCTGACGTTACCAACACCCCCAGCGCGCACCCAGATCACGGTGCCCCCGCAGGACCGCAGCGTCATCAAGGGCACAACCGCCGAGCTGACCTGCAGCGTCACCCACGACCCCACCGTCGAGATAAGGTCAGCGCACACACGCGCTGGAACAACGGGGCCGGTTTCACGATAACGCTCGTAAAGACGACGATCGTGTATGAACAAAACCCTTTTATAGACGCGTGTTGCTCAATATTGATCACCTGCCAAAACTTGCGGACAAAAACAAACAGTGCTAAAAGGATGATTTACAAATACGCCAACGCATTTTACCTTGACGGCTACACGTCGGCGTGCGTGCCAACGTTCAAATAACTTCCAAAGCGAAAACGCACATCGGAACGTTTGCGCGATTTGTCCGAACCTGTTATTATCTTTCAGGCACGTGTGGGAGAAGGATGGGGCGCCCTTGAGCGTGGGCTCCGTCGGTAGGGTCTCGCAGAGCCCCGACGGCTCGCTCGTCATCGCCCAGACGTGGTCGGGGGACATCGGCACCTACGCCTGCCGCGTGACGTCGCTCGGAGGGAACGACTCGCGCAGCGCTCGGCTGGAAGTGAGGTGCGTCGCAACGCCACGCTGGCGCCCGACACCCGCGCGCCGGCAGATGATCGCTCACCCCGTGATGATGATGGCGGCGTCGGCGGTGCTGGTGGTTGTACTGATTTCGCTTATGGTGGCGGTGCTGCTGGTGATGGTGGTGGCACTGGATGTGCTGGTGATTCTGGTGGTGGTATTATTATTATTATTTTTCATGGTGGTCGTGATGGTGGTGATGGCTCTGTTGGTGCTGATGGTGCTGCTGGTGATGGTGGTGCTGGTGGTGGCACTGGATGTGCTGGTGATTCTGGTGGTGGTATTATTATTATTTTTCATGATGGTCGTGATGGTGGTGTTGGCTCTGTTGGTGCTGATGGTGCTGCTGGTGATGGTGGTGCTGGTGGTGGCACTGGATGTGCTGGTGATTCTGGTGGTGGTATTATTTTTATTATTATTTTTCATGGTGGTCATGATGGTGGTGTTGGCTCTGTTGGTGCTGATGGTGCTGTTGGTGGTGGCTTTGGGACGCCTTCATGCAGCAGCGTATTGATCATGGCTGCTGCTGATGGTCATGATGATGATAATGGTGATGATGGACTCACGCCGGCCTCGTGCGTTGCCCTGCAGGGAGCTACCGCACCCTCCGCAGAACCTTCGCGCGCGGCAGAGCGAGGAGCGGAGCCGAGCGCTCGAGCTGTCCTGGGTTCGCCCGTTCGACGGAAACAGCCCTCTCATCCGCTACGTGGTGGAGATCTCAGAGAACAGTGCGTGCAGCGCCGTGCCACTCACCCACCCACTCACCCACCCACTCACCACACTGCAGACCACAACGACACACCCACCCACTCACCCACCCACCCACTCATCACACTGCAGACCACAAAGACACACTCATCCACTCACCCACCCACTCACCGCACTTCAGACCACAACAACACACTCACCCACTCACCCACCCACTCACCGCACTTCAGACCACAACAACACACTCACCCACTCACCCACCCACTCACCGCACTTCAGACCACAACAACACACTCACCCACCCACTCACCGCACTTCAGACCACAACGACACACTCACCCACTCACCCACCCACTCACCGCACTGCAGGCCACAACAACACACTCACCACCTCACCCACCCACTCACCGCACTTCAGACCACAACGACACACTCACCCACTCACCCACCCACTCACCACACTGCAGGCCACAGCGATGCTTCAACACCTGCACTCTGGAATTCCCTCATCGTTTCTTTCCCCCCCAAGCTATCACCGTAATAACCCTGCTCAATTCACGACACGCGTTATCTGTTGTACTTCAGTGAAAACTCATTATGCGTTGCTGTGGAGCATTTCAGTTAAATGTGAATATTAGCAGAACTCCGTTCTGTCTCCACACGTTAATCCAATATTAGCCCACAGGCCTATCGCCTTTCAACACCGCCAATTTCCACAGCGTCATTCGTATAAGCGAGAAAACTCTGGACTGGTTTTATACCTTAAATTGTGCTGCCTTTCGCTGGTCACTTAGCATTTTGGGCATTTGGGCCTCTTAAGAACGGTGAAAATAACACAATCACCACCGAGGAATTGAGAGGGACCACTGGACCTGGTTTCTCCCGGCATGAAAATACTTCCCGGGCCGCCGGTCGATCCGGCGGCACAGCCGCAGCGAGCGGTAAACTTGATGCGGCGTGCCGGACGCACGCCCATCTGCTTTGATGGGTCCCCCCCGTTTGACCGGCGAGAGAGGTGTGCTGAGCGTATTGACCATGCGCGCGTGGCGGCTCACCCCCCCCCCCCCCCGTGTCTCCCCCCACACAGACTCCCCCTGGATGGTTCACCTCTCCAACGTGGACCCGCAGGCCACGCGCCTCTCGCTCACGGGGCTCGTGCCCTCGCGGACGTACCGCGTGCGCGTCTGCGCCATCAACGACGTCGGCCGCGGCCAGTTCAGCAAGGAGACCGACAGGTGCGGCCACGAGGGGGGGGGGGGGTCCACGGGGGGTCCATACGGGGGGCTCATGTTGGGCCCACGGGGGAGCCGTGGTGGGCCCATGGGGGCCCAGTCGCCGAGCTATAAACAAGAGGGGGGGACACTGGACAGGTAGGGGCGCCGTTTAATTTCTTGCACCGGGGCCCTGGTCACCACCGCCACATCCTCCGCGCTGTGGTGAAGTCTTTGTCGCGTCGGGGAGCAGTAGAACGAGTGGGTTTGCTGCGCTGCCCACCACGTAGGCCTGCAGCCCGTGGACATCCAACCAAGAGCCGTCCACGCTCAATACGGCTTGCGTTCCGAGATGCGACGATTGTGGGCGATTGGGTCGTATGTATTTAGATCATGCCGTCCTTGTCACGATCTAATCCGTAATTCACCGGCCTCTACCGACCAGTGTGATGAAGTGCGGGAACAAACACGGCTCTGCACAACCGACCCCGCGTGGGAAAGCCTTCATCCAGCGGTGGATTGCGAAGGGGCTGTAAATGATCGTCATTCATAAGTTGGTCTGCGGTGCCAAATTGAAGATGAAGAGGCTGCGGTGGAAGTGGTGAATAAGACAAGCAACGTGTAATTATACACCGTCACGTTCATCGCCGACAGAAAAACGCACAATAGAATAACAAATAGATGCAGCGAGGCTGTAAATACAAATGCTCTTGACTACAAGGCTGGCTTTGTAAATTCTAATGATCGTGCTTATCTACACGGCGAGGTCTGCAAGTGACTGCCTCTTGGCTCAGAGCGTAACCGAGCTGCGTGGTGAATAATGGTTCACGCGAGCCCAGGGCTCCCTCCGACGACCCGAGTGATCGCTCGCCCTGCCGGTTATCGGTTCCATTACTCGACTAACTAGGTAATAGTTGGGGGTGGGGGGGAAGGTCACGGCCTCTGCTAGCACGCGTGCCGCTGAACAGGAGGTGATGGGCGGGGCTTGGTGACGTCAACGGCCTCGTCGTCGGCCGCGTTACTCTGGGCGTGGCTTGTGGGGGGTTTCCCGCCTTCAGGAGGCAGGGTGTGTGGACGGCCCCCATTTGTAGAGGGGCGCGAGAACTCAACCACAACAAACAAAGTTGGCGGTCGCACTTTCCCCCCCCCCCCCCCCCCGCTTAATCACTCATCATCCCGGCGCCACCCCTCCCTCCCCTCCCATAAACTTCCCTCCCTCCCTTCCTCCCATCACCTCCCATCAACCTCCCAGTTGATGGGTGCTGCGCCCACCGTAAGCCGCGAACGCCGGCGGGGCAATGTCACACCGATGACGACGACTACGACGACTCCGGTCCCCTTGTCGCGTTGGGAAGTCCGCGCCCGCTAAGCAACGCGCTGGCGTGCCGGAGCTCGTCGTCACCTTGAGCGTCATCGTCCCGACGTTTAGAGCGAGGCCCGCCCTCCGTCGCGCGCAACACTCTGGTCGTCAGCCTCGCGCATTCACTCAGGGCCCCTGTCGTGCACGCTTCCACGACACACGCTGCCGTGCAGCAGGGGGCACTGCAGACAAATTGATTGTTGTACCGTACTTTCAATGCTCCCGCATCGATGCTCTCCCCCCCCCCCCGCCTTCACCAACACCGCACTGACCGGCGTGGTGAAGCACGCTCAAATAATTACCGCCTCCGCCACCCCGCCATCCCCACCACCACCGTGTCCCGCGCGGCGTGAGAAGGCCCTCATCCAGCAGTGGATTGACATGAGGGCTGTGCGCGGACAATGCAGCGCAATGAACGCGCCGCAATGCGAGCGTGCAAGGCGCGTGACGACCACGTGCCGCGGTTTACACGGTCACAACGCAGGGCCGTACGCGTGGGCGCCGTGGAGGCTGCCCCCCCCCCGTCTCCGCTCTGCTCGCTGCTGCCGATTCCTCTTGACAGGCGGCGCGCGTTGTCTCGCCTTGGCGCTGTAAGTGGGGCCGGGTTAGATGGGGCAGCGCTGAGACCGATGTGGGTCGTTCGCTCCCCTCCTTCCTGCTCTGCCTCATCTTCCCTCCCTCCCTCTCTCGCCCGCTCCCTCCCTCCCCCCGTCTCTCCCTTCTCGCTTCAACCTCAAGGCTGACCCTGCCGGAGGAGCCCCCCGGCGCCCCCCCGCAGAACGTGATTGCGAGCGGCCGTACGAACCAGTCCATCATGATCCAGTGGCAGCCGCCCCCCGAGAGCCAACACAACGGCGCCCTACGCGGTTACGTCATCCGGTGAGTGAGACCCCGCTGGCGCGTCCGCCGCCCGTTGTGGGAGGTGCGCGGTTCGAATCCGGAAGGCGGCCCTGGTTAATACCGCGGATGTACTATCCGTAGAATAACCACGCGCCTGGCTTCATTCGAAACGAGTGGGCCACGGTGCGCTGGCATCACACGATCCATTGTCGAAAGATTCTATTGGGATTGCATACAGCATGAGCAGCAATCATCGCCCCCTACTGGCAAACTAATGCCTGCTTGTAGGCCAAGTGCTGCTTCGCTGTGTGCCACACAGGGACATCTGCCACTTGGGGGGGGGCCCTTTCGATCAAGTTGAGATGAGATGTAAGTCGCTTGTCGCGTGTCCAGCGTTCCGAGACGCCGCGGAGTAAAGAGCGTTCTATCAAAACGAACAACGTTCGTTGTCATCTTCATCGTCGCCATCTCCTGTCTGTCGCCAGTCGGGAACCCAGCTCCTAGCCGGCTCTACACGATCCGTCCAGGATGCGCAGCGGCACGGCGAGGTGGCTCCCGACTCGGGATGGGGGTCGACTCAGTCCATCATCCCTCCGGGGTCGATAAATTAGTTCCCCTTCGTGGGGAAGGCAACCGTGGTAGAAATGTGTATGGAGAGAGTCGTCTTCCCCCCCCCCCCCCCGCCATAGGAATGTTGAATTTCCACCACTGCCTCTGCAGATATGTTAATGGGAGATGGGCTCCAATGCCTCGTTTTTTTTCAGCAGCTCACTTTGTGCATCATGAGATGGTGTACGGACTCTGTGTCAAGCCACATTGCAAAATGCCCGATGCTGTGTATGAAGTGGATCGTAATCATCATCGTCATCAGCCATGATCAATCCACTGCTGGACGTAATAATCCACCTGGTTCCTGCACAAGAGCCGAATTCGTCGCCGCGTCTCCTCCTCCTCCTCCTCCACCATCACCTCTTCTTCCTCCTCCTCTCCATCGTCGCTGTAAATGCAACGTGATGTTTTTGCAGCCTCAGACGGAGCATTGTCATAAATAATTAGCTTACGAATTACCGTCATTTGAAAAGTTCAAACGTAATTGAGTAATAAATAGGAGAAAGATAATTACATTTGAATCAAGTATTTGAATAGGAAACCACTTCTAAAACAATTACCTGCTTGTATGCCGATGCGCGGTCGATGTCCGTTGAGTCTTGAATGTCGCGATTGCTTTATTTATTTATTTCCCTATCCCCCCCCCGCTCTCAGCTACCGCTTGGCGGGGCTTCCCGCAGACTACCAGACGAGGAACATTACGGGGGCAGAGGTCACAACCTTCCTGCTGGAAGAGCTCATCGTTTGGACCAACTACGAGCTGGAAGTGGCGGCGTTCAACGCGGCCGGGTTGGGCCCGTACTGCGCCACCGTCACCGAGTGGACGCTGCAGGGAGGTACGCGCCCGCACGCAACCCCATCTCGGCGCTGTCCATCACTGCGTTCTCCCGATTGTAACGGAATTTTCTCTCCTGTATATTAAAGCACTAGCTGATGGTCAAGCAGCTACATGTGCGGGTGTGTGTTATGACTAGCTTCGTATAACTTTATTCATTCACATACCGTATAGCCCCCTTGCAACTATGTACGGTGTGAAAAAGTTAATGCATACATACAACCTTTGTACTGGGTCTCACCCCTGGATGTGCATGAGCCTGTGATGCCCATAACCTAATTGAAATTATTTTCAGCATTTCCTTTTGGTGGTTAAAATAAGAGCCACTCTGTGAGCAGACTACAGTGTTCTTGCTTCTTTCGGTAAAGTCACGTAGAAGTGACTTTACCGAAAGAACCAAGAAGATGAATCCCTGCAGTCACGAAAGCTTTAAATCGAAATCAGACTACAGTGGTTGCTTTGCGGAGAGAGAGAGAGACTGGACCTTGCCATAGGCACGTGGAGTTGCCACATCTTGCTCAGGGCGGCCAGTAGAGTTGAGTGCCGCCCCACAAATGTTTGAGCCGGGAGACATTTCGCGAATCCAAGCGGACGCTGCTGCTCCGTGCTTCTCTGCGCACTTTTCAGTTCTTGTTCCAGAGTCTTTGTCAATCTCTCCCTGTTTCTCATCGACTTTTATTAAAGCCGGTGCTGTTCACAGGCTTCTCTATGGAAGTTCTGTGCCACGCAGAGTGTTTGACTATAAATATGTAATGTACGGATCGTTTCAAACGTATTAAAGGCTCTTACAGACATATCGTAGAGGTATGTGACATGGGCAATTTATATATTGTACGAGGTACTGCAGATGTCTTATTAAAGATAAAATGTATGTCGTCTCATCCACGAGATTGTACGTGCAGACGCAAGCGTTCTAATAAAAGCTCTCGTTTTTGGCAGCAGTGGCGGCGGTGGTGGGGGCAGTGGTGGTGGTTTTGGGGGCAGCAGTGGTAGTGGATGTGGTGGGGTCAGTGGTTGTGGTGGATGTGGTGGGAGCGGTGGTGGTGGCGGTGGTGGTGGTGGTGGTGATGGGGACAGCGGTGGTAGTGAATGTGGTGGGGGCAGTGGTCATAGTGGAGTGGTGGTGGTGGTGGTGGCGGTGGGGGCGGCGGTGGTGGTATCTGTTGTGGTGGTGGTGGTGGTGGCGGTTGTGGTGCCTCGCCGTGTTTCACTCTCGGTGGGATGTTCCTCCTGCGGTTCTGGCGCGCGCAGTGCCGACAGTGACGCCGGAAAACGTGAGGGTGGTGGCGCTGAGTTCCACGGCCCTCAAGTTCACCTGGTTTCCACCAAACCCACAGTTCATCAACGGCATCAACCAGGGCTACAAGGTACAGCAGCAGCGCCTCCCTCCCCAGCTTCCCCACGCGTCTACCAAGCACCGGCTTTATCGCCACGGCATTTATGTCGATAAAAGCCAAAATGTGGATTATATCCGTTCTGAAAAGTCAAACCCGAGATTTAGATTTCAGTTGCGTCTGCTTTACCGGTTGTGTTTATTTCCTGTCTGGCGCTGCTGCTGCTGCTGCTGATGCCGCCTTATCGTTTCGCTGTGAAATGCACGTGGCCTCCAATGGATAGTTTTAAAAGTTGTCGGCACAAGCTGTGCTCAAGTTGCAAAAGGCTTGCTGCAAAAAAAAAGGTCACTAATCTTGGGGCCCGTTACAGGACTTGAGCTCGCAATCGGTGGGCGGTGGTGACGAGCTCCGTCCGTGCGGTACGCCCTTGATTTACAGATGGCTCTCGGGGAGTAATGAGCGGACGCACGCCGTGAATCGGCCTTCCCCCCCAGTCGCGACAAATTAAGCGCCGTGCCCACTGATAGATGCTCCCTCGCTGTCGTTCTCAGTTGCCTCAGTGGCACCACTCTAGAATTCCCCTTTTTGCTCATTTTCAACTCAAAAGACCAACGTGAAAGAACACGTGTTGTCGCTGCAGACTGCGAGGGAGAGCGCGAGAGTTGTGGATGCCGTTGCTTTAGAACGACAGCGCTCAATGGAGGTGCGTGCCGAGTGGCTGCAGAGTTCAATGTGGCATCGCCAGGGCTTCACTTCTCACCGATCAGTTTCTGGGTCAGCAACCGCAGCAACAATGAGAGGGCATGGTGGATGCGGTGTGCCGTGTGTGCAATCATTTTACAAGTTGCTGACGTGGACCAGGTTATTGGGACACCCCCGAAATTCTAATGCATCCATCCATTAATTCAGGCACAAATACATTTTGCCATTTAGCAATTCATCAATTTATTTATGCATCAATTTTCAGTTAATTCATCCATTCCTTCATTCATGCGTTAATTCATTGATCCGTGCATCCAATTATGCGTTCATTGGCGTGTTGATTTATTCATCCATTCATCCATCCATTGCTGCCCTTCAACTATTCCTTCGCGCATCCATTCCTTAACTCAACCGTACACTCATCCATCCGTGCGTTTAGTTTATGCCATCCTGGCCATGAAGTAGAGGCCCTGAATGCAAAAATTATATGCAAACGATATGCATGGGTATTTCACGACTCCCCTGCATCGCGCAGATACACACTCGCCTCGTGTCTGTCACCCAACCAATAGCCACGGGGAAGCTACTCGCCAGTAGGTCTCCCCCGACTTCCACAGCACGGTGGTTGCCCCCTGACCTGGTACTCACCCCGCTCCCAACCCGGTACCAACCAGGCTGAACTCCAGCCCTGGGGGTCTCGTCGTGTGAATTGGGGTCGCTACTGCACCCGCTGGTGTGCGGTGGGTAAGGCGTGCTGTGGGTAAGGCGTGCTGTGGGCAAGGCGTGCTGTGGGTAAAGCGTGCTGTGGGCAAGGCGTGCTGTGGGTAAAGCGTGCTGTGGGCAAGGCGTGCTGTGGGTAAGGCGTGCTGTGGGTAAGGCGTGCTGTGGGTAAGGCGTGCTGTGGGTAAAGCGTGCTGTGGGTAAAGCGTGCTGTGGGTAAAGCGTGCTGTGGGCAAGGCGTGCTGTGGGCAAGTCGTGCTGTGGGTAAAGCGTGCTGTGGGCAAGGCGTGCTGTGGGCAAGTCGTGCTGTGGGTAAAGCGTGCTGTGGGTAAAGCGTGCTGTGGGTAAGGCGTGCTGTGGGTAAAGCGTGCTGTGGGTAAAGCGTGCTGTGGGTAAAGCGTGCTGTGGGCAAGGCGTGCTGTGGGCAAGTCGTGCTGTGGGTAAAGCGTGCTGTGGGCAAGGCGTGCTGTGGGCAAGTCGTGCGGTGGGCAAGGCGTGCTGTGGGTAAGGCGTCCTGTGGGTCAGGCGTGCTGTGGGTAAAGCGTGCTGTGGGCAAGGCGTGCTGTGGGCAAGTCGTGCGGTGGGCAAGGCGTGCGGTGGGCAAGGCGTGCTGTGGGTAAGGCGTCCTGTGGGTCAGGCGTGCGGTGGGCAAGGCGTGCGGTGGGCAAGGCGTGCTGTGGGTAAGGCGTCCTGTGGGTCAGGCGTCCTGTGGGTAAGGCGTGCGGTGGGCAAGGCGTGCTGTGGGTAAGGCGTGCGGTGGGCAAGGCGTGCTGTGGGCAAGTCGTGCTGTGGGCAAGTCGTGCGGTGGGTAAAGCGTGCTGTGGGTAAAGCGTGCTGTGGGCAAGTCGTGCTGTGAGTAAAGCGTGCTGTGGGTAAGGCGTGCTGTGGGTAAAGCGTGCTGTGGGTAAAGCGTGCTGTGGGTAAGGCGTGCTGTGGGTAAGGCGTGCGGTGGGTAAAGCGTGCTGTGGGTAAGGCGTGCTGTGGGTAAAGCGTGCTGTGGGTAAAGCGTGCTGTGGGCAAGGCGTGCTGTGGGCAAGGCGTGCTGTGGGCAAGGCGTGCTGTGGGTAAGGCGTGCGGTGGGTAAAGCGTGCTGTGGGTAAAGCGTGCTGTGGGTAAGGCGTGCGGTGGGCAAGGCGTGCTGTGGGCAAGGCGTGCTGTGGGTAAGGCGTGCGGTGGGCAAGGCGTGCTGTGGGTAAGGCGTGCTGTGGGTAAGGCGTGCTGTGGGTAAAGCGTGCTGTGGGTAAGGCGTGCGGTGGGTAAGGCGTGCTGTGGGTAAGGCGTGCTGTGGGTAAGGCGTGCGGTGGGCAAGGCGTGCTGTGGGTAAGGCGTGCGGTGGGCAAGGCGTGCGGTGGGTAAGGCGTGCTGTGGGTAAGGCGTGCGGTGGGCAAGGCGTGCTGTGGGTAAGGCGTGCGGTGGGCAAGGCGTGCTGTGGGTAAGGCGTGCTGTGGGTAAGGCGTGCGGTGGGCAAGGCGTGCTGTGGGTAAGGCGTGCGGTGGGCAAGGCGTGCGGTGGGTAAGGCGTGCTGTGGGTAAGGCGTGCTGTGGGTAAGGCGTGCGGTGGGCAAGGCGTGCGGTGGGTAAGGCGTGCTGTGGGTAAGGCGTGCGGTGGGCAAGGCGTGCGGTGGGTAAGGCGTGCGGTGGGCAAGGCGTGCTGTGGGTAAGGCGTGCGGTGGGCAAGGCGTGCGGTGGGTAAGGCGTGCGGTGGGTAAGGCGTGCGGTGGGTAAGGCGTGCGGTGGGCAAGGCGTGCTGTGGGCAAGGCGTGCGGTGGGCAAGGCGTGCGGTGGGTAAGGCGTGCGGTGGGCAAGGCGTGCTGTGGGTAAGGCGTGCGGTGGGCAAGGCGTGCGGTGGGTAAGGCGTGCGGTGGGCAAGGCGTGCTGTGGGCAAGGCGTGCGGTGGGCAAGGCGTGCTGTGGGTAAGGCGTGCGGTGGGCAAGGCGTGCTGTGGGTAAGGCGTGCGGTGGGCAAGGCGTGCGGTGGGTAAGGCGTGCGGTGGGCAAGGCGTGCTGTGGGCAAGGCGTGCGGTGGGCAAGGCGTGCGGTGGGTAAGGCGTGCGGTGGGCAAGGCGTGCGGTGGGCAAGGCGTGCGGTGGGCAAGGCGTGCGGTGGGCAAGGCGTGCGGTGGGTAAGGCGTGCGGTGGGTAAGGCGTGCGGTGGGCAAGGCGTGCGGTGGGCAAGGCGTGCTGTGGGTAAGGCGTGCGGTGGGCAAGGCGTGCGGTGGGTAAGGCGTGCGGTGGGTAAGGCGTGCGGTGGGTAAGGCGTGCTGTGGGCAAGGCGTGCGGTGGGCAAGGCGTGCGGTGGGTAAGGCGTGCGGTGGGTAAGGCGTGCGGTGGGTAAGGCGTGCGGTGGGTAAGGCGTGCGGTGGGCAAGGCGTGCGGTGGGTAAGGCGTGCGGTGGGTAAGGCGTGCGGTGGGTAAGGCGTGCGGTGGGTAAGGCGTGCGGTGGGTAAGGCGTGCTGTGGGTAAGGCGTGCTGTGGGCAAGGCGTGCGGTGGGCAAGGCGTGCGGTGGGCAAGGCGTGCTGTGGGCAAGTCGTGCTGTGGGCAAGGCGTGCGGTGGGCAAGGCGTGCGGTGGGCAAGTCGTGCTGTGGGCAAGGCGTGCGGTGGGCAAGGCGTGCTGTGGGTAAGGCGTGCTGTGGGCAAGGCGTGCGGTGGGCAAGGCGTGCTGTGGGTAAGGCGTGCTGTGGGTAAGGCGTGCGGTGGGCAAGGCGTGCTGTGGATAAGGCGTGCTGTGGGTGAAGGTAGATCGTGCGGTGTCGTGCTGTGGGTAAGGCGTACTGTGGGTAAGGTGTACCTGATTGGGGGAAGGCGTGCTGTGGGTAAGGCGTGCTGTGGGTGAAGGTAAAGCGTGCAGTGGGCAAGGCGTGCTGTGGGTGAAGGTAAATCGTGCGGTGTCGTGCGGTGTCCTGTTGCCTCCTTGTCCCGCCCCTCCGCAGCTCCTCGCGTGGGAACGCAGCCGCCCCCACCACGTTTCCATGGCAGCAAAGCCTACGGTGGCCATCTTTGTTCTGTGCTTTCTCTCCCCCTTGCCTGCTGCTGCTACGTGTGCCAGTGGTGTGCATGCCCTTGCAGTAACCTCTACCGACTTCTCACACCTCTCCCTCCCACCACCACCAGCCCCCCAACCCCACGTGTGGCCCCCAGAGTGCATCTCCCGTTGGCACCGCTGAGAAACCGTAACGCCGATTGGGGAGCGGCAGCGTAGCGGTTAGTGCGCTGCGCTACGAACCCAGTGACGATTATCTGAACTGGTTCTAGGCCTCCCCTAGGTCGACGTAGCCTCAAATGAGTACCTGGTACAGCAGGTAAACATCGCCACAAGGGAGGCAAAGGCGTCCTCGTGTACCTTACCTGCCTTCATAGGTGCTCGCTAACAGCACTTGCCCCGATAGCCTGTTAATGACTATACGGGGAAGCCTTTGTCTTTGCCTGTGTTACTAACCCCAGCGTGGCCGCATTAAGCCTCACCCCCACAGTGTGCGCACGTCACGGAATAAGGTGTGAAGCGCTGACCTGCACCCTGATGATTCACATCTCTCTCTCTGTCTCTCCACATCTGCACGCACAATCCCATCCTCTCTCACGCCGCACCCGATGCGCTCACCTCCACTTGGATTTCTCGGCTTTGGAAATAAATAAATAAAATAAGGAAACCCACCGAGGAGCTTTTAACCTTGATGAGTCGAATGCTGCCATTAATACGTTGAAATTTTATCCTATTCAATAAGCGCCAGCCGCTCGCGCAATAAAAACCTGCCCCACCCGTGAGATGCCACTTCGCGATTGAGTTACGTTTTTACAGAATCGCCGCCCGCTAATTCGGCCTTTCTTTTGTCACGCGATTTAGATTTTTTTCTTTTTTTACAAAACGTTGACAGTAAACGATCGCATCATCAAAACGTTTCGCTCTGCGATTCTCCAGGGTGATCGCGTTTCCATTTCCTTAACGAACAGCGCGCACGAGCAGCCCGGGCGGGAGAGAGAGCGAGCGGCGTTTGCGGCTGGGGAGAGTGGGGCTTTGGGGAGGGAGGGAATCGTGGCCGCCTGGGCGAGAGGAGGTCACGACCCTGCAGCCCCCTCGCCCATCTCCGACGCTTGCACAGAAACCTCCGTGGCGAGACTTCCACGCGGCAGAAAACTTTTCACATTACGTTTTTATCGATCGGTATTTTTTCCCGCGCCTGCCTTCATCTTTTCCCACCGAGCACCGCCTCTCCAGGCACACCGCGCGTTTAGCGCGCGCGATTGCCGAACGTGTCGCGTGCGACTCCCAGCGTGTCGACTCGAGTCTAAAGCACGCGCGCCAACCCCGCCTCGTGCCATGCTGCGCCCTCGGAGGTTTAACGAAGCGCCGCGTGTGTGCTTGCGTGCACGTCCGGTCGTGCAGCTGCTGGCCTGGCCTCCGGACACGGCGGAGGAGGTAACCGTGGTGACGGTCGCCCCTAGTTACCAGGCGCCCATGCACGAGGGCGTACTCACGGGCCTGCGCAAGTTCACCGAGTACCACGCCGCCGTGCTCTGCTTCACCACGCCGGGCGATGGGCCACGTAGCGCCGCCCGCCTCGTGCGCACCCTGCAGGACCGTGAGTCCCTCCCTGCCCCCGCTGCTTCGTATTTGAAAATGCGTTGAGGCGCGGGCCCGGCTTTTCTGAAAGCACCGTGGATCATCCCGGCCAAGCCGGGACCCTCTGGTCGCGTCGCGTGCCCGCCACGCCGCGCCGGCGTCGCCGTGACCGTGTCGTCTGCGATTCTCACACAGGGCCTGGGCCGGTGGGACGACTCAGCTTCTCGGAGATCCTGGACACCTCGCTGCGCGTCAGCTGGCAGGAGCCGCGGGAAAAGAACGGCGTGCTCATCGGTCAGTCGCTCGGCGTGCGCCCGCCACGCCGTTTGGGAAGAGTGGGGGGCCGGCAGGGAGTGCCGGCGGTTGGCGGCGGCGGTGGCGGCCACGGGGGTCGGCGCTCCCCACGTTGGAGAAGTCGCGAAGCGTGGTCCATGGTACCGCACGTCCCCTCCTCCGCGGCACAAGCACGGTGTCGATTTATTTTACGTTAGCCGAGAGGACCACGTGGCATTGAGCACGCATTTGAAGTCCTTTGGCCAATTTGATGACTCGTATATCTATGCGTATATATTTTTAATGTATCTCCCAATATTTTACAAGCATTGCACATGCGGCGTCACGGCACAAAACAAAGAATCCGTTTGCGTCTCTCGCAGAGCAGTGCAACCCTAACGCATCGGGGAACGGTCCGCTGAATTGGGTACCGCAGAGCTACCTTTCAGATTCCGTCAGATATTCGCTTCGGTCTGTTAAAGGAAGTTGAGTTGAACAACAATTACAACAACTGCTTTTGTCCGCGGATTTTTTCTCGCTGGGTTTTGCCATCGCACATCTGCACCCAAATCACTCGGCCGCTTACTCCCCACGCCACCGAGTTCCGTCGCCCTTTACTCTCCACGTTGTTGCCTCCGCCGCCGCCGTTATCGGCAGCCCTTGACAACCGCAGATGGCCGTTGCGGCTGGCCAGCTGCTTGGTCACATGCTGTAGGGGACGACGCACACACCACCAACAAGGTGCCAAATCGGCTTGCCAAATCGGCTTGCCAAATCGGCGTGCCAAATCAACCGTAGCCACACACCTGTCTGTTAAGGCCCCGTCTGGTGCGCTTGGGCCTGCGTTGAGATGTTAGGGGCAGTGTCACGTGACTCCCAGGCATCCTGTGCTCACGGCTCAGTCACCATCACCGTACCGAGTCTTCACTGCGGGTGGTGGCTGTGCACGTGGCCTGTAAGCCAACGCCAGTGGAGTGCTTCAGTTTCCTGCCACAAGTATAACCACTCATTCATTGGTCGATAGCACCTTCATATATAGAGGACCGGTTCACCGCGTGGCTGCTGCTGCCCTTCTCGCTCGTCTGTGATTCCTCCTCCTCCTCCTCGTCGTTCTTCTCGTCCTCCTCCTCTCATCTGGAGCCCAGCGGATGCTGTGCGGCAGCGTGTTACGAGTTGAACTATCATTGTTATTATTATTTAGTGGAAGTGACGGTGACAGCCATGGGAAGCAGATATAATTACCCCAGGGCTAGAGACTCTTTTAGAAGCTCAATGACCACGACGCCAGCTCTCGGGCCAGTCGGTTCGTGCGAGTGGTGGAGACAGCTCATTTACCCAGCAAAGCCTTGCCGAGTCTCAGCACTCATAGTTCTGACAGGCGGAGGCAATGATTTCTACGTAGTTTCCAATTGGGTAATTTGTTGCGATCATTTATTTTTTTATTTGAACAAATTCGGCAAACCGTGTTCAATCCACGACCGCGGCAAAAAATCAACGGCGAGCGAAATACAAAAAATGGCGGCCGCCTCTCGTGCCCGGTGAAGTATGGTCGAACATCCTCCATGGCCAACGTGATGTGGGGGTGGTGGGCTTTCATCCAGCAGTGGATCAGAGAGAGGCCGCATTATTTTTACGCAACGTCAGACACGCGCTAGAAATTGAGAGCCGACGTGGTGACCCAGCGCCCCCTCGTGGCGTCTCTGCCCACGTGACAGGAGCGGCCGCGTGGCTCGCCGGCCACGGCTTGCCCTCCGGGTTAGAGAATTCTTTTTTTAAAAACTCTCCAGTAGTGTAGCGACTGTGGGTCATCCAGAAGAGACCGTAACAACGTATGACGACGCAATGCCCCGATCCACAAATACATTGCAGCGATACACTCGGCTACTCGTGAAGCGGGTGATCCGGCGTGACCACCTTGTCCGGAGTCGGGGTTGCGATCCTCTTTTTAGTTTTGTGTCCTGTTTTCACCACGTTGTTTGTGCACTCGGCCCAAACGTAACATTGCCATACAATGCGTAGACGCGAAGCGTGTACGCATTATATGGCAGCCTTGCCAGGAGCGGCTAACGCGCCGTCTCTCTCCCTCTCTCTCTCTCGCGGTCGCGCCACCGGAGCTCCACGTGCGATCACGACGCCCCTCCGCGGCCCCTCTCCACACAGGCTACCGGATCTCGTGGGAGGAGCACAACCGCTCGGACACGCGCGTCACGAGGTCGCTGCCCAACGGCACGCTGGAGCTGCTGGTGACGGGGCTCACGGCGCTCACCACCTACACCATCGAGGTGTCGGCTGCCACGGCCGCCGGCCAGGGTCCCGTCTCCTCCTCCACCATCTCGTCCGGCGTGCCCCCCGGTACGGCGAGACGCGGCGCCCTCCCGCCGTTACGTGTCGCTGGGGCTTGCCTTGCACGCACCCCGTTGCGTTTGCTAGCCCCCCGCTCCCAACGGGCGAAGTCACGTCGGCTGAGCCCTGCTGCAGCTCGCACAGACGTAGGCCACCCCCATTCGATGCCAGCAATGCGGGTCTATAAAGACTTTATGGTATCCTGTTGTCCACTCATTGATATGCTAATTTTTTCTCTAACCCCCCTCCCTCTCTCTGCGTCCGCCCTCCTCTGTCTATTTAAGGCCACCCCACAGAGACGACCACCTCTCTCTGTTACCTGTGTTGCTCTCTCTATGTATCTTGGTGATATCTGTCTGCTAATATGTCTGTCTATAGTTTTCTGGTTAGATTTTATGTCGCTATTTCATTATACCTGATGATGATTGCTTGTGTTGCAATCGAACGTCGTATTCTATTATTTAATTTAATTTATTATTTTATCTTTAGACGTGACTTAACCGAAAGAAACAAATAATAATTCCTGCAGTCACGAAAGTTCTAAAATTAAGATCCTGCAATAAAGTTCAGCACATTGCTGGTGCCAGATCTCGGTACGGATCAATTCCTGCCAACCGAACACAGACGCCAATTCCCGTACCGTCCAACCTAACCTGGACAGGTGGCAACCCTACCCCCACCTCCTGGTCCATCATGCCAGCCTTAATCGGCGCTCGCTAACAGAATTTGCCATGGGCAATCTTAGTAAATTTGTGTAATCTCGTGTCTGCGACGCAAAACCATGTTTTTGCGCTCATGCTAAGGCGCATGAAGCACGTTGCGGAAGAATCACTTGGCTGTGAGAATTGAGATGTGATGGTTCGTATTGATTGGGTTCGGAGTGGGTGGTAGTGTGGTATTGTTGAGTGGGGGTGGGTGGTAATGCAATGTGGTGGTGTTGGTTGAGAGTGGGTGGGTGGTGGTGTGGTGGTGTTGTTGAGAGTGGGTGGGTGGTAGTGTGGTGGTGTTGGTTGAGTGGGGGTGGGTGGTGGTGTGATGGTGTTGTTTGAGAGTGGTTGGGTGGTGGTGTGGTGGTGTTGGTTGTGAGTGGGTGGGTGGTAGTCGGGTGGTGTTGGTTGAGAGTGGGTGGGTGGTAGTGTGGTGGTTGAGAGTGGGTGGTGGTGTGGTGGTGTTGGTGAGAGGGGGTGGGTGGTAGTGTGGTGGTGTTGTTGAGAGTGGGTGGGTGGTAATGCAATGTGGTGGTGTTGGTTGAGAGAGGGTGGGTGGTGGTGTGATGGTGTTGTTTGAGAGTGGGTGGGTGGTGGTGTGGTGGTGTTGGTTGAGAGTGGGTGGGTGGTAGTGGGGTGGTGTTGGTGAGAGTGGGTGGGTGGTAGTGTGGTGGTTGAGAGTGGGTGGGTGGTGGTGTGGTGGTGTTGGTTGAGTGGGGGTGTGGTGGAGTTGGTTGTGAGTGGGTGGGTGGTAGTGTGGTGGTTGAGAGTGGGTGGGTGGTGGTATGGTGGTGTTGGTTGTGGGTGGGTGGATGGTAGTGTGGTGGTGTTGGTGAGAGTGGGTGGGTGGTAGTGTGGTGGTTGAGAGTGGGTGGGTGGTGGTGTGGTGGTGTTGGTGAGAGTGGGTGGGTGGTAGTGGGGTGGTTGAGAGTGGGTGGGTGGTGGTGTTGATTGATTGGTGCTGGTGGTTGTGGTGAGTCCGTCACGTGTACTGACTCAACCCGCGCTCGCGTGTGCCATCGTAGAGCTGCCCGGAGCCCCCACCAACCTGGCCATCTCCAACATCGGGCCGCGCTCGGCCATGCTGCAGTTCCGCGCCGGCTACGACGGCAAGACCTCCATCAGCAAGTGGAGCGTGGAGGCGCAGGTGGGGCCCGCTCGCCAGGACGCGCCGTCCGAGGAGGGCAGCGCCGAGGGGCCGAGGTGGCGGCCAGGCTTTAGGCCACCTTGCGTGGACCCCATAAAATCGTGCTTTTTTCACGTTGGTGATCCGTGCGCTGTGAAGATAGGGCCATTACCCAAAACGTCGGCTTCCGTTTACTCCTTTTTGAGGCAGCGGTAGTATTTACGGATCTTGTTAGGTTTTTCGTTGTTTTGGTGGCCCAGGTCCTGGTCTCTTTGATTTTGTCGGCGGGCTGAACAACAAAATGTACTCGAGGCAGGACAATTGAATCGATCTCAGAGGCGGCTCTGTGATATCCACTTCCGTGGGCTGTCCTCTAATGCACTCCTCTCCAGTGTGTTTGTGTTCATGGGACGAGGGCCACCAATCGGAAGGCGTCGTGTGAACAACCGCCGCAGAAATTTGTTTACACAAGAGAGGTTACGCTGAATGTGTGAAATGTACAAAACACTGCGGTAATGCAATTGTGATTTATACTCGCACATTAAGGCATTGACACGGCGAATGTTGCCAAATGTGTTTGCCAAAGCTAATGAGTTCTGTGAATCTATATTCCACGGCTGTGTCTCCATCACAAAAAACAATTCCAACCCAAAATAGTCTCATCAAAATAATCTCCAGCCTTAACAACCCTGCTTCTTCCTGCACAACCCTGCTTCCTGCTACACAACCCTGCTTCCTGCTACACAACCCTGCTTCCTGCTACACAACCCTGCTTCCTGCTGCACAACCCTGCTTCCTGCTACACAACCCTGCTTCCTCCTACACAACCCTGCTTCCTGCTACACAACCCTGCTTCCTACTACACAACCCTGCTTCCTGCTACACAACCCTGCTTCCTGCTACACAACCCTGCTTCCTGCTACACAACCCTGCTTCCTGCTACACAACCCTGCTTCCTACTTCACAACCCTGCTTCCTGCTACACAACCCTGCTTCCTCCTACACAACCCTGCTTCCTGCTACACAACCCTGCTTCCTCCTACACGACCCTGCTTCCTCCTACACAACCCTGCTTCCTGCTACACAACCCTGCTTCCTGCTACACAACCCTGCTTCCTGCTACACAACCCTGCTTCCTGCTGCACAACCCTGCTTCCTGCTACACAACCCTGCTTCCTGCTACACAACCCTGCTTCCTCCTACACAACCCTGCTTCCTGCTACACAACCCTGATTCCTGCTACACAACCCTGCTTCCTGCTACACAACCCTGCTTCCTGCTACACAACCCTGCTTCCTCCTACACAACCCTGCTTCCTGCTACACAACCCTGCTTCCTGCTGCACAACCCTGCTTCCTGCTACACAACCCTGCTTCCTCCTACACAACCCTGCTTCTTCCTGCTACACAACCCTGCTTCCTGCTACACAACCCTGCTTCCTGCTACACAACCCTGCTTCCTGCTGCACAACCCTGCTTCCTGCTACACAACCCTGCTTCCTGCTACACAACCCTGCTTCCTCCTACACAACCCTGCTTCCTGCTACACAACCCTGCTTCCTGCTACACAACCCTGCTTCCTGCTACACAACCCTGATTCCTGCTACACAACCCTGCTTCCTGCTACACAACCCTGCTTCCTGCTACACAACCTTGCTTCCTCCTACACAACCCTGCTTCCTGCTACACAACCCTGCTTCCTCCTACACAACCCTGCTTCTTCCTGCTACACAACCCTGCTTCCTGCTACACAACCCTGCTTCCTGCTACACAACCCTGCTTCCTGCTACACAACCCTGCTTCTTCCTGCTACACAACCCTGCTTCTTCCTGCTACACAACCCTGCTTCCTGCTGCACAACCCTGCTTCCTCCTACACAAACCTGCTTCCTGCTACACAACCCTGCTTCTTGCTACACAACCCTGCTTCCTGCTACACAACCCTGCTTCTTGCTACACAACCCTGCTTCCTGCTACACAACCCTGCTTCTTGCTACACAACCCTGCTTCCTGCTACACAACCCTGCTTCTTGCTACACAACCCTGCTTCCTCCTACACAAACCTGCTTCCTGCTACACAACCCTGCTTCTTGCTACACAACCCTGCTTCCTGCTACACAACCCTGCTTCTTGCTACACAACCCTGCTTCCTCCTACACAAACCTGCTTCCTGCTACACAACCCTGCTTCTTCCTACACAACCCTGCTTCCTGCTGCACAACCCTGCTTCTTGCTACACAACCCTGCTTCCTGCTACACAACCCTGCTTCCTGCTACACAACCCTGCTTCCTGCTGCACAACCCTGCTTGCTCACTTGAGCCTCTGCACTCCAAACCCACCCCTCCCCCTGTCCACTCGCCCTTACATTCAGGGCCACCCAGAGGCCCCTGCAGGCTGGCGGCTGGCGGCCTGGGGCGGAACCCCACATGGGGCACCCCGACTTATAAGTGGCAAAAGAGCCAGGCCCGCTGCGGGGGCCCCTCCTTTGTGTGAGGCCCCCGGGGCAAGTTGCCCCCCTCCCCCCCCCCCCCCCCGCTTAACCTACCAGCTTTATTGATGGCTCCATCTGGTGCGGAGTCGTTCCCTCGTCCCTCGAGACTTGTTCACTCCCCCCCCACCCCCTTCACCGCCTCCCCCGACGTTGCCCCTCGCTCGTGCCGAGCGCCTCGACGGGCGGTCGCTCTGAGACGCGCTCTGCACGGCCCGCGCACTCGGCAACCTCGCCAGGCCCTGCCGGCCTGCCGGCGCTTGCGACGTCGCGGCGCCAAGTCTGACGGTCGCTGCCCGCTGTGCAGGTGGGCGTGGTGGGCGACAGCGAGGAGTGGCTGCGCCTCTACGAGCTGGACAACGAGCCGGACGCGCGCTCCCTGGAGATCCCCAACCTCACCCCCTTCACCCACTACAGGTCGTCCGCTCGCCCTGCAAACACAACGGTCGCCCTCTCCCACCGCCACCTCAGCGGAGCCGTACGGGGGGCTGCGGGGCAATAGTCGTTAGCGAGCGCCTGTCAGTGGCACGGTGCACGAGTTGGTGATGGGTGAGGCCAGCGCTGGCGCGGCTCGGTAGTACACTGGAAAATAAATATCGTAACTCCTGAATTGGTCGACCGCCGCACCTGATTAATTAGTTTTTTGTGGTTTCTGTGCCGCAGATTCCGGATGAAGCAGACGAACATCGTGGGCTCCAGCCCGGCGAGCCTCCCGTCGCGCACCATGCAGACGCTGCAGTCTCCGCCGGACCTGGCGCCGGCCAACCTGACCGTGCGCACCGCCAGCGAGACAAGCCTGTGGCTGCGCTGGGTGGTGCGTGCTGGGGGGCGGCCTTGTCCGCGCAACCGGGGGCACACTGCGCCCACACCGCGCCCACAACCTAGCTCACACCTCGGTCACAACCTTGCCCACACCGCAACCACAACCTTGCCCACACCGCAACCACAACCTTACCCACACCGCAACCACAACCTTGCCCATACCACACCTACAACCTTGCCCACACCGCAACCACAACCTTGTCCACACCGCGCCCACGCCTCGTTGCACTGATAACTAAGAGCGGACAAAAGGCTCGGTTACTTTTGTCACCGCGGGAACAATGAAGTTTGACCTGAAAATACTTGAAGCAGCTTCAAGTGAAAACCTCGCAGCGTCTAATCACTGAACGCGGTTGTGTGAATTGTTCTTCACCTCACCAGCGAGGTGAAGCAGTGTGATAATTGGCGCGTTGCACGCTTGTGCACGCGACAAATTTAATTTGTTTGACTATGTCGGGCGGTGGAGGGGTTTTATAACAACAACAAAATTGGCCAGATCATTCCCGTGTCCTCACCCAAAAATGTACAATGCATCGCACTAAGTGAATTGACTAAACGAAACCTACAGCCTAAGCCTCGACTAGTGTTCCACAGGGTGTCCTCGATCAGACTTAAGACTAAAACTGCGACTCGGGATACGAGAGAGGCTGACTGACCTAACGGCCGCTGTGCTCGCGACTCGCCATGTCTCCCTCCGACCCCGGACGCCCGCGCAGCCCCTGCCCGAGTTGGAGTACAACGCCCTGCCGGAGTCTGTGGGCTACCGCGTCCGCTACACGAGGCTCGGCGTGCCGCCATGGGGCCCGCTGTCTACGGCCGCCCGGCCCGGCGACGCCGAGCCGTGGGCCGGGGTGCTGGGCCCGCGCGGAGAGGCGGAGAGTGGCGGTGGCGGCGGCGGTGCCGGCGGCGGTGCGGAGCCGGCGCTCTTCACGGTGGTGGCGGACCGGCTGGAGAGGGAGGTGACGCTGGAGGGCCTGGAGGAGTGGAGCGAGTACCGCCTCCAGATGCAGGCCTTCAACTCCATCGGTCCGGGGCCATGGAGCCCCGAGGTTAGGGGTCGCACGCGCGAGTCAGGTGAGCCTCCTTTTCCCTCCTTCCCCCTCCCTCCTCCCCCTCTCCTCCCTCCGCCCCCCTCCCTCCTCCTTCCCTCTCCTGCCTCCTCCCCCGCCTCCAGCGTTGCGTGGGGCAGCCGACCGAATTAATCTCGGATTTCTGCATTGACCAAATTGCTGCCGATGGCATCGGGAAGGCCTTCATCCGGCAGTTGTTAGATCATTGCTAACGATGATGATGACACGGTGTCCCCTCGGCTGCACTTGCAGTGCCGTCGGCGGGGCCCGTTGCCGTGACCGCGAACGCCACGACCCCCACGAGGATCACCGTGAGCTGGGGCCCCGTCCCCGAAGCCGAGCAGAACGGCCTCATCCTGGGCTACAAGGTGAGAAGTCGGTGCTGCGAGTGGGGTGACTAGCAGCGGCCGCAGCCGTAGCGAGGAGTATGCGTGCGTGCGTGTGTGTATGTTTAACTTCTTTCGCATTGCACGTACAAACCGTGCCAATCGGAGGTGTGGGGGAAGGACAACAAAACAAACAGAAAAAGCAGCCCCAAAGAAATTATCTTTCAAACTAGATGGCTGTAAAATTACATTGCTCCAGTGGCTTCCTAATATCGAAAGGGGGAGCGGGGATAAAGCTGGTGCGTAACGACAAGCAAACACGCTCGCTCCCTCACCGTCGCGCCCGTGCGCGTCGCACGCTCGCGCCGTCGCAGGTGCTGTACCAGGAAGTGGCGTCGGAGCGCGAGAGCGACCGCGGCCACGGCTGGGCCTGGCCCGAGGGCCGCGAGTCGCAGGGCGTCGCGGTGGTGCGCGGGAACGCGACGCTGTCGGCCGCGCTGGCTCAGCTGCTCAAGTACACGCTGTACGAGGTGCGCGTCCAGGCCTTCACGCGCATCGGCGACGGCCAGCCCAGCTCCCCGCCGCTCGTGCACCGCACGCTGGATGACGGTACGCCGCGCACGCCGACCGCCCGCACGCACGACGTTCCCAATGACGATCCCGACGAAATTCCCGACAACGACGTTCCGAGCAATAACGTTCCGAGTGATGTTCCCAACAACGTTCCCAACGACGTTCCCCACAAAATTCCCAACAACGACGTTCCGAGCAATGACATTCCGAGTGATGTTCCCAACAACGTTCCCAATGACGTTCCCCACAAAATTCCCAACAACGACGGTCCGAGCAATGACATTCCGAGTGATGTTCCCAACAACGTTCCCAATGACGTTCCCCACAAAATTCCCAACAACGACGGTCCGAGCGATGACATTCCGAGCGATGTTCCCAACAACGTTCCCAATGACGTTCCCCACAAAATTCCCAACAACGACGGTCCGAGCGATGACATTCCGAGCGATGTTCCCAACAACGTTCCCAATGACGTTCCCCACAAAATTCCCAACAACGACGGTCCGAGCAATGACATTCCGAGTGATGTTCCCAACAACGTGCCCGGCGACGTTCGTTTCTTTTGTCGACGCCGCCGTTATCGCCGACCGCAGCGCCGCAGTGTCTCTCGCCCTCGGCCCGTAGAGTTAAATCGGCGTGGGCACCCTATCATACCGGCTCCGTGGCTCAGCGGGAGAGCGAGTGAATCGCAATTGGAAGGTTAAAGTCCTGGTTGTTCCCTATGTACACCGTAGGGACGTAATCAGTAAACGGTGTATGTCCTTTGGATAGATTGATCCCGGTCATAGAAGTGTGGAATCTCCCTCTCTACTGGCAGCAGACGAATGCCAGTTTGCAGTTCCAGGTGCCGGGGTACGCCTTGCGCCGCACAGGGACAGTCGTCACGTGTCTCTGTCTGTCGGCCCGCAGTGCCAGGCCCCCCGGTGGGCATCCTCTTCCCGGAGGTGAGCCGCGTGTCGGCCCGCCTGGTGTGGCAGCCGCCCACGGAGCCCAACGGCATCATCCTGGGTGAGGCTCGCGCTTGCACACACGCACGCACGCACACAGAGAGACACTTGGCAAGCGGTGCGGAGAGCGCTACGTCTCGATCGCCTTTGCCACCCCAGTGCTGATGTTTCCACACGGCACAAGGTACTGATTTGAGGCTAAGTCAACTTAGGGGATGCCCAGGGCTGGTTCATATCTTCATGTCCTTGGCTAGGGATCAGCTGAACTGAGGAGCACTCATACGTCACCGTGCTGCTCAGCGCATGGCGGGGGAGGGGTGGGGGGGTAGGTGCAGGTGACCAGGACCGGTTTAGATGTCTCTGGCCGGTGAGGTCATCTGTGGCTGGAAACGGTCATCAAGTTGCCGGGTTTGTAGTGCGGCACGCCGACTACTGCGCTGCCACTCCATACCTGCGCACGCATGGCAACCATGTGCGGAACAACGCGCCGTGCATGCGGCTTGCGTGCAGAGAGCGGGTGTGAGTCTCTCAGGCAGCCAGCTCTCGATTCTCTGCGGGTAATGGGCAGGGAGGGGGTGACCCATATAAAACACGGACGCAATGCAACGACATGGGGCCACACGTACAGCCACACGCGCGGAGTCGTTAGGCGTGGATATCGAGGCGATTGTGAAGTTCCGTGGCCTCTGCGGAGGATCATTGGATTTCAGTGATGCAGCCCGTGGATCCCAGCTCGCGACTGACTATTCGTAGAATGTTCTCTCGAGCTCCCGCTGGCGGAGACCCTTCCGCCAGTAGCGATTGCGAGCGAGAAATTGCAGGGCTGCCCCTTTGCCCATTATCTTCTACTCCTTCGCCCCATTGCCGTGGGCACCCGAGAAGCCGCCTGTAGCCGCGGTGGCCTCTCGTAACGGCTCGCTGACGGCGCCCGTCCCGCCGGGCGCGTGTGCGTCGCGGCGCAGGCTACCGAGTGGGCTACCGCGTCAACGGCTCCAGCTTGGAGACGGTGCAGGAGCTGGACCCCTCGGAGCGTCAGCTGCGCCTCACAGGCCTGCGCCCCGAGGCTCTCTACGCCTTCCGAGTCACGGCGCGAACGCGCAAGGGCTGGGGCCTTCCCGCCGAGCTCACGCTCATCACCACGCAGCGCAGAGGTGCTCGCGCCGCGCGCGCCGCGCAACATGGCACCGCACAGCACACACGACACACCACACACGGCGCACACACCGCACAGCACACACGACACACCACACACGGCGCACACACCGCACAGTATGCGGTGTCCGACTTTACAGGCGCTCGATAAACCGTACTTGCCCCTGCAGTCCGTTAAAAGGCTATACGGGGGACCTTTGTCTGTTGTGTAGAACGGGCCGAGCCTCCGGGCCGCCCCGAGGTGCCTCAGAGCGGCGTGTGGGCGCGCAGCGTGCTGCTCACGTGGGTGCCGGGCAGCGACGGGCTGGCGCCCACGCGCTACTACACGGTGCAGGGGCGCGAGGTCCCGCTGGGCCGCTGGGAGACGCACCACACGCCCGTGGCGCACAACGCCACCGAGCACGTCATCGACAGGTAGGCTCTCCTCGCTCTCCTCGCTCTGTCATCATCGACAGGTAGCCATCCTCGCTCTGTCATCATCGACAGGTAGCCATCCTCGCTCTGTCATCATCGACAGGTAGCCATCCTCGCTCTGTCATCATCGACAGGTAGACATCCCTGCTCTGTCGCCGCGGCGGCCCCTGTGGGGGCTGTCCAGCGGCTCGCGACCGCGTGCCGTACAACGGCGGCGGTGATGAGGACACCGCTGCCCTCGTCGCCATCGTTCGCAATGACGATTCCGCCACTGGCCGATCAAAGTACTCCCCGATTGGTCGCCAACCCACACGGTCCTGTGACGAGCGACCCACCCAGCGCGTCCGGGATGATCGTGTCGCTCCATCTCCGGATTTGGACGTCCCCTTGGAGGCGTTCCAATTCTCTTGTCAGGATTCTTGAACCCCACCCCCCCCCCCCCCCGGCCGTCACCCCTTGTGTTGTGTCCTGCCCGACGCCAAGTTACTTTTGTTAACCATCAAGCTGATGTCTTTAACTTGTGTGCGTTCTCTTGTCCACGTGCTGCTCTTGCCGTCTCTCAGCGTAGTTGCGAATTGCTTGCTTGAGGGAAGATGCAGTCTTCACCTTCTAGATATGTCGGTCAGCTGTGTCATGGGCAGGGATCGGCAACCAACGTAACAAGAAGAGGCATTTTTTTCAAATTCGGCAAAAAAAACTCAATATTTCAAGAGCCACAATGCACGTAAATAACGTCACGAAGCAGTCCTTATAGAGCCACGTGCAGCTCCGGAGCCGCCCGTCGCCAACCCCTGGTCACGGGGGAACAAGAAACGTGAAAGCTACGGCTGAGGTGGCTCGTAGTATCAAAGCGCGGAGTTGTGACGAGGGCCGCCTGCGTCCGTGGCCCACAGGCTGAGGCCCTTTACCTCCTACGCGTTCCGCCTCATGGCCACCAACGACGTGGGGGACAGCGACTTCAGCCCCGAGTCGGAGGCCGTCACCACGCTGCAGGCCGGTGAGTCTGGGCGCGCAGCGTTGCCACTCGGCTCCCCGAGTCTGTCTGCGATCGCGAGTGACCCGCTGTCGAGTGAGTGACCAGTGAGTGACAGACCAGCGGGTGAGTGACCAGTGAGTGACCGATCGGTGAGTGAGTGACCAGTGAGTGACCAACCAGGGGGTGAGTGACCAATGAGTGACCAGTGAGTGACAGACCAGCGGGTGAGTGACCAGTGAGTGACCGATCGGTGAGTGAGTGACCAGTGAGTGACCAACCAGGGGGTGAGTGACCAGTGAGTGACCAGTGAGTGACAGACCAGCGGGTGAGTGACCAGTGAGTGACCGATCGGTGAGTGAGTGACCAGTGAGTGACCAACCAGGGGGTGAGTGACCAATGAGTGACCAGTGAGTGACAGACCAGCGGGTGAGTGACCAGTGAGTGACCGATCGGTGAGTGAGTGACCATTGAGTGAGCAACCAGGTGGTGAGTGACCAGTGAGTGACCAGTGAGTGCCAGACCAGCGAGTGACCAAACAACGAGTGAGTGACCGACCTTTGTCATCGCAGTGCCCAGCGAGGCCCCTGTGATCGTGTCCATCACGCCGCACACCACCACCTCCGTGCTCGTCCGATGGAAGGTGGGTGCACTCTGCCATTCTCTTCTTACTCTCTCTCTTTCTCTCTATATCGTTCTTACAACTTACGGTTGAAAGCACGCATGCATTAGCTCTGTCCATCGCTGGCCATCTGTCCTTCCGTCTGTAACAGAGGGGGCGCCATAACGCGCATCAAGATCGTCCAACGTCAATGGAATTTCAGTTGAACGTTGTTTTTGCTGTGTAGGACTCGCCCGATTGAAAACCGGCCACGTTGATTAAAGGGCCGTTGCCCTCGTGTTGGAGACACAAACCAGAGCAGAAGGGACACTTTACAAACACGCTCGTTCATCCTGACAGCGTCACAGTGAATGTGATGTCACCTACCAGCGATTATTCTCTACTCCACGTGTTTGTCTGTCTGTCTCTCAACTTCTCTCCGCGCTCCTTGGGACCGTGGCATGACCAAGTTTGCCGCTTGTAACAGACGTCCGTGGTTGAAATCCGGCAGGCCGCCCTGGTAAACACCGCGGCTGTATTAACCATGGAATACGACCCACCCTTTTATTCGCAGTAGATGTTAAAGATCCCGTGACGCAATTCACGTGCCAGAAATTCACGCTCCAAATTTGCCAAATAACAAAATAAAATAAATAATTACTCAATTGGGATCCCATATAGCAACATCGCCCCCTGCTGGGAATCAGACTGTGTCCATGAAACAAAACAGCACCTTCCTTCGCGATCGCCAGCACGAATACCAAACGTGTCTACATTGTCATTTGTGTCTTTATTATTAATATTACTACTATTACGAGTTCTATTTTACCAGGTAAGCCCAACCGAGCTATTTTTCAGAAGCGACCTGGCCACAAATGATAGCTCATCGAAATGGCTTATTGCGTGGAAATCTATAGCAGCCAAATAATCTTAAACGCAGGTTTCTAAATGTGGAGGGAAAAACCGGAGGACCCGGAGAAAAATCCACGCGACCACGGGCGTCACGATCGGGATCGAAACCACGACCGTGAGCGGTCGCGTGGGTTTAGGCTGAGCGAGGCCGCTGTCGTGTCCTCTGCAGGCGCCCCCGGAGGAGTCGGTGAACGGGATCCTGCTGGGCTTCCGCGTGCACTACCGGCCCCTGCAGCTGTACGACGCGCCGCCACGGTTACCCCCCGGCGGCCGCAGGGCCCGCGACGCCGTCGCCGCCGCCGCCGAACTGACGCGTGAGTGACCGCGGCGGAGGGTTCGGGCCAACGCTGGCCTTGACCGTTCGCGCCTCGTGGCGAAAAGAACCTGGGTTCGATTCCCGACTCAGGCGTCTCTCTGCGTGGAGTTTGTGCGTTCTCCCCCTGAGTGCGTGCGAGCGAGTGTCTGCGCGTGTGTGCATCTCTTGACCTGCTGTGAGCGAGCCTCCGACGCTTTCACGTGGCCTCAAAGTCCACCTAGTCTGGCACAAGCGCTGTGGTGATGTCACTGCCACTCCGTGGCGAATGGCGGCTGTTGCTGTTGTATTCTTTCCCTCTGTTCCCCCCCCTATCAATCAGAACGCGTCAGGTACATAGGCCTGGCGGATATTCGCGTTCAGTTGTTTTTTGTCACCCAACGTTCTGCTGCGGGCCTTCGTTTTTGTGTGCAGTAAAAATCTCGTTAAGAATAAGAAAATTCCATGTAACCGGTATGGGCCAATGCTGAAAGAAACTACTTGCAAATCACGCCGTTGGGATCACAGCAGCAGCAGCATCGCTTGCTGACTGCGAAAACGTAGCAGGACCCTGCTGCAAAAAGAGACTTGAGGCTCAGTGAGGCTCTCCTAGGTAAACAAGAGTACGGTAATCATCGTTCATAACGAAACCCTTCACCGGACACTTGCTGATGTCGCTACCGCTGCCGCATCTGCGTCCTAACACCTGTGCCGTATGTGTGTGTGTGCACGCACGCGTCCGCGCACGTATGTGTGTGTGTGTGCAGCGCGATACCTCGTTCACACGCTCAACGATTCCTCGTCAACGCAGCACGAGCTGGAGAGTAAGGGCACACCTGTCGATCCTCCACACTTCTCCTCTATTCCCCCATTGCGTTTCCGCCGCTCTTCCATTTGCGAAATAATTTTAGCCGAGACTGAGATTGCGTCCCAAACAAAACTCGCTGACGACGTTAACGCCGGTTTTCGACGACGCCAGCCCTAATGCGCGGAACCTCTCCTCCTCCTTCCCTCTCTCCCTCTGCCACTCTCTCCCTCCATCCCTCTCTCCCTCCATCCCTCTCTCCCTCTGTCACCCTCTTCCTCTGCCACTCTCTCCCCCTGTCACTCTCTCCCTCTGCCACTCTCTCCCTCCGCCACTCTCTCCCTCTGTCACCCTCTTCCTCTGCCACTCTCTTCCTCTGTCACTCTCTCCCTCTGCCACTCTCTCCCTCCGTCCCTCTCTCCCGCACGCTCTCCCCGGTGTTGCCCAGACCTCACCAAGTACCTTCGCTACGAAGTCCGGGTCACGGGCTACAACGTGATGGGTGACGGCCCGCCCAGCCCGCCCTACGAGGTGTTCGTCGGCGAGGCCGGTAAGAGGCTCCACCGCGGCAGCGACTTGTCCCGCCGCTTTGTCGCAGAGATTCGCGGTTCGGACCACGCGGCCGCCCCGGTTAATACTGCAGGCACCGCGGTAACAGTGAGATGCCACGCGCCGCCCCGTTCAATTGCTCGCAAATTACTCACAAAATTACTTAGTCGTGTTAGCAAGCAATCGCAAGGCTACACCTTTATCGCTCTGTACAACCGGGAACTATTCACCCTGTCACTGCATCGTCCCTTCCTTGTTCTGATTGAACGATCGCCGTATTCACGGTCCCACAGTGCCGACGGCACCCCCGCAGAATGTGCAGGTGGTCGGGTCCACGGCCACTCAACTGGAGCTGAGCTGGGAGCCTCCACCGCAGGACAAGCAGAACGGGGACATCCAGGGCTACAAGGTGACGCGCACACGCAGAGAGGCCCGCGGGCGGTTCCACACTGTTGAGGATGCACACAGCGCCAGAGCTTAGTCTCTCACTGAACAGTTTCTGGGCGAATCTTGATTTGAAGCTTTCGTAACTGCAGGAATCCATACTCTTTGGTTCTTTCGGTAAAGTCACGTAGGTATAAAATAACATAAATCACGACGCAAAACAAGCGTCCATCATGAGGTGCGTGGCTGGCACACTGAAGGAGTCTTGTGACAAGCAGCCACAGCCGTGTCATGGTGGTACACGGTCAGGAATCCTGACAAAGCAGCGGCGGCCGAGGAACGGAACGCGTCCCAGGCGCTGCGTTGATCGTTACATCGCAGGACCATGGGAGATGGCTGTGGCTTGAGGGGGCCTTCATCCAGCAGTGGATTCACCATGGCCAGTTATGATGATGATGAGGATACTTGATGTGGTGTGCTTGTTCCGGTGTGAGATTAAGTCCTCCGCAGAGCCCACGTCCGTCTCCTCTGCCTCGTTTAACCCTTCGCCAGAATCGTAAGTGGGGCGGAGCGGTGGTTAGCGGTCTGCAACGTGAACCCGCCCACCTTGGGGGGGTATGGGGGGGGGGGGTCCAGGCCCCGTCACGGCTAACTTCAGCGGCGAGAGATGTCTGAACGGCTCCCGTGGGAACCTAACGGGGTTGCGCCGTGCGGAACCGTGCGCAGGCGTACTGCTGGGAGACGGCGCGGGGGAACGCGTCGCAGCGCGTCAAGACGCTCTTCCTCCCGGAGACGAGCATCAAGCTGCGCCGTCTGAGCGGCTACACGGAGTACGCGCTCGCCATCGCCGCGTTCAACGCCGCCGGCGACGGGCCCCGCAGCGCCCCGCTCTCCGCATGGACCGACTCCGCCGGTACGGCACGGCACGGCACGCGCGGAACGGCGGCGACGATGTTAGCAAGCGCCGGCCAGCAGAGACGCGCGGATACACGCGCTGACGAACGTGCGCATCCGCGCGACGGCAACTCCTGTGATTCGGAGATAAGTGTGCTGTACAACTCACCGGCGAGCGAGCTGGAATGATCATAATCGACTGTGTGACGTTCGGCCGCGTCGCGTCGTGGAGGGTCTTACGACATAAATGTGGCCTGATCGTTACGTGGCCCAACCCACGAAATTGGTTACAAATGTTTCTAGATTTGAAGCTTTCGTGACTGCAAGGCATCATATTCTTAGGTTTTTTCGGTAAAGTCACGTAGGTAAAACATCAAAATTAATGAAAATAAAATAAAATAAAATAAAAACAAAAATCACGACGTTTCGGAGGCAACACAAGTCTCCGTCATCAGGTGGGACCGTCACAGCCGAATTAGCTGCATCAAGTGATTCGGCTGTGACGGTCCCACCTGATGACGGAGACTTGTGTTGCCTCCGAAACGTCGTGATTTTTGTTTTTATTTTATTTTATTTTCATTAATTTAGATGTTTTACCTACGTGACTTTACCGAAAAAACCTAAGAATATGGTTACAAATGACCAAACTCTCCATCACCTGCTCGTGTCCCCCCCCCCACTCCCCTCCTCGCCCCCTGCGTGCCGAGCAGCCCCCTCGGCCCCGGGAGCCCTGAGCTTCTCCGAGGTGACGACGTCGTCGGTGAACGTGTCCTGGGCCGAGCCGGCCGCTCCCAACGGCATCATCGACGGCTACCGCCTCGTCTACGAGCCTAGCACGCCCATCGACGGTGCGGCCCTCCTCCCCCATCGGCCTCCCTCACCGGCCTTCCCCTTCGGCCCTCATATTGCTGACTTATGTATCTAGGAGAGCCACGCCGAGTCATAGGACTCTTTTTCAGGAGGATCCTGCTGCTGCTGCTGTTGCATTGGGTTTTTACGTTAAGATGTTTGCTGCCAATTAATGACGAGTCGTGGTTATAATCCACAACGGAGGAAACTCGCGCATTCAGTCAAATGGATAGAAACCACAGAGGATGTCGCGTACTATGTGTGTGGGAAGCAGAAGCGTAGTGGTTTGGGCTCCGTGCTGCGCTCCAAACCCCGGCGACTTGAGTTCGATTCCCGCTCACGGCCAACATCAGTTGCTGAACGTCTGAACCGGTCGTGGACCTCCGATAGGTCTACTCAGCCTTAAACTAATACCTGGTTTGGTATGTGCGTGTGTGAACACACGCTTGCGGCGTGGGCCCGCGCACGCAGGCGTCAGCAAGATCGTGACGGTGGAGATTCGGGGCGAGGGCCCGCGCTGGCTCAAGGTGAAGGACCTGGTGGAGGGCGTCACCTACCACTTCCGCGTCAGGGCTCGAACGTTCACCTACGGCCCGGAGGTGGACGGGAACGTCACCACGGGGCCCGGGAAAGGTCGGGGCTCTCGTTCGTTTGACCTCGTGCTCACACCACAGGCTCGCGCGTCCAACGCCGCCGCTGCTACCACCCACTCCCCCGTTTATCCACCCAATTACCCACCCACTAGCTCACCCATTCACTCGCTCATCCACCCACTCGCAATTCCCAACCCACTCACCTGTTTATCCACCCACTTACCCACCCACCCAACCGTTCACCTACCCATTCACCTACTGGCTCACTCACCCGTTCACCCTACCCACTCACTCACCCACTCACTCAGTCACTTTGGAAATTCCCTCCCAAGCTCGTGTAAGTAATAACCTCGCTAAATACAAGAGGCATTAAACCTTCCAGCGGGCCCCTAGGACCGTGGTGCAAGCAGCCCGGGCAAAGCGCAATACTTGCCGGGTTTGTCTCTCAAGCGATTGTAATGAAATGCAGCGGCGGTGTTGGGAGCAACGCGGCGACAGGAAGGGGGGGGGGGGGTGGGGAACGCGGCGGCGCTGAGCGGGCGCTGTGGGGCGGTGTGTGCAGGTGCCCCTGGCCCACCGGGGGAGCCGTCGGTGACGCGGTCGGGCGGCTCCATCGTGGTGCACTGGACGGCGGGAGAGCCGGGTGATGGCCCCATCACCGGATACGTCATCGAGACCCGCGCATCTGGTACGACGAAGGCGACCGCAGCGGTGGTGGCGTGCAGAGCGGTGACGCTGCAGTCACAATTTAGCCAGATTTGCCACTTTATTTTTTGTCTTTAGCTTTTTGTCCTTTCCCCTGAACCTCCGATTAGCACGGTTGGCTACGTTCGCTGCGAAAGAAGTTCGGCGTACATACATTCTAAAACGACACCGCGAACCACTCAGTCGGGATCACATAGCAGCGATTATCGCCCCACTGCTCGCAGCAGACTAATGCCCGCTTGCAGGCCAGGTGCTGAGTCCGGTTGTGTCGCACAGAGACAGCTGCCGCTCGGGGTGCCCATTGAAATGTGTTGAGATGAGATGTGATGCGAGTCGCTTATCGCGTGTAAATTGCACTGAGATGCCCCGGCATGAAGGAGGGCAGCTCTGTCCAAAACACAGATCGTCATCATTATTGTAGCAGTGTATGGTGGAGGGGTCACCTAACATACACAAGAGGAAAGCCTCTGATACGTCCTTCACTAGGCCCTCCTGTGGAGGGTCGCCGTCAAGAGGTGAAGAGGGGGTTGGAGATTAGGAGGCTGGAACAAGGGCAGGGAGGTGACAGCTCGGATGGATTGGAAAAAGGGAGTTCCAGGCTGTGGAGTGGTCACGCTGATGGTAATGGTGGGAGGTGTTGTGGTGTTGGCAGTGTGGCGGTTGTGGTAGTGTGTTGGTGCTGATGGTGGTGTGGCGGTGGTGATGGTGGTGTGGCGGAGGTGGTATTAATGGTGGTGTGGCGGAGGTGGTGTCGCGGTGGTGATGGTGGTGTGACGGAGGTGGTGGTGTGGCAATGTTGGGGGTGGCGGTGTTGGGGGTGGCGATGGTGATGGTGGTGTGGCGGAGGTGGTGTCGCGGTGGTGATGGTGGTGTGACGGAGGTGGTTGTGTGGCGGTGTTGGGGGTGGTTGTGATCGTGGGGGTGGCGATGGTGATGGTGGCGTTGACGGCGGTGGTAACCCGGTGTCGTTGTGCCCCCCTCCCAGACGAGGGCTTGTGGGACATGGTGGTGCGAGACGTTCCGGGCGACGCTCGCTCCGCCGCCCTCAGCATCGACACGCTCCGCCGCGGCATCAGCTACGACTTTCGCGTCATCGCCCACAATGCACTGGGCTTCGGCGCCCCCAGCGTTCCCTCCCCGTCCGTCTCCGGTACGTCGTCATGGCCCGACTAGGGGCTCGCGTCCGTCCCTTTTTCGTTCCCATGCGTTTATTCAATAATTTTACTCCCGATGTGAGGGACCTACCGGTTGATTTGACACGGGGCCCATCACCACATCGTTTGTTTGCATCCTTTATTTAATCAGAAGATGAAATAAACCCATTGAGACACGTGGAACAACATCACCTCTTTTGCAAGGGTGATCTTACAGGGGCTACCTATCGTCGCTGCATCCGAGTCCTAATAACCGGGTACTGGAGGGGAGTGATTTGACCCTGGCGACAGCCCTCTGTTTCTTCCATTAGCGCTGATGTGAAGGCGAAACTTAATTACGCGCGCATCAGTCGACACCCTGGGCTCCCTTGCGAGGGAGACGTTCCATCGCAAGGGATTTTAAAGGGTGAAATATTTGAACTAATTAATAAAAATACGGCAATGTTTAGCGGTGGTGTCACACGAGCGTGTGTTAATGCGAGGCCCTGCAAAGGTTTTTGAAAGTGCTCTGCGCCCCCCCTGAGTAAGGAGAAGGTTCCACCACCACCCCTAATTTTTGCGGCCGCTTGCGTAGAGAAAACTATGGGCCTTGCCCGCCACAGTCGCACGGCGCACGTGCAGAATGTTCCGTGTTTACAGGACATCCGTTCATTTAGCTACTCCACAACCTTCGTGTCGACCGCTCCCCCCCATCCAGCGTCTTGAGATGTCATTGCGTTTACACGCTCCATGCAACACGTTCGTATCGCATCGTACGGCGGTATGTTTTTGTATGCGTCGTCGCGTCAGCGCGACATACAGCTAGCTCCAAGCCCTCAAGTCGCCGCGCCACCGCGCGTTGCGAGTGGAGTGGATTTTCACCTTAGCTTCTAGGCGCTGCTTTTGCAATTGGACATCACTTTTGCGAAACATCGCTGTCCAAAGTTCCGCCCACAACCCCCCCCACCTCTCTCTCCCCGCCATCGCCCTCCCTCCCCCACGTGGTTAATCACTTTAAGTCAGCTAGCTGGAGTCCGGCTCCGGCCGGGGGTCGCGTGTCACTTGCGTCGTGCGCCAAATTCACTTGAACCGCGTGCGCCGCAGCGCAAATGGGAGCGGCGTTCTACGAGGAGTGGTGGTTCCTGGTGGTGGTGGCGCTGACCAGCCTCATCCTCATCCTCCTCCTCGTCTTCGTGCTCATCATCCGCGGCCAGAACCAGAAGTACTCGCGCAAGTCCGACTCCAGTGAGTTGGCGCGCTCACGGCCGTGACGGCGATGGGGCAGCTTCCCGTGGAGTTGGATTTAGGAAAACGTCAGGTCGGGCACCACCTTCGAAGGCTGATGTGGGGCGGTCGCGACGCTGTCGTGGGCCGCGGCGGTAGTGGGGAGGAGTGGGGGGGAGTGGAGAGGAGTGTTCGTGGGGGGGGGGGGTTTGGAGGATTGGAAAAGAGTGGGGAGGAGTGTGCAGGGGGGGTGGAGTGTGGAGGAGTGGGGAGCAGTGGGGAGGAGTGTGGAAGAGTGGGGATGAGTGTTCGTGGGGGGGGTGGTATGGAGGATTGGAGAGGAGTGGGGAGGAGTGTGGAAGAGTGGGGATGAGTTTTCGTGGAGGTGGAGTGTGGAGGAGTGGGGAGGAGTGTGGAGGAGTGTGGGGGAGTGGGGAGGAGTGTTCATGGGGGGGGGTGGAGTGTGGAGGGAGTGGGGAGCAGTGGGGATGAGTGTGGAAGAGTGTGGGGAAGTGGAGAGGAGTGTTCGTGGGGGGAGGGGTATGGAGGATTGGAGAGGAGTGGGGAGGAGTGTGCAGGGGGGGTGGAGTGTGGAGCAGTGGGGAGGAGTGTGGGGGAGTGGGGAGGAGTGGGGGGGAGTGTGGGGGAGTGGGGAGGAGTGGGGGGGAGTAGCGAGGGCAGGAAGACCGGAGGAGTGGGGAGGGCAGAAGGAGCAAAGCAGTGGGGAGGAGTGGAGAGGGCAGGAGAAGTGGCGAGGGAGGGCAGGAGTTGCGGTGGAGTGGAGCTGACCCCATCCAATCCGCACGCCACACATTTTTAATCGGTGCTCTCAGAATCAATTTAAGATGCCAAACAATTTACAAATGAATTTAAAATAGCCACTTATTTTTAGAATGTTTCTTACTTCAAGCTGTTGTTTTGTTTATAATTTTTTTTTTTTTATTTACAAGTAAATATATTTAATTTAGGTGGGGGGCACCAACCTTCTTTTACTGGCATCGGAATATTACCAAAACCGTGCCATGCCAGTCTTCGCCTGACCGGTTGACGTCGACACCGTGGCGGCGGTGGCCACTCGTGTCTCTGTGCTGTGTGCGCTGCAGGCAGCACGCCGCGCGCGGGCGCCAACGAGGAGATCACGAGCCTGGAGGGCGGCTTCACCACGCTGGAGCTCAACAACCGCCGCCTGTCCGTCAAGACCGCCCTCTACAAGCGCAATGGCACCTACGCACGGTACGACGGGCCGCCCGCACCGCCCGCTCCCCCGCGGGGGGTGGGGGGGGGGACAGCAGTGGGTCGATCATTGCACGGCTGATGGTGATAATGCTTCATGGAGCTGCACGGCGCTGCTGCCAGAGATGGCGAAAGCATGGAGAGGCCTTGAATGAGCAGCGGATGGAGAATGGTTGGGCAGTAGCGTCATGTCCATTGAGTGCAGGCGGTGCGATCGATGAGCCCGGGGTAGGAAGTGGGGCTATGAAGAGGAGTGGGGAAAAATTGGACAGTGGTGGGGGGTTGCATTTCATTCCTCGGCAACCACTGGGGCACCACCGCCCCATCCTCATCACCATCCGTCGTGTCTTCACCGCCGCGATATTCAATGTCGTCAGGTGAACCCTGTGCGGATTGAGAATGGCTTATGATGATGTCGACGAAAGGGAGCCAATTGAGGAGCTGAATGGCAATGAAATGGCGTTTTTTTGTTTTGACAGCTCCCCTCCGCGCCCCTCGCCCGGCACGCTGCGCTACTCCGACGAGGACCTCACCGCCAAGTACGAGGTGACGGCGGCGGAGAGCAGCAGCCTCACCGAGAAGCCCTCCGAGCTCTCCGAGTCAGAGGTCAGACGCTCGCCCCGCCCTGCCGCGTTTCCACAACCACAGGGAGAGGCCCACCCCTGGGCGTCCCAATGCCAAGAGGGCCACGTGAGGGTTGGTGGATCACCGCAGCACAGATGTTGCCGTGAAACTCCCTTCCCTCTCAGTATGGCTTTCCTGGATAAATAAGTAAATTAATATGATAATTATTCTTCTTGGTTCTTTCGGTAAAGTCACGTAGAAGGGAAATAATAAAATAATAATAAAAAGACACTGTCTTTCCGACAGACCTGTTCTTCACCTGAGGACGGCTGCTTGCGTTGTGGCCGAAACGTCGTGAGAATTATTTTATTATGTTTTATTTTTATTATTTTATTACTTCCCTTCTACGTGACTTTACCGAAAGAACCAAGAAGATGAATCCCTGCAGCCACGAAAGCTTTAAATCGAAATGATTATGATTGTTATGACGTGGTTTCGTGGGATATTTTTTGTCTCGTGCCCCAATGGCATGCCACTTGTGCCCCCAGTGTCGTGTCACAAGATGAAGAATCCATTCAGAACTCTCTGAGCAGTGTTTGTGTTCGTGAACGGCCCACAGAAGTGACTATCAAAGAACACACCTTTAAGGTCCCTTCAATTGAACAATGGTCCATATAGTAGGGGTCAGTACTTTTCCCCCTGATCTGCTATACACAGAGGTAATGTTCTTTACATGAACGTCAACATTGATTCATTCTCACAGCTGGAATTTATGTCAATTAAGCTCAGAATTAAATGTCACGGTCGGAGGGTGGCACTTTCCACAGCCACTGGTGACCCGGCTGAGACCGGCCACTCGCTACACTCGAGAACTCGGTTCGTGGATAAAAGCTGGATTTGAACCCAGAGTCTCAGTGCCATGACCTCTGAGACAACCCAGCCCATCTCATTAGGTCTCCCTTCTTGCAGAGTTAATTTTGTGAACAAAAGTGGGCACGGATGTATGAATCAGTGAAGGTGTTTTTCCTTGTAGTCAAAGATAACTGTGAGCGGATGAAAACCATCAGGCAGATAATGACTACGACTCGGCACCACTACCACCACCATCATCATCACCACCGTCATCATCACCATTATGATCATCACCACCATCATCACCACCGTCATCATCATGATCATCACATCTTGATCTTCACCACCACAATCATCACCATCATCATCACCACCATCATCATCACCACCACCATCATCACCATCATCATCTACCCACCAAAGTCCAAAGCATGACCAGCTTTGATAACACTAAATGAACGAGTCTGAATGAAGATGCAGTCGCGGATAATTTACAAACGTCATTCGAGACCGCGTTAGCACTGAGGAAGACTAGACGTGGTGATTGGCTCTGTGTTTATAATAAGATTTACTGAGTTCACCGATTGGCCGCTTTAATGGACCAGACTTAGAGAACCACTCCATGAAGGCCACAGACTGAGTCTATGACTGACATGCCACACGGGCCATTGTTGACGTCTACCGGACTCGGATAACGACCAAAACGAAAATTAAATTTTCAAAAACGCTGACCCACATCTCTGCTGCCTGCGTGCCGTTCGTGCGGCAGGCGAGCGAGGAGGACGACTTCGGCTCGGACCCGGTCAAGTGCAACTCCCACTCATTCGTCAACCACTACATGAGCGAGCCGGGCTACTACAGCTCGTGGCGACGCCAGCCCAAGGGGCTGTCGCGCTCGCCGCAGCCGTGCGGGCCCTACCTGGCCGACGCCGAGCACTCCGAGTCGGGCGACCGCACCCCGCCGGCCCTCACCCCCTCTCTGCCCCACCACCACCACCCCCACCACCACCACCCGCACCACCAGCACCACCCGCACCACCCGCAGCACGGCATGTACGTCTCATCGGCCACGGCCTCTTCCAACGGCCCTGCCGGTGGCGGGGGCGGCGGTGGCGGCGGCGGCGGCCCGGGGAGCGGCGCCGCCAGCCCGCTTGTTGGGCTCTTCGTGTCGGCGTCGGCGAACGGGTTGGGGCCCGGCACGCGGCCTCCGGTGGCCGGCTTCTCTTCCTTCGTTTAAGCCGAACGCCGAGACAACGCCGAGATTCGCGGTTTCCTGCGGTTGGATTTGACGCGATAGTTAGGATCATTACTACGTTCGTTTTGTACGAAGGAGCCGGGTTGGCAGGGTTTTTCAGGCGAACCAGCCTGGCGATGGAACGCGTGGCGTAGTCGTGAACTCAAGGCTCAATCCCAATTAAAGTTCGTGTCGCGAGTTGTTGGGTTTGTGTTGGCGCTGCTGGAACCCGCGCATGAAGGCTGCGAGCAGGCGTTTAGGCTCCACGCACGTCCAAATAGCTCGAGCGGCAGGATTTTTTTTGTTCCCGCTGCTCGGACCCTGCCTCCGTTCACGGCGCTGCCGCGGCTCCCTCGTGGTCGCTCGGTGCACGGACGCGCGTCCGCATCGTGCGAGACCTTGGTTCCTTGCCACACGTCGCTCGCCGGCGGCGACATCTACGACCTCTACGACACGCTCGATTGGCCTGGTACCACGACCGCCGCGCGTCGCGCCGTTGCTGTTCACCGTGGACTCGCGAGAGGTGCCCCTCCCCCGCCTTGCGGCCAGGTGGAGCGCCCAAGATACAAGATTATCGCTCGTCCTGCCGAGACAGCCCGGTTCGGGCTCCCCACGGGGTCGGTTTTATTTTTATAAGCTTCGCGCTCGCGAGGCGCACGTGGTACGCGCGGGAGGTTCCGTGAGCGGCTCGAGACGGGCAGGGTGGAATCACTCTGCCTGGGACGCGCTCGCGAGTATACCCACTCTGCACATGAAGGAAAGTTTTCACTGGTTTGTAAAAAAAAACACTAAAATGTCAAAAAATATATAAGATATATATTATAAAACTGCAGTGTATAGAACACCCTGCAACGTGCGAGCAGCAGATGATTTATTTTTAACCGAGGGGTGTGTGTTCGGCTAGGAGAGTTTCAGCGAGTGGCGCTTCGTGGGAAGGAGGAGAGTGGGGGGGGGGGATGGACGACGAGGTTAAATCGACGAGGGTTCGTTTTGCGCGTCGTTTGCCCGGAACCGATGTGCCCGCCGGAAGCGAGCAGGCACGCGACGGGCGCACGCGAGTGCATGGCGTCACTGTAAGCACGTGCGTTAGTTTCCTGTATTCACCTTGTCGGATAAAAAAAACACTAATCAATGTGACAATCTGTGAGATGCCTTGGGTTGCAGACTTTGCAATAAGAGTATATATACGCGTGTGTGTGTGTGTTGGCTGGTACAATGCTTATGTACCTGGCTTGAGTTGATTTAGAATTTAGATTTTTTTGTTTGTTTTACTTTTTGAATGTGGCCATAGTGTATGAACACGCCTGTCAGGATGGCTTCAATCGGTGCGGGAGCAACTCGAGATTCTATGAACGGACATTAGGTTCAGAAGTCCGAAACTAAGACAAGGTCAAGAGGTCATCACAACCAATGCCATTGATGGGCGTCCGAACGTGTCAGCTAAAGAGACCCTTCCTGAGCAGGGCTTGATTTCTCACTGAATATGTTCCATGTCGCTGCCACGTGGCAAGTAGCCACGGCCACATTGACAGGAATACTGGATGTGGTGTGCCGGGTGGGGAATATTTTCCATCCCAGACAGAACCGGCCGAAATTAAGGCCTGGCCCCTAGCGAAGTACAACGACCAAAGACTCTGGGGGCCTTGATTAGGATCACCGAGATCACATTGGCAGAGGTGTGCCTGTTGCTCATTGCTCCACCACCGTTACCATGATCATTCCGCTGTTGGATGAGGTCTCCCCAAGCCGTTGCCTTCAGTAAGAGTGCCGCGATTTAACAATCCACCCGGCACTTCCACACACGAGTTTATTTCCTCTCGATCACCAACGAGACCACGGCACGGTCAAACCGCCAGTCGACGGCAATGCAACCGAATTGCCAGTAAATCATCACGGCGCGGTTCTCTTGGTTAGGATCATTCAGCAGCTAGTAGAGTCACGTGTTAACTGAGTTCACGGAGCATCACTTTGGAGAGATGCACGCTTGAAATTACATCGACAGCCGGAGAGTGGAACGTGTGGATTCGAGAACATTCGCGGGTTACGTACTCAATTGCAGCTGCGAAGAGAGTGGGCTCTGGCAGGACGCGTCACGGCCGGATGGGGAGACGGTCACGGCCAGCGATGGAGCGGCAGCCACGGGGCGAAACGAGCCCGCGAGGACGTTCCGCCGTGGAGGTGGAGCGACGGGATCGGCTCGCGTGTTGCAAGTGCCGCGTGGATCATCGCAGCATCGCGAGAGGTGGCGACCGACTGGGAAGTCCTTCATCCAGCAGTGGATTAATGATGGAGAATCAAATTCACTTGGCCTCTGTAACTGAACCCCCCCCCCCCCCCATTGCCAACATGTCTTAGGTGTGAACTTTGTGAGGACGTGTCACTACATTCACCGTTCATCGTTTATTTGAAGTCACCTCCCTCGTTTACCAAAGCTGTTATTGTTACCTGTGAGAAAGCAATGATGATCTTACACAACGAGTTCCCGTGTCAGGAGACTTGAAGACAAGCCCAGACGTTTGGGTACCCCCCCCAACGACACCCCACCCCACACCCTCCTCCCTCCCTCCCCCCCGCATGGGATTGAGCCATGTTGACAGGTAGCGCTTACAACACCGACAAGTCGACAAGGGTTGTTTCTGCTTTGTCTTAACGCGCCGTGCTGTTATTTTGTAACGAAGCCGACCTAGGGGTGGGACCTGCTGAATGTGCGTCTCGAGGAGTTCTGTGCCGGTCCCGTAACGACTCTGGGGAGCCACTTCGCCGCCACGTTCCCCGTCGCTGCGTCTGGGGAGGTGGGGATCGGGGGGGTGGGTGGGCAATTCTGTGGACAATTGCGAGGTGTCTTCTTGGTTCTTTCGGTAAAGTCACGTAGAAGGGAAGTAATAAAATAATAAAAATAAAACATAATAAAACAATTCTCACGACGTTTCGGCCACAACGCAAGCAGCCATCCTCAGGCGAAGAATGAAACACCCCAAGCTTGGAGCGTATATTTAAGCTGGGTTAGAGGGGGGGGAGGTGGGAAGAAGAGCGCCTAAACAAAATAATTTGCATATCAAGAGGAATTCAGCATATGGAAAATGCGTAGGAGGTGGGCGGGGGGGGGTCCAAATCAATACTATGCCCGTGCATTATGCAGGATTAGCAGCATCAAAGGGGGGGGGGGGAAGGGGGGGAGCATTAACAAAGGAAAGGAATGTTAATAGTATGTAGCTGTAGTTACTAAACAACCACGTAAAAAACTACAGTATAAACTGCATGACAAACTAAAGTATAAACTACATAGCATCATCAGTAAACTTACTATACTCTACAATAAGCTGAGTTACTAACAGTAAGTAATACATGAAAAATTCTACGTTGTAAAAAATTATATAATATGCTTCCATCTAAACTTTATTCTCTTACATCACACGCGTCTATACCGTACTATATACTTCCATAGGCAAAACCAACATTAAATTACATACTGTATTGCTATAAACCACCCTATACCTTATACATTTTTAATATAACACTATGTATTATTCTACCCACCCTAATGTGTATCAAAATGGTTTATTACGTCCTTCCAGTGATTGCTAAGCCAGAATTTTTCATGTATTACTTACTGTTAGTAACTCAGCTTATTGTAGAGTATAGTAAGTTTACTGATGATGCTATGTAGTTTATACTTTAGTTTGTCATGCAGTTTATACTGTAGTTTTTTACGTGGTTGTTTAGTAACTACAGCTACATACTATTAACATTCCTTTCCTTTGTTAATGCTCCCCCCCTTCCCCCCCCCCCCTTTGATGCTGCTAATCCTGCATAATGCACGGGCATAGTATTGATTTGGAACCCCCCCCGCCCACCTCCTACGCATTTTCCATATGCTGAATTCCTCTTGATATGCAAATTATTTTGTTTAGGCGCTCTTCTTCCCACCTCCCCCCCCTCTAACCCAGCTTAAATATACGCTCCAAGCTTGGGGTGTTTCATTCTTCGCCTGAGGATGGCTGCTTGCGTTGTGGCCGAAACGTCGTGAGAATTGTTTTATTATGTTTTATTTTTATTATTTTATTACTTCCCTTCTACGTGACTTTACCGAAAGAACCAAGAAGATGAATCCCTGCAGTCACGAAAGCTTTAAATCGAAATTGCGAGGTGACTGGCTAGTACTACAACTTAAAGTTGAGCTCATCATCTACTTTGTACAGACGTTTCACTCTTTTATTGAGACGGTCGGGCTTGGAGGGGGGCTGGGTTATTTCGTTTGTTTTGGGGTTTCTCTATCGGCGTAGTGTCACCAACCGTTCCACTCTTGTTCCACCGTGACTCCACCATTCATTCCCGCTTGCCACTCGCTCGCCGTGTACCTCCAGCTCTCTCGATATGCTTTGAGTCTCATCACACGTGGCGACGGCCATGTTCAATATAATTTCACAGTTTCGTAGCAATGTGTCGAAGGCGGTGTGCGTGCGTGCGTGCATGCGCGCTGCAATGCCCGAGTAATATTTTGTTTTTGTTTTTATTATCGCATAGGGGTTTGTCGTTTTAACTTGAAATCAAGGCTGTGAAAAAATAAGAGCGGGTCCATTTCTGGGGTCTCCCATACCAACCACGCGTTTCTGTTCTGCTGCCGGTGGTGTCGTTGCGTGCGTTGCGAGCCTACGGATTGAGGGATTTCATTGAGGATCATAAATCATATTATTATTGTTCTGTTTTCTATGGTTGTTGATGCCATTCTGTTAAAGGGAGATGTCGCATGACCCGTGTGGAGTGTGACCCGAGTGAGATGACCCAGCGGAGACCCCGGTTTTACCCATGCGTTGTGGGGGGGGGGGGCTGAACACGGAACGGGGGATTTTGAGTTTGCCCAGAGTGGAGTGTACAAATTAAAGTGTTTTGCAAATTACTTTTCTTCGCGTTGCCTTGATATTTAGGGTCCAACCAGCGACAACGAGCCAGCTGGGTCTAGGAAAGGTATCTCACTACCGTCGACCATGTCCATAATAATGTCTCAGTATCAAAGTATTAGAAACAAGAATAGGGTTTACCCGTTTTGGCAATAAAAACAGGCGTTAAGATGTTCAAACACCAAATAGATAGCTTTTTCAGAGAATCAAGTCTGTATTAACCACACGTACCAGAATGGGTAAGAACTTTTTTTTATTTTTCATACTTTGACACTGGCAGAACGGTCCCATGATATTGCTACTCACCCCGAGCTATGGATGATGCTCTCGCAACATGCGATGTCTTTGTGCCGTTCGCCTTTTGGCGTTCTCTGGTCTGACACTGGTGGTGAGACTAAAGAAGGCCGTCTCGAGTGGAGGCCAATCCGTTTGAAAGACAATGCATATATAATTATCAGAGCATGTTTGTTTGCATGTTCACCACAATCACGTGTGGTTAATGCAGACTTGATTCCTCGCAAAAATGGTTCTATTTTGTGTTGGAACATCTTGCTTGACGCCTGTTGTATTGCCAGAAAGGATAAACCCCTATTAGAAATTTTTTCAACAATAATAATAACATCACCGACGTTCTGGAAAAGACGAATGAATATCGAATGCTGTACTCACATTTGTTTTACTTGGGCAAGAAAACCACGACAAGGAAAGACGGTGGTCGATTTAACAAAACTTGCCGATTGCAATGGCATCCAAAGGGTGGGGAGGGGGGGAGAACGTGGCCGACAGGACGAGCAGTGGGGAGATGGAGCGACGAGGAGCAGTTGATACGAAGGTTACGGATGTTGGCATCGCAGCACCATGAGGGGTGGTGATGGTGTGGAGAGATGGTGTGGTGTCGTGTGATGGTGTGGAGACATGGTGTGGTGGTAATGGTGTAGAGAGATGGTGTGGTGGTAATGGTGTGGAGAGAAATGGTGTGGTGGTAATGGTGTGGAGAGATGGTGTGGTGTCGTGTGATGATGTGGTGGTAATGGTGTGGAGAGATGGTGTGGTGGTAATGATGCGTAGAGAAATGATGTGGTGTGGTGGTAATGGTGTGGAGAGATGGTGTGGTGTCGTGTGATGATGTGGTGGTAATGGTGTGGAGAGATGGTGTGGTAGTAATGATGCGTAGAGAAATGATGTGGTGTGGTGGTAATGGTGTGGAGAGATGGTGTGGTGTCGTGTGATGATGTGGTGGTAATGGTGTGGAGAGATGGTGTGGTAGTAATGATGCGTAGAGAAATGATGTGGTGTGGTGGTAATGGTGTGGAGAGATGGTGTGGTGTCGTGTGATGATGTGGTGGTAATGGTGTGGAGAGATGGTGTGGTGGTAATGATGCGTAGAGAAATGATGTGGTGTGGTGGTAATGGTGTGGAGAGATGGTGTGGTGTCGTGTGATGATGTGGTGGTAATGGTATGGAGAGATGGTGTGGTGGTAATGGTGTGGAGAGATGGTGTCGTATGATGGTGTGGAGAGAGACGGCGTCTTCTCAACTTTGCTACGCTGCCGAGCGTGACCCGGTAGCGCCGTGACACGGGGCACGCATCACAAATCGGCGCAGACTAAATACAACTCCGTTGATTTCACGCAAAACAATTTCAATGGTGAGATATTTGCACACCAACCCGCTTTGACCATAACGGTGAAGTATGGTCAAAACACTCCCTAAGACCGCTATGGCGTGAGGCGGGCACGCCGGGCCCCACGAGGCGGGCCACGTTCCAGGGGGCCGCGCGCTCCGTCGTCGGCCGTGGCGCTCGGACGGACGGACTCTGCGTCCTCGGGGTAGATGAGAGGAGGCTCTGTGGCCACGGGGACAGGGAAGGAAGACCCCGGGGGCTCGGGAAGGGTGCGCGAGATGGGGAAGAGAGGTGGGGTGGCAGCTGGGTGGGTGAGGGGCGCCATTCGCCACTAAGCTTAAGATTATTTGGCTGCTCTAAATGAACTTGAACATCTTCTTGGTTCTTTCGGTAAAGTCACGTGACTTTACCGAAAGAACCAAGAAGATGAATCCCTGCAGTCACGAAAGCTTTAAATCGAAATTGAACTTGAACAGTTAAGGGGGCGGGGGGGGGGGTCTATAGCTGAGGGCGTGGTCTATAGAATAGGCGTGGTCTATAGAATGGGCGTGGTCTATAGCTGAGGGCGTGGTCTATAGAATAGGCGTGGTCTATAGAATGGGCGTGGTCTATAGCTGAGGGCGTGGTCTATAGAATGGGCGTGGTCTATAGCTGAGGGCGTGGTCTATAGAATGGGCGTGGTTTAAGTTGAGGGGGCGGAGTCTACACGCTGAGGGTCACGTGGTGCAGGCAGGCTTTGGACACCTGCACGAGATGGCGGCTAAGTCGGGTGAGTGGATCTCGTCTTGTGCAATCGCCTACCTCGTTAAACTGCACGCTTGCTTTTTAAATTTATTTTAAATTGGACATCCTCCTCGTCGTTTTACTGAGGCGACCAGAGCCGCTGTGGTTCGGGTTCTCCGCGTCTGGTGCGAGGAGAGACGCAGGGCCGGCGTCTGCGGCCTAGGCTAGGCGTGACCCCCAACGAGTCACCTTGTGCTGCCCGCACCGGTGGCCACATCGGCGGCCACAGTCACCCCCCTCAAACCATCACGGGGTTTTAGAAAGTCCACCACGGTGTGTCTCGTCTACCCTGGGCGGCTCCGAGTCCGTCGTGTTAATTCCACATTGCTACGGTGGGTGACCGGTCTGTCCGTGATCATCAAATGCTGCCATCTGCCGCAGTGGTAAGGCTTTAACATCGCTCTCACCGTCTCTCACGATACTGCGTTGTTAGTTATTATAGTTACATGCAAACTAGCTGATTCCATAGCTCCATCTCCCAGGTAGATGTGTACCCGAACGCGTTCCATTCCTTTGCTGCCAATAGCGTCATCCTTTGACCATCGCTCATCTATGCGGTAAGGGAGTGATTAAGCGTTCGCGATTATACAGCCATAATTGCTGTACTCGTAAACAATTACCGTTATAACGAGACCAAGTTATCCCTCCCGGTCTACCCAGGGCGGCTCTGGTTCTCGGGCGTGTTAATGCCACACTGACATTGAGTGGGTGACCGGTCTGTCCGTGACAGCCAAACGAACCGCCCCTCACTGTGGCACAGTCACGGATTTCATGGATCGACTTGAAGGGATGATTGTTTTTTGTTGGTCGACCTAATTTGACCCGACAAATGAGAAGTCTGCATTGCTGCAGAGAGGCTGTAAGTAAAGGTATACTACTGGAACAGGAAGACGAAGCAGGGTTGTCATCCTGGCTATGGAGACGTTGGACCGAACGCGTACAAAGTCTTTTAAGATATTGCCCACCCCCCACCTGGTTTACATTGATAGACAACCCAAAGGAAATGACTGGTACAAATAATGGGAAGCTAAAATAACAGACTTCAAATGAAGTCTATTGAAACGACCTTAGATGGTGACATTCACAGGGCTAAGGCCGATACAATTATGGCAGTATGATCGTTGGCGTGTCCGCTCAATATAATACCGTAATGTTTATCGTCTTATCAACCCAATGCTGGATCAAGGCCTCTGCAATCCGTGTAATTCGTAGGTTCTATTTGACCATACTTCACGCGAGTCGTGAAGATGGGGAGCATAGACACGGTGGCATAGAAGTACAGTACAACACATTCTTGCTGAAACTGCTCATCACTGCCCAGCACTTAGTCCCATGGTCGCCAGGGTGGGGAGATATTAACTACCTCGCCTGGTATACAGGAGGTTGTGGGTTAGATCCCGACCTTGACGCCTGCGTACTGTATTTGGAGTTCGCGTCTTCTCCCCGTGGTCGCGTGGATTTTTTCAGGGTCATCGGGTTTTCCCTTCATATTTAGAAACATGCGCGTTTATTTTTATTATTTGGCTGCCATACATTTCAACGTGATAATCCACTTCGTTGAGCTTATCATTTGTGTCGAGGTCGCTTCTGAACAATAGCTATGGAGCTCAGTGGGCCTTACCCTGTAAAATGTATTAGTTTTTACAATAGTGGGCGGCAGGGAAGCGACGCTCACAACAACTATCGGAGCGCCGGGTGGATAAAATACGAGTTGGCGCAGTAGGGGGCACAAGTGGTGCATCTGCAAGTCGTCTCAGTCAACCCATCGCACCTGGGTCTGTCCCCGTGACCTGCTAGCAGCGAGCCTTTGACACTTCACGTAACCTCTAAGTGCACTTGGCCTGGAACGAGCACCGGTTTTCCGCTGGTTGTACTGCAGGCATCCCTGGGTACACAGAGCTCACCGCTGCTCGTCTCGTCTTGTTTTGCCGCAGTTGCTCTGGCCGAGCGGAGGCTGCTGGACGTGAAGCTGGGGGAGCTGCCCGCCTGGGTCGGCACCTGCGACCTCACGCCCAATGGGTTCATCCGCGGGGTCCGGCGAGGTATGTGTGGCGCGCTGTGACCGCGTGCAGATAGCACGCACAGCCTGGGTGGCTATGCAGACCACGCATAGCAATACAGACCACGCGGACTTGAGTGTCCATGCAGAGGAAACATTGTGACCTCTCACTGAGCCGAGATTGAATGTGGGAAAGTTTACATCTCTTAAATGAGCCCCTGTTTTTAAACCACCAACGATAATATTCTTCTCAGGCGTCTTATGTATCCTGTGATGGTTCCAACGAGGGTTAATAATCGATTTTAGAATAATCGATTCCAAAAGTTATGGGATCGATCGTTGAATTAAATTCAACTTTAGTAACTGTTGAACCGATTGGCACGCGCAAACGTTCAAACCGCGTTCCGTGATCTAATGCGACCAGTCGACGGCAGCCACCGTGAAACACCAGCGGCAGGGCCCATCAGCCGTCGCGCGGTTGGGTAACATCTCTGTTTTGCTGTAACTGCAATGAATGTGGATGTGGTGAAGTTGAATTAACGTCACACGCGTGGTGACTGCGATGCCGTGCGCCGACCTGTGCTCGCAGGCTATAACCGCTACATGAACAAGTACATCAACGTGCGCCGCGGCGGCCTCGGGGGCGTCACCATGTTTTTGGTGGGCTACGTTACCCTGAGCTACATCTTCTCGTTCGACCACGTCAGTAAGTGGAAACAGTGACGCGGCCCGGCAGTCAACGCGGTTCCATGCCAGCACATTGCATACAGCATGTCCCGTGTATAGATAACCCTCCAGAATGAATAGGGGGAAATTAAATTTAAAAAAAGTCTGTGTCTCCAACCAATATTAAGCTAATTCTTACATCTTTCAACACTCTGTAAGATATGGAGCCATTGCCTTCACAGTATTTAATCATTTCCCATGGTTTTTTCGGTAAAGTCACTTAGATAGTATTTAATCACCTGTTGATAAGAAAGTAAGTGGGTCTAAATTTCACTGCAGGGATTTATATTCTTGGTTCTTTCGGTAAAGTCACGTAGAAGGGAAATAATAAAATAATAAATATATAACAATAAAATTCTCACGACGTTTCGGCCGCAATGCAAGCAGCTGTCCTCAGGTGAAGAAACAGAGCTGTTGGAAAGGCATAGTAAGTGGGTCATTAGCAGTCAGTGGAGTGTCTATAAATAGATCACCCTGTATAATATTAAATTGTTTCCTATCTGCGAAATAGCTTCAACAACCCAGGTATCTGAAGTACTGTTGAAAACCTATTGCTCACATCTAACTAGCTGGACAGATGATAGCCCTTTCGTCTTCCTGTTGGTGCCAAACAAGTCAGTCTGCCAGTCCAGGCACTCCCCCACTCCTCACGAACCCACACTGACCAGCATGGCGAAGTCTGGTCAACCAACCCCCAATGAAAAACACAGTGTGGAAGAGGGCTTCATCCAACTGTGGTTTGACAAATAGCTGTAAGTTATCGTGCGTAATGGGTTCACTTGACCCCTGCAGCTGCTAGATACCGTTACATTAACCACGTAAAAATTATAATCGATAATTGAATCGCGAGCCTGAATCGCTACATGTCATAAAATCGCTAGGAGGGGGGGTGACTCGTTCCACCCCCTCATAGTGATGCCCGCATTTTGCTGTGTTCCTGGTGGTCGTCCTGCCGTAGCGTTAAGGGGCAACCTCCGTGCGTTCCCAAAACCGCGTGGGTAAATTTACAGTGGTCCGCATGTGACGGATGTTTTTTTGTTTAAATTGAGAAGGGGGGAGGGGTTAATAAAAAAAAAACAAATGAAAATGGCACTCAAAAAGCAAACAAATGTAACGGCATGCAAAGCGACCTTGTTAGCTGTGCCTTCACGCAGCGCATGACCCGCCACGCGCCTGGCAGAGTGGTGTAGTTTACCCCGCAGGAACTACTGCAACCTTGGATTGTGCATTCAAGAATTCGACTCGTGTGCGAGTTTCCTTCGGTGGTTTCGGCGATGTGTGTTTACCCCGTCTTTTGTATTGCTCTTATTAAACATGGAAGAGACGAGGAGAGGTAAATACTGGGATTAGAAACGTAAATAAAATTGTCCCGGCAACAGTATTCGGAGGACACACTTGTGCCCTGCGGCAGGCCAAGCTGCACGCACGCCTTTTCGCTCTTTCAAGGGGGCGCCCTTCCTCCTCCAACCCAGCTTAAATATACGCTGCCAAGCCTGGTGGTGTTCATTCAGACGCTGTCTTTCCGACAGACCTGTTCTTCACCTGAGGACGGCTGCTTGCGTTGTGGCCGAAACGTCGTGAGAATTGTATTTTATTATGTTTTATTATTTTATTATTTCCCTTCTACGTGACTTTACCGAAAGAACCAAGAAGAAGGGGAACGATTTCAATTTAAAGCTTTCGTGACTGCAGGGATTCATCTTCTTGGTTCTTTCGGTAAAGTCACGTAGAAGGGAAATAATAAAAATGAAACTAAATAAACTCTTATTATTTACCTTCTACGTGACTTTACCGAAAGAACCAAGAAGCAGGGGAACGATGTTATTCGTATTCTTTGCTTCCACTCAACTTGCGCGACACAAGCCCCGCCCGCCCGCCGGAGGGCAGCACTTGCACGTGACTTTAATCGGCCTCCCACGTGTCGAGATCGCTGCTGCGCGACAAGAGTGCGGACACACGGGGAGGGAGGGATCCACACACAACGATTGGTGGCTGTAAATGTCCATGTTCCCGTTAAAGATATTATTTTGTTAAACCCGGTGAGAACTCAAGGTAACAAGGATGGTAAAATATTCAATAGTGGTCTGGGCCACGAAAATATTACCAAAACGGCATGGCATAGTTACTCGATTAATAGCTATTCTCATGTTCACAGCACATGCACAGTATAGACTCGTATGTGATAGAAGCAATGACTTGCATATTGTGCACAATGCGCAAATGTTACCTTCAGACTGATGTACATAACAATAGAATAATGTAGACAATACATGTCATACAAACGAGGCAAAATAAATATTAATTTAATCGTGGACCCTATATAATAAAGCTAATACAGTCTGAACATGTATAGAAATGTACAACTACACGATACACAAATACTGCGCTCGCTATGAGCAGTTAATTAGCGCGGAATATAGGATGGTCAGATATGCGACATTGTACTTTGTGGGTCTTCGGTGTGATTGTGCTAACCGGTACCGTGTGTTCTGCAGAGCACGATCGTTGGAGGAAGTACCACTGAGGTTGCTGTGGAGTCGGGGTACCCGGTGGTTCACCAAGTCGAGCCCGGGGCCGATGGGCAGTGCCCGTTTCCGCGTCCAGATCCCCCGAGGCCCGGGGTCCAAATCTGAGTGCAATTGTATCCTGTTGTGACAGTAACAATAAAGATGAGTTACACTTACCCGTGACTCGACTCTCCGTCTCGGTGTTGTGTGTTAGAGGGTTGAGACTGTGACGGGTGGACCACGTGAGTGTGAGCAGTTTGTGTGTGTATAGGAGTTGTATGTATGATAGCATTGGGTGTATCGGAGATGTGTGTTTATGGGTTGTGTGTATGGAATGGAGAACAGGTAATCGATGGTTACCGGTTTACCATTTGTCCTTTAACAACCCTCGTTCGGAGTAAGTATCTAGTCGGCTAGTTTAAGGGAAGGGATAGTGTTAGTGCCTGGTCGGCTTATGTGATCCTCACCAGAGCAGAATAAAACTAAAATTCCAAATAGATTTAATAGTAAAAAAAATGAATCGTGCAATACATTTTTTTTACTGCAATGTGTTGAAAATTGCTGTGTTTTGTGGAAAACACCAATACATGTACACGAGGTCAAATTAGGAGGCGCGTATGATTTCGGAAGCACAGATGTAAACAAAGTACCAAAGCACGTCTGTGCCTGCAGGCCCCATGTTTTATTAGGGTCTCCCCTCCCCCCATTGCCAAGGATGGACTTTTCCTTCGTCTGCGTTTCATTCCTCATCTGCTTTCCACTTCTGGCGTTGGAAGTCGTGTGGGCTGCGGCCGTGACCTCGCCTATTTTTACTTATGGAACTCCAGAAAAGTTCCAGTTATCCTACAAAAGCACACGGTCAGGAACCCTGCTGCTGTCATATCTGGGATGGGGCACACAGTTTCTCACTGCTGCATCGGATAGAATTTGGAGTAAAGTAGCAATCGGGTGTGTTTGATTTTCCACAACTCGTTGATTCACTCCAGTTGCTCATCGGTGGTCCGTCCCCTCTTTATCACTCTGCTATCGCCACTACCGCAGTTACGGTTCCCGTGAACTTCGCTCACTGATTCATCCAGCCATGTTGAGCACGCGTCATCTCGCCCACACTGTTAAACCACCACAACACTGCAGGTCGCAACGACACACCCAACCGGTGCACGCTGCTTCTCTCGTACCACTCGACTTAGGAATTCCCTCATCCATCTCCTCTGCTCCCGAGCGCTTACGATCTTACTCAATTCGGAGTTATCTGGTGGAAATCCACTGCGTGAGTCATTGTGGAAGGCATTCGCTGTGAAACCGACACCGCCAAACATGGACGTGTTCTGCGTGAGCATCTGGCCCCGCCAAGTCTGTAAGATTCCTGGTGAAGGCTGCCGATAAGATTTTAGGATGGACGGTCCCCAATTCGTCCTCCCCTCTACGCATTACCCTTGCACCCATCCTTTACTAAACATCAATCTTCTCATCCTACTCTACTCTTCCTCCAGTGCTCTACTGGCCCCACTTCTCACAATTTCTCTTCCAGTTAGTCGCCCTCTACAAACCCGACTCCTCTCCTACCATTCCTACTCTACTCCCCATAACCATCCACTCATTTTTAATATTCTTGGTTCTTTCGGTAAAGTCACGTAGAAGGGAAATAATAAAATAATAAAAAGATTCAACACTTCTCCCCACGCTCTCCCCACCTTCTTCCCACTCCTCCCCACACTCCCCAAGCTCTCCCCAACACTCCCCTGGGTTGATCTTCTAACGACGAAGCCCCATGAAGCACCCTAAACCGCATCCCACTGCACAAAACCGTGGCAGTTGAAGCGTGCGGGACACCCTGATGACGCACAAATTACAACTTTAAATTATATATTTTTTAAAACCTCGTAGCAGTGTGTAGCAACTTGTGGGTCATCCGGAACGGACCGTAACACAGTGCATCACGAACGCGAATCAACCCCAACCCACAGACACGAATGAGACATCAGCAGCGAGCACACTCCGCTTGCTCCGGACGGCTTGGCCGCCAAAGATGCGACGATTGCAGCTGGCCACAGAGACATCATTGGTTGTCGTCAATCTGACATTGCACAGTTGTTTGCTTCTGCATCTTACACGTGCGGTCGTACAAAAAGTAGAAGACTCGCCTCCTCCCCCCCCCACACGCTCTGATTTATAGCGATTATTCGTTTGATGGTGACTTTGTGTATTTCATATCGGAATCGCATCCAGTGATGTTGCTGCTGGCGGCAATAAAAGTTGTTTAAAAGTCAAAAGTCTCTCTCCCCTTCTCCCCACACTCTCACTCCCCATGCAGACACTCACAATCTCCCATCCCCACTTAAAGACAACGACCTGTGACAGGCTGTAGGGGCAAGTTCTATTAGCGAGCAGCACCTATGAAGGTACACGAGGGGGTGGGTGGACAGCACCACGCCCGGCCGCCTTTGTCTCCCCAGCAGCGACGATTACACGCCTGCAGCGGGTACTCATTTTAGACGGAGTCAACCTAGGGGTAGGCACGTTCAGAGATATCCGTCGTCGATGTCATCGATCGGATTCGCAGCTCGGTGCGCTAACCACTGCGCCACCGCTCCCCGACACAACGTTCATCGCACACCAAAGATAAAGGTCCCCCGTATAGCCTCAACAGACTGTTGGGGCAAGTGCTGTTAGCGAGTAGCGCCTACGAAGGCCGGCACGGCACACGAGGGGGGTGGGTGGCCAGCACCACGCCCGGCCGCTTTTGTCTCCCCAGTGGCGATGTTTACACACCGGACCAGGTACTTATTTGAGGCTGAGTCTACCTAGGGGAAGCCCAGTACCGGTTCAGATAATTGTCTCTGGGTTGTTGGTGGCCGTGAGCGGGAATCGAACTCGGGTCGCCGGGCTCGTAGTTCAGCGCGCTAACCGCGGCACCACCGCTCCCCACATCCAGACACTCCCACACACACTCCTCTCTCTCACACACTGCCCACACACACTCCTCTCACACACCCCCCACTCACACCAACTCCCACTCACACACTCCTCTCTCTCACACACTCCCTACTCACACACTCTCCCACACACACACTCCTCTCTCACACACACTCACACACTCTCCCCTCCCACACACACACACTCCTCTCTCTCACACTCCCCACTCACTCACTCCCCACTCACTCCCCACTCACTCACTCCCCACTCACTCACTCCCCACTCACACACTCCCCACTCCCCCCACCCACTCACACACTCCCCTCTCACACACACTCCCCTCCCACACACACTCCCCACTCAAACACTCTCCCCCACACACACTCCCACACACACATTCCCCACTCCCCCCACTCACGCACACACTCCCCCCACTCACACACTCCCCACTCACGCACTCCCCTCCCACACACTCCCCACTCACACACTCCCCACTCTCCCCACTCACTCACACACTCCCCTCCCACACACTCTCCCCATCCCCCCACCCACTCACACACTCCCCCCACTCACTCACACACTCCCCACTCTCCTCACTCACTCACACACTCCCCTCCTACACACTCCCCCCACCCACTCACACACTCCCCACTCCCCCCACACACACTGCCCACTCACGCACTCCTCTCTCTCTCCTCTCTCTCACACACTCCCCATTCACACACACACTCCCCACCCCACCCACTCCCACCCACACTACCACACACACACTCCACACTCCCCACTCCCCCCACACACTCCCACACTCACACACACACACTCCTCTCTCTCACACACTCCGCATTCACACACACACTCCCCACCCCACCCACTCCCACCCACACACACCCCCCACCCACCCACTCACACACAGAGAGAGACGCGTGACGCTGCCTCAGTTCTGTTTGGGGGCAGCCCAAGACAGCGAACGACCCCCCAGATCAGGATGAGGGAGGCTGCGAGGGAGACGGTGGGTTGGTGAGGCAGGCAGGCAGGGAGGAGGGTTGATGATATCTGCTGAGGATATCTGCTGAGGAAGGTTGTCTCAAGTTAACGAGAGAAGCTGGCGAGGGTGAGTGGGCGGTGAATCGGTGATGGAGGCCCTCCCGAGTTGGTGATTGCGTGAGGGAGGGAGGGCGGCTAAGGGAGGTGAAGCTGTGGGGCTGGTGGTGAGGTAGAGCAGTCTGCGAGGCTAGAGACGAGGTCGTGGTGGTGGTGGTTGTTCCTGTGAGTCGGCATGGCCGGGACCCAGGAGCTGCAGCGGTGGTGCCGGCATCAGACGCGGGGCTACCGCGGCGTGAGCCTGCGGGACATGGGCGCCTCGTTCAGGGACGGCCTCGCGTTCTGCGCCATCCTCCACCGGCACAGGCCCGACCTCGTGTGAGTGGAGATTACCACCCCCTGCCACACACACACACAGCTCTGCGTGTTGTGTTGTGTGTTGTGCTGTGTGTTGTGTGTTTGTGCTGTGTTTGTGTGCTGTGTTTGTGTTGTGTGCTGTGTTTGTGTGTTGTTTGTGTACTGTGTTTGTGTGCTGTGTGTGTTGTGTGCTGTGTTTGTGTGCTGTGTTTGTGTGTTGTGTTTGTGTGCTGTGTGTGTGCTGTGTGTGTGCTGTGTGTGTGTTGTGTGCTGTGTTGTGCTGTGTTGTGTGCTGTGTTGTGCTGTGTTGTGTGCTGCGTTGTGTTTGTGTGTTGCGTGTGTGCTACGTTGTGTTGTGGTTTTGTTTGTGTTGTGTGTGCTGCGTTTCGTTGTGTTTGTGTGTTGTGTGTGCTGCGTTTCGTTGTGTTTGTGTGTTGTGTGTGCTGCGTTTCGTTGTGTTTGTGTGTTGTGTGTGTGTTGTGTGTGCTGCGTTTCGTTGTGTTTGTGTGTTGTGTGTGTGTTGTGTTTGTGTGTTGTGTGTGCTGCGTTTCGTTGTGTTTGTGTGTTGTGTGTCCTGCGTTGTGTTGTTTGCGGGCCTCGTCTTAGAATCGGTTGTGTGCAGTAGTGGTGTTTGCTGTGAGGCTTGTGGTGTTATTGTATGGATTTTGTTACTGTGTGGCTTGTACTGTATTGTTATTGTGGCTTGTTACTGTGAGGCTTGTGTTACTAAGAGGCTTGTGTTACTGTGTGTCTTGTGTTACTAAGAGGCTTGTGTTACTGTGAGGCTTGTGTTACTAAGAGGCTTGTGTTACTGTGTGCCTTGTGTTACTAAGAGGCTTGTGTTACTGTGTGCCTTGTGTTACTAAGAGGCTTGTGTTACTGTGTGCCTTGTGTTACTAAGAGGCTTGTGTTACTGTGTGCCTTGTGTTACTAAGAGGCTTGTGTTACAGTGAGGCTTGTGCTGTTATAGTGCGCGTTGTGTAGCCGTGTGGCTTGTGTTTTTGTGGCTTGTGTTTTGTGTTATTGTGTGGCTTATATGGCTTGTGTTGTGTGGCTTTTGTTCTCATTGTGTGGGTTGTGTTGTGTGCGCTATTATGTGCCTTTTTATTGTGTCTTTGTCGCATGTGTCACTGCATGCATTGTTGTTATTGTGTCTGTGTTCATGTGACTTGTCTGTTTGAACAGAACGTGGTGGGCTATACTCTACTGAACTGTACGGGCACACAGATGATTGTTGTGTGTGGCTGCGGGTTTGTGTACTGCGTTGTGTATGACCTTGTGCTGTGTTGTGTCCTGTACGCATGTAATTGTGGCGTGTACTGTGTGTGGCGTACACGTGTGCTGCTTGTGTGTTTACTGTGTGGTGTACTGTCTAATGTGTTGAGCAGCGTGTGTCGCATACTGCTACAGTGTGTATTGTGTTGTGTATGTTATATACCCTCTGTGTGTTAATTTTGTTTTTAATGTACATTGTGCATACCATTAAGTGTTTGAGTTTTACACTTTTCTGTTGTGTACTCTATTGCACTGTTAATGTTATTAAGTGTGTACTTTGTTGTGCACGCAACACTATGCTGCGTGGTTGACTTGTGTGTGTATATGTGATACACCCTGTGTGTACGTATTGTGTCCTTGCTTTGTGTATGTATCAAACCCGGTGTTGTGGTGTACTGCCTAGTGTAGGCATAAGACTCAAGCCGGCATGACTTATGATTGGACACTGAATGGTGGCTGATGTGACGTGTAAACAATTGATTTATTTTACATTTATTTTGTATTTGAAGATAGCCAATGTGGTTAACACTTGTGACTCACAGCCAGAAGCATCTGGGTTCAATTCCACTCTCGGGCATTCGTCTGCCTTTCCCATTGTTTGTGGAGTTTCGTGTGTTCTCTCCCTCCTCTACATGAGCTGACTGTGGTATTGGCCAAACACCCCAATGGTGAAGACAACCCTCTGCATGTCAACTGCTGTACTCGGTTGGGATTCCACAGAGTAACATTGCCCCCCCCACCCACGCGCAGGACCCTCCTGAGTAAAGCGCCTTGAGACTCGTGGAAGGTTTCCTGTGTAAACAAGAGTAAATAATAATAACAGCGTGAAGGGGTCAAATGCGTGAAGGGCGCGTATAGTTCGCTTATGTTGTTGTGTACCCTGTGTGTGTGCGCGTTGTGTGGTGTGTTTTTGTCCGACTGCCAGCAATCTGACACCAACTCTTTTGTCCCAGCTCCAGCCGTGTCTGCGGCACGGGTCTGGTTTCTCAGTGGAGTGAGAGAGAGAGTGTGTGTGTGTGCAAGCCAGTCCCATCACCTCCACCGTCTCCTCTCCCCTCGCATACCCGGCTTGTCCCATTAATCACAGGCGGCGTCTCCTTTACAAAGAATGAGAGACCACCCTGGGCGTACGGTGACGTTGCCAGCCACATGACACGTGGTGGGGAGCTAGCACGTGATGTAGTGCGCGTGTGTGTGTGTGGTGTGTGTGTGCATACCGAGAGTTAAACACACCACTCGACTCACAAGCTACACACCAACTAAACCCTTTACGCATCAGCCTCACCCGATACACACCAGCCTAGCCCGATAGCGCACTAACTTAGACCTATATACGCCCGCCTAGCCCTATACACAGCAGATGGACCCTATATACAACATCAGCCAAGCTCTGTGCACAACAGCATATCCCGATCTGCAACAACCTCTAAAACCCCTTTTCGCAACACCTGTGCAGGTGGGCACACCCGCTCACTGTTATCACCATACGTGGTTTTATCTCAGGCAAGGCCGTAATTATAATATATATTGGGGGGACACACATCCTCCCCAATATCCCCCCCAATATTCAAATATGCTCAAAATGTCCCCCCCAATATAGTGCTATAAAATAGATTTGTGTTCATGCGATTGTGGTTATGGTTGTACTTTATTAATCCCTAATCTCTGCCATTACATACAATGAATCAAGAAAAGGTAAAAAAGAAAAAACAGAGCAATGTAATACAATACACTATTAGACATTATTGCAATAAATAAATAATCCGTCCTATGTGTTAGTGAATTTTTAAAGATTTTTGGCAGGAAATGAGTTTTCAAATTTAGATTTTTTTTTCTGGGGGGGGGGACCCCAGACCCCCTGTAAGATTTGGTCCCCCCCAATGTTGACTCCATGGCTAGGACCTTGATCTCAGGTGTCCATTGTTATAAAGAGAGGCGCCGACTCAACGCCGAGCTCTCACCTTCCTCTCATTGTCCTCTGTGCCAGGTGAGAAGCGATTGAGAGCCGTGGCCTATCATCCGTGTGACGATAGAAACCTCGGAAATGTTTACAGTTCAATACTTTTATCAGTGCCCCTACCTTATTACAGACCAATTCAGACCTCATTGGTCACCCCCGTGCTCCTTATAAATCGCAACGTTCATCCTGAAAAGTCCCATCATCACAAGGGAGAAACACAAACAAATAGACAGAAATTATGTTACTAAACAAAAATAGTTTTATGTATTAACTTTGACAATTGGTGTCAATGATGCTACTTGTGCTATTGTCTGTGATCTTGCATGCTGATGCTGCTTGCTTGATATGTGGATACACACACATGTTGTAAATGTACAACAATAAACACAGAAAATTACGAAGGGTTAAACAATACACTTTCTTTATTTGACCGTATCATTATTTTTTGCGCCCGTATTGAAACGGCTGTATGCCGTATGGACCTGAAAATGCAATTTCCCTGTACAACAATACGGGTAAACGTATGGGTTGACAGGTATGCAGTCCTGTATATTTATACATTTTATACGGGGGTGGGACCGGGTTCATTTGAAGTGCTGTCATGACGCACACACGCGCAGTGACCTACTCTTGACAATGAATCCACAGGATCGCGTCGCTTTTACAGCAGACACTTCTCGCTCGCGTCTATTACAAGACGTTGCTTAGCGGGGGTGAGAATTTAGTCGCAGACTCCGTGTGCAAACAGTGGCGCAGGTACAAAACCACCACCCCAGTCGAACGCCGTGGGATTTTGTCTTTTTCCCAAGTTCCATTGCGCGGTTGTGCCATCGGCGTCATGTCACGAGGTGAAGAAGCGTCTGTTTGGAACTCTCTTTGTCAGGGCCGCGCATCACCACCAACACCCCTCCGTGTTGGAGAGCGTTCCTGCACAAGGCAACGTCCCAGGGCTCGCGTCTGTGATCTCTTTCAGTGAGCTCGGGAGTTGGCCTGCTGCACAGATGTTCGTCACGTGACAGCCAAACAGATTTTTTGTTGTTGTATTCTTAACATCTGCAATTGTGGGCAACTTAAGTGAAAACACTCATTTAATGTTTAAGCACGAAAATTAATCGCTAACCATTGAATCATAATTAATTTAATATGATGGGAGGAGGGGTTATTTGTGCAGCAATTTGGTGAACGGGCTGAGATAATCAACTCCGCTACGCATGAGGACACCGTGTAATCATGGGCATGGCGGCTTTAACCTGCATTTGAACCCAAGAGCTGCCGAAACTCTATACACATCAGCCAAGCTCTTGTGACCTGGCCTCTTTGACCACATGGTCCCCAAGTAGAGGGTTTCATTCATTGACTAAGACAGCCTTACAGTGCCTCTGTATGAGGTGAGATATGGCGGGTTTACAATGTGCCCCTGTTTCAAGGAGGAGGAGGAGGTTCGTGTATTGGGAAAGTATCTTGTGGCCACTCAACCTGGGACTGCTTTAGCTTGATGACTCTTTCAGATACGAGTTTAAATAGTGCCAAGACAGTGGTTCGTGCACCAAGCAATGAGCCGGGAAACCTGAGTTTGATTGTCCAGAAGGGCTGGCAACAATGAAAGCTGATATCTGACCCGGTTCTGGGCGTGTACCCCCTTCTAACCATCGTGGTGAAGTATGGTCAAACCATTCTAATGACCGACACTGCTTTGGAGGAGTGAGGCCTTCATTCAGCAGTCTTGCCACTGAACTGGAACTTTTAGAATAGTGCTTGCGTTGTTAATTTGCCACCCCAGGATTTTTACATTGCCCCCCCCCCCCACTGGGTCTGTGACCAATGTCAACATTACGATAGGAGACATTGTTATTTAATCCACAGATTGAGGTAGTTGTGAAAAGTAAAATCGAGATATTTTTCAATAACAGAATGTACACACGAGTGTGATTATCTCCGAAGCACGGCTGCCCATAGGCGGATGGCGTTTGTTGGCCCAGGATTTTATGTGTAGTTTTTGTAATTCGAACTGAAAAACGATAATGAAACGTCGGGCGTGCACGTTATTGTATCCGCCAGTTATGCTCGTGTTCCCCCAGAGCGGGTTGGTAAACGGACTGTGTGTTTGTGTGTGTCTATGTGTAACAATGGTGTGCATCGTATAGGGCTTTTAATTACAATTGTTTTCGATAATTATCACGATCGGTTGCAAATTTCTTGGAATCGATGATCGACTCCAGTTCAATTTTAGTGACGATTGAACGGAGCGGGACGTTGAAACCGCGCGTCGCGTTCCAGTGTGGATTGGCCGGCGGCAGCCACCGTGAGGCACCAGCGGCGAGGCCCCATCGGTCACCGCGTGGTGCGTTCCAACAAGACGCACACGGCTGGACATTTATTTTTATTCTTAAGCCATTTCAATGCGTGGCACACGAGTAATCAAATCGAGTGGTCATGTGACAAGGCAATACATACAATGTCTATTTTTTTTTAAATTAAATAACTTACAAGCATGTGTCAGTCCATTGCTGTTTGAAGGCCTCGCCACTCTTTTGTCAGTCATGGGACTTGTTTCACCATGCTTCATCACACTGGTCGGTTGTGGGGTTGGTGAAGATTGGTAAACTGATAATTATTCATCATAGATTTTTGGGTTAGGCGACATGATGATATGAACAAATTTGTGTTGTTAATACCCTCCACCACCCGACACAGTCTTATTAAATTGTGACGTTGTGTGCAAGCATTTAACGTGGCCAGTTATTGTTATTTTGGCTCACCAGTGAGTTTAGAACAGCTCTCACAACCAACTTTAGCAATTTTATTCGTGAAATTTAGTTTTAAACTACTCCAAAAATCTTCAGGGCAAGATCCACCAAGTCAGGATACAAATTCAGGAAGTCAAAATGTTCTAAACCCTATGTATCAAGAAAACCGATTGTATACTGTATATAAATTCCATGAAGTCATCGTTAATAGAAAAACACCAAAGCGAACAAACCGAGTGTTGTGTAACGTACGCAGTGTGTGGCGTGATTTGTGTGTGCCGTGTGTGTTTGTGTTGGCGTTTCCTTCCGCGCGTCGCTGTCTCGTGTGGCTCGGTAGACTTGCTCGAGCCCACGTTGCAGTGAGCCGTCATTAAATCAGGGCCCGGGGTTCGGTCTGCACGACAATCCCCTGCAAGACGCGCCGACTGAGACACGAGGTTCCTGTCTTACGAATTTCCCCTTTTGCGTGCCTTGTTAATTTTACGGGAAGTTGTCACGAGTGCGGGTTCTGCAGTATTTGCAAGGAAACATCCAGCTTTTGAGCATGCATTCTCCAGAGATGTGAACTACCTCACCAGGTATGCAGGAGTCCTGAGTTTGAATCCGGGCCCTGACGCCTGTATATTTGGAGTTTACATGTTCTCCCGGTGGTCACGTGGCTTTTTCTTTGGATCCTCCGGTTTTTCTCTCCACATTTTAAAAAGTTTTAGTTGAGTACAAGATGCTCCGGAAAGCAAGACTCACTCCAAGATATGGGGAGAACCATCAACGGAATGGGATTCTGATCCACTAGATTAACACCCATTTTCCTCAAGACAAATGCACGCTCTGGATTGTAAGATGCACGCCCAACTTTTGCTTTCAAACGTGGGAGAAAAAAAGTCACGTCTTATTATCTGGAGAATACGGTAATTGAGACCGATGGTGACGCTAATTATCTGTTATGAGTATAGAGCCAGGTTGTATGATTTATTTTGCTGATTGTTAACCGATTATTAGTCGCTGCATTACCCGACTTCAAATAACACGGAAACAGGGGGGGTGGGGGGGAAGTCTCAATCTCTATTTGCCCACATCTGCTGCTGGACGGGAGGTGATGGGTGGGACTTGGCGATGTCATCGGCCTCATCATCAGCCGCATCGCACCGTAAAAGCAGGGCCCAGTAACTCGTTAAGGGAGCGAAAAAGCTCATCCTTTGTAGCTGGCCAATGGCAGAAAGGGGGGGACCTTTCGAAAGAAATCATCCAACTGTTGCGCTCGCATGGCTGACGCCATTAAGCTGCAATGAGTGTTGCCGTGCCGGCGGGTGGTTGCTCTGCGGTGGAGTCACGTGCGAGGGTGGTTGCCAAAACGTTTCTATCGGTGAAGTTTGGCCAGGTGAATGTATTACCTGGATGCATTACGTGGTGGTAGCAGCAGCACTGGACTGCGAGGGATAGCGTGGCGAGGCTATCATCCGGCAGTGGATAGCCACTGGCTGACACTGGCTGATGATTCATCACTTTGGCGGTTTAGCACCCCTGTGAATATGAAAATCATGTACTTGTAATCACGCTGGCGATACTGCCGTGGTGATTTTCAATCCAGAGGTCAAGAGGTCGCCGGTTTCGAATTGATCTCCTGGCATGGCAGTAACAACAATGGGACAAGTTTCTTAAATCTCTGCTCGTCCTCCATCCAGCCAGCGAGATAAACGGGTACCGCCACAAGGTAGTCGATCGGTAAAGTCACGTTTGGTGGGGTAAAGTGTGGGTTATGCCCACCTCTTCCAGGGCGTCTGGGTCGGTGTAGAAGCGTGGGCCCTATAGCCTCTCGAGGAGCTGCCCATAGTTGGAGGGGCCCTTCCCCATCAGTCGTGTGGCGGGGAAAGAAATTGCAGGGCTGCGCTTTTACCTTGTTACTCAAGCGTGGTGTTTTGCTGCGTGTTTGTGCGTGTGACCCCCACAGGAGAGCGTGCGGTGTTTTTCCAACGCGGCCGAGTTATGGCGCTGCTCCTCTTAATACCGTAGCTGCGTACAGTATTTAATATCCTGTGGATAACTAATAGAGTGTATTTTTCTTAATAGAGCCGTCACATTTCTTTGGAACCGTAGTGCTCAACTATTGTTTGGGCAAGTGAAAGAATTTCACGTGGGATGGTGGCAGAGGGGGGGGTGGTCCTGTTCCAGTTTAACGCACTGTATTTGGGTAAAGAAGAGTGAGGAGGAGGATGTGATGGCGTCGTGGTTTGCGCCCTCAACTGTGAACCTGGGAATCTGATTTTGATTCCTGGTCCTGCCTCGCATCAATCGCCGAGTGATGATATCTGTCCCGGTCATGGGCTCTCTCCCGCTTAAACAACGCAATGGTCAAACAACCCCCCATAGCTGATACGACGTGACCTCCATCTAGCAGTGGATTGAGATGACCCTGTTATATATATATACATATCGCTATAAAACCGGTAAAGTACTAATAATTTATATTTGGCCATTAATGAGTACTTGCCATTAGGAGTGAGTTGGCTGATGAGCAAATCTTTAAAAACACATTTTTTTCCCCAAGAAGGGGCTAATATACTTTAATTATTATATTTACTTTATTCCATTTCTGCTGTTAATGTTTTAATTTTATTCCATCTGTGCTATGGTGTCATAGCATGAGACAAAAAGTGGTCATTCAGAAATCGTGCAGGGCTATGCCCCCCCCCCCGGCAGAGAACACCATGGGTAAAGAGATGAAGGGAGATATCACAGACCCGAGATCACTCCTCGTGACCTCTTGTACCCACTCACTTCCCCACATGGCCCGTCGACAGAGATCAAGGTTCTTTTGTTTGATTGTATACAGTATTTTGTTTAACCAAATGAGAATTCAAGATACATTGCAAGAGTGACCACTGGGGCATTATCCTGCCACTAAGGGGGCGATTATGTCCTGCTGTGCTTGTGATTCCAATTTCGTTATTTGCAGGTAGTTTCGATTTAAAGCTTTCGTGACTGCAGGGATGCATCTTCTTGGTTCTTTCGGTAAAGTCGCGTAGAAGGGAAGTAATAAAATAATAAAAATAAAACACAATAAAATAATTCTCACGACGTTTCGGCCACAACGCAAGCAGCCGTCCTCAGGTGAAAACGGCTGCTTGTGTTGTGGCCGAAACGTCGTGAGAATTATTTTATTGTGTTTTATTTGTATTATTTTATTACTTCCCTTCTACGTGACTTTACCGAAAGAACCAAGAAGTTGCAGGTAGTTTTTGAAATGGTAAATTTGGAGCGTGACGCCAGGATGCGGCGGCCTACCCGTGCGTTTGACGTCGAGGGTTATTCAACGTCCACTGTGAGAGGGGCAGACAGGGCGTAGTATTACAGCTATTCTACCCCTAGTAATGATCAGGGCAGCTGCTGGAATTGAAGCGTGAACGTCTGCAACAAGCAGCGAACTTTGCAACCTTCTTTGTTAATTTTTATTCAAGAATTATCTGTGATAAATTTCCGTTGGATGTCATAATGACCATGTCATCAGCAAATATAATATCTATAATGTTGTCTCCATTTTATGATCGTCTGTTGCTGGAATACAGTTTTTGGAGAAACATCTTGTAACGTTGCGATGAATCACTTTGGAGAAATGTTGTTACCATGTCTGACTCATCTTCTGCTACGTGTTTATGTTCACGTATTTTTTTTTACTTCATGCAGTTTCATAGCTCTCCCCGCCTTGGAAATTATCCCAATATTTGCTAAATAAATTTTTATTTAGAAAATTCGCTAAACAATTGAAAATATCTTCCAAGCGGGACATGGCCGGGAGAACTCATTGAGGTGCCTGGCTCACCAGGAGAAGGCCATACAGCAAATGAGCTAATTTCCATCTGTTTACATCTACACGGGGATAGAGTGTTGCCCCCCTCCATGCACGAGGGTTTTCTCTGGATTCCTCCCACTTGTATAGTCACTCATTAATGAAAACTCAATGCTGGACCCTCCTGAGAAAGAGGTCGACGACTCGGTCTGGCTTTCCTGCAATAATTACAAGACAATAGATGATTGATTATCCGGCAGCTTATGGCGGATGGGGTTGCCGGATTCTCAAAAACGCCAGATAATCACAACAGCGTTTAAAATTGCTTATTTTTGCACATTCTTGTATAACACGTTTCAGGTGTTGCGTCTTTTAAATTTGTTTGCTAGATGGAATTTGCATAAATAAACATAAAAATTGACAATAATAAGCACCCTACTGTAAAAAAAGTTAATGGTGTTTACTGTCCAGTACTTACCACTCCAATCTCGAAGATTCTGCATGGGGTGATGATAGGCGGGGTGTAGAATTGGAGGTGGTTATTCAGAGTCTGAATCCAACTCCCATCAGCTGTGATGGAGGATAATGTTGGAAGCCGGATAATCGATTATCTACTGTACATTCGTTATTATTATTAACTATTAATAAAAGTAGGTTGGCTTGGGCAAGACACATGGTTAGAAGGGGGGGTGATGGGCAATGGTTGAGACTCATGGCGATATGACAGCCTTTGGACGGAGCATGCCCAAGGAAATGTTTACTCCATTCTGCCAGCGACGCGGACAACATTCATTGAGAAAACACGAGGGCGGTTACTTGAGGCGTTAAGTGTTGGTGACAGCGTGAGATGCCGCGAATGGGCGGGTGGGTGAGCGGGCATTTGGATTACGTCTACCGGTTACATCGACGGATTACAACCTTGGATTACATCTACGGTTTCCATATCCGTCTCCTCCGCTACGTCTCGAGCTTCGACGCGAGGGCCCCCCATTCCTCCACCTGTCAAGCCCAAATATTAAAATAGCTGCCGTGCCGTGCCTCGGTTGGCTGGCTCTATCCGGCTGGTGCGTATGCATGCACATGTATATTTATATCTGTAGAGTCCGTGCATATATATTTACGCGCGCTCCTGCCTGAACGACCACATCACCGAACGGCTAGAAGCCATCTTCAGATTCTCTTGCGCGGGGCCGAGCGTGAAGGACGCAATGAAGAGGTGTTTCCTGGGCTGTGCGAGGTATGTCGGTCCTCTTTTCGCTGGCATTTTAATCATGTTTGTTGAACTTCTTTCGCACTGTACGTAGCCAACCGTGCTCATAACTAGGAGATATAACTCTGCTTATTCTCATGCAAAGGGCTGGAACGTTGGCGCGGTGGTTATCTCACACGGTGTTATTAACACGGTGAGCCGAGTTTGATTTCCTGGCCATGACAATGGCCAGGTAATTAAAGAAACTCAGTAGGGTTGTTAGTTTTCATTAATTTTCGTTAACCATTATAACGATGGAATGCAAACAAAAATCGCATCTCGGTTTTCAAAACTTCAACAAAACCCGCACTGCCCAGTGTGGTGAGGTGTGGTAAAAAACACATAATTCCATGACCAACCCACCATGGGGGGATGCACTCATCCAGCAGTGGATTAACAAAGGCCTGTGAATCTATCGAATGAAAATGTATTTGTATAATCTAATATCACGACGTCGTGATATTTTTTTATTACTTTTCTATCTACGTGGCTTTGCCGAAAGACCCATAGAATATGTATTCCTGCAGTCACGAAAGCTTTAAGTCAAGTATTTGTATAAGTCGAGTAGCTTACCGTTGTTCAACAACGCAATTGTTTCTCTTTCGTGGCCGCCGCGGGTGCCCGTGTGCTGTGATTATTGACGCTTTGTGTGTTCTGCGGTGCGTTCTTGATTATAACTCTAATCGCGTGAAAGCGGTCACATGTAGCTTACTGCGAATTAAATTCACTGCATTGTGCAACAGAATGTAAGTTGCATTTCTGGCCCATTTCGTGGGTAGGGATGATGAGCTTGTTTGGAAGGGCGTACAAATGTCCCTTCGTCGTCTTAATTGATTTAGCGCACAACCTTTACTCAAATTAACGGCACTTACTGCAATGGATACGTGGATGTGAAAAGCTTTGTTCAGGTACCGCGTTGGCACCAGAGACCGTAAGAAAATCGAATCGCGGTTATTGGCAATCGTGCTTACGCCAGTGCAGTGGCGTAGCTGTCGAGAAGTGTGCAGGCGGTGCAACTGCACCGGGGCCCACGGGCCGGAGGGACCCTGGCGGGCTGTCTATGATGGGGGGGGGAGGAAGGTGGTGGGGCCCATTTTATTCCTTGCATTTGGATCAGTGCCGCTGGTAGTTGTGTTTACCTGGATAATCTAGGGTGGGGAAGCCTGCAAATACTGAGATATTTCGGGTCAAGAGTTGGGTGCAGCAGTGGGCATTGCTGTTGGGACATGAAGTGGTTGGAGTAGTAACTTGTTGTAGGGGGGCTTGTTGATCGTGATGAACTATCTCGTTCTTTGCGTTGCTGCCTCCTTCATGATTAAAGTGATACAAAATTATCAGCCCTTTACCCATTGCCTATCCGCTGCTGGAACGAAGGCCCCCCCATGTCGCGTGAATCATGTGGTGCATTTTGAACTTCATGCCGGTTGGTGCTGATGTATGAAGGTGGACGGCTGCGGGGGGTGGATGACCGCTTCTGATGTCGCTCACGAACTTGTTACACTGTCGCGTTCACTTGCCGACATTTGTTTCATTTGCGTAGGCTGAGTTGGCTTGAGCGCCACGCTCAGTGGGAGCTCGCTCATTTTCCTCCACTCCGCACAGGGTCTGGAACTTCCTCTGCCCCGGCCATCTGTGCCGTTGACTCGACTCTCAGCCCCGGTTTAAGTCCAGTCTCAAGACCTTCCGCTTCTCCCTTGCCTATGACTCACTGCCTCTCTCTCGCTCTCTGAAATGTATATATATCATGAATAAACCTGCTGTGTCTGTACAGCGTCTTGGTATGCAGGCGCACTTTGAATCAATGTAAATCCACGTTGTTTTGCATGTCAATCTTCCGAGTTGATGGCTCGGTGCGTGAGTCTGTGGGCTTCTTTGTGAGTCTGCGGGTCTCGTTAGAGTCTATGGACCGATCGACTAAATTTTGGAAATCAAACTCCCCACTGTTTCTGCGCCGTCGCAGATACACGCTGCATATGAATCCATATTTGATTGCAACGTTATTCCACGGAGTAACGAGGGCCGGTAAGGTGGCGTTTAAACCGAGCGAGCGGTGTGGGCGCTTGGGCCTGCCAGAGCGAGACGTGGGGACGAGCGCTCTTCCCCCTCCATCCCAGCTTAAATAGACGCTCCAAGCCTGGGGTGTGTCATTCAGACTCTGTCTTCTCGACAGACCTGTTCTTCACCTGAGGACGGCTGCTTGCGTTGCGGCCGAAACGTCGTGATAATTATTTTATTATGTTTTATTTTTATTATTTTATCATTTCCATTCTACGTGACTTTACCGAAAGAACCAAGAAGACAGTCGTCTCTGACACCAGGCCGGCTTTGCGCCACGGGAGGAAGCATTCTACCCGCAGTGTGTCATCATGTTTATAAATGACAGCATGTGTTGCCGAGGAGGCTGGGTGCTGCTGAGTCAGCGCTCGGGTTGAAAAAAAAAACCTGCTTTTGGAGTTACACGAAAAATGCTCAAAATTTTCTGTAGCGTGCCACTGATTTTCGTGTCCCGGATCGCAAACATGCAGACGCCCACATACTTGTTGTGGTGCTAATCTTAGATTATTATCAAATAAGACATTTCTGGTGGTGAGCTGTGGTACGGATTGTGCAGTGGAAAGCACACCGAGCGATATGTTTTGTTGACTGTGAGAATCCTAATCAGGTCAATCATGGTAGTGGCAGTGTGTTTCGTGCGATGAGCTTATGAACTTGGCGACCTGAGTTCAATTATGGGATACGGTTAACATCGGTGGCGAGCGATATCGCAACAGAACCAGTCCTGATCCTACACCGCTCCTCCCTTCACCAACCTGCACTGCCAAGCATGGTGAAGTGTGGTTAAACAATATCATCCACTTGACTGGTAAATAGCTTTGGGAGGCCAACAGTGAATCCACAGTAATTGTTTTAAAACGACAATGAATTACGATGTGTTTTTAAAAATTGTATATTAATTTAACTTGGTTCTTTTGTTGCCTCCGCACGCCGCATTGCTCTTGACATGGCGTTGGGAGATCCTCATCCAGCAGTGGATAGACAAAGAGGGTGCGAATTATCGTCGTGATATTTGAAGACGGTTTGGCAACGGCGTCACGGCACGGTGGCCAGCCGTAGCAAGGCGATCTGACACCCCCCCCCCGCGCTGGGCTGTCTGCCTAGCACGCTGTTTCCGTGTGAAGCCAAGCGCGAGATAAATAAGTTCACACCTCACGCCGAGCCTCCTTTAGCCTTCATTGATGAGTCCATTAAAGCCATCGCGACGACGACGACGGCTTGGCGGGTGGAAACAGGTGGCTCCAGTTTGTGTTTCCTCGCGAGCTCCCTGCTGTGCGAGTTCGGGGGGTCGCATGCCTTTTCCGCGTGTCCCCTGGGCAGTTTTACACCCTGGCGGCTTTGTACGTACGTGTGAATCTGAGACTGTAAGCTTCGTCGAGAGAGGGGGGGTGGTCACCGAAATCGTGTTTTAAGGCTTTTTTTTGTGGAATGCCAAAAGCGAATGACGCTCCTTTGCCGGTTTTTGGGGCAGCCTCACTGACATCCACGCAAGCCTCCACACAGGTTATTGAATGGCTTCATAACCTCCTGGTTTATTAACGCACAATTTCAGATTGCCATACGAAAAAATCTGAATCTTTACTTATCCCACAACAATCCGATGAGCTATGAAGCTCTTTTTTTTACAGAAAGAAGTCGTGCCGCTTCCATAAATGAAATGGGAACGGGCCACAGTCTAATTTCTTACCCCCACCATCCCCCCCCTCTTTATTATCTGGCACTTGGACTCTTCTTATCCGTGGGCCCCGGTGCAGTTGCACCGCCTGCACACTCATTAGCTTACGTCACGGAGTGAAGCCGTCTGTTGAGAGCTTTTTGCATTCTCACAGTTGAGCTGGGGATTGTTATTTCAAATGTTCTAAAACACTCACGTGTGTGTGTGTGTGTGTCTTTGTGTTTCCCTTCCAGAGATTTTGACTCGCTGGACAAGGACAATGTTTATGAAAACAACAAGCTGGTATGTCAGCTCGCGCACACCCGGGGGGGTGAAGAGAGGCGGTGGGTGTGGGGGGGACTGTGCTGCATGGCCCACACGGGGATTGTTTCCCTCAGTGTTGTGCCACCACGTTCCCCACCGCAAGGCCGCCTGTGTGTGCCTCGTGCGTGGACTGCCCGCCGTGCCGTACTTGTCCACCTCGCCTCCTCTCACAGACTCCAGTGGCCGTGTCAGTCGATTGTGTAAGCCCTCTGTGCGGCCGCCCCTCCAGTTTGAGACTGGAGGCCCCGAGGGGCCTTGTCTGAACCGGTGCCAGCGAACTCGGCCTACGGAACTGTCCTCCGCCGCCGCCACCCCCCACCGCGAATCGATTAAGAGAATTCACTTCTTTTTTGTCTTGTTATCGTTTTCCAGCTCGAGTTGAAAACGTAAATGCGTCCGTTATATCCTTGTGTCTGTTTGCACAAAAGCATGCCGAAGAAGAATCTGGTGACCGTGATCCAAATGTAAATGAATGCTCCTCGCGTAAAATTGCGTTGGCCGTTTGAGACTTTAACTCAACGGCAAAACTTGGCGACAAAAAACCGACGCGGAAAACTATTTAATGGTTTCATTACGCGCGGCGTCATCTCGAAATGTCACACGCCACGTGCTCACCACCCCTCTCCATCACTTGACTCTGTGCGGCATTTCTTAAAGTACACGTTGTGTATGCCTTTGGTTGCAAGTATATGTGTGTGTGTATGCCGCCAGTTGTAAGCATGAGTGTGCGTGTGTGCTGCTGGTTGTGAGTGTGCGCGTGTGCCTGTGTGTGTGTTGATGCGCGCGTGTGCCGCTGGTGTTGCTGCGCAGGCTTTTGAGGTTGCGGAGCGGGAGCTGGGCATCCCGGCGCTGCTCGACCCGAGCGACATGGTGAACATGGCGGTGCCCGACCGGCTCAGCGTACTCACCTACGTGTCGCAGTACCACAACTACTTCTGCGGCAAGCAGACAGGTGCGTCATCGTCCCACCACGGCGGACGCACGCCCAACGCGGCGCGGCAATGCGTAGCCTGGCCCCGGACCTGCAATGCGCGAGCTCGGTGTACACGTGTGCGTGCACAGCTCTGCTCAACACTGCTCGGTTTCCGAGCAGGTAGCATGCTGGGTAAACGGGGCTTGTACCGATTCACTCCGTGGGCGATGTGAACAACTGTCACGATTCAAGGACGATTCTGTGAATGGAATTTGTTTACCTTTACGTATTTGTTGGGGGGTTTTTCCGTACCGCCGACATAAAAACCATTATAAGCAATGTGGACGATACGAACGAGGAGACGAGAAGCAATAGTAAAATTAAACCGCATCGATTCCACCCCCACCCCCTCCCCCGCCCCCACCAAATCGAGACAGCGCATACAATCACTGGTGCCTATTTAAGTCGTGCCATGTTTAGTCCGTACGCGGTACATGCATGTACTTAGGCGTGCGTGTAGGAAGCTGTTTACTGATCTCGGTCACGATTTACATCGAGCTCGCATCTGATTTACAGCACCGCCCTGGCAGCGTTGGCAGCGTTAACGAGCGCCGCTGACTGCCGAGCTGGCGCAGCGGTGATTGCGGACGAATAACGAGCGCGTGCCTGGCTCCGCGCAGCGCATGTGGCGGGCATGTGCGACGTCATGTGACGAGCGGGAATTTCGGCGGCTCCCGAGGAGGAAAAAGAAAAACAACAACGGGAAACCTGACCCGAGTACAGTACGAACTGTACACCCAATTTTTCCGCCCTTGATATTCACGAAACGGCCTCTCCGTCGCTGGCCACGTTGCGCCCGGAGCCTGTGGCCCTACACCAACACGTCTAGAGTCGTGGATTCAAATAGATTATTGTTATTTCGCTCCGCGACGCGTGCACCGAATTGCACGCCTGTGTGAATTTGTGGTTGCCGATTCGTTCGTAAGGCGTGAGTGTAAGTGGTTCGTGCGAACCCTGCAGCTGCTAGAGGCACTCCGTTCACCACAGTTTGGGGGGAAGATGGGGGGGGGGATCCCAATTGATTTCTAGAATTTAACCAGGACCTTGGATCGAGGACATTAATTGAACAGGTGGAGGAGGTTGGGTGCGTCGTCAAAATACACTGCACGCATTTGATGGCGAACGTGAGAATCGGTTATTTACATTGAATGAAAATTCTATGCGGCAAAGTGCGTGTGAGGGGATAAGTGTGCAGTGTGTGGAGGGAGAGTTGTTGAGTTTGTGAGGGGAGTATGTGTGAGGGGGAAGAGGATGTATGTGTGAAGGTGAGTGCAAGGTGGTCAGTGTGTGACAGAGTGTGTATGAGGAGGAGGAGTGAGCTAGGAGAGTGTGAGGCCAGGGTCGGGGTTGCCCTGTGGCCTTGGTTCGGTGTGGGAGTTGTGTCAGGTCTGCCAGGTGCCTGTAGCCACACCTGGCTCCGCTGCCAGCGCGTGTAACCGCTGTTTACTGGAGCGTGGAGGTCACTCGCTAGTCGTGGTGGAGCCTCTGTGTGCGAGCTGTTGTTGGCGGAGGTCAAGAGTGAGGGCAGGAGACTGTGGCATCCTTGTTGTCAACGTTTGTTTTCCACGGTTCCTGTAGGGTTCTGTGTGTGGGATGCGGGGAGCGGGAGTATAGTGGTGAGCACACTTGGCTGTGAGCGCGGCCACTCCCGTTCATGGCTAACATCAATAACGAATATCTGAATCGTCACTGGGCCTCTGCTAGGTTTAATTACCCGTAAATGGCTACCTGGTAAGGTGTGTAAAACGTTACTTCTGGGAAGACAAAGGTGGCTGGGAATGGTGCTAGCCCCAACACCTCCTTGTGATTCATGCCGGCCTTCATAAGCGCTTGCGAACAACACTATCCCTCAACATTATGTGCGTCTGTAAGGGGACCTGTGTCTTTGTTTGTCACCCGATTAGCACTGGGAAGCTGTGAGCCTGGTGCCCGCGTCGCCACGTCGCCGTCGCTCAAACCGATCCGGGACGCGACGGAGGAGGGGGCGACGACGATCGTGGTACAGCTGCCACGCACAGCGCGCACAGCACACACATGCGCACGGCACGTTCCTTACGAAATACTCGAGGCCAGATTTCACTTGCTGCGAAATGTTCGTTTTCATCCTGTTTTTTTCTCGTGAAAAAAAATTGCCAGTGTCTCCAATTACCAACATTGAGAGAAATCGCCAAAGCCAAAATGTTTCGGCCGTTTTACCAACACGTGAATCTGCCATTGGAAGGGTTACATCATGGGAGGGGGGCCAGGTCGCTCGAAGGTCAAGAGCACTGAGTCGGCACCGCTGAGATCATCGGTTCCACTCGAGCCCAGCCGCCTGTGATGACACCCGGCGGTTCAAGGGTCGTGAGTTGATGGGCTCAGGCTAGCTACCAATGACTGCGCATTAACACATCACCTTTCAGCTATGACAAGGACAGATATCGGTTTGTGCTGGCATGTCTGTGTGTATGTTGAACTTGTTTTGCACAGTACGTAGCTAACCGTGGTAATCGGAGGTGCGAGGGAAGGACAACAAACTAAACGCAAAAAGCACGAGACAAACATTGCTGTCTGGAGCAGAACGGGTGGGACGGTGGGTCCCCTCGACAAAGCGGTCCAGACATTTCTCAAAGATAGCTCTGTGCCACCCGCTCGCATGGGTTGGTCTCTATCACTGCTCTGTGAGAGATCCTCACAGATGATTTGTCTCGTGACATGGCACCGAAAGTACAGTCGGGGCGAGGCTTCGCTGTATTTTGTTAATGGCAAACGAGAGGCCTGAATGAATAGTCCAGGGAGTGTGGTGGGCGTAGGTTTTTGTTCTGTGCCTCGGTGCTGTGCCACGAGGGAGTGCGGCCTGTTATTAGTTACTCGCTTTCAGGTGAGAACGGGAGTGTGCGCGGGTCGCGGTGCCCACGTTCAATGAGCCCCTTCATTGCTTCAATGGCGGGGTCCGCCTTGGGCTCCCCCTCGCAGCGGCGGGGGATGAAGGCGGTCATTCCGCTCACGTCGGCTAGTGATCCAGCGTCGCCTGGCTCCTTGTGGCTCCTCTGTGACCCCTCACAATGAACCCTGTGTCCATTCACCCTCGCGTGAGTGACGGCCACTGTGCGGTGATTTATTTATATTTTATTTAAAAAAAAAATTCTGCTGCAGAAAAGGCTTCTGAGTTCTATTCAGCAGTTTTTTTTGGAAACTGATATAAGGAGTTATATTTAAGTTTTGAACCCGCACGTGGTTGTCCATTAAAGGTCTGCCGCTGACGTTTGCTCCACTGCCAGACTGCATTGGTCGGCATTTGAAAGGGAAGTGTTTTTCTGGCTCCCATCACGTGATGGTGTTGTGGCGGTTATGCCAGGACTGACATGACCACGGTAACGTCGTGATGCCCATTTAGCTTGGCGATGAACCCCTTGTGTGTGTGTTTATCTTTGAACCCGATAACCACAGTCCAGTTCCCAGCTGTGGATAACATCAGAGGCTTTCATCCAACATTATAATTATCACGTCTGATGATGAAACTTTGTATGTATGACCCCCTCGTGCGCGCCGTACCGTCCTTCATCGGTGCTTGCTGTCAGTACTTGCCCCAACAATTTGGTGAAGAGTATATGGGAGATCATTGTCTTTATTTACGTGTTGAGGTGGGGCCAGCGTCAGAGGGAGGAACCAGCAGCACCAGCAGCAGCAGCAACAGCAGCAGCAGCGCGGGCCCCAGCTCCAGCACCTGCTGCCTGTGCCAGCGCCACGTGCACCTGGTGCAGCGCTACCTTGTCGACGGAAAGCTCTACCACCGCAACTGCTTCAGGTAGCGGGGCTGCCGTGGGCGGCGCTCTCAGCATCGCGGGCGGTGACGCGTTGGCCCAGTGCTGGCGTGTTCGCTCGAAGCCAGCGGCGGCAGCCCTGGTTATTTTCTGACCGTTTAAAATACACGACGCGCCGTCTGCTTAACGCGCAGCGGACGTTAAAGATGCCGTGACGCCAATTTCGCAAGCGCGCAGGCCGGGCCGTTGCATGCCAGGGTCATGGTCCAAAATTACTAAGTTGGTATTATACACAGCAGTCATCGCCCCTGTACTCTGATGGCTTGACAGGACCCTCCAGAAAACGAGTCGTGGGTAAACAGGTGTATTAATAGTAATATTAATCGTCGCAGAAGGTTTCCTGGCTGAATTTGGGAGCTAAATACGACGTCTCGGACAGAGGCAGCACCTCTGATAACTTGGGTTCAAATTCAGGTTCCAGCCATTCGTGATTAGTGCAGTTTGTCAAGTGTAGTGAGTTGTTGATCTCAGCCAGGGTTGCTGTGATCTGGCGATTACGAACATATGTCGTATTGTACACAAGATCCGCAATTAGCGTATATCATTCACTACATCTTTGCACCAGTTTTTTTTTTACATCTCGTGTCCTGATCAAATGTCAGCAACGTGAAAAGTGCCTTTTATTGTCAGTTCCCTAAGAACACACATCTCAGTAGTTGCATTCACGGGTAGTTCTCCCCTCTTCTGGTCTTGTGAAATATCTGATACGTTCTGGATTTTGTACCTCCAAGGTGGCAACCCTAGGTAAGGTGGGTAGTCGCACATGATTGTGTGTGACGCATGATTGTGTGTGACGTATGATTGTGTGTGACACATGATTGTGTGTGATACAGTCACACATGATTGTGTGATTGTGTATGGGTACTCCCAGCTCTTCCAAGATGTCTGGACAGCTAGCTTGGAAGAAGAATAGTCAAAATACCCTCTAGAAGGGCTGTCCAGAGCTCCCTGCAGGGGAGGAGGGCCTTACACATGCAGTGATGAGAGCAAAGATTTGAAGGGCCTCAACCAGAGGTCGCAACTGGGTACCCGATACCCGTACCCTACCCGATACCCGGCTACCCGTACCCGGCCAGGTATGGGTACGGGTACCCGTTTGCGACCCTGGTGCGGCCGGGTACGGGTACGAGTAGGCCGTGAGTCACTGGTGAGTAACCGTTTGTCACTCATTTCGGGTAGGGTACGGGTAGGGAACGGGTACCCGTACCCGGCCGGGTACGGGTACACATTTGCGACCCTGGTGCGGCCGGGTACGGGTAAGGAATCAAAACCCGTTTGCGACCTCTGGCCTCAACTTTGCCTCTTACAGTCGATGTTCGTACCGTCACTTGTTTGACTTTGCTGAGTCCGACACATGTTCCTCCGTTGCCATGTATGGGCTGCTATAAACGTTCAACTTCAAACGGGTGTGCTCGTGTATTTGCGTGATCAAGCGTGGTGCTATTTGTGTGTGCGCTGGCTATAAGATGCTCGCTGGTGAAAGTGTTTTTCATCATCATCATCATCATCTTCTATAGCCATGGCTTGTCAATTGCTGGATAAACGCCCTCTCATGCTGCTGTAATCTCTCACCGTCCCAAGATGCAGTGGTCCATTTAACTCTTGCACGCGAGCTGATTTCATTGCTCCATCTCCGGGGTGGATGTCCTCTCAGGCGTTTTCTCTCCTTTGACTGCCACTCCAGCATTCATCTCAACCACCTGTGCCGTCACCCATTGTATTAGTGCAATATCTCTAATTTCATCATTATCATCACCGTTATTGTTAACGTCGGTTTTAAATGGAGGTTGGAGTGCTTTTCGCATATGTATGTATGTTGAACTTCTTTCGCACTGTACGTAGCCAACCGTGCTAATCGGAGGTGTGGGGAAAAACAGCAAAATAAACTTTGACTCCTTGCCACAGCAGGTGTGGGCGGGCCTCAGCTGACAAATCTCTGCCTCTTTCTTCGTGTGCAGGTGCAAGGACTGCTGTAACACGCTGCTGCCCGGCACTTACAAGATGGGCGCAGACCCCGGGACCTTCGTGTGCACGCACCACCGCACGCCCAGCCACCTGTCCCGGCGGCCGCCATCTGTCCGCCCACCCCGACCGCCTCAACCACCCGCCGACGTCAAGTCCCCCGACTCAGGCCCCAAATCGGATCCCAAATCGGATCCCACATCGGAGACCAAAGACGCCGAAATGAGGAGCAGCAGCAGCAGCGACAGCAAGGTAGACGTGGACCCGAGCCGGCCTTGTCCCGATGGTATGGCTGACACCCGCGGCCCCGAAGGAGCAGAATTATCCCAAAACCACGGCTCTGAGTGGCCTTCCCACACCAGAGCGGAGTCTCCGACGGACCCAGAAAGCGCTTGCCGCTTTAACGGCGATGGTAGAGGAGAACGGAGCGGAGGGGAGGAGGGCGTCGGAGGCAAGGAGGCGGAGAGCACCACCACCACCCCCCCCACCGTGAATGGAGTGCAGGCACCGTTGGCGAGCGAGCCGGACGCCCAAGGGTTAGAGGAGGCATGCGGAAGATCGTTTGCCGCGACAGCGGGAGGAGAAAAGGGGGGCGAGGCGGGCGATCGTAGCACGCAGCCCGCCGAGGACGAGGCCGCCACACCCGGCGGACCGGAGATGACGGCGTCCGTCGGAGAGATGTCTGGCGGTTTTCCCGAGGCGGCGTCGAGCGGCGAGGCTGATTCCGGCACGGCCGAACAGAACCGTTCGGCGGCGGAGGAGAGGAGCGAAGGGGAGGGCGCCGCGGAAGGCCACGCGCACGCCTCCGTCCCCACCCCCGCCCCCAGGAGGAACACGGAGACGCCGTCCCCCGGCACGCGGCCTGTGCCAAAACCACGGGGCCACGCGGCGGAACAAACAGGTAAATGGTTTTGGGGTTCGGCGCAAATCGAGAGACACGCATTGGGCAGAAAAATGCCTGCAGGCTGTGGAGTAATAATAATTAGATTAATGTACGAAATGGTTTTTCATTATTATCTTGGCAACCAAGGTTGTCCTGCTGGATCCTAGAATGATCTTGGTGGTCTAAACCAGGGTTGTTGTGTGCATTGTAGACATACAGTGCCTTGTACGGTTCAGATGAACGTCGCGTTTAACTGCCAACACGTCCCCAGAAGCTGCACACACACAGTGGGGACGTGCATCCTGGGGAAAACAAGAGGCCATTTATTCGCTTAGATCCTTTATCATTATTTTTACTCGTGAAAAAAAATGCTATAGATGAGACAGTCATGCATAGGCAGAGGAAAAGGTGAAGGTCTTGACCCTGGAAGTAATTAGGAGCCGAGAAGTTGGCAGCACGGGTATCTGGTAGAGGGAGATTTCAGTCTGTGGGGCACGGCCACTGTGGGTGTCGTGGTGTCTGCCAAACAGCCCCGGCGTGTTTTGAAACAGCTACAAGACACGCACCACATTTTATACAAAAATCCTGCTGTTTTTGAGTCTTGCTTTTTTTCCCTCTCCCTTCAGTAAGTAGATATAATTGTTGATTGTGCCGTTGACTGTAGGCTCAGTGTCGGGTCGGTGGCGGGTAGTTGCGTAGATTTAATTTAACATCAGCGCCGTATAACTCCCGTATCTTATCTGTATTCTAACCAACAACCACGGGGAACCATTCGCTAGTAGGGCACCCCCAGGGTCAAAACTGTGGCCGTGTGACCCTGGACTGCGACCTCCCACCGAGCAGATCGGCGCACAATCGATCGGCGAGGGGAGCAGATGCAGCGCGTTAGCGCGAGCGCCGCCTTCACGCGTGTTTTCTGTCTATCTTCTTGGTTCTTTCAGTAAAGTCACGTAGAAGGCAAATAATAAAATAATAAAAATTAAACATAATAAAATAAAATTCTCACGACGTTTCGGCCACAACGCAAGCAGCCGTCCTCGGGTGAAGAACAGGGCTGTCGGAAAGACAGCGTTCCTGCAGTCACGAAAGCTTTAAATCGAAATTTTCTGTGTACGTTCAGGCTCGACGGCGGCGCTTCCCGTGCCGCGACCCCGCAGCGTGGCGGCGCCCGTCTCCCCACCGTGGTTGTCCCTGGTGGGGGCCGAGTCCCGCAAGCGGCCCGCGCCGCCCCCTCCTCCTCCGCGCCCACCTGGCCTCAACGCTGGCGTCAGGAGCCCCAAGCCGGCGCTTCCCGGGAAACCCGCTTCCTTTCGCGCCGCGCGCCCACCGGCGGCGACGTCGGGGCGCAACCCGGAGCCGTCCGGCGAGGCGCGACTCCGACGCGAGGACAAGAGGCAAGAGGCCTCGTGGTACAACCCTTTCGAGGAGGACGACGACGACGATAAAGGCGACGAGAAGGGGACCGTCAAGGAAACGGAAAAGTCCGAACACAGCGAGGCGGCCGCCGAAAATGGGGACGCGGCGACGGGGTCGGAAGGTTTGGGAAGCGGATCCGACCTCGCAACGGGCGAGGTCGGCGTGAGCTCGCAGGAGGACGGGGAGACGGGGAACCTCAAAGTGGCCGACCACCCTTGGTACCGCATCACGCCGACCGGGAGCCCGCAGACTCGGAAACGGGTCGCACCTGCAGCACCCGGTACGCCCGGCGCAGTCGCAAAACCCTGTTTCACGAGCATTCGTGGTTTTTCCTGTTTGGGTCTCTGTGGGTTAAACCGGAGTCCGTAGCGAAATCCCTCGCAAATGACGGAGTTACGCTCAAAACTTCGCACAGACAGATTGAAGAATCCTCTTCTATGATGTTACATTTAACTCTCGATTATACGTGGGCTGATTAACCCGGGTTGCAGATTACCCATGCTTCGGGCAAAATAGATAATGTGTCTTTGCATGCGAGTTCCCCCCCCCCCATTCTATTCAGATAAATGCATATTCTTTGGGTCTAGGTATGTTCAAAGGAAATAACAAAAAATTACGACGTTTCGATCGCAACACAAGTGGCCGTCATCAGGAAAAGGGGGTTGGCTTCTAAAGGCAAACTGTTTATAAATGTTGAGCTGAAGTGTCAGCAGCATGGGTGGGGTAGCTCATGTTAATGTAAGGGATTAAAAACGGTGTGCCCCAGCATGTAGGGGGGTGTAAGAGGTGATGGTAGTAGTGGACAATGATGGTGCTGGTGGTGGGTTTCCACCAATTAAAGGGCTGCCAGGTAATCATTGCAGCTCGCTTGAGACACTCATACTGGTGACGGTGGAGGTTGCCGCTAGAGGTGATGGAAGTGCCCACTACTACCATCACCTCTTACAGCGCCCTACATCACCTTCTAGCACCTATCTACGTGACTTTACAGAATGATCCAAAGAATATGAATTCCTGCGGTCATGAAAGTTTTAAGTCAAGATAAATGCATGTTTCACATTCTCGGCGTTTTTATGTTGGACACCCCTCCACCACGTTGCTCCGGGTAACTGAGAGTTGACCGTGCCCCCTGGTGACTCGCTATGCTTTTCAACAGGGAAGCGATTGCCCGGGTGCTCTTCCCAGCCGTCGACGCCACCGACCGCGCGCTCGCTAGCGCGGGGACCGCCCCCCCCCAGGCCCCGGTCCACAGAGCCCCCGCTCACGGCCTCCGAGACGTCGCTGAGCGTCGCTCGTTGTGTAGCCGAGCCCGCGGGCCCCTCCAAACCCTGCAGCCAATCGCAACCGGCGCTGTCCGCGCCGGCCGACGCTGCCACCGCCCCCATCGAGGCGCCGCCACCCGTCGCGGCCGCGGCCGCCCCCTCGGCAGGGGACTCCCCCGAGATCCCGCAGCACGAGGTCAAACCCGCAGCGGCGGACTCGCCGGACGGGGCGCCGGACGGGGCCCCGCCCACGAGCGACGCCCCACCCATGAGCGACGCCCCGCCCACGAGCGACGCCCCGCCCGCACCGTCACAGGCCACACCCCCTCCTCGCCCGGCCACGTCCCCCGGCCTGCTGGTGGCCAATGGGACCTTGAGCGCGGCTGCAAGCCCCGCTCACTCGACGGGAGACACGCCCCCTCCTCGCCCGGCCACCGCCCCCACGCGGCTGCCACCCCAGCCTCCTGGCACGCCCAGCGCCCAGCAGAAGGTCAGGGACGCCCCTGTCCGTGTTAAGCCGTCAGTCCTTCTTGTGGCTCTCGCCGTTGTGCTGTACAGCTCGCCGATGTGTGTTTCTGGTTGCACTGTGCATTGTTGTGCATAATAATGATAATATATATAATGGTTTACTTGTGTCTCCAGGAAAGCCACTCTTATTCCAAGCAGGTCCTGCATTAGGTTATTTTTTTTTAAAGTGTCTGACAACATTGTGTGTTTATAATGCATGTGGAATGAAACAGGAGTACCCAGGAAAAGAACATACACACACATACATGCAAGGGGGCAACGCTATATCCCAGTACAGATTTAAACAGATGGCAATTCGTCCACTTGCTGTACTGCCTTCTGGCGAGCCAGGGTATCGCTCCGCAATGCCTACGGGAAGGGAGTTTCACAACATTTGTGCGATCCACCAACCTCTACAGCACTCCACATTCCGCTCCACGTGCTGGAAGCTTCCACCTGAAAGCGCGCGTAACTGCCCTGTTTCTGAAAGTAACTTGCCAAAGGGGTTTTAATCAACTTGTGTAATCTGACCAACACAATTGTATTTACTCTTAAAGCCTTTTGACCAAATCACCCCGGAATGTGCCTATAGTCTCATCAGATCTCAGACGCTAAGCCGGTCTTTAGCCTGGATAGTGCTTCATTGGGTGACAACCATTCACAGCTAGTTGCTATAGGCTGCTGATGATACTGTTGTGGGGTTATGTAGTGGACAGCAGCAGATGGCAGTGCAGCACAATCCAGTGTTGTACTGTGCTTCTAAGCCCCCTCTATCTTTGCTGCCCGCCTTCCCATACCGGCTCTGACCAGCGTGGCGAAGTATGGTCAAACAGCCCCCCACGACCCAGCAGTGGATTGTAATGTGTTTACTGTAGGAAGCGCAAAAAGTAGCTGCAGGCACTGTAAAACAATTCTCGCTGCGCAAATGCACGGAAATCCGCGGAACCCCGCTGTGTACCGTTCTCCTTTGCAAGGCTAGGCAGCCCCGACAAAGTGGGAGAAACCCGTGTTACTTTTCACAGAATTCAGCTGTTTGTCAGGAATGTGGTGGCGGCGGCGGGTCAGTCTCCACGTGGTCTAGGCGGCTCTGGGGTTCGGTCGGATGTCCCGAGGGCCACGTAAAGCTGCCGGCGTTTTCCCCACTCGGTCCGCCGTCGGGAGTGACGGGTTGGTGTCTACGCCGCTGCTTTTCTCATTATTGTGATCTCACCCCGTCTGGCCTCGCTTGTCTTTCGCTGCCCCCCCTCCCCCCTCCGCGTGACCCCCTCCCAGACGATCTGCAAGGAAAATCCCTTCGACAGGAAGCCGCTCGTTACATCCTCCTCCCCGTCAGCTGCTCCGGCTCAGAGAAAATCCCGGAACGGACCCAAGCCGCGCCGGCCCCCGGCTCCGGGGCATGGCTTCCCCATTATCAAACGCAAGGTGCGATCTCTCGGCCACTCTCGCCATAGAACTTCCACGTTTGTTTTTTTCGCGGCGCGTATTGAATCGCGTTCCAACATCGCACCTCCGATTGGCACGGTTAGCTACGTGCGATGCAAAAAGAAGTTCGACTTGCATACGTACATGCATAGTGCACGGCGGCCTTTGGAACGGTTACGAATCGCTCGCAGTGCGACTGCGGGTCACCGATCTGAAACCACGAACCACACGGCGATGCCGCTGACCGCTTCCACATTCCGCCGTGAGCGTTTCAGATATCCGTCGGGCCGATACTCCCGCAACATTTAGTCGATCGGCAGGTCGCGTGTGGTGGTGGGGGTAAAGTGTGGGTGCTCCCCACCTCTTCCAAAAACGTCTGGTCAGCATGGAAGAGTAGGCCAATTTTTACCCTCTCTTACGAGTTGAAGCCCTTCCACCGGCAGTGGTGAAAACAAGTCATCGTGTACGCCGTCCCTGGGGCCACTGGGCTCTGGCGTGAACTTCCCGACATCGCCAATCAACTCCCCCCCCCCCCCACCGTATGGAAGACGAAGCGCTGTGTCTTGCGTTGCCCTTCCGTTTGTGCCTGAGGTTGCATTGCGTCGTTCGCTTCTGGATTCGCTGTCCGTTGAAGCGAGCTACGTGCCGTGTGGTTTTTTATTTAGTATTTTTCAGCTTGCTGCGAGCCAAGGTTAGGCTAACCCTTTAGTGTGGGGATGCTGTTTTACTCTCGGCCATCTGTAAGATTACAAAGTCATAATTATTTGTAATTTATAGCCCCCTTTGTGAGCCCACATTTCCTACTCATGTGATCGGTTGGCCACTAAATTTTCCATTATTCTGTTCTCAATGACCTTGATGAACGGCTCGTGGCGGGCGCAATAAGAGGGGGGCGAATTAGTCCCCATAGGTGTTCCCGTCGGTTGTATCACTGTCTCTCCGCATAGCAGGGTGACCGAGCGAGGCATCGGTCCGTGAGCGAGGCGTTTCATCAAACGTAGGCCAAAGAAACGAAAGTCACGTTCCACAACATCGCCAACCAATTGAGCGTGATGTATCTGTCGAGAGAGAGACGGCATCGAAAAACACGCCGGCCTATGTGTGGACCAAGGGGCAGCGGTTATGCAGGGGCAGGCCAGGATCGGAATTACGAATGAAAGAGGTGAAAAGAGGTGAAAGTTAGAGTGTATGTGAGGAGAGCTGAACTCAACGAAAGTAGCATACCGGTTTACCTAAAGAAGACTTTTTTTGTTTGTTTATAATTGATATTCTTAGCCATCATTATAAGCCAGAGAGTTTCTAATCAGTATATAACTTGGTAGATATGCTGATAATTATCGATGTTGGTGAGATGTGTGTACACACACACACATAACTGTGGCTATAAGATGTTTTACGACTTTGATCGTTACTGTTTCAGATGTGTACACACACACACATATCACTGAATATGAGATTTATTATGACTTTGATGGCTACTGTTTGATGATGGGTGGTGTTGACTTTTTGGGCCTTTGTGCCCCATCCTCAGTAACCGTGTTTTATTAAATACGGTAAGTCCTCGCTTAACACGTCGCTGTGTTCACGCTTGAATAAGTCCTCGCTTAACACGTCGCTGTGTTCACGCTGGAACGTGTTTGCGCTGCAGCTCGCGTCTTCCATTCGGGGACACTTTCTGCACAACGCGGATCGCGCCCCGTGATAACGCGGAACCCGTAACTGTCACAATTCTGGAATGTCACCATTATAACTCGGTTTCTGTATGAATGCATGCATGCTGAACTCGTTTCGCACCGTACGTAGCTAACCGTGCGAATGGGTGGTGCTGCCCGATGACGAACTACTTTCTTGAGCTGCACGGCTGAGCGGTACAGCGATACAGTACGCAGGAAGATACAGTAAAGCGGCAGCGTACCCTCAGTTATTTGTCCCGCCATCTTACCGTGTGTGTGCGTGCGTCGTGACTCGCCGGACTTTACCGTGACGTCATTTATGGGCTAATCGTTTTTATTCAACGCGTTTTTCGCTTTCCGCGGCACTTTTCAAGAACGCATCTACCACGTCCAGGCGACCTCACTGGTGGCTTAGTTTAGCTCGCGAGCAGCTGGCACCAACTTGTGTGTGTGTGTGTGCGTGTGTGTGTGTGTGTCTGTGTGTGTGTGTGTATGTGGGTGTATGTGTGTGTGTGTATGTGTGTGTATGTATGCGTGTGTGTGTGTGTATGTGTGTGTGCGTGCGTGCGTGTGTGTGTGTGCGCGCACAGGTCCAGTCCGGGGAGCCGGTACCAGAGGAGGAGATCCAGAGCGAGCTGGAGCGCATCGCTAGGCAGCTGGACCGGCTGGAGCGACAGGGCGTTGCCATGGAAACCAGCTTGCGCCAGGCGGACGGAGGTGGGTGTGCCGGTGTTCCTGCCCACCGAAACGGCGATGCGAGAAAGGCTCTGAACTTGTAGATGCCAAACTTGGGCTCTCACGAGTGTTAAACCTTGTCGAAAATTAATTGGGATTTTATGGTAAGGAAAACCTAAATGGCTCTCTTGGTACGTGATGTCACATCAGGCTGGCAATACAACAGTTACTCCCGTTATATGCAACGGTGATATTCTTAACCGTGGTAAAACCACTCGCCTGCTTGGCACGTGAATCTGATCTGAACTGTCATGTGGAACTCCTGCACGCATCTGGCTCTCCACAAAAAAATAAAATGTTTTAAATGTTATACTTCTCCTAAGACATCTGGCCAGCGTGGAAGAGAAGGCCAAGTACCCTCTAGAGCTCCCTCTAGTGGAGGCCCGTCCGCAAGCGGTGTTGCGTAGCAAAGAATGTCCGGGCTGTCCCTTGACCCTCTACCTTTGAGGACACACTGTATGTACGTACGAGAGCCATTCACATTTTGGGTCGTGCCGTCCGTCAACTGCCTCCTTAACTTTACTCACCCGGGCGGTACCCTCATCAACACGCCCAAACGCTGACTCCCTGCACCTCCCCACCACCACCTCTGTCTCCCTACCACCCCGGCTACCAACTCGCCCTCCCACACGTCTGACACCGCGTTACCCGCAGCACTGTACGAGATTTTCTTTGAAAAAAATTCCAACTGGATTGCGATTCTCAGAAAAAATATTTGTAACGAAATAAAATCCAGCCCAGTGAGCCAAAGTTTCCTCCTCCACGAACCCCCCCCCCCCACCACCACTGCTGTGTACCCCCAACCTCTGGTGATTCCTTGCGTTATGGGAACCACATGCTCGCGGCATCTGACTCTGTCGGTAACCACGAGGGTCGCGGCGATTCTACGATAAATCTCATACGTCACCGATAAAGGCGCAGCCCTGCAATTGCTCGCTCGTGCCTCTGCTGGCAGAAGGGACTCCCTGAGGGGGAGCTCCAGACACACGCGGAACTGTGCGGCATGAGCGAAAATCCGCGCAGTGGCCACTGCTTTGCTCGCTCTGCGTTCAGAGACGCGGCTTTGATGTGTGACATGTGTTTTGTATCAGCGGGGCGGTTGCTTCCATTTGTGGGGAACGGAGCACGCTTATTTATTTTTTATCTTCCGTATATTTCACTACTTTTAATTGCTGGTAGCTGGAGGGGGGCTGCTGCATTGTAGGGTTTTACCCTTGCCTCTGTTGTTTGAAGGTCATGGGTTTGAAACCAGCTTCAGCCGCCAGACTGTTTGTTTGTGTTCTGCCCGAATGTGCCATGTGAACTGGCTGTGATTGTGTAATGTGCCCCGTGCCACAACACAGAACCGCAGTCTTTCTCTTGAATGGCCACTTGTTGTATTGCCTCCTGTAATTAACGCATTGTCTTTTGTTACAGCAGCCTCCCAATTGGCCGCTGTAATTGGGTGGAACCCACCGTGGAGAGGTTGCGTCGACTCCAACTTATTTACTGTGTTCTTAAGCGCGCGACGAACCCCGGCAAATTGAGTCCGTTTCCAGGCCACAGCCAACATTAGTGGTCCTGGTCCACTCTTAGGCCGACTCGGCCTTAAATGAGTAGCGGGTACGGTGCGTTTTTTTTTTCTTCCGGCCACACCACCCACTCGCCCGCCAATCCCAACCTTAACGTGCGCTCGCCAACGGCGCTTGTCTGAAAACACCGCGCGTTGGGCGGGGTGGTGGATCTTTGTCTTTGTAGATGAGGGCGAGAATCCGATGATCACAGACTGGTTCAAGTTGATCCACGAGAAGCACCTGCTTCTGCGCCAGGAATCTGAGCTCATCTACATGTGAGTATACCCGCCGTGCGGGGTGGGGGCCTCCCCCCACAACTGGTTGCTCTTTGCTTGTCGCCGTCTGCAGGACTCGTTATTCAGATTAGCGATTGCCCTCTTGGCGGTTCTCTCTGGCGATGCGGTGCAGGAAGGGCTGCTTATTTCATGCGGGCCTGATGAGGTGGGGGGGGGGGTGTGCACAGTGGGTCCGTCCGTTCCAGAGCACCGGGCTCGGAGGGGCCCTGCGTTTTGCATGGACGCGTTTACTTTATTTTTTGTACCGCACGTGGCAAGCTGGAGGAGCTTCCCAGTCGGCATGCAGCATCAACCGTGTTGTTTAAAGGGAGACCCATCCAGCAGCTCGGAGAGATGGCGGAACGCCACGGTGAATGTCAAACCAACCTTGAGCAGACGTAAAGACAGAATGAGCGGCGATGCGATCTGTTTTTTGGCTACGTTCTGCCCCCCTCCCCCCTCCCGTGTGTCTGAGGAACGGCTGCAATGCGCATCGTGTAGTTGCGCGCTTTTTGTGCCGATGTGTTTCGACTTGGGACTGTAGAAAAATGTAGCCTTCGGCAGGGGGCGCCCAGCCCCCTCCTAGCGGCAGGAAAACGGAACCACTTTGTGGTTTACACGTTTGCGTCACCATCTGTGAGCGCTCGTTTAGTCGTATGCGCGTGCACGTGCGGCTCCGGCTTTTCACACGTTATGGGATGCGCCCACTGCCTCTGGTATTTTCAGCTGTTAATGTGGGGATTTCTGTGCGCAGATCCAAACAGCAGATCTTGGAGGAGCGACAGGGAGACGTGGAATTTGAGCTCCGGCGCCTGTTCAATAAACCCGGTGAGTGGCCGCCCTGTGACCCAGCCAAAGTGTCCCACGTGTTAACACACGTGTACACGTGTACACATGTGTGTATGTGTGCGTGCACGCGCGTCTTGGGTAGTTGTCAAAGATTGTGGGTTGCCATTCGTCTCAAGAATCTCTTCTACTTTGTCTTCTTTTCACTATCTCATTTGTATAGTTTTGCTCGCTCCCTTCGCCGAAATGTAACGGGCATATCATGTACGCATCATTTGCAACGATCAATCCTCCAATGGGTGAAGGCCTCCCCAATCTGCCGTCATATCCCAGGATCCCTGCAATGTTACAATCCGCTGTTGTCACGCGCGCGCGATCCAGTTCCATCGCTCACAAACTCCGCGGCCAACAGCCTCTCAGACGCGTTCCATGGCCCCATCTCCGTCCTTCACCATCGGCCACCGTCCCTTTTTGCCGTGACGCGTCCTGCCCCAAAGCCTCACTCGCTTATCTCGACTCTTCCCCACGATGTCTTTAACCCGCGTATGGTTATCTGATCCACGTGGTCCTCTTTCGGTTTTTCCAGTATTGTTCCAAATATTAATCTCTCCTCCGCCCTTCTTCACGCACTCCTGGTCTTTTTGCTCTGCACTGTTGTAGTTAATCGCCATGTGCCCGAGCGATTTGCAGTACGCGCTCATTGAACACTTTCTACTTTCGGCACATCGGTGTGTTGCGTGTGAATTAATAATCGATGCTCGCTTGCACAATTGATGTACATCTTGAAAATAATAATCTTTAGTCCATCGGAAGACCTTTTCGGTCTTAACAATGCACTTTTTCATCCACTTAATCGTAATGCGCTTAACAAAAGCCGGCTTGATGCACCATCAGATTTTAATTCGTCAAGTTTGTCCGGGATATCACCTAAAACCAATGCATCCATCGTGACCCGAAATAGAAAACACTTTTTATATTCTTAGGTTTTTTTCGGTAAAGTCACGTAGGTAAAAAAATTAAAATTAATTAAAGTAGAATCAAAATTAAATAAAAATCACACAAACGTATACGGGGAGATGCCCGTATACGTTTGTGTTATTTTTATTTTCATTTTATTTTTATTATACTTTTATTAATTTTTTTTTACCTACGTGACTTTACCGAAAAAACCTAAGAATATGAATCCTTGCAGTCACGAAAGCTTCAAATCTAGAAAAAAATACTTTTTATTGAGGAGTCTGTGCCCCGCTGAGTGTTGTGTGCTCTTAGGCAACTGGTTTTTGTTATGTCTGGTCGTTTATTTTTGTAAACGTTGTACTAGCGGAGAAACCATCAATCAGCGTGCGTCTCTTTATTCTTAATGGGAAGAGGGCAGAGGAGGACGAATTAGAGGAATGCTCCCACTCTCCCCGTGCGCCAGAGCTGTTTGTGTGTGCGCACACAACGTAACGATCGTTCAGACAGCAGCAGGAGATCTCTAGAGCTCCCTCTAGCGGGGGGGGCGGGCCTTCTGCCAGCAGTGGCGTGAGCCAGAAATTGCAGGGCTGCGCATTTACCTTGTTGCATGGGTAGCCGTTTCGAGTTAGGAAAGTTTCAAGGTTTCGGTTGAAATAATGATCAACTGTAAGCGGAAAACTGTCACAAATATCACGATTGGAAAGATGAGACCAGACCTACTTAAAATGGCTCATCTCCTCATAACAGAGCCCAGGCGCTGCTGGGCAGATGCATTGTACCTCTGGCGAATGCTGCGGTGGGTGCAATCGCCTTAAGACACCATGCCATTCACAAGAGTAGGCCCCACTGTGTTCCAGCGTCGTGGTCCACCATCGCCGAATAAAATAAAAAAAATAACGACACCGCAAATTACTCAATTATAATCGACATGGCGGTCATCGCCCACCGCTTGCAGAAGCCTGACCCCGCACTCGCGTGTTCGCCGCGCGGTTCGAAGCCAGCGGCGGCAGCCAAGCCCCCTGGTTACTTCTGACCGTTTAAAATACACGGCGTGCCATCTGCTTCACGCGCAGTGAACGTTCAAGATCCCGTGACGCCAGTTCGTGAGAGCGGGCCGTTGCGTGCCGGCGTCATGGTCCAAATGTTGCCAAATAAAACAAATCACACTGCAGAATTACTAATTTGGTATTATACACAGCAGTCATCGCCCCCCCCCCCCTTACTCTGATAACCTGACGGGGGCCCTCCAGAAAACGAGTCGTGAGACTCGGGCTTCCCCGGGTCAACAAGCGTAACAAAGAATAATGAAATAATCGTCATCATCGTTCGGTGGCTGACTGTCTTCGGGAGCTAATCCCGCATCTGAGACACTGGGCCAGCACAGCCGGCATCCTGGGTTCCAATCCAGGTTTCTGTCACTGGAGATTAAACCGGTTAAACCGGTTTGTCAAGTGTAGCGCGTTGAGTCACGAGGCTAAACAACGAAGTAATAATGAAATGATAATAATATAAAACTAACCGTCTCATTGAGCCATGCGCTCAAGGTGGTGGTGGCAGAGGTCGCAACCGGGTACCCGATACCCGTACCCTACCCGATACCCGGCTACCCGTACCCGGCCGGGTACGGGTACGGGTACCCGTTTGCGACCCTGGTGCGGCCGGGTACGGGTAGGCCGTGAGTCACTGGTGAGTAACCGTTTGTCACTCATTTCTGGTAGGGTACGGGTACGGGTAGGGAACGGGTACCCGTACCCGGCCGGGTACGGGTACCCGTTTGCAACCCTGGTGCGGCCGGGTACGGGTAAGGAATCAAAACCCGTTTACGACCTCTGGTCGGTGGTCATGGGTCGTTCCTACGACCGGTTAATTAACCCATCGTCGGCACGAGCCGCCCCGTGTCCTTGATGGCCTTGAGGACATGGACCGGTCAGGCAAGTCGGTTGTGATGACGAGGCCGCGACTGTGATGGCGGCTCAGACTCGGAGAAGAGCGCGGAGGATCGAGCGCGCGAGGAGGAGCTCCTGCAGGAGCTGGTGAGCATCATCGAGGCGCGCAACGCCATCGTGGAGAGCATGGACGAGGAGAAGCACAGGTGAGGGCGCGTGCCGCTGACGCGTGTGCCGCTGGCGTGTGCCGCTGACGTGTGCGGCTGACGTGTGCCACTGGTGTACCCGCGCGTCGCTCGCTCGCTCTCGGCAGAAGAACGTTCTCCCCAGAGTCTGGATTTCGGGGTCGCGGAGGGGAACCAGGATGTACGGTTACTTGCACTGTAGTGTCCAGGCGCAAGGTGTGGCTGTACGCAGCCCTGCAATTCCTATATGACGACAAGAAGCAACATAAACCAATGACGCATTGCGCGGCATCACCACGCCCCTCGCTGTACACAAAACCTCTTTTGCGTGCGATTTGCATTATCCGCGATTGTTTTTTTAAATCCGGGCCATCCCTCCTGTGCCAGCACCCTGGGTAATTGAGCGCCGACCGTCATCGAAATAATCCGCCCATGTTTCCGTCGTTTTAATTAAAAAAGCCTGGGAACTTAGAACCGCGTCGGGAGTTGCGGCTTCCCTTGAGAAGTAAAAAAAAAGTCTGTAAAGCGGCGCTCTGAATATTCAACACCAACACCGCTGGAGCCTCGCACCAGAGCGCGCGAGAGCACGAGCGTGCGAGAGCATTGACGCGTAGCGTGGGGGGGCTTGGGGGGCGGCTCACCTAACGTTTGTGTTCGATGGCGGGGGGGTCCTCCAGGGATGAAGAGGAGGACAAGGCCCTCGAGGGAGTCATGCTCAAGAAGGGTGAGTCATCATCACCCCACCACCACCACCACCACACCCGCAAGCGCTTCCTATTTAATTTTTCTAATCATATTCTTGGCACTTTACAATATTGAACGCCATGTGTTCACCAAATCCCCCCGGAATGCGCCCGACCTCATCGGATCTCGGAAGCTAAGCAGGGGCTGATCCCAAAATGGTGATTGGGAGGGTGACCACCCTGAGCACCAGGTTGTCGTAGGCAACTGCGTGGCTATGCTACACGGTGGGCAGCAGCAGAGGGCAGTGCGGCGAAATGTACAGTATGGTAGTACTGTGCTTCTATGCTCCTAGCTCTCTATGTGGGGGACCGCCTTCGCTAACCCACACTGCTCAGCGTGGTGAAGTCGAGATCAAATAACCTCCACAGCCAGCACGGAGAGGAAGCCTTCATCCAGCAGCGGATTGACAGCGTCTGTAATTGTACACCGCGCATGCTGTACATTGATCGGTGCCGATGATGCACGTGCGTGTACACGCGTACGTGCGCGCCATGCCGGGCCTTAATAGGCGCTCGCTAACAGCACTTAACATGTAGGTGTTCGCGGCCAACATAACGTACGATTCGTAAGAGGGTATTGAGTTGGGCCTAGGTAACGATCTGGACAGATTTATAACGTGAACCCTCCTCCCCACCACCCGCCAGAGCCAAGCAATTAAACCATCGTCACTGCACCGGCATTTTACGAGCGAATTGTAATCGTTCGTGCTCACAACCACGTTTGGCGATTCCGAAAACGACGTCTCGATTGAAACTGCGTCAAGCATTACGGCACTTGTCCCAACGGGTTACGTGGGGGGGGGGGGGATTTTTTCTCTGTCCACAAGCAGAGTTCCTGAAGGCGGAGATGGACGTCCGCTCCACTTCCTCGTCCTCCGCACCGGGCGACAGGAAGAAGGGAAAGTTCAAGCCGCTCAAGCTTCTCCGTCGCTCCAGCACCAAGACCGACAAGAAGAGCGGGGGCAGCGGCGGCAGCGGCGGTGCCTCGGGGGGCAGCAAGGGCACGGCTGGGGCAGCAAAGTGAGCGGCCAGCGGCGCCTGGGTTCGTCGTGGAGGCCGGTGCGAAGACGTAGGAGCAGCGTCGTCAACTCGGGCCGGAGCGGTTGCTTGAAGGCTGTGAGCCTCCAACACGGTTGTCAAGAGTGGTGGTGGCGCCAGTGGTTGTGAACGGAGCATGTGCGAGTGTGTCTCTCCGTGGGTACATGGCACTGGCCGTGCCTGCCTGTTGATATCGGCTGCTTTTGACAGGAGGCATGTAATGATTCGTTGACCAAACAATCGGTGTGTACGCTCGCCCACTTGTTCCATCGGATTAAATTTTTTGTGGTTTATCAGACCTTACCATAGAGCGAACGAAACTGATTTAGGCTCAGACAGTGGTGCAGAACGTACGAGGACGAACGACGCCGGCGAGACGAACTAGAACGGGTAATTGAATCAAAGCATTGCCAAATACTTGGCGTGAATCGCGACAATCGGATCTCGGGGGTGGGGGGGGGGCGGGGGAGAGGTGGATCATTATTACATGGCGATTTGAGAGGCTGCTTGGCAAACGACCGTGCCCACGGGATCACTTTGTGAGTCGTGGAGCAGAAGGCCGGCCTCTGCTGTTGAAGGCCTTGCCTGTGGTCGCCACGCTGCACTACCACCCGCCTGCGCTCAGCAGTTCACAGAGGGTAAAGGTGCAGCCCTGCAATGTCTTGCGTCGCCGCTGGCAGCAAGGGCCTCCGCTGGAGGACGCTCCATAAAGGCCCCTCTAGAGGGCATTTTGGCCCACTCTACCACGCTGGCCAGAGTACCCACACTTTACCCCACCACACAAGACCTGCCCATCAACTGTGTTGTACCTATTTATACTGCTGAGTGGACCGGGGCGTTAGGGACAGTGGCGTGGATTAATAAATGTGGTCCAGTGTTTCAACTGCCGCGCCGGGAGATCGATCCGATTTACTTGCGGATTGCAAGTCCCAAGTGTATGACCATTACACCGCTGGCAGCATCCACGCACGTCACGTTGCCTGCGTGTGTTGTGTACGTAAAGCGTGGCCAGAATTCTGGAAGATTATGGTACAGTGTTACCACCAACAGCCTCGGAAACCTCTGCGGGTGATTTGACCCTCCCAAGTTACCGTCATTCTTGCGAATGAGACTGCTACCCTGGCCTCTGGAGTTCCCATCTGGTCAAACTAAATACGCTTGAGGGTCAACAGCAATTTCGGCAGCCCCATTGGTGGGAAAAAGCATTATTAACACTTTATATCCTTGCAGTAAAGCACACGAATGTTTCACAGCGACGGTTATAATCTGCCCACACACTGGGAGTCGTTGTGTTCTCCGCGCGCGCGTGTGAGTTGTGCACACTTGGTCATGTCTCCTCAAGTGGCTCTGGTTATGATGAATCCTCCGCTGGAGGGGGATTTGTTTCTGGGCGAACTGGATTGCCGGTGTTGAAGCAGAGCGAAAGCAGACGGACGCGAATATGCGCGCACAGATGGAACGCGCACGAGCACGCATTCTGATGTGTGGCCGTGTGGAGGTGGTGTCTACGCGCGTGGACTAGAATCCAGCACCGTTGAGGATAGCACAGATGTTGTCAAACTCCCTTCCCGTGGGTCTTGAAGTGCCTGCCAGAAGGCGGTGGTTCAGGCGAAGTGTGGACTGGCCCCATCTGTTCTATCTCTATGGGATCGAGCGTTGCCTCCTCGCACGTGTGCGTTTTCTCTGGGTATTCCGCTTTCCTCTCACACCCACATTTCTGCGTTCAATAATTCATATAGAGGACCCCTTCCTGTCACTCTTTTTCAATATATTTTCTCTTCAGCCAAATCATTATGGCCATACCGAAACATTAGTCAACAAACACCCAATATTCAAATTCAGTTTGCTGTTCGGTGCATTCTCTTTAATAGGATTTGGAGAGACGCACTCGCCATAGGATAGTGTTATTTATGGTTTGCCAGCGCTTTAGTCAAGCCTTAATTCCAGTGTTTTATGCGCGTTTATTTAGAGTTGTAAGCGCTATATCAGCTGTTAGAATCGTTTTGTATTTAAGCCCGACGTTAGTTCCCGCGTCATAGGCGAGTAGTGTTGCCATCGTTGGTAGGTGAGCAGGTTCCGTACTTTAGACCCCGATGGCGTTGTATTTATAAATAGCGTTTGTAAGTCAATCATATAGCCTGCATTTCTCTACGACAGCTGCCTTCTCAACTTGTATTCGCATGGTTCTGCAATTGTCAAAAGCTGTACGTTGTTGGCTGCGCGCGTGCGCGCTAGGGGGAGGTGGGGTGCGGCGGTTAGCGCGCCGCCCAATGGAACCCGGCGACCTGAGTTCGATTCACGGCCACCACCTCTGACGGTGGCGAATATTTGAACCGGTCCTGGGACTGCCATAGGTCGACCCAGCCTTGAATGAGTACCTGGTGCGATGTGTAAACATCGGCACTCGGGAGACAAAGGCGGCCTGGCGTGGCGTTGGTCACCCACCCGGTCGTGAGCCGTGCCGGCCTTCATCGGTGCTCGCTAACAGCACTTGCCCCAAAAACCTGTTAGGGCTATATGGGGGAGCTTTGTTTTTGTAGCGTGCCTGCCTTTCCTGGCCTTGGTTCGTCCTGCCCACTTCACGTTGTTTTGTGTTCTTGGCGAATGCTGGTCGTGCGCTATTGTCTGTTTATGGAAGAACGGAGATACCGGCGTGAAATCTGTCGCAGTGCATGTCTGTTTCTCCCGATGGTTTGGTAGTTTTGCTGTTAATAAAGTGGGACCAAGTGCAACTCTGGACGGATGACCAAATGTAGAGTGGTTTGCAATCGCACACACGAGCTGCGTCACCTTTCCCAAGTGTTTATTTCAACGAGACTGTTAAGCACATTTGACATTTTGCCGTGATTTTTTTTTTTATTAATCGGTTCTGTCCCCTGTGACTTTAATTAATTCGGTTGATATTGTGTCAAATAAAGGCATGTGGAAACCACACGGGGGAGGCTGCCGGTCTGCTTTGGAAGCCACGTGCTCATCCGTCACATCTGCGCGCCCTCCAAACCCTCGTGAACAACCTCCAGTGGCCGTGTTGATGATGTGCGGTGCGCGGAGCCGCGTGGTGCCTCTACAAAACGTCACCGGCGTGAACGTTGCGTAACATCCCAGTGAACGACGTTGGCGTGTGGCTGGAAACCTTTGGGCAAACGTCGGTCCAGCAACCGTGCGGCAACCACCACTCCTCCCCCGGCAGAGCGAACTCGAGGGAAACAAGACACATCTTCACGGCAATCGTCATATTTATTGTTATTCGTCGGTGGGGGTGGGGTGGGGGGGGAGGAAAAAAATCAAGGTATAATAATAAATAGCCATCTCTCAGGACAAACAAAACCAAGATTGTTATGAAGAAGGGGGGGGGGCATGGGAGGCGTCACAACCACGCTTTGTCAAGCAACGTCTGTTGTGACACCCACCGGACTCGAAACAGCCAGGGGGGGAGTCGGGGCACTGACCAATTTTCTCTCGGATTACCGTCAAGCGAACACGATTACACGGCCGGGGAGCGGCGTGGGTGCTACCGCGAGGAGGAGGGAGGAGGAACAGGGAGGACACGTGAACCATGTACACAGCACAGCCTTTCCCACCCGAAGCAGGTCACCGCGATTATTCCGTTTAACAGTCGGGGATTTCTTGAACAGCCCCGTTAAACGGTGTGCGCGGGGATGGTGGTGGTGGTGGTGGAGGGGGTGGGTAAACGTTTAGTAAGTGCTACAGAATGTAGAAGTTAAGAGGCAAAAATAAAACACGTAAATTAAAATATAGTACCGTGTCATGTAAACACCGCCGCTAAAAAAAAAGGCTTCTCGACGGGGATTTGCCCGGGCAAGTGAAGATCTTTGTTTTCAGCTTGGTTTCACAAATCCGACGGCGGGTTTCACTCGACAGTTTTAAGACTTGCCGGCCACGAGAGTGGCAGGAATAAGTGCTACATGTCGACGGAGGCTTGGCCAGAGCTGCATCGGCCAACGAAATAAAAACAAACAACTCCCCGGGGGACTGGCGCGCAGTCGGGCGAAGGCTTCTTTTCGGGATCCGCTCACCGGCTCTTAACCGTTTGCCGGGCGTTCCTAGAAAATCACAAGCCACTGCAACCCATTCCCGCGCACCCTGCACAAGTTAACCATTCCCGCGAGTTTGCTACCCTTGTCGGTCACATCGAAGTGGCCTTAGGTGGGGAGATGGGAGAAAGGGGCATGGCGTCAAGTGGTACGGACGAGGACTGGGGAGGTAGGGGCTATAGGAATGTTCAATGCTTCTTTTGCCTCCAACAACGTGGCAGAAACTGGCACCAATTGTCGCTGCGTGGGACTTTGTTTAGATCGTCTACGTCGCGCGGGTCTGTGGCGTGCGCGCCGCGGGGCACGGAGCCCTCTCGAGGAACGGATTCGTCGCTGGAAAGCGGCGGCGCTTTGTACCCACGACCGTCACCCGTCGACGATTGGAAAATGTGGTCCTCTACCTGGGATTATCGACGCGAACGTGGTTTATAGCTGCTGCTGTTCCCCCGACTGGAATAGGGGACGACGCGGCAGGGGAACGGTGGAGCCACGAGGTCGAGCGGGGTCGTGACCTCGAACGAGGTCGGGAGCCGAGAGGGTCGCCTGCGGTACGGATCCACGCGCCCGCTCGCCCGGGCCAGCGGACGCTTACCGGACAGGGCGGAGGGCGACCGGCCGATAGGACGTGCTCGTGAACGTGTCGTTGTATCGCACAGAGTTGTGTACGGGAGCTACGTGTCTGAACGAAGAAACCTCGTGCTGCGTGCGGGGGCCATTGCATCTGCGTGTGGGTCTCTTGTTTGATGCACACGGCACTGTGACAGGAGTGTGCGAGTTTGCGTGCATCCGAGTGCGTGTGTGCGTGTGTGCGTGAGCGCGGGCTTGAGAGTATGAGCACGAGTGCGCGAGCGTTGAGTGTGTGAGCGTTGAGTGTGTAAGCGTTGAGTGTGCACGTGAGCGTGTGTGACCACGAGCGTGAGCGCGGAGAGGCGTGGAGTCGGCCTACGCGTGCTGGGCCTGCCCCAGGACGCCCATGACGATGGAGGCCACGTGCTCTGTGCTGCCGCCCTGCAGGAAGCTTCTGTGGTCTCCGTCGACGACATGCAGCTTCACGTTGCCGGTCACCACCTGCGGGGCGACACGCAACACACGCGCGTTAACCCCGGCCGCTCCCCAATAACGTGACCTCGAGACGTGACGTCGCGTCAAACGAACATGTCGCGTGCCCCCCGTCGCGTGCCGAGAATGGGCGAGCGCGCCACCTGGCTGAGGTTGTAGTCTTCCCCGAGGCCGTCCCCCGTGGGACTCCCGGCCTCGGCGCGCAGCAACGTGACGTCCGAGACCAGCTTCCTCATCGGCTGGTACTTGTCGGCGGCGTGCAGCTTCCTGTAGAAGGAGCTCGCCGAGAAGGAGAGGTCGGTGCGCTCCAGGCCGGGGTGCCGCGCCAGGATGATGTCGCACACCGCCCCGGCGCGCGCGTCCAGCGAGGGCAGCGCCAGCAGCGTCTCGAACGTCTGGTGACACGGAGGCCGCTGTTCACTTGCGAGAGGGCACCTCCCTCTCGCCCGCGCGCGTGATGCGACCGATGGATCGTCACGTTAAACTCTCGTGGTGGACCCTGACGGCCGATGAGACACGGAACGTTGAAACCGGTGCAAGGTTCGTTTGCGCCGAACCTATGCTGCCGAGGTTGTGCGCTCCAAGCAGACGGTGGGGCTAAATGGGACTGTAAATAATCATTTTTGTGCCGATTACCAGAAACGTGAAGGGGAACGAGTTGTTTGTGTTATTTATATTCTCAACAGCGTGCAGATGAGGGAGGGAGGCCTACACCTCCTGGGGTAGAGTTCAAATCCTGGTTTGTGGCCGACTCAGCCTATCGTCCCTCCCTCAAGGTCGCTAAAATGAGAACCACTTTGTGGGGACGTCAACATTGGTAGTCCTCGGAATCAGAATATTTATTTAGACGGGAGAAATCCGATGAGCTATGAAGCTCTTTTTCACAGATGGCCAGTAGGGGCGTATCAATAAATTAACAAAAACAAACAATGCAAAAACCTAAAGGAAAGCAACGTATCGGGATGTGTAATTGTGTAATTGCACGCGTGGGTTGTAATCAACCGGCACTCTCCCTGCGTGGTAACGTGTGGCCAAACAAACTTCTCCCAGCGTCGTCGTCATCATCATCACCGCACAAAGGGGCTGTGATTGTTACGTTAGATTTAACGACAACACGAACATGTGCAACATTGCACGTACAGCATCCCTCGGCCTTGCCCAGACCACCAGCTCAAAATAAACTGAACGTGTGACCACGGTGGTCTGGGTAAGTCCGAGATCGTTTCACCCATGCAATTCTAGACACCATAATGCGTGTTGTTCAACCTGTTCGTTTTCAGCCGGCATGGACGTCTGCCGTGATGGATCTGGGGTGCCGCGGTGGCGAGGAGATGTTAACTACTTGGCCTGGTATACAGGAGGTCATGGGTTCGATCCCGACCCTGACGCCTGTATATGTGGAGTTTGCGTGTCTCTCTCCCCGTGGTCCTGTGGATTTTTCTCCGGCTCCTCCCAGTTTTTACCCTCCACATTTAGATGCATGCGTTTAGACCATTTGGCTGCTCAAAATTTTCACTTGATGAACCACTTTGCTCAGGTCGCTTCTGAAGAAGAGCCATATAGCTCAGTGGGTGGGACTTACCTGGTAAAAGAAAAAAAATGAAATATCTGTTCTTGTAAAACACAAGGAAGGGCGACGTGCAATGTGCTCGGTGCATGGAGTCACCTTCTGCCGCTCGACGGCCACGAACTGCTGCACGAACGCGCACATCGATTCCGACTCCTCCGCAGCGACGTCTCTCAGCTTGGCTTTGTATCCCTGCCGCCGCGAAGAGGGTGGAGCGGACCGGACCGGACAAAACAGAGCAACATGAATTGGGGAAGAACGCAGCGTCGCACACGCGGCATTCACAAGGCACCAAACGTCCCGATGTGGCTGGCGGGGCGATCCCGGTGAGTCTCCCCCTCCCCGCCCGTCTGCGGATGGTGGGGCTACCTGGGCAGTGGGTGTAGTTCCTGTAGTGGTCGGGGCTACTTTCGTGGGCGGTGCTAGTGGTTGAGTGGGCGTGGCTGTAAAAGTGGGGGGGGTTGATTTATATTGTCTTTGTTGCTGTACTGTGTTTTTTCATCTTTTCGATTCTCATTTCGGTGACCCAGGTCGGTCAATTTTGCGAATTCCCTTGCCTCTGTGTTCTAGCATCGGTGAAACAAAAACATTTTAACCGATCGTGAAACAAACGCGCGAGGGGGCGGCCGAGCTTTCACCTGCGTGTGCGCAGCCACGTAGTTGTGTGAGCCGTCCAGCAGCAGGAGCGTGTTACCGCTCGGCCCCTTCTTGCCGGCGGCCGCCGACTGCAGCTGCAGGCTCATCTCGAAGGCCACGCACGCGCCGAACGAGTATCCGGCCAGGCGGTACGGCCCCGTGGGCTGCACCCTGCGCACGTGCTCCAGGTAGAACGTCGCCAGGCTGCTGATGCTGTCCAGGGGCGCCTCTGGAGCAAGCGAGCGAGCGAGGGAAGGAGGCAACGGAAAATTACGGACGGACACGCACAAGCGGATTTATAGACCGCAAGGGCCACGCTGGTGACCGTCTTGCCGTCTCGCTCGTTCTCGGTCGGTGCTCCCTAACGGCACTTCCCCGACGGTCTCAACAGGACTACGTGGGGGGATCTACGTGGGAAGCGGCCGGCGGATCGCGCCGGAGCCCTCACCCTCTGTGCACTGCAGGCCGTAGCAAGGCATGGGCAGCTTGGAGGCGAGCCTCTTGAAGGCGATCGGCGTGCCCTCGATGGGGTGCACGAGGAAGAGCGGCGGCGCGGCGCCGTCCGCGACGTCGTTGATGCGCTCGAGCGTCGCGCCCAGGCGCGGCACCACCAACTCGGGGAGGGTCACCTCCAGCTGGTCCGGCGATACCGGGCGGGGCTCCGCCAGCGCTGCCAACACGCCACAGTGACGGAGAGAATCGCCGATTAATGTGGCCCGTTGTCGTGCGGTCGCGCCGGATGAGTCACGGTTCAAAGTGCGTGCGAGGGCGTTAGGGCCGTGATCGTGTAACGGTTAGCGTGCTGCACTATGAACCCGGCCACGGCCAACAGTGATGAATATCTCAACTTGTCCTGGGCCTTCCCCTAGGTCGACCCAGCCTTAAATAGGGTGTGTAAGCATCAACACTTGGGAAACAAAGGCGGCCAGGTGTGGTGCTAGCCACCCACCCCCTCGTGGGCAGGGCTGGTCTTCGAGGGTGCTGCTCGCTTAAAGCACTTGCTAAATGGGGCGGAGGGAGGAATTTTGGTTGATGATGTCACCTGAAGCACAAAGAAACTGGGACATCATGGCAAAAGAATGGCTCACAACACCAGCCGAGGTGAGAACTGCTCGGACATTTTGCAGCCGGATTTCACAGGACAGCGGCTACCTCCTCAACGAGCGCACAATCCTGGAAGCACCAGAGCAGGTGGCGAGCGGAGTTGCCCGCAGAGCCGTGGCGAGCTGCTTGTCTGCGTTGTGCGCGCGCCCCTCACCGGTGTTGGAGGCGGAGAGCTCGCGGAGCTTGGTGACGGTGAGCTGCCGGATGTCGCGCATGGACAGCACGAGGTCGTAGTCGCGCTCCAGCGTCTGCCGCACCTCGACGCCCATCAGCGAGTCGAGGCCCAGGTCGGCGAGCGACGACTCGGGGTTGATGCTGCTCACGTCCCGCACGCCTGAGCGGAGCACGCGGACCGAACGCCCCGCGCGTCAGCTCGCGACGGCCGTCGACGACGCTAACGGCCAGAAAGAGGGCCGCCGTGGGCCGCCGTGCGCCGCCGAGTGGGTGGCGGCGACCTCCCCGCACGCCCGCGCCGAAACGAGCGCCGTTAACCGACGGAGCCACGGGTTCGTTTGCTGCCACGTCAACCAGCGGCGCCAATGACGGTCAGAACAATGGTATGCCGGCGTTCGCCACTAGGTGTCGGCGAAATCCCACTAACGCAGACACCCGGTGTAAGCCGGTACGCCGCAGCCGGCACTTCCCCGGAACAGCGAACGTGTAAAACCTGCACATGTCGCGGACACATTTACATTCCGAGCACCGCGCACGCCGCAGCTCATCCATCTCACCCAGGATGTGGGCCACGGCCTCCACCAGGTCCTTCTTGTCGGCCTGGTCGGCCCGGGCCGCGGTGGACCGCTCGGCCAGCACGAAGCTGGAGAGCACGGGGTGGCCCTGCGACAGGAAGCGGTCGAGCGTGTCGAGGCAGGAGCCGATGCGCTGGGGCAGCGTGCCGCCGATCACCGTCTCGTTGTCCCCCATCGACTCGAGCACCACGCCCACGTCGCCGATGGCGCCCCACTGCACCGCCAGGCCTGGTACCACCAACCGGGGGAGAGGAGGGAGGGAGGCGGCGGTCACGGTGGCGTGAGGGGCGGTTGTGTGGACGGGGTAGGGTGGGCGGTGCGGCACGCGTCGCGGCGGTGCGGAGGGCGTCGCGGCGGGGCGTTACCGGGGAAGCCGTCGTGCCTCCTCTTCTCGCAAATGCGCTCCATCGCGGAGTTGGCAAAGCCGTAGTTGCTCTGCCCGGCGTTGCCGCGGCCACTGCTCACCGAAGAGAAAACCACGAACCAGTCGAGCTCGGGGCAGTTCGCGCGTGTCACCCTGTGGGAGAGGGAGGAGGGGGTGGGCACACCAGCCGGTCGGTTAAAGCGACGCGGAATGGAGGGGTGAGTCACTCGGCGGGAGTCGTAGCAGCGGAGCGAGCAGGAGGAAGGTTTGCTTTGTTCACGCACAGAGAGGGTTACAGCCTGCTCTACCGCGGGGAGATTTTGAGTTTTGGTGTCGCCCTCGTTTGCGCAACGGGCGTGTGAAGCGCAGCCCCTGTGTGTCAATCCGCTGCTGGAAGGACGAGGGCCCGTCCCCGCGCCGTGCGGGGCCGTGGCGGTTATTTTACCAAATGTCTCCTCGCTGGGCACCGTGGGGGTTGGCAACGTGGAGTTGGAAGCGCAGAAGTACAGCGCAACAATGGATTCTGCTGCACTGCCCTCCGCTGCCCCGCCACGTGCGTGTCCCCGCGAGCCCTGTAGCCACCCCGTCTGTGCGCGGTGTTCACGCGCGCAGGCGCTGTGGCCGGACCCGGGAGCCGCTCCAGCGAGGCCGGGCGCTTTGCGGGTGGTTCGGACGCAGGCCGCTTGGGCACCAAGACAAAGATCCCCCCGTGTAGCCTCAACAGACTGTTGAGACGAGCGCTGTTCGATGGAGGCCAACACGGCACACGTTGAGGGTGGTGTGGCTCGGACCGCGCCCGGCCGCTTCTGTCCTGCCAGTGCTGGGTACTCATTGGAGGCTGAGTTGACCGTGAGGAGACCCAACACCGGTTCGTGAATTAATCGGCGACGTTGGACGCGTGCGGGCATCGCACTCTGGGTCACTGGGTTCGGACAGCGGTGCGCTAACTCACAGACGCACGCACACAAAGGGCGCACACACGCACGCGAAGCTTCCCACCTGTCCAGGTAGATGGTGCCGTGGAACTTGGGCTTGTTCACGTCCTTGAACATGCCGGCGTCCAGGTTCTCCAGCATGCCGTCCTTCAGCACCTATCGCACGCCGGGGGAGGGACACGATGACAGCGGCCGTCCGTCAAGAGTGGCGGCGGCGTCAATCCGGATGGTTGCCGCCGCGAGGGTCCGGGCCCCCCCCCCCGCCCCCCCCGGTTCGACGTCCGCGTCGTTTACAAAAGCAGAGGCGGAATGCCCGAGGCTCGCCGCCGGTCATGTTCCTCCACGGACCGCACGAGGCCTACGACCGCCTCTTGGCGGTACTAATCGGGCCACTCGAGGGGGAATATTTTCGTCCGGGCAACGACAAGAACGCGGGGTTTCTAATTTTCTCACGCTCGTGAGAAAAAGGAGTGCGAGCCATCATGTTGTTGTTGTCGGACAACGGTCAGGCTCCAGTTAAGCTCTCGTTGCTCGGAAATTTTGATAAAAACGCGGCAGAGGCGAGGGTCAGTGGGTCGCGTACAGATTCGCGAAAGTCCACACCCCGCCGAGCTGCGACGCGTCCAGGAGCGGCGGTCCAGGACGCGGGCTCGTGAACCCCTCTCCCCGCCCTGTTCCGTCGCCTCTCTACCCCTCCTCCTCGTGAGGCAGAAGAGCCCCTCGCCTGCGCCCACTCACCATGGCGAGGTGGAAGATGCCGCCGATGGGACCCAACGCGGCGGCCTCCTTGACGAGGCCGGCGGCGTCGGCCTCGCTGCTGATGTCGCGCGTCGACACGGTCACGCTGATCCCCATCTCGCGCCACTCGCGCACGCGCCGTGCCTGGTAGCCTGCACACGCCGGCAAAGATCACCCCGGTGGAGCCTTGACACACCGCCGCTGGGACAAGTGCCTGGTAAGGCCGGTGCAGCGCACGAAGGGGGTGGGTGACCGGCACCGCGCCCGACCGTCTTTGTCTCCTCAGTGCTATTTACAAGCCTTTCCTAGGCTCAGTTGACCTAGGGGAAGCCCAGTACTTGCTGAGATTTTTGTCACTGATTTGAGCGGCAATTTAACTCGCGCGCATGCACACACAGGCAGTTACGGTTATACAAGGCTTACTGCACACACGAGCACACACATACACGCAACACAAACTCCACGCATGCCGCACGCACGCACACACCCACACACATACATACAAAACTGTGTGCGGAGGGGAACCCCGAAAGGTTGGAGTTCTGTCTGCGCGGGCGGAACGGCACGCTCACCGTTGCGGATGCCGGAGCGCGAGGTGAGCACGATGTTGCGCGCTCCCCTCTCCACCAGGAACTGCGCCAGCTCCAGGCCGAAGCCTCCCAGGCCGCCCGTGATGACGTACGTTTTGCCCGGCGGGCACATGGAACGAGCGAGCGCCGGCACAGCCAGCAGCGGCGCTGGTGAGGCGCCCTTGAGCTCCTCTGGGAGAACCTGGCGGGTCGGGGGGGGGGGAACGAGGGCCCCGAGTAAGTCGGCAGGAAGTGAGGTTCACCGGTCGGGTCGGTCAAACCCAGCCGACGAGTAAACGGGAACCAATCCGAACGAGACGGAATGGGACGGCTGTGATACGACAATCCACCTGGCACCTGCACACGCGGCGATTCCATCGCGGGCGCCCTCTCGGGCTGCCACTGCGTCATTAGCAACGCTTTTTGTGTTTAGTTTGTTGCCTTTCCCCCGCACCTCTGATTAGTACGGTCGGCTGCGTACGGTACAAAAGAGTTCAACGTACGTACATTAGCCTCGACCGGCGCTAATCACCACCCGAGCGAGCTCGGGCAAGGGCACGTCGTCGCGAGAAGCGACGAGAGGCCCGGCGGTGGAGACTCCTGACCGAGCGGCAGCCAAAGGAGGACGTCACGCGCGGAGACGGAGCGATGAAATCGGCTTCGCGCGCAGCGGGCGGGCCGTCGCGAGACCGCGAGAAGCGGCGACGGCGCTCGGGGTGAGGAAGGGGGGGGAAAAGGCCTCCGTCCGGCGGCAATTGTCCCGCAGGCCACCTCACCTGCACGACCACCTTGCCGATGTGCTTGCCCTGCGCCATGAAGCGGAAGGCGTCCTCCACTTGCTGGCGCAGGAACACGGTGGTGCGCAGCGGCTTGACGGTGCCGCGCGCGATCCCGTCGCGCAGCAGCGCCGCCACCTCCTCCCACTCGCGGTTGCCCTCCTCGAAGAGCGCGTCCAGCAGGATGCCGTGGAACGCCACGTTCTTCAGGAACAGTGCCATGCCTGCTCCGCCGGTGTGTGGGCGGTGGTGGGGGGGGGGGGGAGGGCGACGGCACGGGGGGAGACAAAGCGGGCCGGGGGTTAGGGGTCGCCCCGCGGCACTTCGCGTGATCCGTCCGAATTTAAGCGAGCGAGCGAGCATAGGCGAGTCGCACTTCGGTGGTGTCGACTGGGCAGCGTCCGTAGTCATCGTCGCGCTCGTCACCCGTCGATAATTCCGTCAACAAAACGAACGCCGCGCGGGGAGCCGCGAGACCGCGAGTGAGGCGAGCGCCAACGCACCGAGCGGGGAGTTGTTGGAGAGGTCGTATTTGCCGATCTCCAGGAAGCGCCCGTGCCGCGCGAGGCAGCGCAGGCTGGCCTGCAGCTTCTCCTCGGCCAGGGAGTTGAGCACGAGGTCCACTCCTGCCACACACGCACGCACACGTTTAATGGCGAACATCCATTGGGAACACGCACGCATAGGCACACGTACAGCGTACACACCGGCACTGGACACGCATAAACGTACGGGTGCGCGGACACAACAGTTGCAAGCAGAGGGATGGTGACATTGACTCTGTTGGTGCTGCAGACATTGGTGGTGTTTGCGTTGATGGTTCTGCAGCTGCTGCTTATGGCTGTGTTGGTGGTGGCGTTGGTGATGTTGGCACAGTAGTTGGCACAGTAGGGAGCGCAGATTGTGCTTCTGTCAGCCATGTCAATCGGTCAAGCCACAGCACTAGAGTCTGTCCCGTGACCTCCAGCAAGCCTTCCACACTTCAAGTGGCCTCAAAGTGCACCTAGCCTGGCACAAACACTGTGGTGACATCACCACCAATTATTGGTGGTGTTGGTGGTAGTGGTGGTGTTGGTGTTGGTTGTGGTGTGGACGTCACCTTTGCCATTGGTTGCCTTGAGGACGTGCTGCTCGAACGTGGTGTCGCGGGAGTTTGCGAAGGCCTCGTTCTTCAGCTGGGGGAAGGTTTTCTGCAGGTAGGCGCGCTTCTCCGCCGAGCCTTTGCACGCACACACACAACACGCGCGACACGTGTCCAGACAAGTTCACCGATTCCGTCGTCTGTGATGCACCGCGGTCGTCCGGTGGCAATTACCACGGGGGCAGCTCCTTCCACTTCAAACGGCAGTGTTCTCCCGTTTCACATTTTACGTGTGTCACATGTGTTTTTAATATAATAATGTTTTATCATCGTCCCATCTGCTCATGTGACCTGGCTGTTGAATCTACCCTTCAGAGTTCAGTCCAAGCTCTCTCTCTCTCTCTTTTCCCACTCGTTGGTGCAGATTCTAGACGGGCGTTCTCAGTCCGGCTTCTTTGCACCTGCTGGACAGCTCGCCCTGCTTAAGTTTAATGAACGTGACTGACAGCGCCGGCTGGCCCTGAGAGATTCCCACCGACGCAACACCATAGTACCCCGGCTCTCGCACGATGTCCGTGATGCAGTCAAGTTTAGTCTGCTGATGGTCGACGAGCTGTACACGATGCACCACCACGGTGCGTACTGCGAGCGTTCAGGGTTTCATCGCAATCGTCCTCGCCGCGTTTCGACATCGCGGAGTAGCACCACCGATTTCGGATTGACTGGTACCCCAGTCGCGGAGTTAAGGGCACCCCTGGAAAAATTAGTGGCCCAGAAATAAAAATATATAATTTCCACGGCCATTTTATATTATTTCGTACCCCGGGGTACCGCCATAAGGATCCTCTGTGAAAAAGAGCTTTATAGCTCCTGCAGTGTAACTAAAGATTCGGATTCTATAAAATTAAATATTCTAAATTTCGATTTAAAGCTTTCGTGACTGCAGGGATTCATCTTGGTTCTTTCGGTAAAGTCACGTAGAAGGGAAATAATAAAATAATAAAAATAAAACATAAAATACAATTCTCACGACGTTTCGGCCACAACGCAAGCAGCCGTCCTCAGGTGAAGAACAGGTCTGTCGGAAAGACAGCGTCTGAATCTTTCCGACAGACCTGTTCTTCACCTGAGGACAGCTGCTTGCGTTGTGGCCGAAACGTCGTGAGAATTGTATGTTAGTATGTTTTTTATTATTTAATTATTTCCCTTCTACGTGACTTTACCGAAAGAACCAAGAAGATAAAACATTCTGTTTGCGCGAGCGCCAGCTAGCGATGCAGGCGGTTGAGCTGGAGCGCGGGCGGGCGAACCAACAGGCGAGTGAGCGAGCGAGCCGGCCTCACCGACGGTGGTGTAGACGGTGCAGCCCATGCTGAGCGCGATGGCGATGGCCGCCTGGCCGACGCCCCCGGAGCCCGAGTGGATGAGCACGCTCTCCCCGCGCCGCATGCGCCCGCGCACCAGCAGCGCATAGATCGCCGTGGCGTACACCACCGGCACGGACGAGGCCTGCTCCAGGCTCCTGCGACGCGAGCGCGGGTGGGTGCGGGAGGGTGGTTAGAGGCAGCGTCGGCTTCACGGCAGCAAAATGTTCCCGCGTCCACAATTGGCAACGTTTAACCACGGCCGACTCGCGATTGCCCTTGGGGAGATCGTCCGGGTGGAGGATTAACCGCGCTGATGAAATAAATGCTAAAATGTATTTACGTGCAGTTACCAAAAAACAAAGATCCCCCGTATAGCCTTAACAGACTGTTGGGGCAAGTGGTGTTAGCGAGTAGCACCTGTGAAGCCCGGCACGGCACGCGAGGGGGTGCGTGGCCGGCACCACGCCCGGCCGCCTTTGTCTCGCACAAACACACACACGCACACTTCCACACACTTCCACACACTTCCACACGCACGCACGCTTGCGTACGCACCAGGTCTTGGGCACGTCCCAGAGGAAGCGCTTGTCGGCATCCACCACGGTGGCCAGGCCTCGCGCAGGCAGCAGCCCCATCACCCGCTTGCCCTGGGGGTCGCGACCCGAGAACTCCATACCCAGCATGCAGTGCTGCAGGGAGAGGTCACCTGGGCACAGCGAGGGGGTGGGTGGCGGGTGGGGAGGAGCGACGATGTCAAGCGACGGAGCAGGCGAGTTGTCCGGGCCGTGAGCGCTTGCGTAGTGCCCCTGGGTGACGCGGAGATGAGAGCGGTGGGATCGGCTCGCGTGCGCAAGCGACGGCGGAGGAATTCACGCAGCAGTGGATAGGTCACGTCATCGGGATTGTTTGAGCGTGCTTCACCGCACCGATCATTGCGGGTTTGGTGAAGGTGGGGGGACATCGGCAGCAATTGTGTTTCGCCCAGCGCGCAGCCCCTCCATCCCCCACGACAACGTGTTCGTGCACGGTGGGTGCCCACGCGAGCACTGCGCAGGCTTTACCACGTGGCTTAGCCGATGGGTCCGGGCGCGCACTGCGGGTGATCCGATGACAGGCACTCCCCATCAACGCTCGAGGGAATGTACCGACCCGCGACGCAGCCGCGACGCGTCGATTCAAACAGATCGGGCAAATGCCTACCCACGCCCAAGTCGCTGCCGGCGCCGGCCAAGCGCCGGCCAAGCGCCAGCGCGCTCCACCTCTCCTGCCGTAGCCAGACGCCGGCACGCTCCACCTCGCGCGGCACGGCGCGGCGCTCTCTCACCGGGGATGGCGTCGGGCGGCAGCTTGCCGGTGGCCAGCATGATGTCGCGGAAATTGAGCGAGGCGTAGTAGACGCGGCACAGCTGCACCATGCTGGAGCTGCTGCTGCGGAAGTGGCGCAGCGGCGACGCGATCCAGGCGAGCGAGGAGAGGTCCCCGCGGGTCAGCACGTTCACGTACGCGTACTCCGTCGCCACCGAGGCCCCGCTGGCGCCGCCTGCGATGACACGAACCGCACGAGAGAGCCGCCGACGTCAGGCGGCGCGCACGGGCGCAGGGGGAAGCCCCCGAACGTCAGACGAGCACGCGACCGAACGTTCTAGACGGATGATCCGGAACGCTCGGCTAGCACACGATCGACTCGTGCAATGTACTCCGGACCAGCTCGGACCTCGTCAGCATAGTCTGGTTTGTTAAACAAATATTACTGGAGTCTGTTCTGGGTTTAGAGGGGGGGGCGAGTGATGGGGGGGGGGGGGGGGCTTATGGGCACAGGCGGCGTCTTCGTCGGTGGTTACCGGCTGGAATCAGCTGGTGCCGGAAGGAGCCCCAGACGCCGTCGCGCCACACGTTCATCACCAAGTCCTTCTGAGTGAGCGCTGCCGGGATGGAGGACGAGGGCAGACTCGGCGATTTAGAGCCGGCCTCCAGGTTGCTGACGAACAGAGACCTGCGAGAGAGAGGAGAGAGGCGCGACCGTCACGCTGGTACCACGTTCCCATGACCGCTGGGAAGCTGCTGCCACTACGCAGGTTGTTCGCAGTTGGGCTGTACAGCTCTCCGACGTGTTTTCTGATCGTACTGCACGCTGTTCGACACGATGTCTGACATTTTGGCACGGACGCACACGCGCGCACACACACACCTGATGCGCTGGCCACCGGGTTCTTGGCGCAGGCAGTTCACCATCCCCACGATGCCAGAGTGAGCGCAGGCAGTGGACGTGAGGAACACGGGCACCTCCGACTCCGCCAGCAGCTCGTCCTGCTCCCAGCGCAGCCCACACACACACACGCAGAGACACGCGCGCACACACACGTGTCAGCACTCCGCCAACCACGTCCACCGTCTAGTGTTCAGTAGTCTCGCAGGCGTCCATGCCAGAGTTCTTCACTGAAAAACAAGTCGGCGTGTGCTGGGGGGCCACGTACAGATGTCAGGGCCGCCCAGGTCACGGGGCAGGGGTGCAAGAGGCACGAACTTTCCCCATGCCTCACACAAAAGAGGGCCCCGCACAGAGGACTTATTTTGTCATCACTAATTAATAAGGGGACCGCGATGCAGCATCCTACGCTGGGCCTCCATCCCCGGGCCTCCAGGATCCTGACAAAACGCCGTGACGTCGCGACGAACGTACGTGCGATCGCTTCCCTGTCTGCAGGTCTCCCTCTCTCGCTTACCTCGCTGCTATCTACACCACCAATCTCTGTCTACGTCTCAGGGTGTCATGTCTCTCTACAAGTTCCAATGGGTCCCGCTCAAATTCAAACAACGCCTTGGCTCTGACCAGGTAGATCGCCACGCTGCCCACTGTTCTGCATCGCAGTCCTGCGGCAGAGCGAGCGGGGGCTCGAGGGTTAAAATCCTAGGCCGGCGGTTGGCTCGGCCTGCCATCACAACCGCGGTCTGTAAAACGACCACCGCTTTGTGGTGGAAGTCAACGGTGGATGTTCTACGCTCAGACCGCGCGCCCGTCACGGGAACGTGGAACGTCCACCACCGGTCACAGGGCACCTGTGCGCGCCGGCGCCTCGGCGTGCGTGATTGAGACCGCCGCGGTGCGTCGCACCTTCAGCTGCTCCACCCATCCGTAGGCGAGGTCGTCCACGGACAGCGCCAGCGCCGCTGCTGCCGCCTTCCCGGCCGATGTCTTGCGGGCGAGGAAGATGGCCGAGCCGAAGAAGGAGGTCTTCTTGGAAACGAGGGTCAGGCTCGCGGCCTTCAGCGCCGCCTCCCACTCCGCCTGCGGACCGGCGTGGTGGTGCAGTACGGTCAAGGGGGCCACGGAGGCGAGACGCTAACTGCTTCGCCTGGTATACAGGAGGCCGTGGGTTCGATCCCAATATATTTGAAGTGGATTTTACTCTGGGTCCTCCGGTTTTCCCCTCCACATTTAGAATCGAAATCACAAATTTATTGGACTATTTGGCTGCTATAAATGTTCACAGGAAAAGCCGCTTGATTGGGCTATCATTTGTGATAGCCAGGTCGCTTCTGAGTAAAGAGCTATGTAGCTCAGTGGGCCTTAGCTGATTAAATTAAAAAAAAAACGGGTTTATAGTTTAAGCGAAGGGTTTGAAATGCTTCCTGCCTTGCGAGTGGCGGCCGAGTGGCGGCGCGTTCCCCGCTCGTCGCGGCGGAGAGAGATTAGCAGCTCGAGCCCAGCGACCGCCCCGGTGAATACTGCGGGCGCGTTACACCCCAACGTACGCGCCGTTTGCTTCGCGGCGGACGTTAACGACCCCCGCGCCATCATCAAGAGTAGGCCATGCGTGCGGGGCAACGCTGGGCGGCAACCGTGCGTCCACCTTCAAGCGACCCGCTACGTACGGCGCGCAAGAAGTTCAACGCACGTGCGTACGTACAGCCGGCAGCCCCGCCCGCGCGCTCACCCGCGTGAGCGTCGTGCACTGGTCGGGGATGCGCCCCGTCAGCAGCCCCACGGCGTCGCCGAGCGGCGCTCCGGCGCAGACGGCATGCAGCAGCAGGAAGCCGCCCTCCTTGAGCGCGCCGGCCATGTTGCCGAGCGAATCGGCGGCGGCGGCGCCGAGCGAGCGGCCGGCCAGGTCGCAGACCAGCAGGTCGGCGGCGGGCGCGGGCGAGCCGGACTGCGCCGGGTCCCACTGCGCCGTCGTCACCCCCATCTCGTCCAGCTGTTCTTTGGAGGCGGCGAGGGCTTCGGGGGCGGCGTCGGTGGCGACGTAGTCGAGCTGCACCATGGGGTGCGTGTTGAGCAGCGGCACGACGCGTGCATACAGCTTGCCCTCGCCCGACAGCACCTGCGCGGGGAAGCGGACACCACGGCGGACATCGCGGCGGTGACGACGACAAATCGACGTGTAGCGCGTTTGGTATTTGCGCCGTTCCGACGGGACCAAGGGCTGTCGCGGGTTAGCTGTGCGTCGCAGATGGGCACAGTCTGCCGGTAGGAGGCGATTTTGCGATAAATTTTTTTTGGCCAATTTAGCAATTTACGGATAATTTCAAATGAATTTCGATTTAAAGCTTTCGTGACTGCAGGGATTCATCTTCTTGGTTCTTTCGGTAAAGTCACTTTGTGAGAATTATTTTATTATGTTTTATTTTTTCCCTTCTACGTGACTTTACCGAAAGAACCAAGAAGATGAATTTCAAATGAGTGGTAAATTTTTATGGTGACCCTAGCACACCGCTGGGACCAGTCATCGGCAAGTCCAATCAGCTCCAGATCATCCCGCACCACATCAGCCTCATTTGCAAGAGTGACCTGGGGCAGTCGACCGCCAGCAGGGAGCAATGATTGCTACTGTGCGTGTTTAATCCCAATCGAGTAATTTTGCAGTGTCATTTTCGAATTTGCCACATTTTTTTACAATGACACCACCACGTGAATGACGTCAGGGGATCTTGAACACCCACTGTGAGTGAATCAGATGGCAGGGAACATTATTCTGGTTATTATATTTGCAGCTCAATTCCAACCCTGAACCTCTGCAACAAGTGGCGAGCACGCTGACCACCGGGCCTCATCACCGCCCAAACCGGCACAGTCCACGCGGCACACACAACCACCCACCCACCCAACCCACCCACCCAACCCACCCCACCCACCCAACTCACCCACCCAACCCACCCAACCCAACCCACCCAACCCAACCCACCCAACCCACCCAACCCACCCAACCCAACCCACCCAACCCACCCAACCCACCCAACCCACCCCAACCTACCCACCCAACCCACCCAACCAACCCACCCAACCCACCCACCCAACCCACCCACTCAACCCACCCAACCCACCCACCCAACCCACCCAACCCACCCACCCCACCCAACCCACCTCGGTGATTTTCAGCCTCTTGCTGGTGGAGTTCTCCAGCACAACGTCCAGGCAGTTCTTGAGCACGGGGCCGTCGAGCAGCGCGGAGAGCAGCGCGTCGTGGGAGAGCCGCCCCCGCTCGCGCGCCATGGTGGCCGTGACCTCGCCCAGGAAGCTGCCGTTGTGCGAGAGGTCGCGCACCGTGCGCAGCACCGACAGCAGGCCCCGCTCCGACTCCTTCTCCGCGTCGAGCGGCGGCACCTCCGCGTCCGCGCCCGAGCCGATGACCGCGTCGTCAAGGCCGGACACGGGGAACTTGATGCCGTGGCTGCGGAACTTGGCGATGACCTCCCGGAGGCACTCTGGGGGGTGCGAGCGGAAAGGCGGGGGGTGGCAAGGGGGGGGGGAGGGCAGGTTTTATACTCTGTAGCGGACGGCCACAAGCCACGCCAGCCAGCCCGAGCTTGCTGCCGTGTGGAAATGTGGTTACGTGGTTAATGGCAAGAGCCGATTATCCGTTTGGAACCTCATTTGCCAGTAAGAAAATATGATAATTGTTTTTTACCCTTTTATCTGGCAACAAAGCTGACACCTTTTGGCGTCATCTGGTCCAACACCGTGTGAGACTAGGCTCTAAGGAAAGCTGTCTCGGGTGTGGACCAATCAATTTCAAGGACAGTGCATACATTATCAGAGTTGTGTTTTTTGTTTGCATTCCGACTGCAGGTATTGTGGTCAATGCAAACATGACTCCTTGTAAAAAAAGGTGTCAGTTTAGTTGCCAGATAAAAGGGGGAAAAAACTATTATCAGCCGATTATCCGTTTGACGACCGATGTACGAGGCTTGGTGACGTCATCATTATCGGTCGCATCACGGCGGGCGTGGCTTCCGGGAGGGGAGGTTGGATGTCAATTAGAATTTGTCGTCAGTAATCGACAAATTGTTCCGGCTCTCTTCCTAGATTTGAAGCTTTCGTGACTGCAAGGATTCATACTCTTAGCTTTTTCGGTAAAGTCACGTAGGTAAAAAATGAAATAAAAATTAATAAAAAAATAATAAAAATAAATATTATTTTATTTTTATTAATTTTTATTAAAATGTTTACCTACGTGACTTTACCGAAAAAACTAAGAGTATGTTCCGGCTCTGGCAATGGCGCTCATCGAGCTGAGACAGCAGCGTTTGTATCCAGGCGCTAGCGGACGGTTGACGGTGGTGGGGTGGCGGCTCTCACGACGGACCCCGCAAATCGGGCTCACCAGTGCAGCTGCGCTGGTAGGCGTGCAGCGAGGCGTGGCGCCCGGCGTCGGCAAGCAGGTCCTGCTGGTCGTAGGGCACGAAGTGGAACTCCTCCAGCACTGGCGGTGCCTGCTGCTGCTGGCGCCGTGGGGCCTGCGTGGCGTGCAGCCCCGAGATCTCCACGCCGCCGGCCACTGTCCGGTCCAGCACACGGTCCACCGACACCTCCACCGCTGTCGGGACAGAGGTGCAGTGTATTTGTACACGGACTTTTAAAAAGTGTTTTTGTTCACCCCCTCGTGTGCCGTGCCGGTCTTCATAGGTGCTCGCTAACGGCACTTTCCCCAACAGCCTGTGTAGCTCACTCGGGGCGATCTTTGTCCTCGTTCATGTGTCCCATTTTTACATGCATGCGTGCGTGCCTGCATATCCCCGTGTGTGTACGTGATCACGTGTCCAGGTCTGCATGCACGCCCATGCTGACGTGTATATCAGCATTTCAGTCGGTCGTTCATTGAGCTAAGAAGCTCTTTGTGGCTCAACAGTCCGGTCAAGGCTACCCGGGGGACCTTTGTCTTTGTGCCCACACGTGCGCGCGTGCGCGTACCCGTGCGTCCGTCCCCGCCCTGCGCGGCGCGTGCCGCGTGCGCCTCGGGGTCGATGAAGACGGAGCGCACGCGCGTGGGCAAGCGCAGGCTGCGGCCCTGCAGGCCCAGCACCAGCATCTGCAGCATCGCGTCCAGGAACGGCACCCAGTTGCCGTCCCACGCCAGCCGTCCCTCCGAGCCTGGGTGGAGGGGGGGGAGAGGGCGCAGCGGGTCAGAGTCGGGAGATAATGCATCCTCCGCGCGGCAACAGCGAAGAGACACGAAGAGAGAGCGAGAAGGGGAGGAGGATGCGGTGAAGCTTTGCGGAGGGGCGCGCCGTGCATGGAGAGCAGACGCCATGGTGGTGCTGGCAAGCCCGTGGGCCCCACGGGGCCGGCACGGTCCACGACTTCACTTAATTGGGACCGCGGCCGCAGGAAACAGCTAAATATATATAAAAGCAATACATTTTTCTACGGCCATCACTGTAATCGGTTACGAGAGGGGATCATTTTCTTCGTGGCAAAAATGACGCTGTGCTTAACAATTTTTGCGCCACGTGCAGTGACTTGTATTTCAGGGGCCCCTTGTAGTGAAAGATGTGAAGCAGGTGTGTGTGTGCTCTTCAATGCGTGGCCCACCATCGGCATTTTAAAGTCTTATTCGGTGATGCTATGGGATCGTGTTGCTATGAGAAGAGTAATTATGCGGAGAGGCTACGGTTAGGTGTAGCCATGAGGTGGAGGCTACGTGGGGTGGTGACGAAGCTATGGGGCGGCGAGGCTACAGACTTAGCGAGGCTACGCTCCGCGTTTAGCGACGCCACGCGAGAGGCGACGCCGTGTGACCGACGACGACGACGACGACGAGGCTCTCGGCCTTGCAGCGCTGCCGTCCCCACCACCGCCTCCCTGCGCCGCGAGCCTCACCGCTGTTGTTGGCCTGCAGGATGCCCTGGAAGGTGGGCCCGTAGTCGTACCCACGGAGCCTCAGCTCCTTGTACACCTCGCTGGCCGACAGCGGCAGCTCCGATTCCGGCTTGGCGTCCGGCACGGCCGCGATGCGGCTCCGCAGGTTCTCCAGCGCCGTGTCTTCCGGAATGTACACCTTGCCTGGGGGCGGGGGGGGGGTCACGTTTTGAGCAGGAATCCGCTTCGGCTCCGTCGAGTTGGAACCAGACGACAGTTCCCCGTTGGCGAATGAGTGAAAGAATGGATGGATGAGCGGATGGATGAGCGGGTGGATGGATGAGCGGGTGGATGAATGAGCGGGTGGATGGATGAGCGGGTGGATGGATGAGCGGGTGGATGGATGAGCGGGTGGATGGATGAGCGGCTGGATGGATGAGCGGGTGGATGGATGAGCGGATGGATGGATGAGCGGATGGATGGATGAGCGGATGGATGAGCGGATTGATTGGATGAGCGGATGATTCCGTACCGCTCACAGCCAGGTTCTCGCCCTCGGACACCTCGAACCGGTTTGAGGACGGCATGAGGCGGACCTCCAGCTGCACGGAGCCTGCACGGGGTCGGACGTACGCACGCAGACACACACGCACATACACACACGTGCATACACGCATGCACACAGACACACTCATTAATGGACTTGACCAAACATCAGACTCGGTCGAGCATTTCTGGGAAAGTAATGGGAATCTCTCATATTGCACACACTTGTGCTTTGTCCCTCGACGGATCCCGGTTTGTTGTAGTGTAGCGCCGTACCGGTGGCGGCCCTGGGGTGCGATCAATGGGCAGAGTGCTCTGGTGGCTGGTTACGTGTGCACGTTGAACTTCTCCCACACCGTACATAGCCAACCGTGCTAATCGGAGGCGTGGAGCGGTTGCGTTAGGACGTGCGCGCCGAGAGTTGGCACCGACGAAGGTTCTGCATCTCCTCCGATTGGCTGAAATTCGGACACGCCCACCCAGCGCTCGGCGCGGCTGCCCCTTCGGGACCATCGGCTCACGTTAGCCACGACGCGCTCCGGGCTGCCGACGCGTCGTTCGATTGAAGGGCGCTCTCTCTGTAGCGCTCTCCCCACCGACCGCAGCACCCCTGGTGTGATGAGGGAGGGGCACACGCTCACCAGCCTTGGGCAGGATAGTAGCGCGGTGGATGGTGACGTCCTCGAACACGACGGGCAGCGTCTCGGAGGAGAGCCCCGCCTGGCGCAGCAGCGCTCGCCACGCCAGCACCATGTAGCCCGTGGCAGGGTACAACACGCGTCCGTCGATGCAGTGACCCAGCAGGTAGCTGTCTGGGGACTCGGGGCTGGTGTCTGCGGGGAGCGGCGGGGGTGGGGGGAGACGCGCGGCGGCAACACGAGTTACGGGGACACCGAGGCGAGGTGAGAAAACCGTCGCCGTTATTCTTGTCGGGGTCCGTCTCGCGCTCCGCGGTGAGACACGATTGCGGCACCGGGAGGAACGGCGACGGCTTGCGGACACGCTCGTCCGGCAGCAGATTGATCCTGGCTACTGCGGATGATGTGCGTGGACGAGTGATTGTGTTGGAACGGTGAAGTGTGGCGACGGATGGGGGAGGCCTTAATCCAGTAGCGGATAGATCACGGTTGACGATGCTGCTGATGATGCTGATGAGTGAGATAGTCGCTTCACAGGACAGGAGTGGATAATCCATGGCTGATGATGCAGCAATCACCATGATGACGGTGCTGATGATTACGATGGTGACGACTATGACAATTGTGGTGCAGACGATGGCGGTGCAGGCGATGACGATGACGACGATGATTTACGCGAGCGTCTCACCGATGTTGAAGACGACGGCACCGCCGCCCCCGCCGGAGCCCGAGGGGAAGTCCTCGGCGCGCGGCACGTCCCACGTCTGCGAGTGGTCCCACACGACGTGCGGCGAGATGAGCGGCGTCCCGGCCTGCACCGGGAACTGGGTCCCCTCTTCCTGGTACAGCTTGTTGGGGTCAGGGTTCACCCTGGTGCGGGGAACATCGGTGCGCCACGGTGGCGAGATGTTAACTACCTCGCCTGATATACAGGAGGTCATGGGTGTATTTGGAGATTGCGTGTTTCTCTCCCCGTGATCGTGCGGATATTTCTACGGGGCCTCCGGTTTTTCCCTCCATTTAGAATCATGCGTTTTAGAGTATTTGGCTGCTATAAATTTCCACATCATAAGCCACCTCGTCGGGCTATCATTTTGTTTAGTGTAACATTCCCGCGCGGAAACATTCCAGATATTTTGGATTGTTCACGTGACGTAAGCGTCCAGCGAGTCCGTGCGCTAAGGAAACCGGTGTCGCGTGACGACACGCGTGTATGTGAGGGTCAGCGTGTGTGTGTGTGGAGCGAGCCGTACCCGCTGATGTAGAGCTTCCCCACACTGTTGAGGAAGAAGCGAAGGTTGTCCTTCTGGTCGCGCTTCATCAGGGGAATGAACGAACACGTGGGCTTCAGGCTGCGCTTCAAGATCGCCTGGGGAGGGAGATGGCACATGGCACGGCACGCATGTCACATGAGTGGCATGGCACACACACACTGACCCTTACACACACACTGACACACTGACACTCACACCCCGACCCTCACATACACACTGACCCTTACACACACTGACACACTCACACACACCCCGACCCTCACATACACACTGACCCTTACACACACTGACACACTCACACACACCCCGACCCTCACATACACACTGACCCTTACACACACACTGACACTCACATACACATGCCGACCCTCACACAAAGACCCCCCGTATAGCCTTAACAGACTTTAGGGGCAAGTGCTGTTAGCGAGCACCTATGAAGGCCGGAACGGTACACGAGGGGGTGGGTGGCCAGCACCACGCCTGACCACCTTTGTCTCCCCAGTGGCGATGTTTACACACCACACCAGGTACTCATTTGAGGCCGAGTCGACCTAGGGGAGGCCCAGGACCGGTTCAGGTAATCGTCACTGGTGTTGGCCATGAGCGGGAATCGAACCCGGGTCGCCGAGTTCATAACGCAGCGCGCTAACCGCTGCACTACCGCTCCCCGACCCTCACACACACGCTGACCCTCGCATACACACATACACAAAACACGCACACCCTCACGCACCTGCAGCAGGGCGTGCGGCGCGATCTCGATGACGGCGGCGTCGACCGGCACGTGCTGCAGCGCCTCCTGGAAGAGCACGGGGCTCACGAGGTTGTTGACGTGGTACTCGGCTGATGAGTACGTTGCCAGAGGGCTGCCCCAGCTCTCCTCGCCGATGGACGTGCTGATCCAGCGCGCCGAGCGCTCGCGCGGCTGCTTGATCACCTGCGGGCCCGGCGGCACGGCGGACGCGCCAGTGAGCCGGTGGGGTGGCGAGCCGGTGAGCCGGCGAGGGGGTGGTGAGGCGGTGAAGCAGTGGGCCGATTAGATGTCGAGTGCAGGGAGCGACGCGCGGCGTAGCGGTGGCGCGATCAGCGCTCGTTGCAGAGGTCCACGGCTCGAAACCAGCGGCCGCCCTGGTTAATACTGCGGGAGTATTAACCATAGAATACTACGCGCCGTCCGATTCCCTCACAGTGGACGGTAAAGATCCCGCGATGCCGGCGTCATGGTTCCAAGATTTTGCCAATTTAAAAAATGTTTACTCGCAAATGACTCAAGTGGGATCTACACAGCAATCGTCGCCCCCCCCCTCCCCCCCGCTACTACTTGGCAGGACCCTCCTGAGGCCTTCACGGATGAACGTAACGAGGAGAATAACGACGACAACATGACAGCATGACGACTGGCTGCGACGAGGTGGGAGCGGCGCGCGGGTTACCTTCTGCAGGGCGGCGAGCAGCACGGGCGCGATGGAGGCCATGTAGTGAGAGTGGAAGGCCACGCCGGCCGTGCGCACCTCCTTGGCGAAGATCTCCTTCGCCTGCAGCTGCTTCACAAACTCGGCCACCGCGTCCTAGGGGGGTGTGGGCAGGGGGGGGCGGCACAACCAGCCAGGCAAAGACAAAGGTTCCTCATGTAGCCTAAACAGAGCGTTTGGGGGGCAAGTGCCGGGAGCGAGTAGCGCTTGCGAAGGCCGGCAAGGCGTGCCAAGGGGGTGGTTTGGTCAACACCACGCCCGGCCACCTTTGTCTCCCCGGTACTGATGATTTACTACTCACACCGCACCGGGTACTCATTTAAGGTTGAGTCACCATAGGGGGTGGACCACAATGGGTTGAAACTTTCGCCACTGTTAATGGTCGTGAGCGAGAATCGAACTTGTGTCGCAGGGTTCACACCGCGGTACGCTAACTGCTGCACTCGTGTGCTCTCTGTGCATGTGTAATCAGTGTATATGTGCTACTCGCTAACAGCACTTGCTCCAACATTCTGTTGAGGCTAAACGGGGGATCTCTGTCTTTTATGTGTGTAAGTACAAGTGTGAGCGTTCTCGCGTGTGTGTGTATATCAGCGTGTGTGTGTTTATCAGTGTATGTGTGTGTATATCAGCGTGAACGTGTGCGTGTGTGTGTTTATCAGCATGTGTGTGTATATAAGTGTATGTGTGTGTATATCAGCGTGAAGGTGCGCGTGTGTGCGTGTCTCTTTTGTGCACACCGCACCTTGGGGCCGGAGATGGTGACGGTGTCCTCGGAGTTGTGGCAGGCTGGCACCACGCCGGGCGGACACTGCTTCTTGCACTCGGCCCAAGTGAGGCCTGGGGGCAATGGCACAGAGGCAGCCATGCTCACTCACTACTCCCTCTCGCTCAACTGCTCACTCGTTCGCTCGCTCACACACACTCGCTCACTCACTCGCTCACGACACACTTGCACGCTCGCTCGCACACACTCGTTCGCTCGCTCGCTCACACACGCTCGCTCACTCACTCGCTCACGACACACTCGTTCGCTCGCTCACACACACACACTCGCTCACTCACTCGCTCACTACACACTCGTTCGCTCGCTCACACACGCTCGTTCACTCACTCGCTCACACATGCTCGCTCACTACTCCCTCTCGCTCAACTGCTCACTCGTTCGCTCGCTCACACACGCTCGTTCACTCACTCGCTCACTACACACTCATTCGCTCGCTCACACACTCAATACACACTCGCGCGCTCGCTCACTACAACACTCGTTCTCTAATCTGCTCACTCACTCCCTCTCTTATCTTCCATTAATTTACCGCTTGTTGTTCAACACGATGTCCGACGTTTCGCTCCGCATGCTGAGACCTTCCTAACGCAGCTTCACATGTGGAGTCGTCGAACATTACGCGGTACGACCAAAAAATAACCGCGACAACCCACGCAGTGGCGTTTTATAGGGCGGTCACACAAATGTGATTAGTTTAAGGCACTTTTGCTCATTTGGCGCACATCTCATGTGAGCGAGCGATTGTGCGATGCACGCGACTGTACGAGCCTGCCTCACGAGAACGCACGAGCGTGCACGTAGCCGTGTACGTGAGCGCGTGCGCACCAGCAATCGCACGAGCTTGTGTGCGCGTGCGATGATGATGATGATGCGAGCGCGTCTCTCACCGACGGCCGCCATGGCGCCCGCAGGGAGCTTGGCCTCCTTGATGCAGCGGCCGCGCCAGTACGCCGCCTGCACGACCTCGTGCCGCGACAGCGAGCCGTCCGCGTAGCCGCACGCCAGCTCGCCCACCGAGTGGCCCACGATGCCGTCCGGGCGCAGACCCATCTCCGCCAGCATGTCGATCTGCGCGATCTGCACGACGCACAGAGGGCGGCAGCAATGCACGTGATGTCAGCCGCTTTAGAGAACACGCCACCGGGGTAAGGCCGCCGGGCCCAGGTGGCTGGGGCGAGGCGGCCGGGGGGAAGCGGCCGGGGCGGCTTGGAGGTCAGAGCTCTTGAGTCTGCACCGCTGAGAAATCGTGGATTCGAATCCAGGGGAAGCCCTCATCTAGCAGAGGATAGATCATGGCTGTTGATGATGATTTTATTTTGGCGCGGTGAAACAGGCCCTTGCCTGTTTGCTTACTGTTGTTTGACCGTATTCTCCAGATTTGGTGACTTTATCCCACCGTTGGGGGTGCGTCTAGTAATCAAATAGCTGTGTGCGTGCGCACGCGCGTGTGACAAGATGAGTACAACCGCAATGACAAATCACGGGGTGCGTCCAACTTTCCGTTGGGTCTTCTTCTAACACGGAGGTCGCGGCATCTGGTATTTGGGGCAGCGAGCGAGCGGCGGAGCCGCAGGCCGGCGGGCCTTGCCTGAATGGCGGCGAGTCCCACGAAGGAGTTGACCGTGTCCTCGAAGGTGGAATTGTCGGCGTGGGTGAGGAGCCGCACGAGGTCCAGCCCCGTGTCGGACAGCGCGCTCGCCGTGCGCTCCACCGACGCGCGGAACGGACCCAGCGACATCAGGTCCTTGCCCATGCCCGGCCACTGCGTGCCCATGCCTGCACGCACGCACGGGTGCAACGTGAAGCCTCAACAGACTGTTGGGGCAAACGCTGTTAGCCAGTAGCACCGATGCAGGCTGGCACGTCACACGAGACAGTGGGTTGCCGAAACCACGCCCAGCCGCTTTTGTCTCCCCAGTGGCGATGTTTACACGTTGCACTAGTTATTCATTTGAGGCTGAGTTGACCTCGTGAGGCCAAGGACTAATTTAGGTAATCGTCACCGGTAACGGACGTGAGCGGGAATTTAACTCTGGTCCCCGGGTTCATAGTGCAGCGCGCTAGCCGCTGCAATACCACACGCACACACAGCCTACGCCAGAGGTCGCAACCGGGTACCCGATACCCGTACCCTACCCGATACCCGGGTACGGGTACCCGTTTGCGACCCTGGTGCGGCCGGGTATGGGTAAGGAATCAAAACCCGTTTGCGACCTCTGGCCTACGCAGGCTGTTACGGCGAGTGATGTTAGTGAACACCACTGAAGGCCGGCACGGCACACACAGGGGTGGTGTGGAAAAATCCTCAATGCACTCGGTAATGATTGAAGGTTTCAATAGACCTAGGCGTGGACCAGGTTCGCAGTTCATTTAGAACGCAGTGAATACGTTTAATCGTACGACATAATTCTAAACAGATTTTGTGGGTTGGACCACCCGACAAAGCCAAAGTAATTTCAGTTTAACGCAACGGTGATAACCGCGACGGTGACTACGAGAACGACGACAACAACCGCAGCAGCGGCCCTGGCTGAGCGGCACCCACCTGAGCAGATGTACCAGAGCGGACGGTTGCTGGCGCCCTGCCCGACCTCCTCCTCCTCGCCCCCCTCCTCGTCGGCAACGAGCGTGAAGCCGCGGAACGGCATGCCGGTGGTGGGCAGCGCCGACACCTCGTTCAGCAGCCGCACCAGCCCGGGGCTGTCGGCGTTGGCGCGCGCGTGCGACAGCATCGCCGACACCGCCTCGGCGGTCCTCCCCGCCGCCAGCGCCAGCTTGGGCACGCCGGGCTCCGCCACGTCGGTGCCGGCGTTGCCGGCGCCTCCCGGCTTGCCGTACGGCTGCAGCACCACGTGGACGTTGGAGCCGCCGAAGCCGAACGAGTTGAGGCCGACGACGCCGCCGCGGCACGGCGTGGGCGTCGTCACCACGGTGATGCGGCCGTCCGTGAGCGCCGGGATGTCCGGGTTGGGCTCGTGGTAGTGCAAGTTGGGCGCCCACACGCCATGCTCCAGGGACAGGATCACCTGAACGCCCGGGCACAGGAGGGGGCTTTATCGGGTTCGGTGCCATCCGTCCCGTCCGTCCGTAATGCAGCGATCGTGAGAACTCTCGTAACGACGACGACGACGACGACAACTCTCGGGGAACGCGCCCGAGGGGACGTCCAACGTGGAGGCGGAGTGGCGGCTTCAGCTCTGTGCAGGGGCAGCGAGATGATGTGATCGCTGCATTGCAGAACCGCGAGGGATGATGATGATGATGATGTTGATGATGATTTAGTACAATAACTCGAGAGGTAAGCAAGAGATGGAAAGGAGATGGACATGAGATACAGCGAGTACAACAAGCCTTTTGGGGCAAGTGCTGTTAGCGAGCACCTACAAAGGCCAGCACGGCACACAAGAGGGTGGTGTGGTGGGGAACACGAGCGGCCGCCTTTGTCTCCTTCGCGGTGATGTTTTACGCACCGCAACAAGTACTCATGGCCCAGGACCGATTCAAATATTCGCCGTTGTTATTGGTCACGAGCGGGAATGGAACTTGGCTCGCCGGGTTCTTAGCGCAGTGCGCTAAACCGCTGCGCAGCAACAGACACGCGCACGCACGCACATGGGCGCCAAACTCACCTTGGCCAGCGCGGCCAGGCCGGACGCCGGTTCAGGGTGGCCCATGTTGGACTTGGTGGAGCCGACGAGCAGGGGCGGGCGCTCCCCCTGGCAGAAGACGTTGACGATGCCGCCAGCCTCCTGCGGGTCGCCCACCTTGGTGCCGGTGCCGTGCGCCTCCACGTACTCGACGTTGCTCGGCTGCACGCTGCACTCGGCGTACACGGCGCGCAGCAGCTCCTGCTGCATCTCGCCCGATGGGAACGTCACGCCTGCGGCGGGCACCACAGCACGCGCACGCACGCACACGCGTTAGCACAGACGCGCTAACAAAGACTAAGATACCCCCCGTGCAGCCTTTAACAGACTCCCAGTAAACATGGAAAGTGTCCTCGTGGTTGAAACCATTGGACGGTGGTTGGCTCAACGTTCCACATTTACTGGGCTGTTGGTGCGAGCATTGCTAGCGAGCGTACAAAAACCCACGCACGCGCGCACGCACGCACAGAGGCAGGGTTGGGACTCGTGTTGTTGTAGCTGCGTGTGCGTTACCTTGCTCCTTGTATCCGTCCGTGTTGCTGCGTGCGTTGAGCACGGTGGCGTACACACGTTTGGCGAGCCTCTTGCTCGTGAGCAGCACCACCACGGCCGCCTCGGAGCGGCAGTAGCCGTTACCTGGACATGCGGACGGGGGGTCGGGTGGAGGAGTTTAGGGGGCGAGAAGGTGCAATCAGCAACGGCCAATCCGTCAGTGCGGCACCGGCACCGCTCGTCCCAACCGCCATCCACCACCATCATCGGCATCGTTACTTGTATTTTATACCGCGCCTCCCATGCAGTACGTGAGACCACAAAACAAAGGTAAATGATTAACACTGCACGTTGAAGATCCCGTGACATCAAGGACAAGGTGAGGATCATTGTGTGGCGGCGTCAACGGTCCAACTGTGACAAAATTTACAAAATGACACCGCAAATTACCGATGTGGAATACACACAGAAATCATCGCACCCTCCTGTGAAACACTTGGCAGGAGCCTCGCGAAAAAGTCATGAGACTCAGCGAGGCGTTTTTTGGAAAATAAGCGGAGCAATAATAATCACAACAAAATTCACGATACTTCTGGTGAAGCTGTTCCACAGAGCTCTGGTGTCAAAACACAGGGCAGGCGTGACCGCTGTGACCCCATTCACTCGTACTCGAAAGGGAAAGCAGATTGAAAATTAATGTTTTACAAACTTTACTGATATCCTCGATGATTGTGGGAGCTCTACCTTGAGTTATGGCCTCGTTAAGGATTTATGGGCATGCTGCTGCTGCAGATGAGACGCAGCCACCTAACAGCAGCAGCTGGCGCGACCTTTGAACTCGTCACTCTTCACTGCACGAGCTATTATTACTATCTTTTTCTAGATTTGAAGCTTTCGTGACTGCAAGGATTCATACTCTTAGTTTTTTTGGTAAAGTCACGTAGGTAAAGAAAATGAAATTAAAATTAATAAAAATAAAATAATAATATTATGAAATTAAATTAATACAAATAAAATAATAATATTATTTTATTTGTATTAATTAAAATTTATAAAAATAAAATATTATTATTGAAAAAAATGAAATTAAAATTAATACAAATAAAATAATATTTTTATTATTTATTTTTTTATTTTAATTTTATTTTTTTCAATAATAATATTTTATTTTTATAAATTTTAATTTTATTTTTTTCAATAATAATCATATTATTTTATTTTATTAATTTAAATTTCATTTTCTTTTACCTACGTGACTTTACCGAAAAAACTAAGAGTATTATTACTATCATCACCATCATCGTAATTATAAACTGCAAGGCACGGCCGATAAAATACCGGGCCAGTACCGGTGTAAAAAAAGCGGACATGCGGTAAACCCTTGACGCACCGGCGGCGTCGAAGGCCTTGCAGGTCCCCTCGGGGCTCAGCATGCCAAGCTTCATGAACTGCACCGAGGTGTTGGGCTTCAGCAGCAGGTTGACGCCGGCCACCACGGCCGCCTCGCACTGGCCCGAGCGGATGGCCTGGAAGGCATTCTCCAAGGCCAGCAGGCTGGACGAGCACGCCGTGTCAATGGCCGAGCTGGGGCCTGCGGGGTCAGGGAGGGAGGGAGGGGCGGGGGATCAGTGTGTATTTTTCTCCAGGTCCTCCGGTTTTGCCCTCCACATTTAGAATCAACGAGCGATTAGAGTATTCGGCTGCTATACATGTCCACGTGATGAGCCACTTCGTTGAGCTATCACTTCTGAAAAAGAGCCTCATAGCTAAGTGGGCCTTACCTGGTAAAATAGGTCAGCCTGGAGAGGATTTACAGCAGCAGTGGGAAACCTTTTCCTTATTACCGATGCTGTTTTTTATAAAATCGCAAACCAATGTTTTTATGAATGCTGTTGTAAATCAGTGTTAATTATGATACTTTTAGCAAGTGGCCTAGTATTGTGAGCATGTATTGTGGGCCCTGGTGCAACGAGTGAATGGGCCCCCCTCCTGTCCCCTGAGTCCAATACTGCCCCTCTTGGCAAGTGTGGCATCTGAGCCTATCCTCTTGGCGAGTGTGGCATCTGAGCCTATCCTCCGGCCCGCAACGCTCCCTCCCCACCAAACCCCGGTGCAGATGAACCGACGGCGCTCACCTTTGAGGTCAAAGAAGTAAGAGAGGCGGTTTGCAAGCATGGCGCGCTGGCAGCCCGTCATGCTGTAGCCGAGCAGCTCGGCGGGGTCGCGGCTCAGGGCCTCCCCGGCCTCCGAGCCGCTCACGCCCACCCAGACGCCCGTGTTGGTGCCACGCAGCTGCTGGGGGTTCAGGCCTGTCGCACGCACGCGCACACACGGGAGCACGTGAGGTAGGGTGCATGGAAGTGCGCACGACAACAACCGCCATTTGCCACTAAGTGGCGGTGACATCACCACGGCGCTTGTGCCAGGCTATGTGCACGTTGAGGCCAGGTGAAGTGTCGAATGCCCACTGGCAGGAGGTCACGGGGCAGACCCAGGTGCCACGGGTCTACTGACTGAAATGACTGGCCGATGCACCACCTGTGCCCCCTATTAAGTACGCACACACACACACGTGCACGCACGCACATGAATACACATGCGCGTGAGCACATGCATGCAAGTACGAATTTGTTTTGAGCAAACGCAAGCGACGAGCACGCACGCGCAACACGTTCGAGCACACACACGAGCTCGAGTACAGGTCTGTACCCTTACACGTGGACCCCACACAAGCACCGGAGTGAGAGCGCGAACGTGCAGACACGCAAACGCTTGAACGACAGACGAGCAAACGTGAAACTGTGAAAGGCAAATATGGATAACACAAGAACACGCAGATAGGTGGATGACAAAGACAGATCCACCGATGCGAAGGCATGAATGAAAACTGTGAACACCAAAACCCACAAACGTGCGAACGACACATTCATGGCAAACAACGCGCACACACGCAACCAACGCAGACGAGCAGACCAGAGTAAATGCATGCGGAATGGACACGCGGCAAATGAGAACAGCTGACAAACATGCACGCAGGCACGCGCGCACGCAGGCACGCGCAAACACGCAACGCGTTACCAGCATCTACGATGGCTTCGTAGGTGAGCTCCATGAGCAGCCTGAGCTGGGGATCCATGGTGTTGGCTTGTTTGGGATGAACGCCAAAGAACGCCGCGTCAAACTTGCTGATATCCTTCAGCTTGCCGTTTCGAGGGGGCAGCCCGTACAGACCTTGCGGCATGGGGATGGAGGATGGGATATTTAGTAGAGTCGTCCGGGGCACGACTACCATGGTTACCGATCCTGTGAGCAAATCACTACTCGATTCCTCCAGCCGTGTTGAGGCCTCGGCCTATCAGACACCGACCGAGTCATCTCGTCCATCTGGCTGTGTTCAACCACCACCACTAACACTGCAGGTCACAACCACACACTCACCCACTCACCCACTCACCCGCTCACCCTGCCCGCTTAACCACTCACCCACTCATTCACTCATTCATTCATCCACTCACTCATCCACTCGCCCACCTTTTTACCAACTTACCACACTGCTTTTCCCCAAGCACTTACAATAATAACCTTGTACAATTCAAGAAGTGTATTACCTCTTATCTACAACAACTTTAATCAGTGCTATTTTTTATGGCAAATTTGCATAGTTTGGGCCTGTGCTTAGCGACCGTGATAAAGATGAATATCTTGGGAAAACCAGGTCAGGTGGTAACCCCAACCGCTCGCCCTTCCCACCTGGTTTCCAGCGACGGTCATCTTCCGTCACCATGTCCACCCCGTTGATGAGGTTCTCCCAGAACTCGTTGAGGTTGTCGGCTTCTGGCAGTTTGCCCGCCATGCCGGCGATCACCACCTCGGTGGCCATGTTGCTGTGGAAAATGGCGGAGGGGTGGGGAGGAGGAGGAATGAGAAGGAAACAACATTCATAGTGCAGCTACTGACACCAAAACCACCGACGTAGCTCTGGAGTGTGCAGGCCGTCCAATTGCACGGGCAACCCAGGTCCCAGGCTACGAAGAGGTGGGAAGGCAGACAGGTTGTGGGCAGGGGGGGCTCTGCCAACCAACCATGCTAGGCCACAAGCAACAATTGGGGAACGGGCAACATTCAGAGCACAGCAGTGACCAAAATGTGTGGAAATTCACAAAGTTGCACTTCTGTTGCGTACTCGACACGCTAGCGCCGTTTAAGTGTAATTAAAATGGAGGACGTGTGCGATGCGAACATCACCCAGGGTTTCCGAGGAGACGCCTCCAGTGCGGCATACAGTGTATGATTTTAAACGCAAGCGACAACACCATCAATAATTCAGTGGGCCCGCTGCACGTTGAGTATACACAATATGTGGCACGCTCTGCGAATAAGGTAATCAAACATCGTAATCAATGGGCTGGTTTTTTTAGGCTTCATCATCTTTCCGTGATGTAGATTTACACATGGCATTTAGTACAGGAAAATAGCTCAATAAGATAAATATTTAATGAAGTTTATAATCTATATATATGGAGCAGCTGCAATAAAATCCGGCCCGGTGGCTCAGCTGGTACAGAGTGAGCGGATTGCAATCGCAAGGTTGCAGGTTGACACCATGTTTGGGGGTTCGACTCAACCCATCATCCCTCCTGGGGTCGCTAAAATGCGTCCCACTTTGTGAAGAAGTCAATAGTGGTTGTCCTGTTGATAGACTCACCCCTGCCAAAGCAGTGAGTAATGTCCACCACTGGCTCAGGGCTGTAAGTTGGAGAGCCGAGATGCTCATTTGAGCAAGACATTACTTTGACCCGACAAGTAGCGCTGCTGGGTGTGTTATTACAACGCAGGATCGCCAGAGATGGCGACAACTTGGAGAGGCCTTTATCCAACAGTGGATTGATCAGGGCTGATGATGATCTATCAGTGACACATCGATTTTGGCAACAGCATTGGCAAGGAACTTTATCCGTGGAACTGTTGCGGATGCTACGATTTAGTGGGTTAACATTTCAAAAATATATTACTGGTGCACGGTGATTTACAAAAATGGTTTTGAAGGTTGACAGTGAGCATACACAGGCTCAGACTGATGAGGAACCGCTCCTGTAAGGTACTGGTGCATCCTGGGTGGAGTGGGGGTTATGGGGTGATATTGCAATATAGGAATTGTAGCCCAGGGTTTAACTTCAAATCGGACAATATGCTCCACAAGCCATCTGGCCACATTCGCCTCCCCTCATTGAGCCACCTTACCAGGCCACGTTTCAGTACCGAAGCGCAATCTAAACCCACTATAATGAGGACTTGGCAAACATGACCTCCTCCACTGCCCATCAGACTTTGTATATTGTTAACAATTGTCTCAATTATGTATTAAAGGGTGCAGTGGTAGTGGCGGCGGCACATTGTGCTATGCACCCAGAGTACCCGAGTTCAATTCCTGGCCACAGCTAATCTCAGTGGCAGGTTATATCAGTAATGGACCTGCCACCCTCACCACCCTCCATTATCCAACCCCAACCAACACAGATTAACCAGCGTGGTGAAGTATGGTTAAAAACAAACCCATGACCGGTATAGCTTGATTTTGGAGCTTTCGTGACTGCAGGAATTATTCTTTGGTTCTTTCGGTAAAGTCACGTATAAAGAAAAAATAATAAATTAAATAATAGCATACGACGTTTCGATTGCAACACAAGCAATCATCATCAGGTATAATGAAATAGCAACATAAAATCTAACCAGAAAACTATAGACAGACATATAAGCAGTCAGATATCACCAAGATACATAGAGAGAGCAACACAGATACCTATGTCTGTCTATAGTTTTCTGGTTAGATTTTATGTTGCTATTTCATTATACCTGATGATGATTGCTTGTGTTGCAATCGAAACGTCGTATGCTATTATTTAATTCATTATTTTATCTTTATACGTGACTTTACCGAAAGAACCAAAGAATAACGGTATAGCTTGGTTAAGCCTTTATCTTTTGGTGGATTGGCTGGAATGTATGTATTTAATGTATAGTATTTATGTTTTAATCTAACACAGTAGTATGATGGAAAGTCCTCCATCCACATCACGACTAAAGGAAGGCCCCCTTCCATTAACATTGCATGCTGCCGTGCGCTAGTAACCAGTGAAAACATAACTTACAAAAAACATATTGCTGACTTTGACACACGATAAAATATTAAATAAATATGAAACAAACGTATGCGTAAACAACCATTTGTTGTAGTTTCATCAGCCACGAATTCCTTTTACGCGACGCGGTTACTAACCAGCCGGGTCTTTTCATGGCACCAACATGTTCCCGCCAAATTCTATAACTCCATAATTTATCATTATTATTATAGTTATAAACAAGTACTGTACACGCACAGCCCGTTTGTGAATCTCCACTGCTGGATGAGGGCCTTAAGCTCGCGCCGTGCGGGTCATGGGGTTGACTTTGACCATACTTCACCACGCTGGTTATGGCGGGATTTTGAATAAAATGCTAAATTTGTTTGACTTAAAGAGTATTTTTTCCCTCACGAGAGCGAGTTCACGTCGCAACATACTAACTTCTGAGGGGAACTGAAGTGATTCGGAAATAAAACTGGATCTTGTTCTCATTTTAAGATGTTAATACAGCAGTGCTAAACCCTCAAGGTATGCACTGTAGCCGATTACATTTTATTTTGTATTGAGTAATTATATGTCCACTGTACTGTACATAGCCACGGGTGTAACTTGACCATACTTCACCACGGCGGTTCTAGCAGGATAGATGAAGGTTAACAGGTAAAATCCCCAAAGACAAGCGGGGCTAAAGCCTCCATAATTAATCATTGCATGGGTTGATCACCAAACACACAAAACAACAGGATTACGTGGGTGTTTGTGGGCAGGTGAAATGTACCTACCCCACCACCCCGCATTGACCAGAGTGGTGAAGTATGGTCGAATAACCGTCACTGCCCCTCGGTAAAGTCACGTAGAATGTAAAAAATAAAATAATAAAATAAGCATTATAAAAGAAAATGTTTTATTTTATTATTTCCATTCTACGTGACTTATATTATGTTTTATTTTATTATGTTTTATTTTATTATTTCCATTCTACGTGACTTTACCGAAAGAACCAAGAAGATGAATCCCTGCAGTCACGAAAGCTTTAAATCGAAACTACAACTTTATTCTACGTCATCAGGGGAATTGGCAACATTATCTAGCCAGGCGATGCTTATTCTCAACGTGACTGCGTAGATATTGGCTTTGTATGAAGTATATCATAGAACATATTTTATTCATGACAAAATAGGTTTTACCCTTTGTGGCAATAAAGCAGGTGTTGTTAAGATGTTCAAACAGCACAGATGTTCAAACACCACCTTGCATTAACCACGCGTGCTTGTGGGGAACATGCTGATATAATATAATCTACACATTATCTTTGAAAGTTATTGATCTACACCAGAGGCAGCCTTTCTTTATGGCCATGCCTCACCAGTGTCAGGCCAGAGATTGCCAAAAGGCAAACAAGTGCAAGGGCAATGGACGATCAGAGGATTTTATAGCTCGTGGTGAGATCAGCTACAAAATGGGACATTTTTTGCCAGTATCAAAGTATGAAAATAAAAAGAGGTTTTTGCCCTTTCTGGCAATAAAACAGGTGTGTTTTGCTGTTCAAACACCAAATAAAAACCTTTAGCAAGGAATCAAGTCTGCATTAACCACTTATTTTATTCAGTTTTATATTGTGCGGCGGAGGGTGCAGAAATCCGAAAGTTTGTATTGACATTTCTGAAAAAAAATATTACATTTTGTGTAATTACGGTAGTTGCAGTTTCTCAAAAAGCATAAGCTTTTAAGCTTCAACAGCGTAAAGGAAACCGCGTCACGTGACCGGCACACGTCGCGCGCGCGCTCATGCCACGTGACCAACGGACTCGCCGCGGTGACGTCGCGCGAGCAGAGACCAATAGCAGGGCGCGCTTTGGACACAGCCACGCCCCCCTCACACCGCGCGGGGAGCACGTGGGGAGCACGTGTCAAGGCGGTGCTCGATGTAACGTGTGGATTTATCCACTGCTGAATGAAAAAAACACAAAAGCCTCTTCTCTCCCTTTTCACCACAGGACCTGGGCACATGTTTGACGACAAACACGAGCTGACTTTCATAGCCCCCAATCCTCCGCCTGTGGTTATGCTATCGGGTTGTGTTTGCTCCGTATTGGCTGCCACATTCCTTGGTTCGTTCCCACCATTGGCCATTACGCTATTGTAGTCGACGGTTTGCAAGCCTTTTGGGGCTTGCAATCCAGAGGTCGTCGGTTCGATCGTTCTCCCGGCGCGGAAGTTCAAACAATGAGCACGTTTCTTGCTCTGTCCACGCAGCAGTATAAATGTGTACGCAGAGCGGTGGGATAAATTGTGGGTACACCCATTTCTAAAACGTCTTGCCAGCGTGGAAGAGTAGGCCAAATACAGTACCTAGAGTCGAGAGGGCTTCGCCAGTGTTTCCTTTAGCGGAGACATCGTCAGCATTAACGCGAGCTCTGCATTTCACGCCTTACGTAACGTTACATTCAGTGGATGCAGCAATGCTAATGAAATGCAGTACGTACAATAGTGGAATTCCAAAGGGCGAAAGCGAATGGTGATTACAAAATAACACAACACTGTAATTCCATAGCCCTTTGGCAATCCACTGCTGGATGAAGGCCGTCCTTACGCTTTTGCGTTGTAATTCTAGTGAGCCGACCATGGACATCACCGCAGCATTCCTGCTACACCGAATCATAACTGCACTCGGAATGTGCTTGCTTCGTTAAACCTCAAAGCTGTATAAACCTACGTGTACTGGGTCTCATTGATCCAATGCTGCCTTCACCGTACTGCAGTGCTGGACAGGTTGCAGTCCCAGTAAACGTGTCAACGTTTGACTCAACGTTGACACGTTTACTGGGTTCAACCCCATCCACTGCCGGCCACACCGCGCGGATCGTGGATGGTTATTACGTAACCATATTTAATTTACGTCGCCCAGGCGTTGCGGATTAAGGCATGGAACATAGAAGTGCAGTACAACAATGTTGCGCTTTCAGCGAACAACAACAAAAATGCCATTCAGTGGACTTAGCAGCAGCGCTGAATGGAGTGAATTGCATCAGCATGCAGATCACACACACACAGACATCCACTGTACAACACCACGACCACGCGTTAACAACTGCAGCCGCACAAAATCGCGTGGGGATTACGCGTACAGCAATCCCCCTTCTTGTCACTCCACTGCTGGATGAGGGCCTCCCCTTACGCCGCGCGGGGAGTGGGGATTCTTCCCGGTACTCGTCCGGGGGCAGCCTCTGTCTCTCCATCTACTGCATTCCTGTGATTCCCAAGTATACACGTGCGACGTTTGGGCCAACGTTGAAGCTTATGATCGGGTGACAACCCACAAACAGGGTGTCATAGGCGGCTGCGGGGCTACAGGGTGGGCAGCAGAGGGCAGTGCAGAAAAATCTTGCGCCCATGCTCCCTCGCACTGACCGGCGTGGTGAAGTATGGTCAAATAATCCACACGACGGTATTGGGGAGTCCCTCGTCCAGTAGCGGATTGACAAAAGGGCCGTCTGTACGTTCAGGGGAGTGTGGATACACATTTGAGATGGGCTTGCCACCTGTTCCGGGTTTGATACGGATAGTTCGGGAATTGGCATTTGTGTTCTGGTGGCAAGGAATTGATTTATACCGAATTGTGACACTGATAGTGCGTTGAACTTGATTGCAGTATGCCGCACAGCACGTATAGTGTCTGTGTTCGGTCTGTGGGGAAGGTGGCAACCCTTACTTTGAGGTTGTATTACACTCGTGCTGAATTTCAATGAATTCAACATGAACATTTTTTTAAGCCATAGCTGCTACACTGGCGTCTTTGATTTCACTTGTCCGTGGGGCGGGGGGGGGTTACGTATGGATTCTTGGGGTTTGTCACTAAAATTATAAAGGTGTGGCCACGTGTTCCAGTACAGTACCTACGTGTGTACTGTACTGGTGTGTGCCCATAATCATGTCTTTGCCAGCATGGGCTGCCCTTCTCACACACACGTTACACGAACCAGACAGGAGGGTTCGACTCCCGACCAAGCCAGTTCATGAAATCTTGGGGCCCTTAAATGCCAATTTAGGCACCGTAAAATCACTCTGGCGACGTGTGAAGATGAGTCCACTGGTGGTGGATCAAAACGTTGGTCATTCAGGCGTATGTCCTCGAGACCCACCTGTGGCTGGCCAGCCAGTGGCGACGAGTGATATCTGAACCGACCCTCCCGACTCTGCTCTTCACTAACACACCAATGGCCAGTGTGGTGAAGTATGGCCAAACAAACCCCCCTTGACCAACACGGTGTGGGGGAGGGCCTTCATTCAGTAAGTGGATGGACAAATGGGCTCTACTGGCCAATTAGCAAGCCTTTGGTTTGGGGGCATGTGGGAAGGTTAGGTTCTTTAATCGGTCTATTATCTTGTGTGTGCGATTCTGACCTCAAGTTACCGCAATATTTCGAGACGGCATTCACAGCAACATTAAAACGCAATGCGATATCCCGATACTGTCCACTGTAATTGCATGCACTGCTGTTAGGTCGCAAAATGACCAATCTCGCCCTGATTGCGCCTGATCAGATCTCGGAAACGAAGCAGACGTTGCGCCTGGATAATTCTGGGCTGGGCGACCACCAACACTAACATCGTCAGCAGTGGTACAAGTGCAGTAAAATCCACTGTTGTACTCTGCTGTGCTTTATATACTCACCCGCCCGCACTGACCGGCGTGGTGAAGTATGGTCAAATAAGTCCACGACCCGAGCACGGTGTGAGCCCAGTAATGATGGAACGTTGGTTCAATGCATGTCCAACGGTTCAAGCCACATACCAACAACGTTGGCTTGACGTTGACATTGTTTGCTGGGAGGATGCCCTGTTCCCAAGCAGTGGATTGACATTAAAGGGCTCCCCCACGTGTACACTTGCAGAACACACGCGTGACGCATGGACGCGAATATACAGTACACACTGTACTGTGACGCATGTTATCGTAGCGTGAGTAGCTCATCAAGTTATCTGATCGCACGTGATTATCTCTGATGCAGGACCCCCCCGGCCAGCAATGGCAATTCCACATTAGCATGACGGCGCCAAGTCCATTCAAGCCCTACACGTAAACCCCATGTCGTGCACGTCTCCTATGAATGATATTGCAGTTTACGCTGCTCTGCCGTTCGTCAATACGATTTTAATTTTACAGAGAATCTCAAATCGCCCGCATTTCAACATGACCAGCCCCCCTTCTGTCAAATCCACTGCTGGATGAAGGCCTCCCCCAAACACGCCTTGTCGGTCGTGGCCGACTGTTTGGCCATACCTCGCCACGAGGTGTGTGGATGGGGTAAAGGAGAGTGGAGAGGGGTGGGAATGGTCACTTGCCACTGACGTTGGCCGTGACCCGGAATGCAAGTCAGGTTTGCCGGGGGTCACGGCGCATTGCAGTATTTGCTCAACGTTCGCGTTGCAACTGCCAGGACAGGCGAACGCATTGTGTTTTTAAAAAAAAAAAGTCAAAAGAATCCATGACTCTGCCGTCATTAGTCATGAACTATCTACTGCTGGACAAAGGCCCCTAAACCTCCCTCGTCAAAAGCTGTCGCGTTGTAAAGCCACTTGCGATTGCCCAGTCAACGCAGTCAAACAAAGTAACTCTGAACCGGGCAGAACCTAAGTTCGAATCCAGGGCCACGGCCAACGTGTTCAAACCGGTCCTCTGGGCAAATCCCTCTTATAGCCATAGCCACACCTCCGATTAGCACGGTTGACGACGTACGGTGCGAAAGAAGTTCAACATACGCACATAAAATCCGCACTGTCCAGCGTGGTGAAGTATGGTCAAACAACCCCGAATAACCGACATAAGGGCCCGGGGGAAATGCCTTCATTCAGAAGTGGATTGACAAAAACGTTGTAAGTTAAATACTCAATAATCAATAATTCTTATTAATTACACAGTGGCTCATTACCCAAGTGAGCCGGCATGCGCTAGAAGCTAAGCAGGTTTTTGCCTGGCCAATGATTAGATGGGTGAACAGTCGACCGGAGCGGTAGGGGAATGTGGGCGGCAGATGGCAGTACGACGAAATCCAGCAGTGTGTGTCCACTCACTCCGGCCCCCTATACACACACTGACCGGCGTGGTGAAGTATGGTCGAATAGCCCCCCACGGGACATGCAGGGCGTGGGGAGGGGAGGGCCCTTTGTCAAATCCAGCGGTGAATTGACAAAGAGAAAGTGCATCAAGCATGGTAGTAGTAATGTCACGACGTACGCGTGTATCCTCAACTTCTTTCGCACCGTACGTAGCTAATCGGAGGTGCGGTGATATATAATTGGGGGGGGTAACACAGTGCCCCAGCAAGATTCGTTAGCCACACAAACACCCACGGCAACACAAATCGCTGCTGTTGCTGCCGACTGCGGGGTCATGGATCGAGAGAGACACTCAACCCCAGCGGTAGGCGGCAGATAAGATTAGCGAATTACTGCACCGACAAAATCAATGGCTTGTCGCTCAGCCATTCGTTTTTCAGCTCTCCGCCGACGACAGATTTGGGCAAGGCCCTTTAAGACGAACAGTATTTATGTATTCATACGGAACACTGAGAGGAGAGGAAGAGACGTCCCTTACCTGCTGTGCTGCCGAATCCGAGCAGGAATTACAGACTGATTTGATGCGCGCCCAGCAACGGACGGATGGCCGGGCGGAATGAATGAATGAATGATTCACAGGATCTTTCAGACGTCCGCGGGTGATCGAGCGTATTTTCTCTCGGCAACAGCAGGGGATGTCTCGTATCGTCTTCCTCTCTCCGATGTCAGATTTGAGGTGGAGGGGGGGCCGGTCTTGAAGCTATCTGTAATCTTCAAGATGCCGTTGATGGTGATGAGCGATGATTACAATTCAGAACCCTTCCCCACGGCGAAAATGATTTAATTCTAGCGTCAAATACGACACTGGTTCCAATGCCGCCGCTGCTGCTGCTTATGATGATGATGGTGGTGGTGGTTGTCGTGGGAAGTGGTGATGATGGTGGTCACAGGGGAAGGGGGGGCCTTTGGGCTGTGTGTGTAAGGGGGGGGGCTGCTCGGCCCTTGTTGTCCAGTGAACACACACAGCCTTCCTTAGGGTAGCGCCTGTATTATATATGGATACGCAATCGATACATCTAGGAAGCAGCGACACACGTGGGGGGGGCGGCAGGGCGGGTGGGGGGGGTGGTCCCCCCACTTCCCCCCCCCCACCGCGTCTGCATCCCCCCCCAACCCCGCCCCCTCCCCAACGACGTGGGCTGACTGTACAATTATCCGGTCTCGACCAATAGGACGGCCCCGTTTCCGTGACGTCACAGGGTCTGGTGGCGAGCGGGTGGAGATCGGGCGATGGTTCAGCGGGGGAGGGGCTATGAGGGGGGGGAGGGGCTATGAGGGGGAGGGGAGGGGCTGGAGGGGAGGGGCCCCGGGTTACCCGCGGTCACGGTCTTAGCCCTGCTCGGCTGTCCAATGAGCGCGCGCGAGGGTGATTGGTGTTGGGATGATAGCGTGTTCACCGGGGGGGGGGGTCGGTCCATTCGGCGTGTCACACGTGAAGCGTGTCACCTCGTAGTCGCCCCCCCCCCCTCGTCACAGTGGCTCTCTCTACCCTTCGAGCTATGGCACTCGCCCCCCCTCCCCCTACAACATATCCCACCTCTCCCCCGGCAATCCACACCGGTGCCCCCTAACGCCGACCGACAACTCACTCGTTTGCTCAAACTGACTGCTCGCCGTCAACACCGCGTTCCACGCTGTGGATTTCTCCTGCACGATATCCATGCCCGCAGCCGGTGCTCCCCTATGAAAGACTTAGGCTCTCCCTCCCCACCCCCGATCCATTATGTATTAAGGTGCTGGCGATGTAACAAACCATCTACCGCCTGCAAGCGAACGGATCAATATAATCGATCCGTCTAGCCGGCAAAAGACCTCGGATACGATACTCGTTTGGCTGCCATTCCGTAGCTAGTCTCGATCATCGGCTGTCGAGACCGTCTCGCCATTGGCATGTTCTTGCCCAAGCACACTCGCCTCTCGTCACCGTGCTCATGATGCCATCGGTGTGGGTAAGGGCCATCGGGTGCCAATCGATTAATATTGATTCTTAAGCTCACACTACAAGTGGAATCACACTACAAGTGGAATCACGCACGTGAATGTCGTCTTTGTGAATTGAGACCCCCCCAACAACTCCAGCCGCTAGAGGTGACACCGTTCACTGACATGTTTAAAGAAAATCGATTCTGATTTTGTGTTGTGTATTATGAAGTTTTCGTGTCGAACTGGGGACCCCGATCTTACAGAGATCCAGGGTATTTGCCGAAACACATCTTGACTTTCACCAGCATTGGTCCAAGCAAGCCTGACTGTTGATGAGACACTTAATGTTGAAACCAGTCCTTGCCTATCTGGATGTCGCCGGTTCGACACATGTCGGCACGGCAGATTAAATGGTGAAAGTTATTTTATATCCATACCTCCTCTATCCACCAGCGCGATAATGGAGTACACCATCGTCTACCATCTGCTGGTCGCATTTGGTTGGGGGTAAAGTGTGGTTAATATTCACAACTCTTACAACATTTCTGGATAGCGCGGACGAGTATGCCAAACACCCTTTTAAACTCGTTTTTAGTCGGTGGTCTAAACAATCATATGGCCACATTAATTCAGATCTTTGAGCTGGTGGTCTTGACAAGGCTGAGCATCGGACATGCAGTGTGGGTGGTCAAATAGCACGCACTCACACAAGGCATATGGGAATTATTTCCTCGTACTGCTTGTGATGTTAAGTCTACTCACCTACTAACCCACTCACTCACCCACCCACACCTTTACATGTTATTAATGTTTAGTATCCTCCTGTCATGGTGATTGGTTTTCTCATAATTTACACTGTTGAATTTGTAGTGCAGGTCACTGCAACATTTGTTATTTACCATAATGCTGATAAAGGATAAAAATCAAATAAGCAAAACATTCATACGTAATTATAAAAAAATATATAAACTTTTAAATTAGCCCTCGCTAAAAAAATAATGAACTCGGTGACATTAATAGGGACCATGAAATCCGCTTCGCAATGGCGAAATTCATCGCACTCTGTCCTCTAAATCGGGCACAGACCCCGATGCTATTTTTCTGTTATTCGTTCGTTAGGGTGCATTAGTCCGGCTGAATGAGCCCCATGGTGTGGTAGGGGTGGGGGGTGAAGATGCGGGGTGGAGGGGGGTCACATCAGCACGTACTCTCGCCCAGAATCCTGGAACATAATAACGGTCAGCCAGGCTCATCGGAGGGCAGCGATGGTGTAACGCCACGATGATGTTACGGGTTGCATGCGGGTGGTGCCATTGTCCCAGGCAAAGCTGTTTTTGCAGAAGCGCGTGGCCCGGCCTGACTCCCCGTGCCAGCGTGCCAGGCATGGTGCAGCGACATGATGTTACGCATAGTGCAGCGGGCTAGGAGAACACCTTTCTGCACAAGCGGATGTACCTGTTGCAGAGACTAGTGCAGTGGCATAGCGCGGTTGGCGTGAGCCTGAGTGCAAGGATGAAACGGGGGGCCCGCTGTCCACTTTCCCCTCCAGTCTTCGTCGCCTGGTGCCTGGGCTCCTCCAACCCGTGAGAGCCCTGGTGCAACTGCACTGTGCTGCACAGTCAATAGCTATGCCACTGCTGCAGAATCTGCTATGACAATAGCACTCCCCTGCTGATAGCCCATCTTCGGTGAGCCCTCACGACAGCACATGTCATAGAAGCCACAGCACACCTGCTTTGAAACCATACCTGGTGTTGAGGCTATAGCAAATTTACAAACCTGTTTATAGCGGGGCTTTGAACACCTACTGTGTCTATACAGACTAGAGACACCTGCGGTGGCTACGTCTGTAGAGGCTATATAATATTTAGACAATGTACAGCCCTTCATTAAACCACTGCTGGATGCAGGCCTATCCATACTGTCGGTCATAGGGTTTGGTTGACCATAGTTCACCACGCTAGTCAATGCGGGTTGGTGAAGGATAAGGAAAGGCCGGTTCAGATATAATTCGCCAATGAAATTATCTGTGGATGGGAGTCGAAGTCGGGTCACCGGGTTCAGAGTTTAATGCACAAACCACGACGTTCCCGCTCCACCAAGAGGTCATACAAGTTCTGTAAAAGCTTCCTGCGCTTGAACACCTGAACCCCAGACATGGGTGATGGCCTAGCTGCTATGATATTATCATTGACGGCAACAGATCAATGATTGATGGAGAAGAGTGAAGGGATGGGCGGTTGAGCACACGAGTGGTGGCTGCTGTCGATACCACCCCGAGTCCTGCCTTCAACGGTGTCTGTGCCTCCTCCACAACCAACATTCAGGCTCCACCCCAAATAGGTTCAACTCCAGAAAACCCTGTACCGTAGTTTGACCTCATGCAAAGGGAGATGAGGGGGGAGGACAGACAAAAAACCCGGGTGGGTACAACAGTCAAAGTTAAATAAACTTTTAAAAAATGTTAAACGCTCAACGGAGCGAGCGGTCTGCTTTTGTACATCATGCGCTCTGCCCTAAGCTCTCACACACTAAGTAGAGAGGCCTTTGCAAGAGGCCCTTGCAGTGGCAGAAGTGACCGAGCGCACACAAAAATTAGAGCCCGTTGCCAGATAGAAAATATTGACCGTCGAGTACCCCATCAGCGCTGCTTGGAGAAGCTTGTATTGACAAATGCCGTTTCGTGGCCGTCTCGCCGTACTGGTCGTGAGCGCAAGTTTGGGAAGTGGGAATATTTATGTTATAGGGAGATGGCACAGTCGGACAGGCAGAGGAGAGAAGGAAGGTCTTGAAGCATGGGCGTATCGTGCTTAGCAGGTGCCCTGATGCAAGGTATTACAATTGGGCTCCACTCTAGGTTTGTCACCTTTAACACACACCCTCGGTCAGCCTGGGTCTATCATAACTAAAAAGAAATAAATTATGAATTATACTGTAACTATGTTTAACAGAATACCACTGAATCTGAAGTCATAATATATTTCTCGTACCGGGCAGGAGGCAAGCCCTATCCCTGTCCAACTCTCCTCCCTCTTCGTCGACCGGCGCCTGAGCCCGTCTTGTCTATGGGCTGCCCAGGTGCAATTGCACCACCTGCACAATCAACAACAATGCCACTGTGATAGGGCTCCTGCGATTGAGGCTCCCATGAAATAACATCCCTGCTGAATACCCACGTACGCTGCGAAAAAAGTTCTACATACATACATCTGTCATAGAAGTCACAACACATCAGCAGGTGATCTCATAACACACCTATGGGTGTTACGAGACAATCCGTAACAATTCTAGATTTGAAGCTTTCGTGACTGCAATTATTCATATTCTTAGGTTTTTTCGGTAAAGTCACGTAGGTAAAAACATTAAAAAGTAAAATAAAATAATAATCACGACGTTTCGGAGGCAACACAAGCTTCCGTCTCATTTACTTGATATAGCTGTCGTGGCTGTGACGGTACCACCTGAAGACGGAAGCTTGTGTTGCCTCCGAAACGTCGTGATTTTTATTTTATTTTACTTTTTAATGTTTTTACCTACGTGACTTTACCGAAAAAACCTAAGAATATGAATCCGTAACAAGGCTATGTCAGTACACGACTGGACCATCCCAAGCCTACGTGTTAAACCTACATCCCTCCCCCTGAGAGAAATGGTATCGTCCAGACCGTCCCATCCCAGGTGCCGGTGGTGCCATGTGGCGCCGTGCGGTACAGACGGAGGGGCGGGCGGGTCGCAGGGCATGGACTCTCAGTGGCTGATTTTGCTCACTCCATCCACCCCCCTTGTCCCCAGTCCCACTCATTTATAATAATAAAAAATGTAAATCCCGCACGGCGCTGCCAGGGAGCCGGGTAAGGCGGCCGGGCCAGTCTCACTGGTTTCAGCTCCACACCCGTCTGAGGTGGTTACCGGTCCGTGTGAAGAGCGAGTCGTTTTGTGAACGGCCGTGGGCCCCTGTCACAATGAGTTTAAAATAAAATATTTTTTAAAATAAAAATAACAAAAACCGGTAACCCATACGGAGTGGGGAAGCGCTCATGCAGCAGTGGATTGGCAGAAGGGCTGTGCATGTAACCAGAGATTTGTGACAATTTGGTATCGCGGTTATATTGAAGCGTTCAGCGTTTTGTCTCGAGTTTACCGTCTTGCGTGTTATTTTTTTTGTCCAGTTTATACACTCCGCTCTTGTAGCGCAAATGTAACAAGAGTGTCCCTATCGAGTCTCACCCCACTCATAACTGCGGGTTGATGTCTGTGACGGATCCTTTCCCATATTTTGCGATATTCAGCGTCTCCCGTGGATATTGCTCTAGTACCGCTAAAATGGTCCCACCAAGAATCGATTGATAGGTAAGAAAGTGCACCTTCACATGCCAAATCGTTTCTGTATATTCATAGAATCGATTCCAAACGCACCATCGTGGCAAAACGGTGTCGATTATGTAAACATAATCACAACCCTGAATCATGAGAATCCATAGAATGACGGGGGAAGTGAATTGCTCCATGTTTTCCATGTTTACTGCACATTGCATTAAATCCTGAAGCAAATTGCAGACAGCAACCACGGAAATGTTTAACAGCCCTTTTGTGTGGATGAATGCCTCCCCATCTGATGTCGGTCATGGGCAGGGTTTGGCAACTAAATAAGCCATTTTTTTAGAATTTGGTTAAAAAAAATGCAATGCATGGGTATATGAGACAGTCCTTAAAAAGCACACATGCGGCTCTAGAGACGCAGGCTGCAGACCCATGGTCGCGGGGAATATTTGACCATACTTCACCGTACTGGTCAGTGCGGGGTTTTTTGGGAAGAGGGACTAAAGGACCCACGTCTCATTCAGATATCAGTTACCACTGGTGTTAGCAGAGGCTAGTAAATTGATTCAGGCCACCGGGTTCATAGCACAATGTCCTAATTACAGTGCCACCGTTCCACCCATGACATGTTGATGCATGAAAATTCCTGTGCTCAGAGTTTATGGGTCCAGATCAGATATGTCGCCTATTGGGTCTGCCTGCTGACATGGCAAAATCATGTTTTGTGAATAAACAAAACAGAAAAACAATGATCATAACAGACTGAAGTTCATCTCAAGAAAAAAAATCTTACTGTACTTGAAATTCCATAAACTTATGGGTCTTCCGAAACAACACCGCACCCTCAATTAGCACCGTTGGTTATGTATTGTACAAAAGAAGTTCAACATACACACAACAACGTTTAATAGCAGCAGTTCTTTCAACTCAATTTCAACCTTCAGGGTCTCATTGGCAGAGCCAAGCCTGCGGAGCAAATGCTGCCATTTTACCAAACGTATTGGCAAGAGCCCTCCACTAAAGCTGTGTTCTGTCAGTACAAAACAGCAACATTGTAAAAAATCATCACGTACTATTGTTGAGGATAATGGGTAATTAATAAGTACAACTGCTATACAATTAGGGGGGGGGGGGGTGACATGCCCAAGCGGTGGCGCATGTTCGTCGCTTGTTGCAGAGGTTCACAGTTCGAATCCATCAGGCCGCCCTGGTCATTAATGCGGCAATGACCAGGGCGGATGAAGTACCACGAAAAACGTGTGAAATAAAAATAATAAAACACTCATGTAGACTGTAGCCTGGTTCTTAATCGGAGTGAGTGTACTGGCAGTCTATAATGTAGACTGTAGCCTGGTTATTAAGTTTGGTGAGTGAACTGGCAGTCTATACTATCGACTTTAGCCTGGTTCTTAACCTCGGCGAGTGTACTGGCAGTCTATAATGTAGACTCTAGCCTGGTTTTAAGCTGGTGAGTGTATTAGCAGTCTATAATGTAGACTTTAGCCTGGTTATTAACCCGAGTGAACGTACAGGCAGTCTATGTCGACTTATTCTGGTTCTTTCAGTAATAAAAATAAAAAATAGAAACAAAAACCACGACGTTTCGATCACGACACATGCGGTCGTCATCAGGAAAAGGGGGGTTAGCCTCTAAAGGCAAACTGTTTATAAAGGTTTAGAGGTGGGCGTAGCCCAAGTGTGTCAGCAGCATGGACGGGGTAGCTAATGTTAATGTAGGAGAAATCAACGCCAACGCAGCGGGTCTACACCAATCAAAGGGCCGCCAGGCAATCATTACACCTCGCTCCACAACCTTTTCCTGTTGCGATCGAAACGTTGTGGTTTTTGTTTTATTTTTATTACTGAAAGAACCAAAATAAGTCTACATTATAGACTGCCAGTACGCTCACTCAGGTTAATAACCATTGCTACAGTCTACATCATAGACTGCCAATATGCTCACCAGCTTAAAAAACAGGCTACAGTCTACATTATAGACTGCCAGTACACTCACCGAAGTTAAGGACCAGGCTACAGTCTACATTAGTGGTTTTTAGTTTTTTTTATTATTACTTTTTTATTATTATAAATGTTCTTCTATCTACATGACTTTACCGAAAGAACCATTATTTTCCTACGTACAATGGGGGTGAACGAGGACAGAATGCATAATCTGTTTTTATTCCTTCTTAAAGTAATCGATTTTCTTGCTGACGTGTTTGCAGTCATGTGGGCACCAAGTCGCTGACCGTCGACAAGCAAAGAGCAGCCAGTAGTACAACCGATAAAACCGGCACGCCACAAATATTTATTTTGTTCACAAGCATGATTAATCCACAACCCGGTAAATCCATTCACGGATAACCAAGAGTTAACTGTACTGCTACATTTACAAACACAGCAAACCCTCAAGGCAAATTCAACATTACCAATCTTTCAAAAGAATACACAAAAAGCATTTTTTTATCTCCACTCTTCCACCCTGAGAAACATCACTTTTAAAATCTATTTTCAGAGACAGATCTACAGTACCACAACCGTTATCGTGTTTTGTTTTTTAAAACAGCACGCAAAAGCTTTTTCCATTGCCCGTGAGCATAATTCAGTGTTGTATTCTCTTGTTATTGCTGGTCCGAGGAATGTAACGATGATGACACACCGATTCATCAGTTAGCCATGTCCGCTCAGCCGATCATCACCCCCACCTGGCGGGTCGGTTAAACCACCTCATGGGCGTGTCAATCCCGCACGTTGTAGTTACGCACCCGTCCCCGTCCCGGTGTGCGCGACTTGCCCGATGAATTTGTCGAGTCACCCCAAGGGTTATGCCCGGCCACCTTTCGGGGTCGGGCGTGCGGGGTCAGCCCCCGCGCCCGCACTGCAATCTCCTCGGGCCCCGCGTCGCGACTGGGCTTCTCCGGGGTGTGGGGCTCCCCGATGATGGCGGTGGCTGTAGGGCATCTGGGCGAGCGGGAGGTCGAGGGACGGGCTGCACCCTTGTCTGCAAAGAGGTTACATAGGTTAGTATGGATCTGGTCACCTGAATGATATTCCTGGCCTTGGTTAATGTCGGTGGCGAGCGATATGTGAATCCTCGTCTGTTATTTGTAGCGGTCACCGTGGTCAGAAAGCTGCACTTGGGCACCTGGCGACCCGAGTTCGATTCTCACCTAAAGTCTGAACCCTTGACTGGGGTTGATGTTAGACTGTACCGTTGACCTGGAGAGTTACATTTTTATCAGCCATGGTTAACGTCATTGGCGAGTGATATCTGCACCTGTCTTCAAGGAAAGCAAATCAATAATTGCCGCTCCTTGTGGTGGTCGCAGTGGTTAGTGTATTGCACTATGAACCTGGTGACCTTATTTTGATTCCTGGCCATGGCTAACATCAGTGGCGAGGGACATTTGAACGGGTCCTGGTCCCCCCACCCACCCGCCAACCTGCATTGAGCAGCGTGGTGAAGAATGCTCAAACGACTCACGTGGTGGGGGGGGGGGGGACGTCATTAATTCAGTGTATTGACAAAGCGCTGTAAATTATGATTATCCTTGTTAAACAATTCTGGTTAAGTGGGATAACTTTTTAAAGTACTTAAAATAGTATTTTTTTGTTAACAATCCCATATATATATTCTTGGTTCTTTCGGTAAAGTCACGTATAAGGGAGATAATAAAATAATATAAATATAAAACAATAAAAATTCTCATGACGTTTCGACTGCAACACAAGCAATCATCATCAGGTGATGATATTTATATTATTTTATTATCTCCCTTCTACGTGACTTTACCGAAAGAACCAAGAATATGAATCCCTGCAGTCACGAAAGCTTTAAATCACAATCCCATATATATTTTCCAAAACCTTTGACTACTCAAACAATCCATACCCATTTCAGCATCAAGCCAGGCAAGTGGCCGTTGCTTCAACCGGCTCGGCTAACGGCTTGGCGGGTGCACGCGGTATTTTTAAAGCGAGCAGGTGAAAAGCGTTGCGCGGCTGAACAGAACATGCCCTCCTCTCCCCACGACGCCGGCTTGGCCACTCGCCCCAGCTCTCTCCTCGGGGGGGGCCCCCCGTTCTTCCGCTCGCCGAGCGTCGCTGGCGTGAGAACCACGCAGCGCCGCGCACACAAAGCCCCCTCTGTGCGACGGCGGCAATGGGTCTCAAAGCCCCGCTGCGCGAGGACTGAACGCACCCCGCGCTTTCTCAAGATCGAGTGGACTCGTTCGGGGCGAGATTTCTCTTGATATATTCTCTCATGAGAGCCAATTTGCTTCGTACAAGATTGAAATACTTAACGGCCAATCCTTCTGCTGCCCCCTCCCCCCCTCCACAGCAAAGTTCCAATACAAGCGATAAATCTTAATAACGCACCCAAGTGTCTGTTTAGTCTCATCCACACGGCTGCATTTAATCACCACACTGAAGGTCACAACACTTCCCCCTATCCTCTTCTTCCCTTTGTAATTACTTCCCATCGTCTCTTATCCCAAGCTCTTATAATAACCTAGCTCAATTCAAGAAACGTGTTACACTCTTATCTGTGACAACTTTAATACCGGGGTGCTGTTTGCTGCTGGCTGCTTGGTGTTTTTGTGTCTGTGCTCAACAACTGTGACCATCACATTCATGGTCCTACGATGTGACTATCCATCCATCGAGTGGTTCACTAAATGTCTTACCCCAACGTGTTATCAATTATTTCTGTTTGTTTTGTGATGTCATCCTCAGTCTCTTTTTCACAAATCAACGAGATGTGTGTTTAGTGGAAGTTGCAGCTGTCTTGTAATCATTGTGAAAGCTATTGTTTTTTTTTATTAAGATGCACTGCCATATCAAACAATTTTAACCGTGGTGGTTCTGATATTAGGGTTATGGTAAAACACGTTTTTTATACCTTTTTAATTGCCTAAAATATTGTAAAAAAATCTTAATTAAACTTCGTCTGAGATTGTGTTTTGCTGCCTTGTGGTGAGCAGACAGGAGAAGGGCAGCCACTCGTGGTGTTGATTTTTGGCCAAGATTCCAGCCTAGTTGGGCAGGATTCATGTTCTGCTTTTGGTTGCCAGTAACCAGAAGCAATTCTTAACAGAGTAAAAACAAAACAAAAAACTCATCACATCCATCAATACCACTGCCTCCTTCAAAGAAAAGTATATACTGTAAGTCAACGTTTCAGGGAATGAGTCTTCTTCATAGCACATAAATGGAGAATTACCCTGACCAGAAGTACCGTTATATATATTTCTAAGGAAGTGCTTTTTTTTAAAATGTGCTTTTTTGTTGTTAACTGGGCTTGTGTGCAACTGCCAACAAATCAGCAGCATCACTAAATTATGAATGAATATTCTGAACAGAGGAAGTCATTTAACAAAAAGGTCACTTGTGAACCTTTTAAAAGTGGGTGGAAAACAGCTCAGGGGTAAGGGATAGCCAAGGGGTAAGGGATAGCCAAAGTGATTTCCTACTCAAATGAGCATCGTGGGACTCTGATGCTCCTCATCTCACCTTCTTACTGCCCCTGAACAAGCGGTACAAATTCCACATTCCTACGGCGAAAGTGAGTCTATCCATACGACAACCACTGTTATCTTGCACCCCCACCCCACCCCCAAAGTGGTGACCATTTTATGGATCCGAGAAGGATGATGGGCTGAGCCAATCTCCAACTAGGATTTGAACTCACAATCTCTCGAATGCTCTATACCGCTATGCTTATGGCAAAATGGAGAATTTTTTACAAAATAATAAAGTCAACAGGGCGTTTCTTGCACATACACACACAGCCTTACAGCACTATTTTATTGCAGGCCTAGATTAGTGAGAAAAAAGGATTTAAAGTCACATTCAAGTGCGCTCTATTGAAGTAATTGCAGCGCCACTCTCATGCTTCTAGTACGACAACTCTGTAGTTGTTCATTACAGGGTTCTCAACAACCAGTCGAAATGCCCGAGTCTCAGAGGGTCAAAGAAAGGCATTCAGCCAAGTCAAAATCACCCATCCGCACCTTTACCCATGTCCTATAATTATGTGCCCCCCTAAATGTAATTTACCCCATTCCCACGTCACTACATTGTGTCCTGTGCCCTAGGAGCATGTGCCCTGTGCCTCTGTGCCACCGTACCCGTGTCCCACATCCCCCCCCCCCCTCTTGTGTACCCTGTGTCACTGAGCCCTGCATTCTCATGCCTCGTACCATGTGCACCGACACAGCCCCCTGTGCCCCAATGCCCCCATAACTCCCACACCCCCATAGCTCAATGCCCCCCCACACTCTGCGAACTCTGTGCCCCAAGCCATTTCTGCAGCACCCCTCCCCTGACCCCCGCCACGTCTGATTTGAATTTGAATCGAGAGTGAATCGGACCGTGCCGCGTGTTCGCTGCAGCCCTTCCACTCTCAAGTGGCTCCGAGCGGTTCGTAAGGAGCTTTCTTTGTGAATGTGGCCTCCCCACCATTTTAACCCCAACCACCCAATGCACCCGCCTCAACCAACCAATCACCCACCCTTTCCCCCCTAAGTGTATGGCTCCTGTTTGGCATAGGTGCCTCTCGCTCCCATGGGGCAGAGGATTTCATGTCATGCATTGGAAGGGGGGGCGGGGGTTGGAGAGTGCTGTGCCTAATCCTATAAAGTTAACTCGTGGCGTAGCGTGGTTGGCATAGGCCCTGGTCAGGCAAGGAATAACAATGCGTCCGCCCCTGTGCAAGTTCCCAGCCCCCCCTCCCAGAATCGTATCCCGGCACCTGGGCTATGGTGGATCGACAGACAGACAAGACGAATGCACATATGCTTTAAACCTTAAGTTGAATAAATAAGTAATATTTAAGAATACTTTTTAAAAAAACACGCCTTAATGAAATGTACCGTACGAGTAATGGCAGAACTCCACGACTCCAGGTAGTGGACCCGAGGCTTGCCATAACGTAAGGGACCGTGGTGATTTACAGCCAACGTGAGTTGAGCATGGACAATTAGACCCAAGGCGAAACATAAGATATAAAAAGATGGTTTAAAAATATTTATTTAAATTTTTTATGATATAATATAGTATTGTCATCAGTATGACATACGTATACCACGTTTGCAGTCCATACCACATTGGGAAGTGGGTTAAAATTGAGTTACAAGATTTGAGGATACGACAACAACAACAGAGTGAGTTAAATAAAAGCGTGTAAAATAAAATAATAATTAAAAACCGCATGTGAATATACAAGGCGTCAAGGCTCACCTGCTCATCCAACCGCCTTGAAAATCCACGCTTCATATGCAATCACGACGCCCATGACCAAACGTATAATATTGCACAGCAGTATTATACGGGAAATGATTTACGTGGGAATACAATGGTGCTGGGAGCTCCGTTTGAATGTTACATTTAGTGGGGGGGGGGGGTTTCCTCCCCTTTTTGTTCTGGGACGAAATAGGATCGGCGATAAACCTCTGCACAAGATCTACCTCGCTGCGTTGTACGCTATTAAAATGTCAATGTGCACCATACTGTACCAATTATAAACGGGCAAAGGCCAGCAGCGATCTCCGTGCCGACTGCCCACGGTGCCAAATAGGCTCCTTACAAACATATGGCGGCCTCCTCGCGCATTCTGGCTTTGTCCACACATTCAAGAGCTCTTAAAAACATTCTTCAACACTTCAATACATCTTGTGACACCACAACGCCTCTTCGCGCCAGAAGCCTGCTCATTGGAAGACACAAAACAGCTAGGTCCCTGCTAAACCACAAGACCACCCAATTACTCTTTGGATAATTATTTTTAAAAATGGTCATCAGAAAATATTAAAAAGTTAATTAGGCTACACGATGTAATGTGCAATCTCCACTTTTTATTACCCACTCTGGCCTCTAAGTTGTGCGCTATGAAGAAGGCCATTGCCCAAAACGTCACCTATTATATATTTTTCTTCGGAGGCCACAGTGTTATTGATGGATGTGTTGAGGTTTTTTTTGTTTATTGTGCTTGAACACCACTGTCAAATAATGCATTAATAATTCATTAATAACTTGAAGGCATGATGGCAGTTGGTCAAGAACAATGGGTGGCAGCCAAGGAACGCGACTTGAGAACGACCACTGAGGAGACGGAGTGATGGAATCAGCTCGTGTGCAGGTGCTAGGCGGATTATTATATCACTGGATAGTGAGAGATGGTGGCAGCTTGGAGAAAGCCTTCATCCCTCAGTGGGTTGAGACCATGGTCGATGATGATGTTGATAATTAGTTTTTTACCCTTCTATCTGGCAACAAAACTGACACTTTTTTACAAGGAGTCATATTTACATAGACCACAATACCTGTGGTCGTAATGCAAAAAAAAACAACTCTGATAATGTGCACTGTCCTTGAAGTTGATTGGTCCACACCCGAGACAGCAATGAACTTCAAGGACAGTGCACATTATCAGAGTTATGTTTTTTGTTTGCATTATGACCGCAGGTATTGTGGTCTATGTAAACATGACTCCTTGTAAAAAAAAGTGTCAGTTTTGTTGCCAGATAGAAGGGTAAAAAACCAATTATCATATTTTTTACTGGCAAATGAGGTTCCAATGGTGATGATGTTGATGTTGAATAGACATTCGCTAACAGCCATTGCCCTTGAGCCAATGGGTGCAGCGTGTGAACACGCCGCCCCGCTACGCCGCGTCACAGGCGTCATCGAAAGCAACGCTCACCGCGTACGGTCAACATAAGAGACCCCATTGTCTTCTGTTTTTATTTCAATGGAGCGAGCGAGCCTAGTGTGTTCACAGGCCCCCCCCCCCCGTTTCATTGTCCAGCCTCACCCACTCACAGCACTGCTGCACCCTACCAAACCACTCTGGCGAGGGAGGGGCACCTATTAAGGAAAATGGTACATGACAAGGTGATGTGGGCAAGACGATACACCGCCAATGGATACCCATTGTCATTTATATGCAGTCATTGATCTCTCCCCCACTTCGCGCAAGAAGGGCACACAAGTGATGCCATCACATCTACCCCTCTATTTAAGGAACGAAATAGGGGGAATTTATCCACAAATCTGGCTGTCGCCTGATCAAGCTAGTTGTAATTACTGGCAAAACGTCGTACTCAGATTGTAAATGTGGCTTGGCTCTCCAACACACCGGTGTGCTGTACTAGTGACGACTTTGCATGTTCTGTTCACGTGACAACCCTTACTAATTGGCTGTCTGGTGGTGGCGGGTTTAACGACACATTTAGATATTTACGTGATCTAACCCAAAAAAAACCTGTATTATGGACACACCTGGCTATCGTTGATCACACGGTGCAATGGACTGCAGAATGCACCAAGGTCATCATTTGTTTGGCCGAGTCGGTCTACAGAAGAATCAGGAATGTTTGGATATCGTTCATAATGTGTCGTAGCCAGGGATCACAAGCCAGGTTGAGTGTAGTGCAGTGCGCCATTGCTCCCAGCCTTGCCTCTAAACACCATGGATCTGTCTGTCACGGCCAAACACCATCACTACTATTACTCCAACTAGAGCCACCAGCACTCCAACTCCCATCCCAATCACCACTGGCAACTACCACCATCGACAGCATCCCAACTACTACCATCACTGCAACCACAATCGCCACCAAAACCACTACCCCATAAACACCAGGCAACCACAATCACCACCTCCACCACAAATATCACGCCAACCACAACAGCCACGACTGCCACTAGCACCACAACCACCACTAAAACCATAAAACATCACCTAATGACAACTACGAATCTAAACCCTACCACGACAATCACCACCTCCACGACACCCTAACCATCACCATACCCATCACAACCACCACTCACTTCCTCTCTTAAGCCGGGCCCGCACAGTCGCCCGTTCTCCCACACGCATTACTCACGCCGACCTTCAGCTCAACAATCGCGCCATCATCACAAGAACCACCCCCACCCCAAACCCCGGCCGTTCGTATCCAACCGGAGAACGCCATCTCGCTCTGCCCCGATAAACATCCCAGTACCACCCCCACACCGCCCCTTGCCGTTTACATTACGCGGGACAACGGCATGGCTTGGCTTCATTAGAGGACTCGGTGCTCCTCATTGCTTGAACATGCAAAACCAGCACCACCGTCATCAGCAGCAGATGTGGTCTATCCACCGCTCCATGCCGTCGCCAGCCCTCATGGCCTTTGCGATTCCCTCTGGGCAATGATGGCACACGTCTGTTATCCAGCACTGTGGAGAAATGGGTTGGTCCATCGCACAAACGTGAAACTCCCTTCTCACGGGTGACAAGGTACCATACCCTGGCTCACGGGCAGAAGGCAGTACAGCAAGTGGACTCATCGCCATCTGTACGGGGATAGAGTGTGCTGCCCTCTCGCACGTGTGGGTTTTCTCCGGGTGCTCCGGTTTTCCCTCGCACGCAGGCACAATCATTATTAATTGGCTGAAACAATCTTAAGGTTAAAACCCAAGGGAGGACCCTTCTGAAAAAGAGTTCTCCGACTTGGCGAGGCTCTCCTGGATAAATAATAACAACTATTCACCGATCTCAGCACTTCATCTCTGCGGTGGTGTTGCTCTCAGGCGAGCTCTCTTCTTTGGCTGCCATTCCATCACAAGTCTTGTCGATCAGCCATGGTCCCTTCGAGCGACGTGTGCTGCCTGAGCTCGCGCCCAATTTTTCAACAGCCAATGTGGTCTCTGAAATGCGTTTGTTCCCCGACGCAAGTGTTCCGCACCTACGATTAGCGCGGTTGGCTAACTACGGTGCCAAAGAAGTTCAACGTACATACGTATAACAAGTAGGCTTTCGCGGCCAATATCATGGGTTAGATCGCGTAAATAGATAAATGTGTCGTGTGGTGGCGGGTTTTAACAACAAATTTATATCTTTACGCGATCTAACCCAAAAACCTCTGTTATGGATACATACGTATGTTCCACTTTTCGTCTCCCAGTGTAATTCCGAGAAATACATTTCTCCACGCTCCTGTGCCCTTTTCAGCTTTTGTGGCATTCTCCTTTGTCGGTGTCCATGTTTCCGGTCAATGTGCCATAGCTGGCAGTATATACCAGAGGTGTGGACTCGAGTCATGTGACTTGGACTCGAGTCAGACTCGAGTCATGAATTTGATGACTTGCGACTCGACTTGGACTTGCATAACAATGACTTTGTCCCACCTATGAGATGTGGACTCGAGTCATGTGACTTGGACTCGAGTCAGACTCGAGTCATGAATTTGATGACTTGCGACTCGACTTGGACTTGCATAACAATGACTTTGTCCCACCTCTGGTATATACCGATTGAAAACTTTCCTCTTCAGGTGCATTGGGAATGGAAAGCAACATGATAAACATGGTTGTCAGTTAGGAGTTGGCGTTTATCACCAAACAAAATTCTCTAGATAAACGATATTCTACACCCCATTTTGGTCTGTTTAGTCAATCAAGTTGCACTTTAGCAAGTAGTTCTTGTAAAAATAAATATTTCCCAACGATGAGTTCCTCTGGTTACTTTTAAATTGTTCAGTAAATAAATTCAGCTTCATAATTTTCCGAGCCAAAACAACCGAGAGGACCATCTCAGTATTCAACACAGAACGCTCGACTCGCAACATGAATGGCGAGTTCAACTCCTGGCCTGGGAATGACTCCATCCATCAGCACCATTACTTTTAGGGTTGTGAATGTAATTCATTTTAGTGTCATTAAAAAAAAATGACATGCAAAAATAGATATAAAAAATATATGATTTTCTACATTGATTTAAATGGGTGAAGAATAAAAATAAATGTCCAGCTGTGTGTGTCTTGTTGGAACGCGCCACGAGGTGACCGATGGGGCCTTGCCGCTGGTGCCTCACGGTGGCTGCCGCCGGCCAATCCACGCAGGAACGCGACGAGCGTTTTCAACATCCCGCTCCGTTCAATCGTCACTAAAATTGAACTGGGGTCGATTACCGATTTCATGATGTTTGCCATCGTTTATCGACTCCGAAAAAGATTGTCGATAATTTAGTTTTTTGTTTATCAATTAACAACCCAAACAACTTCGGGCCCGATAAAATCAGCACCACTCTGTGAGCAGTCAATAAAAAGAGTTTTCTCTCTCATGTATATACCCATGCCCGTCATAGGAATGTGGAATATCCAATTCTGTCTCAGAACCTCCGCGGACGATGAGCACACACCTAGCCAACGAGGATGAACTCCCGACTTTAAAAAAATGTTTACGGCGGACATTTAATCTGTCCCCTCGTGCTCCCATGAGCGTCACTGATCTTAGCTCCGCTGCCAACTGGGTAGCCTTGATGAATGGGGTTGCTGTGTACAGGGTGAAGGGGGATTTGCGGTGGGGGGCAGGGGACACAGTGGGGGGAGGAGGTGAGGGGGGGCACAGAAGAGCAACATCTTATCCCCTCAAGTTTTTGACTATGGAAGAGTAGTCGTCGTATAGAGAGGGGGAATTTGCGGTGGGGGGCAGGGGACACGGCAACGGTGGGGGGGCACAGAAAGGGGTACATTTTAGCTCCCCATTATTTTTTAAATATGGGAGTGTAAAGTCATACGCTGTCCAGATGAAGAGATCATCATGGCTAATTTTGTTGATGCCACCCCATACCTCTCCATCGCTTCCTTCTCCGAGATATCACAGCCGTTCTAAAGTGGACAACTTGACCTGCAAGTCTCACCATCGCCATCATTTGACTTCAAGCCTCCTTCCCTTCATTACGCAGGGACACATCGTGCACGGGGACTACGCTATCTCACCACTATGGTTGCCGAAATGTATTTTTCACGACGGAATAAAATACGACACCACCAAGTAGCTTTATGTTTTCCCCTTGGTCGCCAACCTCTGGGTGTCACTCAAATGCCTGTCCCAGTAACCTGCCCTCTCTCCTCCAGCCTGCGTGTGTCCACGCTAGTGATGCTGCACTCCCTATAATAGCTCGTAAACAAACAGCGAGAGCGAGATTCTCTGGTGACGGCAAAAGGCCGGCCCCGGAGTGGTGGGTGACCCGCCTCGAAGCCAGCCACACGCACCTCGTCACTCGCCCAGTTCACGTGGTTGCTCCTCACCAAACGCGACACCCAGGCTCAGATGACAACAAAGTTTGCTTAAAGGCAGGTGTAGTATGGAGACGCCACTGTGTGTTTGAGTGTGTGTGTGTTGCTTTTTTTGGAACGTAGTCACTGAGCACAGGCCCAAAATACACAAAAACGCCAGGCGGGCAGCAACAAATAGCACTGTCAAGGATGTAATTGATAAAAGTAATGTAAAATGTTTCTTGAATTGTATGAGGCTATAAGAGACCATGGGAGGGAATTCCAAAGTTTAACAAAGTTACGACTAATATGCGAGCGAGTGTGTGTCTGTGGGTTGTGTGTAACATATGTTTGGCATATGAATTAATGAGAGTTTGGCTTCATGTGGGAGGAAACTGGAGTACCTGGAGAAAACCCACGATGCATATATGATAGAAAAACTCCATGTTCCACACATGACAGATGTAATAATCCATTGCTGCACTGCTCCTCATGACCATGCAAACCAAGACTACAACACCTTGAATTATTATGTACTGTAGTCTACTATCAAAAGTATTGTAGATGCATGTTCTTTGCGGTGGGGATTCTTTGATTCTACTTCAACACGGTGGTCAGTGCAGGTTTATGAAGGCGGAAAGTATATATGTGAGAACACGGAAGTGTAGTACAATAATGGACTTTGGTGTACTGCCCTCAGCTGCCCACCATGTGGCCCCAAGGCCTATAACAGCTGTCACACACATGGTGGTTGCCCATCCAAGAACAATTCAGGCTCATCAGTGCTTAGCTTGCGCAATCTGGCACATTCAGGATGATTTGGTTTTGATTTAGGGCTGGGTTGACCGAGGAGGAAGCCAAGGCCAGGTTCTAACACATGCAAATGTCCACTCGCATAGCACACCCGCAGTGTCAAGGATCGAACCCGGGTGGCCAGTAGTCGGCACACGCCGTCGAGAGGTGGGGCGACGCGCGATCATTGCGTAACGGCCGTGCAACGTCGCGTCAAATCGCGACCACGAGGTTCGCACCCACGCGCACAACCCCACACGCTCTGCGCTCGCAAGGCTTGCACAACACCGCCGGGCGTGACGATAATGCGCGCCTCCGCCCGCCGCCGTTGCACAAACGCGCTCATTAAATAAAGGTGCGATCCCAGCGCCACAGCGAAACGCGAGCACACAAAGTGAAAATGGGGCCGCGTGATGCGACAAGAGACGTGGGCTAGGGATTGCGGCTAGGGTCAGGGATAGGGCGAGTGCGAGGAGATGACTGTCGGCTCGTTGTGATTCTGGATTTAGGAAGAGGGCTCAAGCTATGGTTTTTGTTTAGCTAATTCGATAGGTTTAGGAGCAGGGTAGGATTAATGCGATGGGCTAGTTAGTGAGTTCATTAGATGTTCGGCTCAGGGGTGTTGGCTAATATGCTAGGGTTATGATCACAGGTGGAGCTAGTGCTAGGAAATGGCTGGCTACTTAATTACGTGAATGGCTAATTAAAGGGTGGACTGGCTAGCTCATTAGAATTAAGGGGGCCAATGCAAGGGAGCTGCTTTGACAATTATGGTTATGAGTATGGATAACAATATGGAGGGATTTGTTAATATTAGATCTAGGGCCTCGCTTACTCGTGCTGAAAGACATGCTTGGGGATATTGGTAGTTTTAGAGAGTGGTTTTCTAGTTTTCTATGATTAGACATAGGTCTAATTTCTGGTTGTCCATTATGGGTGGGGTTCGATGTAGTGTTTGGTTGGCTAACAAGGTTAGGTCGAGTGCTAATGTCTCGTTGGTTGGCTGCTACGCTGTACCCTCTACAATCAGCCGCTTCCTCACTTATGAATGTTGCCTTTTAACTTTTTGTTCACTTTCACACCTTTGTTCCGTGTTCACATCCCGCTCGAAACAGCCGAAACACACCATGCAGTGTTCGGGGGGGGGGGGGGGGTGGTGGGGAGGGCGACCTGCTGCGTTGTTGGCGATGGAGACACCGGCATGTTTTCGTCCCCTCTCACCAGCCCAAAAATAAATTTAACAAAAAACTCGTGAATCTGGAACACTGTGTTTCCAGGCACATATGCACACACCCACATCGAGGAGAGGGATCATTGGTCTGGCATTGTGCCACGCAGCCCCTCTGCCCTATATGCCACCCTATATGCCCCGGCCAGTCTGAGGTTAGGAGGGATGAGGATGGCGATATGCTGAGAGGGGGTGAGGGTTAGGGGTTGAGAGGATGAAGGGGGGGGTTGGGCGGTGGGCTGCGAGGAAGAACAGGCAGAGTTCAGTTCAGGAACATGGGTAGCTCTTGTCATTCGGCACATTATGATTAATCTATTCAAATCAGTTCTTGCAATAGTGAAATGCGATGGAAATCATGCGTGCGAGTATCTGTCCCTTATGATTCATATGCTGTTTTATGTAAAGCAGTAGCTATTATCTTGTTGTAAAGTAAGAATCTTACCAATGCACCTCTATCTCCAATGCTATTCCAGTGTCCAGATTTTGGGTTACGATTCCATTGAAGAATCAATATTTTTTTCCCTATTTGGTTAGTACTCTTTTGGACTGTCTTATTAGTACTGTGTCATCGTTCATGTCTGGACATGTGTGCAAAAGAGCTTCATAGTTCCACAGATTCCTCCAATCTAAATAAAGATTCTGTCTGTTTTGTCTGTACCATCTGTCGCGTTTTTTTATATCTCGTTTGTTCTGTTCCGTTTGTTTCAATCAATTGCCTTGAAAAAATATATATATATATAATGCCTACAGTTCATACCCTCCACGATTCAAAGAATTGTCACGAATAGGGATCAGGATTATCGGATTCACGAATACATTACTTGTGGCTTTGAAGTGCATTTCAATGTCTTGTTGTCTGCAGAATTTACAAGAAGCACGTAAAAATAGGAGTATTACATTTGAATTTTAGGGCATCAATGCTTACACTCTTAAATGCACGTACCATCATTAAAAAAAAATTTGAGTGATGAATCATTACACCCCAATTGAACCGAGACCACCTCAGCAGTATAAATGGGTACACGCCACAGTCGGTCGGTAAGTGGCGTGTGGTGGCGTACGGTGTAGGCACCCCCAGCTCTTCCAAAACATCTGCCCAGCATGGAAGAGTAGGCCATATAGCCTCTGGAGGGGCTCTCTAGAGCTCCCTCTATTGGAGGACCTCTTGCCAGCAGTGGCGTGAGCAATTAATCAGAAGCAGAATATATTTATTTATAAATGGAGGGCTGCACCCTTAACAACCAAACTGCATGGCATGAGAGGCAAGGGCAGGGAGGAGGAAGCCACAGAGCAGCGAGCACCAAAACTGCAATGCGAACACAAAAGTGAAATCGGCCCTGGTGAAGGGGCACAGGTGAGGAGGTTAGGGTTAACGGTCAACAGGAGGGCTGCTACTCACAGCTAATTGGTTAGCTGGTTCGGGTCAATGGGAGGGCTAGTATGAGTGGCCGATTGGCTTGTTGATTTTGGATCGGGATTATACAAGTGGATGATGAGTTTGTGTTCATGTTAGAGCTCGTACTTGTGGCTGGTAAGAGAGTTAAGAGTTAGAACTTGTACTCGTAAGCGAATTGGATAGGGTTAGGGGCTAGGACTAATTCTGGCATTTGGTTGGCTCGTGTGCTACACTCCCATATTGCTGCTTGTGCCCCTTTTCATCATTGGTTTGGTTTCTGCTGCTTTCAACTCTACTGTGTCGTGCCAGGCGACTCATCACTAATATCCAGCCAAAATGTCAGGCTGCCATGGTCCAGAGTCCAGGTGATTTCAGATAACAATAGGGGGGAGGGGGGTCGATGGGTGGAAGCTGTATTAAGTTCAGGGAGCGGTGAATTTGAAGGTCAATGGCAGGTGAGTCTTCTGTCCCTCCTGCTGCGCATGTTTATGCCGATATTACAAAAGGTAATTCTGCAGAATCTCCTATTGCTGCTGCTTTAGAAGCAGCTGCTGCTGCTGCAGCTGAGAAGTAACAGGACGAGGAGGAGCATCTCTGTCAGGGGGGCGGGTGTGGGACTGTGGAGACTGGTGGCGTGACGCTTTGAGGCCGGGTAGAGCAACATTCCTGAGACCTCCCACTTCCTAGATACATAATGATTCGATTCTAACAGACTCTTACACTCACGGTAGCCAATTCGAATCATGCGTCGCGTACAAATCAGTCAGTCGCGCTTAATGTTAACACCGCTAGGCTAATGGAATGAACGGGACAGAACAAACAACAACACAAGATGGAGCGCACGAGAAAGAAAACACAAGCGAGGCAGCAGAAACGAGATGAAGAGTATCCGTTCTTGAATCGAATCGTGACGATCCGAATCGCGACAATTCGTCGAGCGTGGAGGGAGGAGTGAATTGTTACACGTCTACCACTTCCAACCAGCTTCTCCAAGAACATGTTTTGCCTTAGGACAGTGGTGGCTTGTGTCTAAAAACCTCAAGCTAGCAGCTATGGCTGTTACCCTTCGAGAGATATGCTCACGATTTATTTATACTCCTCCCCCCATCCCAACTCATCCTTAGTTCTGGATCATTGATGAAGTGAGCACAGAATCAGTTTAGGTGTCACTCACCATTAATTTTAGCCAAGGCCAGGAATGAAACTTGGGTCATTGTATGTTAAACTTTTTTCGCACCGTACAGAGTCAACCGTACTAAATCGGAGGTGCGGGACATTGCATTTATAGATTTGAAGCTTTTGTGACTGCAAGGATTCATACTGTTTGTTTTTTCGGTAAAGTCACGTAGGTGAAAAAAAAAAAAATTCATTTTTTTTACCTACGTGACTTTACCGAAAAAAAACAAAGAGTATTGCATTTATAGTTTATTGCTAACTGCTACAAGTTGTGAGCACGTCTCTCATTTTCCTCGCTGTCACCACTGTCTGGAACTCCCTCCCTCTAGCATTTCTCACTGCCACCCATGAGAGATGCAAGATATGACAATCAATAAAATCCATTCTTACTTCTCAATTGAATTGTCTTGAATTAATTTCTAGTTTGTTTTTGTACCTGTATAGATCGTTAGGTTTTATTGCACCAGAATATATTCTCAGGTGGAGTAGTGGCACAGTAATTCACGCACTGTGCGATATACCAAGAGACTCGACTTTGGTTCCAAGCTATGATTAAACTGAGTGGTGAGCGATACATCTGAACAAATCCTGGCCCACTTCTTCGCTAACCCCCCAGTGATCAGCGTGAAGTATGGTCAAACAAATCCCATGACCAACATGGATGGCATGAGGAGAGATTGCGGGGAGATTCACCATTTTATCTTTGGAGAAAGCACTTCCCACTGTGGTGCCTAGCAAACTACATTACCCGACCAATACAAATTCCTCATGCACCACAAGCAACTTTCTGACCCAACCCTACGAGACCATCTGTGAAAAAGAGCTTTGGAGCTCATCGCATTTCTCCGGAATAAAGATTCTGATTCTGAAAAATAAACCACTGCTGAATCGAATCGTGATCACAAAATCACGACAATGCATTGCATCTTAGATTGGCTGGATCATTACTCAACGCCTGCCGACTCTGTTGAAGTATTGGCTCGAAACTCCTGCGGTTAACCACTTAACTTTAATTCCTACCCTCGGTGAGCTCACATTTCATGACTGCAATGTTGGTTTCTTAAAGCACAGGGCGGCACAATGATTAACACAGCGAGAAGTCCCTGGGTTGTTTGCCGGACTCGGGCATCTTTCTAAGTGGAGTTTATATGTTTTCCTCTTCTTCTGCATGCATTTAATCTGCTTGTGTCCGTTTCCTCCCATAGCTAAAAACACACGTGTAGTCTAACTGGTATTGGATAAACATCCCAATGCAAAAATAAAATACCTGCAAATTACTCAATTCGGATTACACGTAGCAACATGACCGCCTACTGACAGTACTCTCCTGAAAACGAGTCCGGAGACTCGTTGAGGCTTTACCTTGTTAAAAAGATATAAATGTTTGACAGCACGCACAGTAACACAGCACCCCCTTGTGGACACGAGTTAACACTCAAAATATAATAGCACTGTAACTAATTCGAGGAAAACTTTACCGAGTCTCAAGATTCGTTTCAGGGCGCATCCTGTAAGTGGGATATTTGGCCAATGTAATTTCGTGGGCTTTTTGGCATATGGGAGAGAACTAGTGTACCTGTATAAAACCCACCATGAGTGCGAGGTTCAACAATGGCCTGCTATACAGAAAGAATCACAGGCCAATTTTCTAGACTATACTGCCATTGCCTGGCCACCTCATCGCACAGAGCGTTGAGTGTTTTCCAAGATACCTGTGTGATCCACCAACCATCAGCACCAACATCCGGATTTAATCCAGGTACTGTAGTGACAAAATTGGTTTGGGGCCCCCCCCTAAGTCGAATGGACATTAAAATGCGTAGCTTATGCAGTGTGTGAATATCAGCATTGGGGAGGCAAAGGTGTCTGGGCACGGCGATGGCCACACCACCACTTCATGCGCTATACCCACCTTGCGAGGGGATCACTAACAGCACTTGCCCTAAGAGCTCGTGTAGGCTATACGGGGATATGTCCTTGTTGTGTATATGCGTACGTGCACGCGTGTGTGGGTATGTGACTGCACCGACCGTAGCTGGGAGAGCTGCCGGGGTCGTCTTGTTCCAGCATCTTCCAGAGCTCGTGGAGCGAGCTGCCCCCTCCATCCGACGAGAGCAGTGCCTGGACAGGAGCACGACCGGCACCGCCGTCGTCGTCATCGTCATCATCAACCATACTTAATTTGGAGCTTTCGTGACTGCAGGAATTACTCTTTGGTTCTTTCGGTAAAGTCACGTATAAAGAGAAAATAATAAATTAAATACTAGCATACGACGTTTCGATTGCAACACAAGCAATCATCGTCGTATACTAGTATTTAATTCATTATTTTCTCTTTATACGTGACTTTACCGAAAGAACCAGAATAATCATCAACCATTATCGTCAACCGTGACCTCAAGCTTAGTTTTAAAACACTAAACATTTTGGGTTTCCTCCGGGTTCTCTAGATTTCCTCCCACAGCAAAAGAAACAATGTCACTGGTATTGACCAAATAGCCCAATGCTGAAAACGTACCTGCAGATTACTCAATTGGGATTACACACAGCAACATTGCCCCCAATTGCAAACATTTGGCAAAACCCTTCTGAAAAATATTCTTGAGACTCAGCGAGACCTTGCGGGATAAACAAGAAATTTAATAACAGTCGTAAATAGTGACACCCAGAGTGCCCACAAACAGCTGATCTCTCCTGTCCCCATCACCAGAGGTCGCAATCGGGTACCCGATACCCGTACCCTACCCGATACCCGGCTACCCGTACCCGGCCGGGTACGGGTACCCGTTTGCGACCCTGGTGCGGCCGGGTACGGGTACGGGTAGGCCGTGAGTCACTGCTGAGTAACCGTTTGTCACTCATTTCGGGTAGGGTACGGGTAGGGAACGGGTACCCGTACCCGGCCGGGTACGGGTACGGGTAACCATTTGCGACCCTGGTGCGGCCGGGTACGGGTACGGGTAAGGAAGCAAAACCCGTTTGCGACCTCTGCCCATCACTACTGACCTCACGCTGGGCCGGCGTTGGCGCCATCTGGCTGCTCCTGTCGGTCTCGCCGGAGTCGGCCGGCGCCGGGAGCAGAGGCACGCGGCGGGAATGCTGGGCAAACTGCAGCTCCTGCAGGTGAATATGCGTGCATGTAAGTGTATGTGCATGCGTGTGTGGGGAGCGATAGTGTAGCGGTTAGCGCGCTGCGCTATGAACCCGGCGACACGGGTTCGATTCCCACTCACTGCCAACATCAGTGACAATTATCTGAACCGGTCCCGGGCCTCCCCTAGGTCGACTCAGCCTCAAATGAGTACCTGGTGCGGTGTGTAAACATTGCCACTAGGGAGACAAAGGCGGTCGGGCGTGGTGCTGGCCACCCACCCCTTCGTGTACTGTTCCGGCCTTCATAGGTGCTCGCTAACAGCACTTGCCCCTACAGTCTGTTAAGGCTATACAGGGGATCTTTGTCTTTGTCAAAGTGCACGTGGGAATACGTAGGGAGGGGCAGTTATAGTGGTCGGTGCACTGCGTTACAAACCCAGCAACCAGAGTTTGAATCCCACTCACGGCCAACATCAATGGAGAATCTCGTAACTGGTGCTGGGCCTCCCCTATGTCGACTCAGCGTTAAAATAAGTACCCGGAGTGGTGTGCAAGTCATCACTGAGAAGAAAAAGGGCGGATGTGCGTGGTGCTGTTCCGTGCTGGCCTTGATAGGTGCTCGCGAATATAGCACTTGCCCCAACAGTCTGTTAAATACTCTACGTATATTTACATTTGTTTTATATAAGCCTGTGCATGTGTGAGCATATATATTAGAATATATTACTCAACAGCGGCCAGCCTATAGACCCTATTGACTATGGAGTCATGACCTCTGCTGCACAATAACACCCACTAAGCAAGTGAGGTGTGGTTTTTCATGTTTGTAATCCAGTGCTTTGGTAAGCAAGGGTAGGTGGGTCACAGACATTTATGATGCTCCTACATCCTTTGGGTTGCCAGCTGGTCAAGAGATCGCAGCACAGCAAGTCGGCGTGTAGGTTTGTGAACCCATCACGTTTCTTCCACTTGTACGCATGGTGGGTGTTCTCCGGGTACTCGTTTCCTCCCGCATGAAGCAAAAGACTCCTTAAATAAGTATAACCCGTAAAAACAAAGTTTTTCACTATAAATCTTTTATATGTGTGGCAGCGAACTTAATATAAAGGATTTAAAAATATATTCGCCTGTGGAGGACGCGGGGATCGATCCCGCGACCTTTGGCATGGGAAGCGAGGGCGCTACCAACTGCGCTACTCCGCTACGGCCTGTGGAGGGGTTACGCTCTGGGCTCTTACACTGTGACGTTCAGCCAAAGCCATGAATGAGTTCTATTTGAATATATGTAAAATAAACAAAATTTGCCTAAAAAGTGTAAAATTTTGGGAATTTTTTTCATGAACATTAATTGTCTCGCACAACTAAGTCTGTGTGGAAAATGTCAGCTCGATTGGATCACGGGAAGTGGGTTAAAAAACGACCGAAAGATTTGCACGGTCGTAAGCAAGCAAGCAAGCACGCAAGCAAGCAAGCAAGCAAACTTAATATAAAGGATTTAAAAAGGAATTGGCCAAGAATCCAATGTAGCAGAACCCTCCTAAAAAGAGTACAGGTAGTCCCCGACTTACGATGGTCCGACTTACGATATTTCGATCTTACGATGGCGATAGCGATATGACAAAATTGTAAAATATTTTACATTTCGCGCGGCAGGCAAACGCAGCAGCGTACGAGGTACGATACTGTACGTTGGGACGCTGCCGGGATGTACTGTACGCATATAGTTTATACAGTACGGTACTGTAAATTGCTCTGTTTTGCTAAATTATCACCATTCTTTAGGACTCCTGGGTAGGCTAGGCCTTTTTCGACTTACGATATTTTCGACTTACGATGGGGTCGTCGTAACGCATCTCCATCGTAAGTCGGGGACTACCTGTATTGAGACTTGGCGAGACTGTCTCAGGTAAACAAATCTCAATATTATTATTTGTATGTTGTAACGCCACCTGTGATGTCAGCTGGTACTGTAGCTCCTCCAGCTGGGACAGCCGCGTCTTGTCCCCGTGTCCCTGTGCAGACAAGCGGCGCTGTCCGGGATCCGTATCCTCACCCTCCGACCGAGGTTCATCCTCGGACTCTATTGAAAATAAAAAAACGGGGTTTAAATGATGGATAAATACCGTTTGTGGGCCGTTGCAAAGTGTGGTAGGCCTCGAGTGGTTGTGGACATATGACATAAAGTTGCGGGCCGTATTTGGCCAATGGGCCATAGGTCCCCCACTCCTGCTGTAGACTGACAACTAGTTAGATACATTGCAAAGATGGTTGGCTACTAGACTGCTCTGGTAGCTTCTAGTGGATTGTGAGTGAGCCTCCTTCATGTAGTTTTATTTCACAGATGTATGTAAACATGTTTCTTCGCAGAGTCCCGGGATTTCCAATGGCAAGGATTTGTGCCTAACCGCAGACCACAGCAGGAAGCTAGAATTAGACTTGCGACCTGCATGAATGAGAATGCCAACTTCCGTAGTTCGCCGCACTAAACGGGGTATGCCTGTATGTACGTTGAGCTTCTTTCGCACCGTACATAGCCAACCGTGCTAATCAGAGCTGGGACAGTGGTGGGCGATGGGAGGGTGGATGTTGCAATGCTCTGTCCCGTCATGTATCCTCCCACACTTAAACAACCCCTGCCTAAAACCTCATCCGGCCCTCACCGTGCAGGCCGGCGCTGGCCAGCCGAGCCCTCAGCCGGTTCCCCAGCTCCAGCAGCTGCTGGCGCTCATGGGAGAGTCGTGCCACGTGCCGCGCTGCTTGCCTCAACCTGACCTGCACACGGTACACACCACGTGCATGTTACCACCCACGGTGGTGGTGCTTACCAGTGAGGTGACGTGGTGGTGAGCAGTAAGTTGCAGGTGGTGAGTGGCAAGGTAATAAGTGAGTAGTGAGGTTATAGTGGCAGCTAGTGGTTAAGTGGTGGTGGTGTAAAGTGAGATGTAAGCCAATGGTAGTTTGCGGTCATTGGTGAGGTGGTGGTGAGGGATGCGATGGAAGCAGTGAATGGCGAGGCTGTGCTTGCAATGTCTTGAGGAGGCAACGGTGTCAAGCGGTGAGGTGGTGTGGTAGCGAGTGGTGAGCAGTGAGGTAGTGGTGGCAGCGAGTGGCGAGATGGCAGTAGTGGCGAGTCGTGAGGTCACGGTAGTAGGGAGCCGTGGGCTGTGAGGTGGTGAGCGTTGCCTGCAACTCGGCGACACGAGGATGGGAGGTTTCGGCAACAGCGGCGCCACCGGGATCAGCGATGAGACGCAGCCTGCGCAGATCCTCCTACTCCCGAGTGGATCGTGTCACATGGGTCGGAGCGGTAGTGGTGGAGGGTGGATACACACCAACCAGGGATGGAGGGGACAAACACGGGATGGGAATAAATTGCTCCAGTGAAACCGTGAAACTTTCCTTCTTTGGAACGTTCATACTGCTTGGCGTCCACCTCCTGTTTCATCGAGTTTCATGACTTTGTATTTAAATAAGCGTTGTTTATTCGATTATGAGTGCAAATGTTTGAACACCCTCGCTTACTTGAACATGCATGCACACACATGGACGCACACACGAATACACAAGTGGTGGTGACGTCACCGTGGTGCCTATGGCTAGGCTCGGGTGTAGGCGTGACTGACACACAGAGACACAAACACGAACAGATACACAAATGCACTCACACACGAATGAACGCACACACGCAAAGTACCCACACTCACACACACCTGCCGCGTCAGCTGGGCCACGGTAGCGGCTAGCCGTGCTACCTGCCCCGCCTGCCTCCTCACGGTGGCCTCCAGCTGCGGCTCAGCTCCCCGTATCGCAGGCGACACACCGGCCTCCCTGATGGCCTTCCCGCCAGCGCCCGTGAGCGCCTCCATCTCCCGCCGCATCTCCCCGATTACGGCGCGCAGGGCAGCGTTCTGGACGCGCAGGGATGAGTCATCCGTGCCCGCCAGATCGGACTCCTCATCCTAGCAGCAGCACCAGCCACCAGAACAGCAGCAGCAGCAATTAACAAAGCAGCAGCAGCAGCCGCCATAGAACACTACCAGCCAAAGTAACAGCAGCAAAAAATATAACAGCAGCAGCAGTAGCAGCCATATAATAGTAGGGGCTAACGGAACAGCACCAGCAACAGCCACCAGAACATCAACAGGCAATATAGCAGCAGGAGGTACCAGAACAGCAGCAGGCACTATAGCAGCAGCAGGAGCAGCAGGCAACAAAACAGCAGCAGCAATAGCTGCAGCCAACAGAAGTGCACCAGAAGCAATAAGAACAGCAACAGCAGAAACCAACAGAACAGCAGCAGCCAAATAATGGGAAGCAGCAGCCAAACCAGCGTAGGCATGCTAAGGATTTAATCTATTAATTGATTAAAATCGATTCTTATGCTCACGATACGCACATAGAACCGTGCACGTGAGAATCGCGATTACCTGTGTGGCTCGTTATTCGGAGACACGTTACCTGCGGTTCAGAATCCTGCATAGCGATGCCGTGCTTGAGAAGAGTCGCCATGGCCCTGTCGCGTTGGCGTCTCAGCCGCGCCCCGGCAGACACCGCCTCGCTCAGCTCGCGCTCGCGTTCCTTCAGCCGCAGCACGGCCTGGAGGCAGCACGAGCAGAGACACACGACGACGCAGAGGGATGTAAGTGATACGACAGGAACATGCGGGGAGATAAGAGGAACACACAGGAAGAGTGGGACATTGTGGCACCAATGGGAGATGCAGTCAGAGAGAGACAGACACATCAGGACACAAGAGTGACAGCCAGACAGTCACAGGAAGACAAAGACAAAGGTTACCCATATAGCCTTAACAGATTGTCGGGGCAAGTGCTGTTAGCGAGCACCTATGAAGGCCAACACGGCACACGAAGGGGTGGGTGGCCAGCACCACTCCCGCCTGCTTTTGTCTCCCAAATGGCGATGTTCACACATTGCACAAGGTACTCATCAAAGGCTGAGTCAACCTCGGAAAGGCCCAGGACCGGTTCAAATAATTGTCACTGGTGTTGGCCGAGAATTGGAATCGAACTCGGGTTGCTTGGTTCACAGCGCAGTGCGCTAACCACTGCACCATTGCTCCCCGAAGCAAGACACAGAGGGACAGCCACAGAGACACCGCAGGACACACAGAGACTTGAGCACCTGGTCTCGCGCCTGCATGATGGGTTGCAGCACTTTGTCTCCCTGCCGGTGGAGGGCGCTCTCCCGCTCCTCCGCCCTGCGCTGCGAGTCCAGCGCAAGCTGCTCGCGCTCCCTCTCCAGCTCTTCCTGCCGCTGCACGGCCAGCGCCAGCTCTTGCTTGTACCTGCGAGCCAGACGAATCACCGGTGAGACGGCGCAGAGATGCCACAAGCAGCGAGCGCCTGCACATTCACCTTACAGAAAACAAAACCCAAATATAAGCGGTCTCACCTATGCCTCGTGGGGGTTATATGACCATACTACACCATGCTATCGTATGATCAGTGCAGGTAGACATCAAGATATTGCCCGTTTTGCAGTGTCTGGCCCATATATTCAACCACCCACTTACTGACCAACGAACCCACTCACAAACTTTTGCAGAATCTGGCCCAACTACTTGGAACTCATTGCCAGTCACTGTCCGCAGTAGACTCAAGACGCAAATGTTCTGTAATGCTTGCAAAGAATAAAAGCACATCCATGATAGCCTTTAGGCTATGAGAACAGCGCAACTAATAAACGTACCTATCTATGGTTTATTAGTATTTAATTGAAGAGACATGGTGCATGCTAAGAACCGGCACTGTATCAACATAAATATATTAAGCTATTGGAAGTCAATGTGAGCTCGGGTATTTAAAATCCATGAAAGCTGCGCTTGTTCCTAGGACGGGTTAGGAAGGATTTAGGGAGAATACCGGCCGTTTGTATTTATTTATTTAAGACAGAACATTTAAATTTAGACAATGCCCTATATCGATGTTGTTTTGGAAAAGTAAATATGACACTCACGCATGTAACAATTCACCCTTGTCCCTATTATTTGAACAGTAAAAAATTCCGGGTCACGAATTGAAGCAACTCCTTTTGTCTGCTTTGTATGTTCTGTCTTGTTCAATCCATCAGCCTACATGTAACATTATATCGAGGTGCATTATGATTCGCTCACACGATGATTCCATCATCACAAATCCGGGTCACGATAAGACTCAAGTTTGCATTGTGTTTTGTGTCTGTGGACTTTTGGCTCTGTCTCTATCACTGGATTAGCCTCAATGTGATATGAGCATTAGGTATGTAATGGGGTCGCAATTTGATTCAAGAATATAATCGTCTTCATCTCCCTTTCGCCGTCTCATTTGCATGGAAAATAAAATTAAATGTTGTATACAATTTGATTCTTAAATTGGCATCATTTGTAAATAACTTGCATGCACAATTCAATGCAAATATCAAGAGCAATGGGTGTTGCCATGGTAGCGACCTCTGGACTTGCAATCTCAAGGTCGCCGGTGCGATTCAATCTCCCAGTGCCGCAATTGAAACGATGGGGCAACTTTCTTAAATCCCACCCCCCCACATCACCATCCACCAAGCGGTATGAATGGGTTCATCACAAGATAGTCTATCAGCAGGTGGTATGTGCTGAAGTAAAGTGTGGGTACTCCGATCTCTTCCAAAACGTCTGGCTGGACTGGAAGAGAAGGCCAAACACACCCGAGTGAAGGCTCTTCCACCAACAGTGGCGTGAGCTTAGAAATTTCAGTGCTGTGCCTTTAGCCGGGCAGTGGGGGCGCACGCCGGTGATCCGAAACTGTTGAGGCGAGGGTTGGTGGATCGCACGAATGTTACGAAAACTCCATTGCCGTGGGCATCAAATCCCACACCCTGGCTTTCCAGAAGCCAGTACAGAAAAATGCGGATTAAAATCATCGATGCCATCTACATGGGATAAAGTGGTGTCCCTTCACAAGCGTGGTTTCCTCCAGATGCTCCAGTTTCCTTCAACATGTTAACACTAATTAAATGGCTGATAACATATTCAATAGAAATTCTGCAGAGTTTGGCAAATGGTTGGCATCGGCTCATCACCTAGGCTGCTGCCTTCCAACTTTGTTCCTCTGCAATTGTCTGTGGTTCCCCAGGAATTGTGAGACGCGATTTGCACGAATGAAGATGCTGCATCAAACATATTATTACGACCCATATCTTCACGGACAAGAGCATCAATTCGAATTGAAAATGGAGCAGCGAGCCGAATTTGGTCCGCTCACCATAGGCTCCCTACCCCACCCCAGGGACTCTACAAAAGCTGGCAGCTGATGTTGCCGCCATCAGCCGCAAACACCAGAGATCTGGTACGAGCCTGGCGGAGGCATCCTGACACGCGATGAGCTCAGCGCGCATCTTGGCAAGCGCCTGCCGGTCGGCCTCCGTCTCCACGTCCCTGCGCACCGTCTGTCGCGCCTGCTGTGTCACGTGCGTGTCCCAGGCAGTGCGCGCCAGCTGCAGCTCCTCCCGCAGCCTGACACAAACATCCCCCACGTAAGGATGTGCATTTATAGGGCGCTTGTTCATGTGCCGCAGCAACTCAATGCCCCAAACGTCACATCTCATCTAAACCGTTCCATTTCCCTGCTGCAGCCTTACTTCGGGAACCACCAGTGGCAGCTGTGCCTGTGCAGCACAATGTGTACACAACACTGGCCAACCAGTAGGGGGGGGGGGGTGATGCTGCTGTGTGATTTTTCATGATGTAGTAGTTGGCAGTAATTCATAAATTTTGGAAGACTTCGACCGTGTTTGCCAGGACAGATGGCCTACTCTTTTTCGAATAACGTCATAGGATCCTTTATTGTCAACTGTGAATCAGACGTGAACATTCTACGGTTAATATTCCCTCGATATTAACCTGGGTGGCCCCTGGCCGCGAACCGCAAAACTCTGTAAACAAGCAGCAAACGCGCTCCCGCATGTCGTTTTATCACCCAGCTGCCTTTATCTCCCTAGTGCTGAAGTTCACACGTGGCCAGTTACTCATGTTACAATGCAAAAGGTCATTTATAGGCTGCAACAGACACAATTGTAACCATTAAATCGGTCCTCCCATCATGCCTTGCATATCACATGACATCACCATACCGCGTGTATAATTCACAGAGCCTTGTTTTAGACCACCAACTCAAGATCCAAATTTGTGGCCATGTTTTGTTGATCATTTACTCTTATACATTTCCACCCTGGAATAACTTTTCCACTTGATACATTTCTCAATTTACATGAAGCGTTAGAACTAGTTTAATGTTGACAGTTCCTCCGATTGAGAGACGGATAACGACGTTGATCCGTGCGCGTCTCACTTCTCCACGTCATGGTCCTTGAGGTGTAGGGCATCAGCGTGGCTCCACTCCAGCCGCTTGCGCTCCACCTCCCCATCCTGGAGCTCCCCGCGCAGCTCCCGCAGCTGTGCCTCCAGCGCTCGCTCGCGCTCCGCGCCAGCCGCCCTCACTCGCTCCAGCGCGGCGGCACTCTCCCGCGTCTGACGGTCCAGCTCAGTGCATCTGCAGCCGCCCAGGGGAAATGTGCATTCTGGATAAGGCTTATGGGTTCACGTGTTCCTTGCAGCCACTGGAGGAGCTAGGTTCTCCACAGTCGAAAAAAAAATCGATTCGTGCCCCCCCCCCAAATGTGACGATTCATCGAATGATGGAAACATTCAAATCTGTGGCATTTCAACCATTGGCTCAGTTAAGGTCAGCCACACCATGATGGCACTATAACGACATCACTCAAATCCAGGGTTCTCAAGTGTTGCGAGTAGATGGTATCTCAGCCTGGTCACCAATGGCTGCACATTAAAACTCAGCACATCAAATATGGTTTTCATTTATTTTGGCTAAATATTAGCTCTTGAGAATTAAAAAAACATTTGGAAAGCCATTTCTCGACATAAGGGCATGTGGGAAAGCTCAGCACCGCGAGTGTGTGGACAAACAAAAAGTCCATTGAAGGGATCTCAGAAACAGTTCTGTTATAAATCGTGGCCATTCTCGCACTTGCGGTTCAGCAACTCCAGCTCCTTGGCGTGTGCCGACCGTGCATCCTCCGCCCGTTCCTCCAGCTCCTTGATCCTGCGGCAGAGATGATGCATCGTCGGCATTACCCATTACGTATGTATGTTGAACTTCTTTCACACCGTACATAGCCAATCATGCTAATCGGAGGTGCGGGGGAAGGACAACAAACTAAACACAGCGGACCACCACCGCAGCATACACCGCGACCACCCAGAGTTTGCTTGTGTTGAACCAATGCTGTTGAAATTGTGCACTCACATGAGGCTGATGGGATATGTCACATATAATATTATTGTTTACGTGGAAGAGTTGGGAAGGAGGCGTATTATCTGCTTATTTATTTTGCTACTTATATTCTTATATTCTCCACGATTTGTGTGAACAAAAGCCAACAATGCAAAGGAGCATCATAACTTAGGGCCGAGACCAAAATTGAACAGAGCAAGGGATCAAAGATTAATACTAACACTTGATCCTGTTCTCATCATTCATCAGTTTTTCCCATTCTTGCAGCATTGTTACTATCCCCCAGCTTGTTCAGCACCTTGATATTCAGAAGTAGCGAGGAACTTAATAAACACAGATCCTACAATTCAAACAGCCTCTCTACTTTAAAGATATATAAAGGTATACATCCATACCATGTTCTCCAAATTATAAGACACTTCAAGAAGTAATATGCGCCCAGGGTAAAAAAAGTTATACAAATGTGGTCACACACACACATACCAGATTATAAAATGCACTGGCAATTATTTCTTTAGAGAATAAGGTATATATATATCTATATGATATATGTTTAAACCAGATGACAGCCCATTGAGGAATAAAATCTCTTTCACAAGAGCAACCTTGGGTAAAACACTGGCAGGTTTCTGATAAAGCCGCCCCAACGTCGTCAATAATCTTCTCAACAGGGCTAAGCAATGGCGGTGTCGCCAATGGAAGTGACGGCAGCGATAGTGCAGCAGCGGTCGTCACCTGGCGTCACGCACGGCCACCTCGTCCCGTAGGGCCCACTCGGCCTCGCGCAGACGCTTCTCCAGCTCCACCTGCGCCGTCTCGGCGGCCCCCAGCGCTGCCCCATAGCGCTCGTTCGCTGCCTGAGCTGCCTCCAGCTCCTTGCCCAGCAGCCGAACCTACAATCCCACAGCAGCATGGTGCTCAGCTCCGGTCGCAAGGCCTCTAACATTGCTGAACCAATGCTGCTGACATTATGCACTCCCAGGAGGCCGTGTAGCTGATGGGGATGTGCAAAAATATATACTTATATGTTTGATGTGGCGGGACAGATATGTGGAGGCATATCGTCTGCTTATTTATTAATTCTAATACTTTTATTCTCCACAGCGATGCTAATGATTTTTTCGTCTTACATGAAGCAGTTCTGAGAACAAAATTTGTTTGATTGACAATAAGTATAAAATTCGTCTTCGTTTCATAACATGATGCCGATAGAACAATCTGGATACAAACCAAGGGAAAAGACAAAATATCTACTTGTAAAAATAACATGGCAAATAAAACAAATTTATCGAATTGATGAAGATACGATGGGAAAGAGTTAAATGGTCTAACAGTGCAAGGAAATTCAATGTGTCCTACAATACAGTGGCTGAACACAATACGGATGAGGAAAGGAGTCATTTAAATGGATGGAGGTGCCACTTTGTGAAGTTAATGGGAACAATGATCACGGTACCTACAAAAGATTGATGTTTTGTCCGCTGTGTCGTGCATTACGTGTGCCTGCCTGCATCACTTTAATGATCACCATTAGCCACCGGAACCAATGGCATTGCCGTGGTTACCTTGAGCTCGTGTGCCAGTACCGTGTTGCTCATCTGGTCGGCATGGAGACGGAATTCGTGCTCGCGCTTTTGCAAGTGCACATCAAACTCGGCGAGCAGCTCCTACAGGACAACGCAAGGACACACACACAATGCACATTTCATACACACGTGCATCACACACGCACACACTTGCATCGGTGCACATACACAATATATACACGCACCGCACACCAAGACATCATGCATATACACATTTACATTGCACATACACACACCATTCACACACATGCATTTCACTCACCATACACAAAAGTGCATCGCACAAACACACACATATGTAGTGACGTATATTGAGTCACTACGGCGTTTAGCGCCAGCTACTGAGAGGAGAGTGCAACTGTGCGTGTTAGAGTCTCTCTCTAGCACCAGAGTATGTATGACATGGAAGGGGGCCCTAGGGGGTATGGTTCTGGTGACAGCCAGAGAGAGGGCAGTTGAGGACGTGACAGTCTAGGTGAACCCGAGAGAGCACGTGACCAGGACAGGATAATGAGAGGGGACAAAAGGTGGCAAGACTGACACGTGATGTATAGCCCAGAACCTTCTAGTAGGATCTAGAAGGGGGCGTGGCCGACGGCGGAGCCAGGCTACGCTCAGGGGCATAAAAGGGAGGTCCCGAGAGCTGATCGAGGCTGTCTGTTGGAATGAAACTTGTCGGTGCTACGTCTCTTCAATCCTCGGTCTTCGGTCTTTACGCTCGGAACAGTGGGTCAGGCAGTGTGTTACTGACTGACCCGGTTATGTAGTTACCCCGTTGTGGTCTAGTTACCCCGTTGTGGTCTAGTTAACCTGTGTACGTTTATGTAGTTACTCTGTTGGGTTGTGAGAATAAACGTGTTGCCTCCAAAGTCAAGTGTATGCCTCCAGTAAACCCACGACACATGCACCAAAAGCTGACATTTTTTACACATGCAGCCAGACACAAATATGCACACACGCAGCAAATACATATGCTCTGAACACAAATACACACAACCACACACAAGCACATTTAGCTCACGCACACACACACAAAAACAAATATAAAATGTATAGCTTAACATACACACATGCATCACACACACACTCAGCATACACATCCAGTGAGCATCTACTATTGGGCGGGGATGGTGTAACCAACACCATTCCTGAATATGACATTTACACATCACAACAAGTACTCATTTAAGGATGCGTCAACATCCGTCACTAATGTTCGCTATGGCTCGGAATCAAATCGATGTCACTGGGTTCATAGCGCGATGCCCTAGGCATTGTAGCCGCCATTCGCCACTAAGTGGTGGTACCATCACTACGGCAGTTGTACCACCACACACACAAATTATGGCTAGGCTTTGAAATCCACAGCGAAAAACCCACAAATGCATGCATTCACTTGCCACAGACAAGAGGCCTGCCGTGGCATCTGAATTTCAGGAATGGATGGCGCTCCGAAAGAGTTGCAGCTAAACCGCCCCCTCTCCACGCACCTGCTTCTGCAGGCCGAGCTCCCCACAGGTCTCCTCCACCTTTCTCTCGAGCTCCCTCCTCAGCCGCTCCAATTCCTCGCTGCGCTGGCTCAGCTGAGCCTCCACCACCCTGCGCACATCGCACACACAACCACCAGTTCAGCACCAGGGCAATATACAAACAAGCTGACAAAGCAGAACATTATGGGCACCTCTATTCTGATAAGATGCACTGCTGGAAGGCAATTTGGCAAACAGGTTGTGTGAAAAATACTTTTATATTTATTTATGTGGCGAGACAATTATGAGGTTATTTATTTGATTAATGTTCTCCACTGACATTTGATAACTTTCTGTTCTGATGATACACGAGCCCACAAACACCCACTAGCGATAATCGTGTTGGTACACATTGTATAAAAAAGTGTATATATATAGTAAAATGCAATTATCTGATTCCCAATCTTACGCCGAAAACTATATGCATCTGGGCAGTGGCATTGGGGAGTTGTGGTACGTTTCGTAGTGATTGCTTTAAGGGTTAATACAGTTTTCGTGGAAACATGGGTAACGTTTACAGACATACAGACAAAACATTTCCCGGGCATAGCAATAAGAAGCCTATGTTACATGTATAGTGTGGGTATGAGGCTTCTCCACTTCGTGTGGGTCAGAGGGGTTATCTGACCATACTTCGGCACGCTGGTCACTGCGGGTTGGTAAAGGCGGGGAACAGACGCTGGAGCATAGCATAGCACTACAAGAGATGACTGCACTCATCTCTGCTGACAGCTAAGCCCTGCATCTGAAAAGATCGGAACATTCTGGATGCTTATGCTAGCAGCCTACTCAAGAAATTAGTCAGGAAATAATGTGTAAAAACACTCAATAATTATATTTACAACACCTATATTCCCACATTACATATTATTTTTTCTAAACATGTAAAATACACTTTTTTTGTTGGTGATGTGTTGAACTAGAACTTCATGTGTCCATAAACCCATTCATATGCAAATGAATTCCACAACGGAATTAAACAAACATGCTAATAGTTAAACACACATTTGACTATTAGCACAGCAGGGTCATCTCTACCATTAGCAATGGGACCCCACATTCAACACGAATGCCAACACATTCGTTTTGCGCGTACATCTGTAGACCTTTGTCAATCCGCTGCTGGCTGAGGGGGTGCTCCCTTCACCTGAGCACGTTGTGGGAATAACTTTACCGTACTTCACCACTACTGTGGTTCGTGCAAGTTGGTGGAAGTGGGGGATATAACCCTTTAACAGTCTATTAGGGCAAGTGCTGTTCGCAAGCACCTACAAAGGCCGGCCACAGGGCACGAGGTGGTGGGTGGCCAACACCACGCCCAGCCGCCGTTGTCTCCCCCAATGGAGATGTTTACACACTGCAACAGGTACTCATTTGAGGCCGAGTCGACCTAGGGGATGCCCAGAACCGGTTAAGATAATCGTCACTGGTGTTGGCCTTGAGCGAGCATCGAACTCAGGTCGCTGGGTTGGTAGCGCAGCACGCTAAACGCTGCACGACCGCTCCATGATTTATCCGTGTTGAATGCTGTACGCCAGTGATGGGCAACCTCTGATTAGTACGGTTGGCTATGTACGGTGCAAAAAAAGTTCAACATACATAGTGAGTAACATGAGCCCCCCTTCTTCAACTCAGTGGGCCACAAGCTTGAAATCGTGCTTGTGCACGATGCATGAGCCAATGCACAAACCTAAGGACACTAAAAACAGGCCACCACGAGGGGCACCTTGAGTCACAAGTTGCCCACCACTGCTGTAAGCAGAAAGAAAACATTTATATCAGTGAACACATAAAACGCAGGCATGCAGTGTGTTGCGTTTATAGCAAAAACTTTACCAAGGGACTTATTTTTTCAAGGATTTGACGGGTCACTACAGTTCTAGACAGTGGTTTTAAATGTTACAGCCTACACTGTGCACATGAACTCCTTGACATCTTAAAACCAGCATAATAAAATGTTTCTCAACCACAAAAAATGTTTGCGGTTGGGAAACATTTTTGGTTATTTTCAACATACTTATCCTTCACGCAAATATCAAACATGCATAATTAAACCATTTAATATAGATCCTCTTCTCGTAAGCCACATTCCTTTCAACAATTCATTGTGAAAGTGGCACATTTCCAGCCCTGACCTAAAGTGCCGATTTCACGCCAGACAAAAATGAACCTCTGGCCCAAGTTTTTAAATAGAACCGTCCGCTGAGTCACAACCAAAGTCAGACCGACCCACGTGCCCTCTCCGTGTCCAGGCGTAGTTCCCGCAGCCTTTCACGGTGCTGCACCGTCTCCTCCTCGCCGTCGCGCCTCGCAGCGGCCAGGGCAGAGCGCAGTCGGTCGGCCTGCACGCTCAGCTCGCTGACGTGGGCACGTAACTCCGCGTTGTCGGAGCGCGCGCTCGCCAAATCCGCCTCGCAGTGCTCCAGCTCACCATCACGCTCCTCCAGCAGCCTGAGGTTGAACTGCACACGATGGAGATGAGACGTGGTGCAAAGTCATGATTAGAGCCGGGATAATTGATTTCTGAAGTAATGGATTGGCTCATGCTTAGTGCACAAAACAGCTCTTGCATGTGTTATGTTTATTTGTCTTTGACTTGCCAAAAACAATCAAGCATATCGATGATTACGACTACACACCAAAGACCTGAGAATGACTAAGACAAGACTAAATTAATGAGTATTAATGAAGACACAGGCTCAAATCATTTGGCAATGTTGAGAAACAGCAGTTACTGAGAAAGACCAAATATGATCATTGGCTATTCAGTATACGTATTAAAAAATGTTTTGAAAAATATTATGCTCCCCTTACACCAAAATGTAATAACCAAGAGCATCTGACTTGAATGTCATTGACTAGACTAAGAGAATTATGAAATACAATCCACAATCCAAGACTCGACTACCACTCCACAGGTCGTCGTCATCAACTAAACCGAGGCTAAAATAGACAATGCAAACGAAGTTAACACTGGGATCCCACGAGGCACCTTGAAGTCATCCTTGAGCTGCAGGAAGCGCTCCCTCTCCTCAGCAGTCGCCCTCTCCGCTCGCCGCACCGACTCCGCCAGCACACGCGCTCGCAGCTTCTGCAGCTCGTGCCACTCCTGCTCCTTGTCCCCGAGGAGCCGCTCCAAGCGGATGCTCTCCTCGTCCACTTCAGCGTCTGGTACGGCGCACGATAGGGCCACCAGGGGGGCCACCGGCAGCGGTTCGGGTTCACCGCCCAGCATCGCCGGCGTGAGAAGCTGCTCGGGAGGCACCGGCATCTCCTCCCGTTTACTCCTGGGGTCAGCGGTGGCGACGTGAGGGCTTCAACTCTAAGAGACATGGCAAAGGAGGTTACTGGGTTTCCGATTCACTTATTCAGTTAATGAAGAAGCTTCCAAGCACGTGCAGTGATATATCAGACGGGGCCGAACAATTGTTTTTTTCCGCAGCTAAGGTCCACTGAGCTATATAGCTCTTTTTCAGAAGCGACCTGGCCACAAATGGTAGCTCAACGAAGTGGCTTAATATGTGGAAATTTATAGCAGCAAAATACTCTAAACATGGAGGACCCGGAGGAATCCACGCAACCACAGGGAGAACATGCAAACTCCAAATATACAGGCGTCAGGGTTGGGATGAAACCCACAACCTCCTGTATACCAGGCGAGGCAATTAGCATCTCGCCACCATGGCACCCCAACGCACGGGACAACCCAAAAACATATCGGAAAGCTATTGAGTACAACTAGGAAAACCTATGCTGTAGTATGGTTCACTTTTATTTCAAGTGACCATTATTTCATTTAAAGTGGTTTGACCAGCATGGTGAAGTATGGTTAAATAACCCCAATGGCTGGCATGCAGTAGGGAGCCCTCATCCAGCAGTGGATTGGCAAGGGCTGTACAAATACACGGTAATTTGCATGTTTTGTTACTGCAGGTTCAACCTGAACTAGAACTGAATTGGCTTCTCGCAAGCGGTACTCATTAGTGTCCTTGAAATATCGTGACTGGATAATACCTTGTCCCTACATGTGATGTATTTTTGGAGGGCCAAATAAAACTTGTGAAGAACATTGTAACGGGACACTGGAAGCTCAAAAATGTAACAACGTGGAGAACTATGCTGCCTTGTTATCCATAATACAGTTTTTTTGTGTGTTAAGCTGCCTTGTTGTTATCTGGGTCCGAAAGTTGCACAGAAAAGTCACGAGGCATGCAATCTGTCTAGTTGTGCAACGACTGTAGCATTGAGACCGTGCATTCCAACTTGTATTTTCAGTGGTTTTAACCTTTTCCTTGTTGCTATAGGTATCTTACATTACAAGCTGTAATTGGACGGATTTGGTCTTCATGGAAAGAATAGGGTTTTTGTGATTGCTCCAACTCAAAGGTCATACCCATTTACATGGTTTTAAAATTGGGTGGGGAGCTTTCAAACACTTTTCTTTCAATTACATACTTTGCTTTATACACTCACTGTAACCTTTGCAATATCCACAGGGCCAATCATGACAAATCCCAATTTACCCCGGTATTTTCACGTAGTGCTTCTTCATTGGTCATTGTGCTGATCATAACCAACCAGATTGATGCTGGATGGCGATTGATCAGGCTCTCAACACAGTCTGACCTGGCCTTGTGTACATATACAACTCATTTTTAAGTTCACTGCTGGCTGAGGGCCTACCTACAACGTACAGTACGGCAATGTTTCCTGGTCATACTTCCCCACACTTGGGTGGTGCAGGCTAGGAGCATAGACAGAGTAGAAGTGATTTTCTGAACCTGTTATAAATAGGATCCGACTCGACCTGCCAATTTTAACATAACCCGACCAGCTCAAACTTCACCCATCCTGACCTAACAAAAGTGAACTTGACCCGAGCAGGCCAAACTTGACCACGTAACACAACCCTTACCCTACAGCCAACCAGATCTAGCCTAACTTGGTAAATACAAAACCCAAGCGGAACGTGTCAGAACATAGAAAAATAGCGTGGTTCAAAAACGTGGTCATTGTCAAAAAAAAGTGTGCCAAGCATGAAAGATTAATGCTTGCAATTACGGTACAGTATATACGAAGGAACGTACGGCACAGAAAACATACGCAGGTAAAATTACACGATTCTAACCGCTTATTAAAGTGGGCTTGGGCAGGACAAGTCGCTACAAGCCACTATGAACCACGGTGAAGAGTTGTCAACCACGACCACGAACGGAGTGACAAGACAAGGAAATAGAACGGGGAGACGGAGCGATGGCACGGGCTTGTGTGCAGGATCTAAAGTTACACCGTAGGATTGGTGAGATAGTGGCTTTGCATACCTGTCAACCCATTATTATCACCTGATTTGCAGACCAACTCAGACCTTACTGGTCACCCCATGCCCCCTTATGAAGCTCAATGTTCATCCTGCAAAGTCCCATCACAAGGGAGAAACACAAATACTCACCACTAGTACACTCACCACTACACTCACCACTAGCACACTCACTACTAGCACACTCACCACTAGCACACTCACCACTAGCACACTCACCACTAGCACACCCACCACTAGCACATTCACCACTAGCACACTCATCAATAGCACACTCACCACTAGTACACTCACCACCAGCACATTCATCACTACACTCACCATTACTACACTCATCACTAGCACACTCACCACTAGCACACTCACCACTAGCACATTCATCACTAGCACACTCATCACTAGCACACTCACCACTAGCACATTCACCACTAGCACACTCATCAATAGCACACTCACCACTAGTACACTCACCACCAGCACATTCATCACTACACTCACCATTACTACACTCATCACTAGCACACTCACCACTAGCACACTCACCACTAGCACACTCACCACTAGCACATTCATCACTAGCACACTCATCACTAGCACACTCACCACTGCACTCACCACTAGCACACTCATCACTACTACACTCACCAATAGCACACTCACCACTAGCACACTCACCACTGCACTCACCACTAGCACACTCACCACTAGTACACTCACCACTGCACTCACCACTACTACTACTCACCACTACACTCACCACTAAATACAGTACCTGTCTACCCATTATCAGTGCCCTACCTTATTACAGACCTTACTGGTCACCCCATGCCCCTTATAAAGCTCAATGTTCATCCTGCAAAGTCCCATCACAAGGGAGAAACAAGAAACACGTTGTTGTTGTTGTGTTGTTGCCCGCACTGAAACGGATGTACGCCGTCTGGCCCTGACAACTCAACTTTCCCTGCACAACAACACGTGGTAAACCATATGGGTTGACAGGTATGGCTTTGACGGGGGGGGGGAAGAGGAGGCCTTCATCCAGCAGTGGATTGACCATGGCTGCTGAGGAGGAGGATGATGATGAGAATGATGATGATGATAAGGATGATGATAAGGATGATGATGAGAATGATGATGATGATGATAAGGATGATGATAAGGATGATGATGATGAGGATGATGATGAGGAGGATGATGATGAGGATGATGATGAGGATGATGATGAGGATGATGATGAGGATGATGAGAAGGATGATGATGAGGATGATGAGAAGGATGATGATGAGGATGATGATGATAATGATGAGAAGGATGATGATGATGATAAGGATGATGATGAGAAGGATGATAATGAGGATGATGATAATGAGGATGATGATAAGGATGATGATGAGGATGATGATGAGAAGGATGATGAGGATGATGATGATGAGAAGGATGATGATGAGGATGATGATGATAACGAAAATCCGAACCCACGCGGCTTCTCACCCAACGCAGCAGCTCTCGAGTCTGAGCCCAACGGCCGCTTCCGTCGCCCGATTATTTATTTATTATTTACAAATCTCGCGAGACTTCCCCACCCCGCCGCGCACGTTCATGGGGGAGAGAGAGAGAGGGGGGGGTAAGTCTCGCGAGATTTAGAAAGCGCGCGAAATTTGATTAACTTTTATCAATCGGCGGTCGACCCGATGTAAACAAATACGATCACAGTAACTTGGGACCGTCGGCTTTGATTGTAAAACGTGTCACAGACTAAATTGGCCGTGCGTTTCTCTCATTACAACTCAGAGGAGGTTTGGTCGATTGCCTTAGTGTTGTGCATATGCAAAGCTGTCATTCCATACGGTTTACCCCGTGTTCTTGTACAGGGAAAATTAATACTCTTAGTTTTTTTCGGTAAAGTCAGGTAGGTAAAAATAAGTAAAGAATAAAATAATAGAAATTATCTTTTTGTTTGTTCTATTAGAAATAATAATATAAATAATAATAGAAAAATAGAATTTTTCTATTATTATGGCTATTATTTTATTATTTACTTAATTTTACCTACGTGACTTTACCGAACAAACTTAAGAGTATGAATCCTTGCAGTCACAAAAGCTTCAAATCTAGAATCAGGGAAAGTTAATTTTCAGGTCCATACGGCGTACAGCCGATTCAAGACGGACAAACAAATGTCTATTTGTTTGTGTTTCTCCCTAGCGATGGGACTTTGTATATGAACGTTGAGATTTATAAAGGGCACGGGGTGACGTCTGAACTTGTCTGTAGTAAGGTAAGGGCACTGACAAGGGGTTGACAGCTATGTATCATATGTAATGCACATGTCCCCATGCCTTTTGTCACAGCACTTCTGAAGATGCCATGGAATTGGGAAAATTAAATTTCGATTTAAAGCTTTCGTGACTGCAGGGATTCATCTTCACCTGAGGACGGCTGCTTGTGTCGTGGCCGAAACGTCGTGATAATTTTATTTTATTGTGTTTTATTTTTATTATTTTATTATTTCCCTTCTACGTGACTTTACCGAAAGAACCAATAATACTATTTAAACGATTTAAACGTTGTTGTTATTGTCGCGTGTGTGTGGTGTGTGGTGTGCAACGGTTTTCACCGATTTCTTTCCCCCTCGTGCTTAAATGGCGAAATCAGCGGGGAACTTGCCCAATCTTCTTGGTTGTTTCGGTAAAGTCACGTAGATGGGAAAAAATAAAATAATAAAAAATAAAACACAATAAAATAAAATTCTCACGACGTATCGGCCACGACACAAGCAACCGTCCTCAGGTGAAGATGAATCCCTGCAGTCACGAAAGCTTTAAATAAAAATTTTACGTTTACATCGTTTAAATCACAAGGTCAGCGTCCTACCTGCTGTACTGTGACCTCAAGGACATCTCGTATCGACCCTGAGTGTTGGGGGTAAGAATCACAACACGCACGACGCACCACCTACCTCCTAAACGCTAGACTACAATCAGTGGTTGGTAGAAATCTCTTAGAGGTGTATTAAAAAAAATATTAATTGCTTGGGGATATATAATACTGTACTTTAAATGTACAATACATTCCTGTGGTATGTAACGGCTGGATGAAGCCAGGGCAACGGCGTCTCGGTCAATGTGGTTGTGTGTTCATAGTTGACACAGTTGGCAACAATAGGGGGGGGGGTGTGCACAGCCCAATCACTTTAAGATGTTTTATTGTTTTTGTTTTTTTGTTGTTGCGGTTGCACGCGATTCAAGAGCCGAATGGCTCACAGAGCTCTCCCAAATAAATGAAAAACTGAAAAAAAAAATCTCAGTCGGTCGACCCCATGGCACCTGCTGGGTTCTGGCCCGTCACCTCCAGCCAGCGGGCGTTCGACACTACCACGTGGCCTTAACGTGCACGTAGCCTGGCACCGGCGCCGTGGCGACATCACCGCCACCTAGTGGCGAATGGCGGTTGTTGTTGTGTTCATAGTGGGGAGCGGTGGTGTAGTGGTTAGCGCGCCGCGCTGCGAACCCGGCCACCCGAGTTCGATTCCCGTTCACGGCCGACACCGGTGACGATTATCTGAACCGGTCCTGGGCCTCCCCTAGGTTGACTCAGCCTCAAACAACTACCTGGTGCGGTGTGTAAACATCGTCACTGGGGAGACAAAGGCGGCCGGGCGTGGTGCTGGCCACCCACACGTGCCGTGCCGGCCTTCATAGGTGCTGCTCGCTAACAGCACTTGCCCTACAGTTTGTTAAGGCTATACGGGGGATCTTTGTCTTTGTCTCCGTGTTTGTGTGCGAGGGTGTTCGCATATCTGCGTGCCTCCGTGTTTCAGGAGAGTCCTGCCAAGGTTTTAACAGCAGGGGGCGATGTTGCCGTGTGTCATCCCAATTGAGTAATTTGCAGGTAAATGTATCAGCATCGGAATGTGGGTTGGCCAATGCCATTTACAGGCTGAGGGGCATTATTAGTTTTAGATATGGGATGGAAACTGCAGAATTACGCACGTTTAAATCTAAATTTAAAACACATTCTTAGGGTCTTTCGGTAAAGTCACGTGCTTTCCTACGCACCTTTCGGGTTTTGTTCCGCTGGGGGGAATCGTGCATGTTTCCGATCCATAAATAAAAAGCATAACGACCCAAATCATCAGCGGTGGAAATTCCACACTGCCGTGTCTCTGGCTGTCTGTCTCCGTATCTGTTTCCGTGTCTGTTGTGTGTGCGTCTGTTTGCCCAACATCATAGTTACCCTATGAACTGCCCTTCACACACACACGTGTAGACTCTTCTGACACACACACACCTCTGTTACGAGGGTGACTCCCACAGTGAGATTTACACGCTTTTTGGCAAGGGCTCGTACTTGTGCCTCCTCGCATTGATTCAGAAGCCACCAGCAGCCCCCGCTAACTTTCACTCTCTCACCGGGCATGGGTCCTAAAATAATTAACCCGTAAAAACAAAGTTTTTCACTATAAATCCTTTATATGCGTGGCATCGGTTTTATTTTATTATTCATTTCTGTTTTTCTTGAGTAAGAGTTTCATTTGTATCACATTGGTATTTTAAATAAAATATGAATTTTTTTTCCCTAAAAAGTAGAACATTTTTGAAAAAAATTTTCACGAAAATAAATTGTCACGCACAACGAGTCTGTGTGCAAAATGTCAGCTCGATTGGATCACGGGAAGTGGGTTAAAAAACGACCGAAATATTTGCACGGTCGTAAGCGCGCAAGCAAGCACGCAAGTGAACTTAATATAAAGGATTTAAAAATAATCCAGCTGCTCAGGTAGGTCCTGCTTTGGGAACGTTTTTAAACCCCTGATGTTGTGTATGGTGCATTTTTTTTATGTTATGCATTGATGCTATGTCGTGTATAGTGCATTTCAATTGTTTTACAGTGATGTGTATAATACTGCACATCCGTGAAACAGAGCTTTTTTTAGCTCATCGTATTCCTCCAGTATAAATATTTGATTCTGATTAAAGGGGATAGAGTTTTAACATGGGAAACAGTAGCACGCTACTGTTAAAGTAGATTATCGGTAAATTATACTGTTAAAGCAGATTATCGGTAAATACTGATATTTGTGTACGAGTTTGTAGCTTCATCTTACACTACTTCTTAAAATTAGCTTCTCAAACATTGTTGTGCCTATGTGTTCACATGTGGATCATCTGCAACCGCCTTGGAACTTTCAGGCTGGGCTGCCTACGATCCATCATCCTGGGTATAATCAGGCTGGATGTATAGTCATTCCTAATCTAGTGTTTAACTTTTTCAATAATTACAAGATGTGTTTTTCCCGCCATTTTCTACCCAGATACTTGGAGAAAATCATTGCCCAGTGAGTGGTGTTTCTTATAGGCTACGGTTCGAGAATCCTCTGCTGGAGGATATCTCCTCTATACTCTTAGGTTTTGTCGGTAAAGCCACGTAGGTAAAAAGTAAATAAATAATACAAATTATGAAATAATAGAAATAAAATAATAAATCACGACGTTTCCGGCGCAACACAAGCGTCCGTCATCAGGTGGGACAACCACAGCAAGAAATAATTGCTGAAGTGGGCCAATGATGTCTGTTTCTTGCTGTGGTTGTCCCACCTGATGACGGACGCTTGTGTTGCGCCCGAAACGTCGTGATTTATTATTATTTTTCTATTATTATTTCTATTATTTTTATTATTTATTTTTCACCTACGTGACTTTACCGAAAAAACCTAAGAGTATGAATCCTTGCAGTCACGAAAGCTTCAAATCTAGAAATATCTCCTCTACCTCTAAGAATTGTGATCAGTTCCAGATAGTGGTGCAGGATGATGTCATAGGAAACCAATTCTGATGTAGTTTGTGATGTAATTAGAAAAGAGCTAAATGGGTGAGTGCTGGATTAGATGATTTTGCGTGCATAGCCACCCCATTAGAATATCAGTGAGGTGACTATACCGATAAGGGGTCATTCAGTTCATCTCGCTAAATTGGGGGGTGGCGGTGGTCAGGAGATGAAACACAAGCTGTGAGAATCAGTGCTGGACTACGAGACAATCGCCGGGCTGATAGAATTTAAAGTAGATACAGTAAATTTTTCCATGTCAGTCAAAAACACTGCATGGAATGAAGACTGAATAACCTGTTCAGTGGCTGTCATTTTACCCTGCTCACAAATATGTAAATTACTTAGATGTCTGGTTTTAATTTAGGGTACGGCATGTCAAAAAATAGGCATAAATAAAGTTATAAATTATCTTTTAAATCAATATTTCAAGAGGGAAGAAATTGGGTAACTTCCAGTTTTACAAATATTTGAATTGCTCGATATTATCCTGAAACAGTCGCTGCTGGGGTTAGTTTATTGTGATGTATGTATTGATATTCAATAGAATTAAATTACGCCATCTGTTCTCATCATAGCCATGGCCTATCAACTGCTGTATGAAGGCCTCTCAAAGCTGAGGGCATCATTAACGGCCCTGCGATGCCACAATTCACCCAAGAATCTGCGCACTAAGTTGGACGGATCAATGTTCACCCCAGAGTTAAACATACAGTATGTACTTTAATGTTTTTATTTATGTATTTAACAACAACAAAGAAATTTTAAAACCTGGCCCTAGCTGGCGTTGTCATTACCACAACAAAACGAGAGTTGTGAGACTCAGAGTGATGTCTTCTTGGTTCTTTCGGTAAAGTCACGTAGAAGGGAAGTAATAAAATAATAAAAACAAAACATAATAAAATAAAATAATTCTCACGACGTTTCAGCTACAACGCAAGCAGCCGTCTTCAGACCTGTTCTTTCCGACAGACCTGTTCTTCACCTGAGGACGGCTGCTTGCGTTGTGGCCGAAACGTCGTGAGAACTATTTTATGTTTTATTTTTATTATTTTATTATTTCCCTTCTACGTGACTTTACCGAAAGAACCAAGAAGATGAATCCCTGCAGTCACGAAAGCTTTAAATCGAAATTTCAGAGTGAGGTGTTTTGGGTAAGTGAGCGTAAACAAAATGAGTATTCAAGTTTATCGTGTTAACGCAGTTGAGAACGCAAAGACACCTGGAGAGTCCCTTTTGCAAGAGGGACCCTTGGTCACTCCGAAATGCCAAACAGCAAAACAAATAAAGTCGAGCAATGACGCGAGTGAAGCTGAAGCAAACGGAAAGCCCAGGGAAATGAATGACCATGGGTGATAAATACGTTCAAACAAAGACCCCCCCTTGATATTGGGCAACTGCAGGCGCCACATGATTGAAGTGTGATCGAATAACCGCATTGACTGGCAGGTACCTTGGAGAGGCCTTCCTCCAGCGGATGATTGGTGACTGACAACGAACTGAAAATTATTATTTACAGCTTTGTGACGGATTAATATTAGTTCAAAAAATATATAAACCATTGGAACCTCATTTGCCAGTAAAAATATGATAATTGTTTTTTTACCCTTTTATCTGGCAACTAAACTGAGGTTCCAATGGTGTAAATGCTTACCACGAGCTCTCTCATACTCTGATGGTGCATTGTCTTTGAGTTGTGCACCTTTTGGCGTCATCTGGTCCAACACCATGTGAGACTAGGCTCTAAGGAAAGCTGTCTCGGGTGTGGACCAATGAACTTCAAGGACAATGCATACATTATCAGAGTTATGTTTTTTGTTTGCATTATGACTGCAGGTATTGTGGTCTATGCAAACATGACTCCTTGTAAAAAAACAGGTGTCCGTTTTTTTGCCAGATAAAAGGGTAAAAAAACAATTATCAGAATATGTAAAGTCCGCACCCTAAAGTGTTGGCAAAACCAGCGACAGTCCCCCATCGTTATCATGACTGTCACTTGCAGGCCCGAGTAACCATTTGCCGCACAGGGACAGCTGTTACTGGGGGGGGGGGGGGTCCCCTCCTGCGAATGGTTGAGATGGGGAATTTAAGCAATGTCCTATGAATGCAGCAAAACATTTTTACGACTGTTATTATCAGTTATTGAAGTTAATCTACAGGTGGTGTTGGTGGTAGCATGTACATTGGTGTGTAACCCCTGTGCCTACCATATAATTTAGCTGTCTAAAAATAGAATGAAATGGATACTTAGCAGAAGAACAGCAATGTTTTCTGCCACTTTCATCCACTTATTTTCACTACACTAAAAGTACAGCGGATGTGTGTAGGTTTACTTTCGTGTGCGATGCTGGGCCTATGACAAAATCACCTGGAATGTGTCTTATCTTGTCTCAACTGGGCGGCTAGGCTGGGTTGCCAGTGGCTACCGAGGGATCATTGTGTGTCTCAGCCTCGCTGTGCACTGCGTTGCAGCACTATCAAAGTAGTAAAACCTCGCATTCAATAAACCTTCAGAGCCAGGGTGAACATCCGACTCCAACGTATTTAATTAATTAAACGAGGTAAAACCGATGGAAAAACACAGCACAAAATACAGCATCTTTTAATACTTGCAATATCAATACAATTAATGAACACTTCAGCATCACAACATTGTCTTAGATAACATGAATCTCAACAATAGGTCCTAGATGAACCAGGCACCTACATAAGCATTGAATAGCTATACAAGAGTTAAGTTATTGTGTTAAATAAGGTCACTTTGTGTAATCACCATACTGCAGCCTAAATGAACAGTGCTGCATATAACACTGAACTGTGGATCAGATACTTCTTCATCCTTGCTCTCAAGATCGCATTAAAGTTACCTGGGCACAAGTCTGGCTCGACTTATCCAACTACAAATAACTTTCACAATAATGCTAGTGGCAGGATTCGTTGTTAACTCGGCCCCATATTCATCATAACAATTTAACAGCATTATAAAGGCATTTACAGCATTATAGCGGCAATCCCAATATTATAACAGCATTCCCAGTATTATAAGAACATAAACGAACGTACAGACAATGCTTCTTAAAGTCTCGCAATGAACAGATGCACCTGTCTTCACTGAAACGCTAATTGTGCCTCCATTTTGTACTCTGTGTAATGGCTGACACCCCCGCCTGGCCTCGTGGCTTCGAGACCCTTAACTCGTAACTTCCTGGTCACGTGACCAAACTCAACACCATCATATCAGGAAGTTCCTGTGTAAGCACACCCCCATATCGGCCGTGGGGCAGAACATTGTGCTATGGCCAATTCACTGACCCGACATAGACGGACCACATCGTTTTTTTAAATCCAGTCACGCGTGTTCACCAACATGGCCTAAACAACGTTCATCAACGTTGTTTCGTCTTGGCTCACTAAAGACATGCGTAAAAACGCAACAGATAATTTGTGATGCAGAGGGCTGACTGGTTGACGACTCACTATTATCTCATGGCTTTTACTTAAACATTACTTTATTGCCTTCGAATTTTATTTTAGTCTACAATGTATTGATACCTCCTTGAGTGGAGGTGAGATTACATTTAAAATAAATCCGATTTCACGGTTGATGGTACATCGAGTGTCAAAGCCAGTCCCAGAGTTTGCTTGTGTTGAACCAAAGCTGCTGAAACCATCGACTCACTCACAGAAGCCCGTGTGGCTGATGAAGAGTTGTCTTGCGTGTCTATTTAAAGGCTATTGTATAGGTGAAGGGAAGTCAAAGAGCCTCTCAGCTGACAGTGATGTCATCCACATGCATGAATCTTGCATAAGATGGCCATCAGCAAAACATAATATCTAAATATACACTGCACACACCACATACCTTGTGTACGATGCATATTGCACAATGTCCACTGAGGTTACTGCTAGGCTGACGAGTGGAAACAAGCTCAAAATATCCCCGGATACTCTTTAAAAAAATGCCTTCCATTTAAATAAAGGCTTGGTGTAACGAAATCTGAGACCCGCATCGATAATAGACAGGGCCCTTGAATGTAAACTGGTTGAAGCAAGCCTGACTGTCGATAGAGATGTGAATCTGCTTCGTAGAATTTGTACGCAGGCAATTCACCTCCTCGCATCTATCTCTTCACATAAAACTAAATATCGGTATATTTATTACACAACCCATCGGCCGTACGGCCTTCTGGGACTGAGTGCATCATTTCAGCAGCCAAGCAAACTCTGGACCGGTTTCCGGCGTGCATTTATGTCTCATCGGCAAAAGTCAGGCTTAAATTTCGATTTAAAGCTTTCGTGACTGCAGGGATTCATCTTCTTGGTTCTTTCGGTAAAGTCACGTAGAAGGGAAATAATAAAATAATAAAAATAAAACATAATAAAATAATTCTCGCGACGTTTCGGCCACAACGCAAGCAGCCGTCCTCAGGTGAAGAACAGGTCTGTCGGAAAGAACAGGTCTGTCGGAAAGACAGACCTGTTCTTCACCTGAGGACGGCTGCTTGCGTTGTGGCCGAAACGTCGTGAGAATTATTGTATTATGTTTTATTGTTATTATTTTATTATTTCCCTTCTACGTGACTTTACCGAAAGAACCAAGAAGAAGTCAGGCTTACTTTAACCAATGCTGGTGAACTCTGAAATCCCGTGTGATTCCGTCGTCTGTGCGGGGTTCAGCTACACACGCTTGGAACACGTGCAATATCACTTAAGTAAACTTCTTCTACCGAGGCTGCTACGGTGGGGTAATGATTAGCAGTGCGTTGGACAATGCAAAGGGCGTCCGTACGATTCCATCTGCCGGCGGCTCGGCAGTTGAAACAACGGGGGCAGGTTTAGTTAATCGATTGGCAGGTTGCGTGTGGTGGGTTACGTGTGGGTACTCTCACATCGTCCAAGACATCTGGACATTGTGGAAGAGAAGGCACAAAAATACCCTCCCCAAGACGGGGTCTCGAGTGGGAAGGAGATTCATCAGAAGCTCACGTCTCTTCATTTTGTTTTATGTGCTGTTCGCTGTAAACACCACCACCACCAACAACAACAACAACAACCTGAGTTAGTTCTAGATTTGAAGCTTTCGTGACTGCAAGGATTCATACTCTTAGTTCTCTCGGTCAAGTCGTGACCTGAGTTAGATTCTGGGCCATGGCTAACATCAGTGTCGAGTGTTTATACGAACCACCACCAACACACCAACCCGCATTGCCCAGCGTGGTGAAATATGGTCACACACCCCGCCCCCCCCGCATCAAGGATATAGCAAAGGGGAATGGCCTCCGAACAGCAGTAGATGAGTGTAGGAGGGGGGAGGGGTAGGCGATTGTTTGCAGCTGGCAATAAAAGTTAATTATTTACCCAACTCAACTAATACCTTTGCCTTGTGGGCGAATGTGATAAGGCAAGGCCAAGTAGAAGAACACATTGATGCGAGTGTGAATGTCGACTCATAAAAGCAAATGATGAGAGCCTTTCAGAAGGCCTGAAACAAAAAGTTAGAGAAAGTGGACCCCCCCCCCACCCCAGATGTGGGGGTAAAACATTGATCGAACAGGTTTCCAAAAGTTGTCGACTCCCCCCCAACAAATTAACCCCCCCAAATGTTTGTATATATTTTGTAGGCCTATATACCTGCACACCCTACGTACAATACAGTAGTATCTGCACACATTGGAGGGGAGGACATCAGTGGTGGCGACGGGCGAGGCGCCGAAAAGCCCTCTGCAGGAGCTACAATTCCATAGGCCGCCGAAATTCTAATTTATACAAATTTAGGCCATGCGTGTAAGTGGCGATCAGTTGAGTGTCCGCGTTATAAGTTTGACCATGACGATCTCCGGGCGTCAAGCGCAAGAGCAGAGATGGGGCATTTCGTCTCGCCCGCGTCACGGTCCAAATTTGCCAAATTCGAAAACTGCCCCGCAATGTATTCAATTGTCACGCAGCAGCAGCAAACATTGCGACCCGCTGGCCGATCAATGCCCGCTCTTGCAGGCCAGTTGCCGAGCTGATGTTGTTGCAGCACAGGGACAGCTGCCACTGGGGGTGCCCTTTCAAACATGTTGAGATCATCGCGCGAGTTAAAAAAAATCCCAGCGTTACGTACGGTCCCTCTATTAAAAAACTAAAAAACCCTCTAATTATTCTTTGAAAGAATCGTAAATTTTTAAAGACTACAAGTTTATTGCGGCAACTCGAGCAAACACGAGAACACAACCGCGTGATGTCCGGGTCGTAAAGAAGTCCAATAAGCGAAGTGAACACGCGTGTCCAAAGTGGACTCAATGTTAAAGCTGTAACACGTAGAGGCGCGAACATATTAGATTGCGTAATAATCACCCAAGAATGTCCTTAACGCTCGTGACGTCACTCCACATCGAACAGCCCCCCTCATTAGCTCATTCAGACGCTGTCTTTCCGACAGACCTGTTCTTCACCTGAGGACGGCTGCTTGCGTTGTGGCCGAAACGTCGTGAGAATTGTATTTTATTATGTTTTATTTTTATTATTGTATTATTTCCCTTCTACGTGACTTTACCGAAAGAACCAAGAAGATGAATCCCTGCAGTCACGAAAGCTTTAAATCGAAATGTAAGCCCCCCTCATTAATAATCATTATATGGTGACGTCCTCCAAATTGACACTCCCTCCATTCATAATAATTCGCGGCTGACGTCACTCCACGGCGTCAACTGACAACCCTCACGACAAAGGCAGAACCCTCACGTCACGTGATCTCCGCAACGCTGTTGAGACATCAAAGTAACAAGGACGTCTTGATGAACAAGGCATTTAACCTTTAAATGAAATAAGTCTGTGTCACCGCGCCCTTACAAATTGCACACGAATGGATGCAATGAATATATCACGTCGAGGTCTGCTTTTCGCTTGCAAGTTTCAGATTTACTGCAATACACCCGTCCTTGGACGGGCAAAAGTCGAGTTGATAATAAAGACTTCTCTCGCGCCTCGTGTAAGCCACAAGGGCTATTGATGAAAGTGCACGACGTGGTGTGTGGGTGGCTAGCACCACGCTCGGAGCGTGTCGCTTCAAAGCTGATATTTACCGGGTACTAAAAGGCTGAGTTGAGGCCCCCCTTTTTTTTACTCCCACTCAGCTCTTCTGTCCTTCCCCTGCACCTCCGATTAGCACGGTTGGCTACGTACGGTGCGAAAGAAGTTCAGCATGCTGTACATACAGGGCGTCGAGGTCGCCATTTCCATCCACACTTGCCAGGGTGTATGATGGGAGTGCATCAAGACATGCCAGGGTATGAAGCGGGCTGATTTCCATCTCTCCGTGGAATGAGTGCGACCCATCGTTTTTCCTCCCCTCGTGTATTTAAAACAAAAACTCCCTTCCCCTCTCCTTTCGCCTTCCTCCGATGTTGCGCTTCGCTCTTCCCAGGCGCTTCCCTCTTCTGGGCTTCCTCTCCTTGCGCCCCTCCCCTTTGCAATTCCCTTTTGCCTGTCCCCTTGGTTTGGTGAGTTGGACAACCAGGGAGTGACGGCCACGTTCTGGGCCAGAGCCAGAGGTCGCAAACGGGTTTTGATTCCTTACTCGTACCCGTACCCGGCCGCACCAGGGTCGCAAATGGGTACCCGTACCCGGCCGGCCGGGTACGGGTACCCGTTCCCTACCCGTACCCGTACCCTACCCGAAATGAGTGACAAACGGTTACTCACCAGTGACTCACGGCTTACCCGTACCCGTACCCGTACCCGGCCGCAGCAGGGTCGCAAACGGGTACCCGTAGCCGGGTATCGGGTAGGGTACGGGTATCGGGTACCCGGTTGCGACCTCTGGCCAGAGCCCAAGGCAAAAGGGATACCTCCACAACTACTTGACCTCCCTTAGTCTCCGGCAACCGATTCAGATATTTTTCCTCCCTGCTTACCCCTTTTTCTCCCCATCATTCCCTTCCCCCTTTTGGACTACGTCCATTGCTCCCTTATCATTACCATGGAAAAAAAGAAAAAAAAACTCCACACTCGGGGAATTGCACCAAACATCCCAATGTAGGATCACAGGAGCTTGGATAATTGTTGGTAGCGCAGCTGCCTTGGTCTCTCGCCTATCGTCGGTGGTTTCCCCCTTCTCCTCCGTGGGAAAAAATGTAAAGTGGAAAAAATGAAAAAACTCCGTTCACACTAGGGGAATGGCACCATACATCCCAATGTAGGATCACAGGAGCTTGGATAATTGTTGGTAGCGCAGGTGCCTTGGCCTCTCGCCTATCGTCGGTGGTTTCCCCCCTTCTCATGCGTGGGTAAAAAAAATGACTGTGGAGGTGGGGCACTGCGTCGCAGTATTTTCATCTGCACTTTGCGTCCTTGACGTCGCTATAGGGAAACAACAATAACAACAAAAAAACACATGATCGTGAAAAAAAATACCGGTGTGTACACAGCAACCGCGTGACAAAACAAGGCGAGACAAAGCCACCGGAACGGCGATGTTTAGAGCACATGAATAAATGAAATCGGGAATATGAGACGTAATTTTAACACCGCTCGCACGCGTGCCAATGTACCGTTACAGTCCGAGAGTCGAGATACTTTTTCTGCCGAGTGCCCGTGGTCGCCGTTTCGGCGACCCGAGTTTGATTCCCGCTCACGGCCAACACCAGAGACGATTATTTGAACCGGACCTGGGCCTCCCCTAGGTCAACTCAACTTCAAATGAGTGTTTCAGCCACACCGAACCTCACAAAAATAATATTCAGGGCCCACCTTGGCTCCTCCCACCCTCAACCAGTATATATACAAATACTGTTTTCTTGGAATTTCTCTTACTTGATACAGCTATCGTGCCGTGACGGTTCCACCTGAAGACGGAAGCTTGTGTTGCCTCCGAAACGTCGTGATTTTTTTATTTTACTTTTTTTTTATTTTTTATCTACGTGACTTTACCGAAAAAACCTAAGAATATTCAAATGAGTACCTGGTGCGGTGTGTAAACATCGCTACTAGGGTGACAAAGGCGGTCGGGCGAGGTGCTGGCCATCCACCCCTTCGTGTACCGTTCCGGCCTTCATAGGTGCTGCTCGCTAACAGCACTTGCCCCAACAGTCTGTTAAGGCTATACGGGAGATCGTTGTCTTTTTAAATCCTTTATATTAAGTTCGCGTGCTTGCTTGCGTGCTTGCTTGCTTACGACCGTGCAAATCTTTCGGTCGTTTTTTAACCCACTTCCCGTGATCCAATCGAGCTGACATTTTCCACACAGACTCGTTGTGACAGACAATTAATGTTCGTGAAAAAAAATTCCCAAAATGTTACACTTTTTAGGCAAAAAAAAATTATTTTACATATATTCAAATAGAACTCATTCTTGGCTTTGGCTGAACGTCACAGTATAAGAGCCCAGAGCGTAATCCCTCCACAGGCCGTGGCGGAGTAGCGCAGTTGGTAGCGCCCTCGCTTCCCATGCCAAAGGTCGCGGGATCGATCCCCGCGTCCTCCACAGGCGAATATATTTTAAATCCTTTATATTAAGTTCGCTTGCTTGCTTAGGACCGTGCAAATCTTTCGCTCGTTTTTCAACCCACTTCCCGTGATCCAATCGAGCTGACATTTTCCACACAGACTCGTTGTGTGTGACAATTAATTTTTGTGAAAATGTTTTTCCAAAATTTTACACTGTTTAGGGAAAACAAATTAAATATTTAATTACCAATTGCTTAATACTGGCAGACAATCATCTGACCCATAGATTGCAGCCATCTCAAGCCAGAGGACGAGAGGACTCTAGCCGCCACGCATATAAAGGATTTAGAGTGAAAAACTTTGTTTTTACGGGTTTACTTGTTAAATGTGTTCACGCAAGCTTGACTCGTGCTTCTGAGACACGGAATGTGGATACGCGTCCAGAGTTTTGCTCCCTGCTGACATGTTTGCTCTTCCTCGAAGGTCGTGTGGCTGATGGAATGTGTAAAGTAAATATACAAATACACGTTAATGTCTATTTTTACGCGGACGGACAGATATGGGAAGGTGGCGGATTGTTGCATGATTTTTCAGATGCGCTCACATCGGGGTGTGTCCTCCAGAATACAGGTGTGTGTTTTCACCTGCCCAAAGTTGTTGTCAGGTAGCCAATGGGGTGGTAAGTTACAAGAGACGCGACATGCGGGGGGGGAGGGGTATAGTTGCCATGTGTATCTGTGTCGGCCCTACCTGTGCCAGGTGAGCGTGCCGCGTGCCAAACAAGACAGATCATTCGCCTCCTCATATACAGGGTGCTTGCTTCAAACATTTGTTTTTTACACTTACGTGGGGCTATCGTTTTTAATGGAAAAAGAACGGATGATACTACACTGTAACATGATAACAAATGTGATGTTATTAGCTTCAAAAACTCTGCACTTGTTCGCCATCATTGCCAACACGTGTCTGGAATCTTCACCAGGTAGTCTCCAGAGCCCAGAGCTACGTTTCTCGTGGTATTGTTGCAAATTCTCCGAAGTGTTAACATATTTTGGAAGCACCCAGTATGTTCCCTACCTCAAAGGGTCCTCCTCTACCGGAGCAGATAGTATTCCCGTCTTTGCTCTGCGAACTGTTGCTCACCTAATATACCAGGTACTCATTTGAGGATGAGTCGACCTAGGGGAGGCCCAGGACCGGTGTTGATGGCCGTGAGCGGGAATCGAACTCGGGTTGCCGGGTTCGCAGCGTAGCGCGGCGATCCGTTTCACTGCCGCTCCAAAATAAATGTTTACACCCAGACACTCACGACAGCAGACATTGGACCGGTGGTGGTTTGTGGTAATTTGTGTTGGTGGCGCTCCGGCTGTAAATGCACTTGAGGGCGTGTGAAGTGAGAAAGACTTCAACGATGTGGTTCACGGGACATACTACCTATGCACGTTGTCGTGTGCTACATGACTGGAATGCACACACACAGCGCAACGAACGCACGCCCTTACAAGGACACACACACACAAACACCGAGGATTGCCCAATGGGCTTGCTGGGGCGAGTGCTGTTCGCGGGCACCTCCGAAGGTCGCCACGGGGTACAAAGGGGAGCAGCAGAACGCTGGACCAGCTTTGTCTCCCCAGTGCTGAATGCACACACAGAATCCACACGGCGCGATCCGCGAGCGCGAGGCCTCACAAAAGCTCTTTTGCACAAAGTAACCCAATCCTAAACAACACCCTTCACGAATGCAACTGAACAAACGAAATCTATATTTACTTGGTAAGTGCCACTGAGCTGTGTAGCTCTTTTTTAGAAGCGACCTGGCTATCATAAATGATAGCCTCAACAAAGTGGCTCATCATCATCTGGACATTTATAGCAGCCAAATGCTCTAAACGCGTGATGTTGATTCTAAATGTGGAGGGAAAACCGGAGGACCCGGAGAAAAGTCCACGCGACTACGGGGAGACAGACACGCAAACTCCAAATATACATCAGGCGTCAGGGTCGGGATCGAACCCACGACCTCCTGCACACCAGGCGAGGTAGTTAACATATTCTAGCCATCGTGATGACGATTAGAGAGACGCAAACTCCAAATATACATCAGGCGTCAGGGTCGGGATCGAACCCACGACCTCCTACACATCTGGCGAGGTAGTTAACATCTCCTAGCCACCGTGATGATGATTAGAAAGACGCAAACTCCAAATATACAGCAGCAGGCGTCAGGGTAGGGATCGAACCCACGACCTCCTGCACACCAGGCGAGGTAGTTAACATCTCCTAGCCACCGTGGCGCCGCACTAAATTGCGTATGGCAGCAATTATGTTGAGGGTTTTAATGCCAGTGTCGAGATTTTCTGGCCACGACGATATGGCTTCGAGATAGAGAGTTCGTGTCGCGTTGCTGTTTCTAATCCGTTGAAGGAGCGCAGACCGCAGGTCTATAGTTTGTATTTCATGGCCACAATGTAACTCTGAGTCTATGTGCAGTGCCTATATCAGTCTCGATGTGTCAATGTATCTCTATTGGTCTGTGTGGGTTAATAACGATACAGTACAGTCCATAGCACGGGTTGCATCGCCAAAATCACAGGATGCTAAGTCCACTGATTCCCACATCCTTTCGTCACCACATAATTTCATCTCCTCTCCAGCACGCGCCGGACCCGTTTAGCCCCCTCTAAATCCACCCAAACAGAAGCTGCTTGAACATGCAGCGGCTGGGCATGCGGGCAACATGCCCCAGCCAACGCAGCCTCGCCCGCCAGAGGAACTCACGGGTGATGGGCACTGTGTCCAGATCTGTGAGCCCCCCCCCACCACACAAGCTCCTGCTGAACGTCTCTGAGAAAGAGCGAGATAGCTCATCGGATTCCTCCAGTATAAATAAACATTCTGATTCTGATATACATATAAATGTATCACTGTCACTGAGCACAAGCCCACAGGTCCAAAACGCCAAGCATCCAGCAACAAACAGCACTTCAAACGCTGTAACAGGTCACGCGTTTCTTGAATTGAGCGATGATCTAGGAACTTGGGAAAAGAGAGGATGGGAGGAAATCCCAGAATGGAGGTGTTGTGCGAGCTGCAGTGCGGCGAGCGGGTGGGCGTTTCTGTGACTTGCAGCGGGGTGGTTGAACCCAGACTGGTGGATGAGTCGGTGTGTGAGTGACTGAGTGTGCTGTTGCCACCTGCAGCGGGGTGGTTGAACCCAGAGTGATGGATGAATCGGTGTGTGAGTGACTGAGTGTGCTGTTGCGACTTGTAGCGGGGTGGTTGAACCCAGAGTGGTGGATGAGTCGGTGTGTGAGTGACTGAGTGTGCTGTTGCCACCTGCAGCGGGGTGGTTGAACCCAGAGTGGTGGATGAGTCGGTGTGTGAGTGACTGAGTGTGCTGTTGCCACCTGCTGCGGGGTGGTTGAACCCAGAGTGGTGGGTGAGTCGGTGTGTGAGTGACTGAGTGTGCTGTTGCCACCTGCAGCGGGGTGGTTGAACCCAGACTGGTGGATGAGTCGGTGTGTGAGTGACTGAGTGTCCTGTTGCGACTTGCAGAGGGGTGGTTGAACCCAGAGTGGTGGATGAGTCGGTGTGTGAGTGACTGAGTGTCCTGTTGCGACTTGCAGAGGGGTGGTTGAACCCAGAGTGGTGGATGAGTCGGTGTGTGAGTGACTGAGTGTCCTGTTGCGACTTGCAGAGGGGTGGTTGAACCCAGAGTGGTGGATGAGTCGGTGTGTGAGTGACTGAGTGTCCTGTTGCGACTTGCAGCGGGGTGGTTGAACCCAGAGTGGTGGATGAGTCGGTGTGTGAGTGACTGAGTGTCCTGTTGCGACTTGCAGAGGGGTGGTTGAACCCAGAGTGGTGGATGAGTCGGTGTGTGAGTGACTGAGTGTCCTGTTGCGACTTGCAGAGGGGTGGTTGAACCCAGACTGGTGGATGAGTCGGTGTGTGAGTGACTGAGTGTGCTGTTGCCACCTGCAGCGGGGTGGTTGAACCCAGAGTGATGGATGAGTCGGTGTGTGAGTGACTGAGTGTGCTGTTGCGACTTGCAGCGGGGTGGTTGAACCCAGAGTGGTGGATCAGTCGGTGTGTGAGTGACTGAGTGTGCTGTTGCCACCTGTAGCGGGGTGGTTGAACCCAGTGGTGGATCAGTCAGTGTGTGAGTGACTGAGTGTGCTGTTGCGACTTGCAGCGGGGTGGTTGAACCCAGAGTGATGGATGAGTCGGTGTGTGAGTGACTGAGTGTGCTGTTGCGACTTGCAGCGGGGTGGTGGAGTCGTCGATGTGTGAGCGAATTAATTTCCTGTTGCGACTTTCAGGGGGGTGGTTGAACACAGAGTGGTGGATGACGAGACGAAACAGTGTCCGAGCTAGGCAGAGTCCTCAACATGGGTGGAGGAGGAATCAACGAGTGAAGTTCCCAGGAACAGTAACCATGGTGGTATTAGTAGTAGTAGCGATAGACGAGTGATAATGAGGTGACTGACCAGCGGCGAGCGAGTGGATCATTGAGTTCACTCTGTCCGGTTGCAGCAGTGAGGGCGGCACTGGGTGCTCCGCCCAATAAATGTCCAGCAACAGGATTCTAGCGTGGGCAGAGTTCGTGCTCTGCGTGTACGTATGTTGAACTTATTTCGCGCCGTACGGAGCCAATCGTGCTAGCTGGAGCAGCAGCAGCAGCAATCGTGCGGAGTTCACGGATCAGAAAGCCACTGCACGCGCAAGCGTGATTGTTGCGCCAAGCGGAATTCGGTTGAATCCAGGACGTATCGTGGGCCGAATGTTTCACGGCCGGCGTAAGTGTTCTTACGTTGTGCTTCCACGTGTCGCCCGGCATAGAGAGGAGAGAGGAGGGGACATAACTGTGGCGGAGAAGAGCCGGGGAGCTCCGTGTTTGAACGACAGTGCCAGGCAGTGTTTCGCGACCGACGAAAAGTTAATGGCGCTCGACTGACTCGGAACGAGACCTCCACTGCCAAACCGGAGATGGCCATGGCCACACTGATCAGGTATAGAAAGTTATCCGCCCTCTCCACAACTGCCCGCATTGCTCATAGAGAGTTGAATGGAGGGAGGGCGGGTGTTTTATACCATAAACTAACCAGGGCAGGTTTTGGTCCGGCTGATGGTAAGATGTCTTAGTGGCACGCGCTCCAAGTTCACAAAGCATATTTTCCGGAGCTCAGTCCCGGCTAAAAAATAAGTGCTGGTGCCAGTGTACAATGAAATGCAAAATGTACATCGAGATGTGTTACTGTGACCGAAAGGAAATATGTAAACGAAAATAAGTTTTTTTTTTAATATAAGAGAGCTTGTGCGACAAGCCCGACGGGTTTTATACAAAGTCGTAGTTCTCACGCATCGCCGACACCTCGCGATGCACATTCACGTTGTCTTCCTTACACAAAGGATGCTTTCGGAGTGATTGATGTGAATTCTCTAGTAATGTTCTACAAGGGCTCGATATTAAACAAACAAAAACGTACACAAACACCGATTTTAAAAAAAAACATCTATCCAAAAGGCAAAACAAGTTTTACTTTTCACCCCAATAATGATGTCGCCCGGACGTCGATTGGCGTCACACATTCTGTCTCTGATCCACGCGCCCCTCGTTCTATCTCCCAGTGTCATTCAAATTCACCCATTGCACCCTACACGAGACCTGCCACGCTTCTTTGCGCACTTTCCAAAATAATTACAAATGAAAAGTTACTAACATATATATTAATATATAAAAACACACAATATATAATATTAATATCCATAATACAGGTTTTTTGGGGTTAGATCACGTAAGTATATAAATGTGTCGTTAAACCCACCACCAACCGACAAAGCCAACTAGTAAGGTTTGTCACGTACACAGAACGTGGCCAATTCGTTACTAGTACAGCACACCGGTGTGTTGGAGCGCCAAGCCACAATATTTACAATCTGAGTACGATAATTATATATATTAATAATATTAATCTTCTTGGTTCTTTCGGTAAAGTCACGTAGAAGGGAAGTAATAAAATAATAAAAATAAAACATAATAAAATAATTTTCACGACGTTTCGGCCACAACGCAAGCAGCCGTCGTCAGGTGAAAACCAGGTCTGTCGAGGCGACCTGGTCTGTCGAGGCGACCTGGTTTTCACCTGAGGACGGCTGCTTGCGTTGTGGCCGAAACGTCGTGAGAATTATTTTATTATGTTTTATTTTTATTATTTTATTACTTCCCTTCTACGTGACTTTACCGAAAAAACCAAGAAGATGAATCCCTGCAGTCACGAAAGCTTTAAATCGAAAATTAATAATATTAATATATAAGTATATTTGTATACATAACCCCAAAAAAATTACGGGGCAAACAGGGTCACCTTTAAATAAAACCCGGTTACGTATCGCTGCAATCAACAACAAAAAGCTCAGTGAAAATTTTTTCAAAAAGCGCGACGAAACCTCGACCAGCGATAACCACGTTCCAGGACCGGCCCTGGGCCGTCGTGAGCGGCAGGAACAGGCGATGATGACAGCCCGAGGCAGGCGCGGACTGTCCAGCCTCAAAATGAATACCCGATGCGGCCGGGCGTGGTGCTGGCCACCCACCCCCTCGTGTGCCGTGCCGGCGTTCATAGGCGCTGCTCGCCAACAGCACTTGCCCCAACAGTCTGTCGAGGCTATACGGGGGATCTTTGTCTTTTGTGTTTTTCTGTATAGGGTATTGTATATACTCTTTGGTTCTTTCGGTAAAGTCACGTAGGTATGTGATTTATTTTATTTTCTACCTACGTGACTTTACCGAAAGAACCAAAGAGTATATGGATTGCTGCAGTCACGAAAGCTTCAAATCAAGTATTGTATATGCATACTGCTGGGGACAAATCGATGACCGAGCAGCTTCTTGAACTGCAGTTTAACCAATAATGAATCTGCCGTGAGTCTCGTGACCACTCCAACTAGACAGCCTGCACGGCACTTCAACGCGACTGCTGGCAGCTGCTAAGCAGCAACAGAAGCAGCGCAATCAAATTGTCTTCTACTCGACGGTGGCGTCGTTACGTTACTGTGCTCGAGAATTGAAAAAAAACGAACAGACACTAGCAATTTTAATGGACGGGTGACAGAGCTATTCACTTACAACTGTAAGTTAAACTCTTGCTTCGATCGACAACAAAGCCTAAACCACATCCGCTGTGTGGCAGTAGCAACAGCAGCAGACGCGAGGGCTTGTAAAATGACAACCTATGTAAGTCAAGAAATTACAGCCTCTACGGCAGAAACGTCGTCACCACCCAGAACATAACCACGGGGTTTATTAACTTAGACTCAAAGGCCGATTCATATTCTTAGGTTTTTTTCGGTAAAGTCACGTAGGTAAAAAATTAAAATTAATAAAAGTTAAATAAAAATAAAATAAAAATCACGACGTTTCGGAGGCTACACAAGCTTCCGTCTTCAGGTGGAACCGTCACAGCACGATAGCTGTATCAAGTGAGAGAAAGTCCAAGAAAACAGTCCTTGTATATATACTGGTTGAGGGTGGGAGGAGCCAAGGTAGGCCCTGAATATTGTTTTTGTGAGGTTCTGTGCGGCTGAAGCACGCTGCTAGGAATGAGCCTTTGCTGTGTAAACTGGGTGCGGATGATGTAAAGGTGCGTGTAAAAGGGACTGAGCCTTTTGTTATGTAGAGATGATGCGGCTGAAATCGCTGCCAGGAAATGACTCTTTTTTGTGTAGAATGGTTGTCTGAGCCTATTATTATGTAGAGGTGGTGCGGCTTAAATCGCTGTTTGAGTTGGTATCGCGTGACTTTACCGAAAAAACCCTAAGAATATGAATCCTTGCAGTCACGAAAGCTTCAAATCTAGAATCAAAGGCCGAATCACAAGTGCAAAGGAGGAGGCATGCACGCATGTTTGTTTGGAAGTATGTATGTTGAACTTCTTTTGCACCGTGCTAATCGGAGGTGCGGCATCATCGACAGAGGGGCGCCGAGTAGCGAGTTGTTATCGATCACGAACCCTGATGACGCTCGTCGTACATTTGGAGTTTGCGTGTGTGTCTCTCCCCCCCCCCGACACCACCCCCACCCCGTGGTGGCCGTGTGGGCTTTCTCTGGGTTCCTGCGGTGTTTTCCCCTCCCCGTTTATAATCAACATGCGAATTGATGATCGGGCTGCTTGAATGTCCCTCGTTGGGCAAGCGTTTTTGTGGCCAGGTCGTTTCAGCGGGCCTGACCTGGTACATTTAAAGTAAATAGTAAAAACGACACCAACAAAAATACCCACTCCGCTACTCATCCTGGTTCACCAACCATCCTCGATGTCAAATTTCAGCCGCCGATCTCGACATCAACACCAATCCGACAATTGGTTGAGTTGGTATCGCCGCTGCTCGAGCACAGGCCCGAAAAACGCCAAGCGGTCTGCACACAAACGTCTCATTCAAACAAAAACAAAGTTGTAACCATATTCCTGGTTCTTTCGTAGAAGGGATTAAACAATAAAATAATAAAAATAAAACAATAAAATTCTCACGACGTTTCGATTGCAACACAAGCAATCATCATGATCATCAGGTGTGAAAACCACAGCAAGCAAATGTTCTTTACCGAAAGAGCCAAGAATATGAATCTCTGCAGTCACGCAAGCTTTAAATCGAAAGTTGTAACCAGTAAGGAGAAGGCCAGTCTAAGGCAATTGCCACATTTCGTGACAGGTAACCCACAGACTGAGAAATGTCAGTTGCGGCAATTGAGGGAGGGAGGTAGAAGGCGGAGGGGCTGGGAGGGGGTGTGATCTGAACACCCCTTCCCCCTACCCTCGTCCCACCCCCCCGTTACCTGTAGATTTACCTGCACCTGCCATTGGGATACAAAGCAAACTCGCATCGCCTAGGTAGCCACAGTCTGCGCTGTCAGCTGCTGGGGTAGGGACAGGAGGCCGTGTACGTGCGGTGAGTTACGCGTCCATACAAGCGCACGCACAGAGATAATTACTTGCCACAGAGATGATTACACACACACAGCCACAGAGATCATTGCACACACACACAGTCACATAAACAATTACACACACACACAGCCACAGAGACAACAGTGTGCGCGCGCGCGTGTGTGGTCTTACAAAGAAATTGATATTATAACAGGCGACGTTTCTGGTAAAAGACCTACTTCATAGCACATAAACACTACGAAGAGGTGCACACTGCCCGAAGAAGGGCCATTGCCTGAAACGTCGACTATCCTTCCTTATAAGACTGCACACATTGACGAATGTGTTGATGTTTTATGTGCGCGTGTTCACCACTGTTAAAGGCATTAGCAGCAGCTTCGCAAGATACAATGTGCGCGCATGCGTTACAGATGCATATCTTACGTGTGGACGAGTGTGTGTGTATACGTTGTATACTTGTGTGTGTATACGTGAGATATGCGTGTCCGTTTCGCAAAACATCGTTGCTCATTTTAATTTCTGTAATTATTTTTAAGACTTTAATATTGCACATGTCTGCGTGTATTATTTTACCTGGCGTATGGTCAGGAGTGATGAAGTATGGTAAAAACGACGCTCCCCCCCCACTACTCCTGACCGACACGGCGTTGGGAGAGAGGTCTTCATCTTTCACCACGGGTAGAGCTGAGCACACACAGGCCCAATGGCCCAACGCGCTCAGCAGACCGCAACAATCAGCACTATCGAAGTCAGAAGATAAATATTAATACTTTTTTCTTTACAACAACAGGCCATATGGCTACGCAGCGGTAACGCGAGCGAGTTTAAATCCTGGTTGGGAGTGGACTCAGCCCATCATCATCCCTCCCTCCAGGGTCGATAAAGCGAGTGCCACTTTGTGTGGGGAAGCCAACGGTGGTCGTTCTATGGACACTCGCACCCCCCTCCCCTCCGTCACAAGGATGTGGAATTTCAACCAAATGGCTCAGAAGAATAAGAACATGGATTGAGACGATCCGAGGCACGAACCAGGGCATTCGCAAGAGTGGCCTGGCCCGTGAGTCTGCCAGGAGTGGTCGTGACGACTGACGCTGCTGCTGCTGCTGTCGGTGTGGAGATTCCCCAATTGAGTGAATGTGCGGCCTCATTTTCGAATTTTGTCAAATTTTGGCCCGCGACGTCGGCGGCACACGGTGGACCCCCCCCCCCTCCAGCTCTCGCGCGCGACGCCAATGGATCTTTAACGTCCGCAACTGCAAACAAAACGCCGGACGGCGCCGTTACTGCAGACCCCGCAGCATTGACCGGGGCGACCGCCAGACCCGAACCGTGAACCTTCTTGCAACAACAGCAGCAGCAGCAGCGACAACGAGAAGTGGCGGCGGCGGCGAACGCGCAGGCCACCACCGGCTTAACCCTCGTGACGAATCCTGTGGTGTGGCATTGGCGTGAAACGGAAACCTGCGAGGGGACACGGCCACAGCGGGGGGGGGGGGGGGCGGGGGGGGGGGCTGTGGTGACACTTTGCGCCACGCCGGCACTTTTTCCTCCTTGACCACCCCGAGCACAACGGCCTCCTTCCTCGTCCCTCCACCCTCGATCCCCTCCTCCACAGCTACTTGTTTATTTGGGTCATCCTCGTTACCTTCCCACTGGTGAGCAGAGGTCCCCCCCCTCCCCTTCTCAATTCCTCCATTCCTCAGTGAGTCGACGAGGTGTCTGTGTGAGTCTATGGACCTCAGTGTGAGTCTGTGGGTCCCTGTGTGAGTCTATGGACCTCAGTGTGAGTCTGTGGGTCCCTGTGTGAGTCTATGGACCTCAGTGTGTGTCTGTGGGTCCCTGTGTGAGTCTATGGATCTCAGTGTGTGTCTGTGGGTCCCTGTGTGAGTCTATGGGCTGCTGTGTGAGTCTATGAGTCCCTGTGCGAGTCTATGGATCTCAGTGTGTGTCTGTGGGTCCCTGTGTGACTCTATGGATCTCAGTGTGAGGATGTGGGTCACTGTGTGAGTCTATGGATCTCAGTGTGAGTCTGTGGGTGCCTGTGTGAGTCTATGGGTCTCAGTGTGTGTATGTGGGTCACTGTGTGAGTCTATGGATCTCAGTGTGAGGATGTGGGTCTCTGTGTGAGTCTATGGGTCTCTGTGTGAGTCTATGGATCTCAGTGGGTGTCTGTGGGTCCCTGTGTGACTCTATGGATCTCAGTGTGAGGATGTGGATCACTGTGTGAGTCTATGGATCTCAGTGTGAGGATGTGGGTCTCCGTGTGAGTCTATGGGTCTCTGTGTGAGTCTGTGGGTCACTGTGTGAGTCTATGGATCTCAGTGTGAGACTGTGGGCCCCTGTGTGAGTCTATGGATCTCAGTGAGTCTGTGGCCCCCTGTGTGAGTCTATGGATCTCAGTGTGTGTCTGTGGGTCCCTGTGTGACTCTATGGATCTCAGTGTGAGGATGTGGGTCCCTGTGTGAGTCTATGGGTCTCAGTGTGAGTCTGTGGGTCCCTGTGTGAGTCTATGGGTCTCAGTGTGTGTCTGTGGGTCCCTGTGTGACTCAATGCATCTCAGTGTGAGGATGTGGGTCACTGTGTGAGTCTATGGATCTCAGTGTGAGTCTGTGGGTCCCTGTGTGAGTCTATGGGTCTCAGTGTGTGTCTGTGGGTCACTGTGTGAGTCTATGGATCTCAGTGTGAGGATGTGGGTCACTGTGTGAGTCTATGGAACTCAGTGTGAGGATGTGGGTCTCTGTGTGAGTCTATGGGTCTCTGTGTGAGTCTGTGGGTCACTGTGTGAGTCTATGGATCTCAGTGTGAGGCTGTGGGTCCCTGTGTGAGTCTATGGGTCTCAGTGTGTGTCTGTGGGTCACTGTGTGAGTCTATGGATCTCAGTGTGAGGATGTGGGTCACTGTGTGAGTCTATGGAACTCAGTGTGAGGATGTGGGTCTCTGTGTGAGTCTATGGGTCTCTGTGTGAGTCTGTGGATCACTGTGTGAGTCTATGGATCTCAGTGTGAGTCTGTGGGTCCCTGTGTGAGTCTATTGATCTTAGTGAGTCTGTGGCCCCCTGTGTGAGTCTATGGATCTCAGTGTGAGTCTGTGGGCCCCTGTGTGAGTCTATGGATCTCTGTGTGAGTCTGTGGGTCCCTGTGTGAGTCTATGGTTCTCTGTGTGAGTCTATAGGTCTCTGTGTAAGTCTATGGATCTCAGTGTGAGTCTGTGGGTCCCTGTGTGAGTCGATGGATCTCAGTGTGAGTCTGTGGGTCCCTGTGTGAGTCTATGGATCTCAGTGTGTGTCTGTGGGTCCCTGTGTGACTCTATGGATCTCAGTGTGAGGATGTGGGTCACTGTGTGAGTCTATGGATTTCAGTGTGAGTCTGTGGGTCCCTGTGTGAGTCTATGGGTCTCTGTGTGAGTCTATGGATCGCAGTGGGTGTCTGTGGGTCCCTGCGTGACTCTATGGATCTCAGTGTGAGGATGTGGGTCTCTGTGTGAGTCTATGGGTCTCTGTGTGATGTCTGTGGGTCCCTGTGTGAGTCTATGGATCTCAGTGTGAGTCTGTGGGCCCCTGATTGAGTCTATGGATCTCAGTGTGAGGATGTGGGTCCCTGTGTGAGTCTATGGGTCTCAGTGTGAGTCTGTGGGTCCCTGTGTGAGTTTATGGGTCTCAGTGTGTGTCTGTGGGTCCCTGTGTGACTCTATGGATCTCAGTGTGAGGATGTGGGTCACTGTGTGAGTCTATGGATCTCAGTGTGAGTCTGTGGGTCCCTGTGTGAGTCTATGGGTCTCAGTGTGTGTCTGTGGGTCACTGTGTGAGTCTATGGATCTCAGTGTGAGGATGTGGGTCACTGTGTGAGTCTATGGAAGTCAGTGTGAGGATGTGGGTCTCTGTGTGAGTCTATGGGTCTCTGTGTGAGTCTGTGGGTCACTGTGTGAGTCTAAGGATCTCAGTGTGAGTCTGTGGGTCCCTGTGTGAGTCTATGGATCTCTGTGTGAGTCTGTGGGCCCCTGTGTGAGTCTATGCATCTCTGTGTGAGTCTGTGGGTCCCTGTGTGAGTCTATGGTTCTCTGTGTGAGTCTATAGGTCTCTGTGTAAGTCTATGGATCTCAGTGTGAGTCTGTGGGTCCCTGTGTGAGTCGATGGATCTCAGTGTGAGTCTGTGGGTCACTGTGTGAGTCTATGGATCTATGTGTGAGTCTGTGAGTCTCTTTGTGAGTCTGTGGGTCACTGTGTGAGTCTATGGGTCTCTGTGTGAGTCTATGTGTCTCTGTGAGTCTATGGGTCTCTGTGTGAGTCTGTGGGTCCCTGTGTGAGTCTGTGGATCTCGGTGTGAGTATGTGGGTCTCTGTGTGAGTCTATAGATCTCAGTGTGATTCTGTGGGTTTCTGTGTGAGTCTATGGATCTCAGTGTGAGTCTGTGGGTCCTTGTGTGAGTTTATGGGTCTCAGTGTGAGTCTATGGGTCACTGTGTGAGTCTATGGATCTCAGTGTGAGGATGTGGGTCACTGTGTGAGTCTATGGATCTCAGTGTGAGTCTGTGGGTCCCTGTGTGAGTCTATGGGTCTCAGTGTGTGTCTGTGGGTCACTGTGTGAGTCTATGGATCTCAGTGTGAGGATGTGGGTCACTGTGTGAGTCTATGGAAGTCAGTGTGAGGATGTGGGTCTCTGTGTGAGTCTATGGGTCTCTGTGTGAGTCTGTGGGTCACTGTGTGAGTCTAAGGATCTCAGTGTGAGTCTGTGGGTCCCTGTGTGAGTCTATGGATCTCTGTGTGAGTCTGTGGGCCCCTGTGTGAGTCTATGCATCTCTGTGTGAGTCTGTGGGTCCCTGTGTGAGTCTATGGTTCTCTGTGTGAGTCTATAGGTCTCTGTGTAAGTCTATGGATCTCAGTGTGAGTCTGTGGGTCCCTGTGTGAGTCGATGGATCTCAGTGTGAGTCTGTGGGTCACTGTGTGAGTCTATGGATCTATGTGTGAGTCTGTGAGTCTCTTTGTGAGTCTGTGGGTCACTGTGTGAGTCTATGGGTCTCTGTGTGAGTCTATGTGTCTCTGTGAGTCTATGGGTCTCTGTGTGAGTCTGTGGGTCCCTGTGTGAGTCTGTGGATCTCGGTGTGAGTATGTGGGTCTCTGTGTGAGTCTATAGATCTCAGTGTGATTCTGTGGGTTTCTGTGTGAGTCTATGGATCTCAGTGTGAGTCTGTGGGTCCCTGTGTGAGTCTATGGATCTCGGTGTGAGTCTATGGGTCACTGTGTGAGTCTATGGATCTCTGTGAGAGTCTATGGATCTCAGTGTGAGTCTCTTGGTCTCTGTGTGAGTCTATGGGTCTCTGTGTGAATCTATGGGTCTCTGTGTGAGTCTGTGGGTCTCTGTGCGAGACTATGGGTCTCTGTGTGAGTCTATGGATCTCAGTGTGTGTCTGTGGGTCACTGTGTGAGTCTATGGGTTCCTGTGTGAGTCTGTGGGCCACTGTGCGAGTCTATGGATCTCAGTGTGAGTCTGTGGGTCCCTGTGTGAGTCTATGGATCTCAGTGTGAGTCTGCGGGTCTCTGTGTGAGTCTGTGGGTCTCTGTGTGAGTCGAAGGATCTCAGTGTGAGTCTGTGGGTCTCTGTGTGAGTCTATGAATCTCAGTGTGAGTCTATGGGTCTCTATGTGAGTCTGTGGGTCCCTGTGTGAGTCTATGGATCTCAGTGTGAGTCTGTGGGTCCCTGTGTGAGTCTATGGATCTCAGTGTGAGTCTATGGGTCTCTGTGTGAGTCTATGGATCTCTGTGTGAGTCTGTGGGCCTCTGTGTGAGTCTATTGACCTCAGTGAGTCTGTGGCCCCCTGTGTGAGTCTATGGATCTCAGTGTGAGTCTGTGGGCCCCTGTGTGAGTCTATTGATCTCAGTGAGTCTGTGGCCCCCTGTGTGAGTCTATGGATCTCAGTGTGAGTCTGTGGGCCCCTGTGTGAGTCTATGCATCTCTGTGTGAGTCTGTGGGTCCCTGTGTGAGTCTATGGTTCTCTGTGTGAGTCTATAGGTCTCTGTGTAAGTCTATGGATCTCAGTGTGAGTCTATGGGTCCCTGTGTGAGTCGATGGATCTCAGTGTGAGTCTGTGGGTCACTGTGTGAGTCTATGGATCTATGTGTGAGTCTGTGAGTCTCTCTGTGAGTCTGTGGGTCACTGTGTGAGTCTATGGGTCTCTGTGTGAGTCTATGTGTCTCTGTGAGTCTATGGGTCTCTGTGTGAGTCTGTGGGTCCCTGTGTGAGTCTGTGGATCTCGGTGTGAGTATGTGGGTCTCTGTGTGAGTCTATAGATCTCAGTGTGATTCTGTGGGTTTCTGTGTGAGTCTATGGATCTCAGTGTGAGTCTGTGGGTCCCTGTGTGAGTCTATGGATCTCGGTGTGAGTCTATGGGTCACTGTGTGAGTCTATGGATCTCTGTGTGAGTCTATGGATCTCAGTGTGAGTCTCTTGGTCTCTGTGTGAGTCTATGGGTCTCTGTGTGAGTCTATGGGTCTCTGTGTGAGTCTGTGGGTCTCTGTGCGAGTCTATGGGTCTCTGTGTGAGTCTATGGATCTCAGTGTGTGTCTGTGGGTCACTGTGTGAGTCTATGGGTTCCTGTGTGAGTCCGTGGGCCACTGTGCGAGTCTATGGATCTCAGTGTGAGTCTGTGGGTCCCTGTGTGAGTCTATGGATCTCAGTGTGAGTCTGTGGGCCACTGTGTGAGTCTATGGATCTCAGTGTGAGTCTGCGGGTCTCTGTGTGAGTCTGTGGGTCTCTGTGTGAGTCGAAGGATCTCAGTGTGAGTCTGTGGGTCTCTGTGTGAGTCTGTGGATCTCAGTGTGAGTCTATGGGTCTCTATGTGAGTCTGTGGGTCCCTGTGTGAGTCTATGGATCTCAGTGTGAGTCTGTGGGTCCCTGTGTGAGTCTATGGATCTCAGTGTGAGTCTATGGGTCTCTGTGTGAGTCTATGGATCTCAGTGTGAGTCTGTGGGTCCCTGTGTGAATCTGTGGATCTCGGTGTGAGTCTATGGGTCATTGTGTGAGTCTATGGATCTCTGTGTGAGTCTATGGATCTCAGTGTGAGTCTCTTGGTCTCTGTGTGAGTCTATGGGTCTCTGTGTGAGTCTATGGGTCTCTGTGTGAGTCTGTGGGTCTCTGTGCGAGTCTATGGGTCCCTGTGTGAGTCTATGGATCTCAGTGTGAGTCTGTGGGTCTCTGTGTGAGTCTATGGATATCAATGTGAGTCTATGGATCTGAGTGTGAGTCTGTGGGTCTCTGTGTGAGTCTGTGGGTCTCTGTGCGAGTCTATGGATCTCAGTGTGAGTCTGTGGGTCTCTGTGTGAGTCTATGGATCGTGGTGTGTGTCTGTGGGTCCCTGTGTGAGTTTATGGATCTCAGTGTGAGAATGTGGACCCCTTGTGTGAGTCTATGGATCTCAGTGCGAGTCTGTGGGTCTCTGTGTGAGTCTATGGATCTCAATGTGAGTCTGTGGGTCTCTGTGTGAGTCTATGGATCTCAGTGTGAGTCAGTGAGTCACTGTGTGAGTCGATGGATCTCAGTGTGAGTCTGTGGGTCTCTGTGTGAGTCTACGGGTCTCTGTGTGAGTCTACGGGTCTCTGTGCGAGTGTACAGGTCTCTGTGTGAGTCCATGGGTCTCTGTGTGAGTCTACAGGTCTGTGTGAGTCTACGGGTCTCTGTGTGAGTTAGTGAGTCCCTGTGTGAGTCTATGGGTCTCTGTGTTAGTCTATGGGTCTCAGTGTGTGAATGTGACTCCCTGTGTGAGTCTCTGGATCTCGGTGTGAGTCTGCGGGTTTTCATGTGAAGGAGAGATATGCACGGTGGTGGGGTGGAAAAAGGTGGTAGGAGGATATGAAAGTGGTGGAGGTGGTGGTAATCGTAGTGGTAGGAGATTGTGGATAGTGGTGGCGAGGGGCGGTCAAGGTGGTGGTGGTGGTGAACACTTGGAGGAGGTAAAAGTGGTGGTGGTTGTTGTGATGGTGGTGGTGATGATGGTGTTGGTGATGTGTGGAGCGGTAGTGCAGCGGCTATTACGCTGCGCTTCGAATCCTGCTCATGGCCAGCACGTAAGTGACGATGATCTGAATCGATGCTGGGCCTCTCCTGGGTCGACTCAGCCTCGAGTGAGTGCCGATGTGTGTACATTTGGCTACTGGGAGGCAAAGGTGGTCGGGCGTGGTGCTGGCCACCCGTGGTCATGTACCGTGTCGGCCTTCATTGGTGCTCTCTCACAGCACTTGCCCCAACGGTCTGTGAAAGGCTACACGGGGGATCTTTGTCTTTGTGCTGGTGGCCACAGGCAGATCCTGCTGAACTACGCGGTGTACCGTGCGGACGTGGGCTACGCGCAGGGCATGTCGGACCTGCTGGTGCCCATCGTTCTAATGTCGGCGATGATGGTTGACGGTGGCGATGATCGACGGTGGCGGTGATTGACGGTGGCGGTGTGATCACCAGGTGGCAGCGGTAGTTGCGGCGGTCGCTCCGAAATCGTCCGCCGTTGCATCCTCTGGTCATCGGACGCGAAGGAGGAGAGCGTCACGACCCGCACAGGAGGAGGCGGAGGAGTTGGCGGTGGTCGCTCTGAAATCGTCCGCCGTTGCATCCTCTGGTCGTCATCGTCGGACGCGGAGGAGGAGAGCGTCACGACCCGCACAGGAGGAGGCGGAGGAGTTGGCGGCGGTCGAGGCGGCCGAGGCGGCGTCCTCCATGGCCCCGCGCACCCGATGCTCGGCCCTCCCGTTGCGCCGCCGCCTGCTGCTGCCCGCGTGCGTCCTGGGCCTCAGCCTGGCCGTGGCGCTGCAGCTGTGGCAGGCGCTGGCGCCGCGCGTCGCCGCGGAGATTCCCCGGCTCGGCCTGAAGCCGCTGAGCGGACACCTCGAGCGGCTCTTCTGGTCGGGCCACGGCGGCGACGATGACGACGGTCCGCGGCAGAACGACGCGGCCGACGGCAACTCGGCGTCGTCGTCGCCCGCGTCACTGATAGAGCTGGCGAGGGAGCTCGGCGGGCGCGTGTTCACGATGAGAGACGACCGCGCGGAATACTTCGTCAGGACGCCCGCCGGAGCGCTCTGCTTCCGCGAGGGCTCCCTCCGCCCGGAGGAGCCCTCCTCCCTCCCGGTTCTCGTCGGCTCCGTCGGCAGCGTCGGCCTCGAGCCGAACGCGAGCTCCGGCCCGAGCGTGCCGCCCGCGGCTGGGTGCGCGTGCCGCGCGGGCTGGCAGGGCCGCCACTGCTCGGTGCCCTCCGTGGTCCACCACTCGAACCTGGGCGCGCGGCACCGCGCGGCGCTCGCCCCGCGCGCCGTGCCGCGCCGCGTCGTCAACGCGGTGAACGTGAACCACGAGATGGAGCTGCTGGAGGCGCGGCTGCACGAGCTCAACGACACCGTGGACGTCTTCCTCGTGTGCGAGTCCAACTTCACGGCCTTCGGCGAGGCGCGCCGCCTCCACTTCCTGAGCGCCCTCCTGTCGGGCGCCTTCGACTTCGTCCGCCACAAGATCCACTACGTCTTCCTCGACCACTTCCCGAGCGGCGGGCGCGCCGACGGCTGGATCGCCGACGAGTACCTGCGTGCGTTCGCGACGCGCGACGGCCTCGCGCGCCTCTCGGGCCTCCGCGACGACGACGTGTTCGTCATCAACGACGCGGACGAGCTGCCCTCCCGCGAGGCGCTGCTCTTCGCGCGCCTCCACGACGGCTGGCCCGAGCCGTTCGCCCTGCACCTGCGGCGCTCGCTCTACGGCTTCTTCTGGAAGCAGCCCGGCTCGCTGGACGTGCTGGCGGGCAGCACGGTGGGCGCTCTCCGCGAGGTCTACGGCGGCAACGGGATCATGCTGCGGCGGCGCCACTACTACGACATGCCGCGCTTCCGCGACTACGAGCGCCGCAGCGGCACGCGCATGGAGCGGTGGTCGGTGGGCACCGCGTCGCGCCACGCCGGCTGGCACTGCTCGTGGTGCTTCCCGCCAGAGGGCGTGCGGACCAAGCTGGTGTCGGCGCAGAACGGCGACTTCCCGCGCTGGGGAGACTACCCGGAGAAGCTCGACATGGACTACATCAAGAACTTGATCCGCACCGGCGGTTGGTTCGACGGAACCGGCGCCGGGATACTGCCGCTCGCGAACCCCGCGGAGAAGATGTACGCGCCGTGGTACGTGCTGGAGAACCCCAAGAGGTTTGGCCACCTACTGCGGAACCCGTACCTCTAGCGCACGCCGCCGGTGTCGCAGCCGACAGCGCGGTTCCTGTGGAAAACGCGGCGACTGCCACTGGAGGTTGTTGGCCCTCCTCCAGCAACTTCTCGGCGACATCGTGAGAAGAGAAACTTGCTTGGCTTGTTTGTGAGCCAGTTCCGTCTCTCCGTCCGTCATTCGAGGCACGCCCGGGTGGGGGTGGTCGTCTCGTCTCACGAAGAGCTCTCGCTCCTTTGCTTGGATTTGAAGTTTCTCATCTCTCCAAGTTGCTCTGCAATGTTTCAAGTCAAGAGCTGGGAGTAGTTTTATTTGACGTAGATGCCAACCTGACTCTCCTGCCCCTCGTCTGTTGTTTGTGTTATGATCGCGCGCGTGTCCACATCAGCCACTTTGCTCTGAAGAGGCACCGAGCTGTTGGCGCGATACAATTCAACTTGGGATTGTGCAAGTTTAGATAACGAAGACTGACCCCGCCCGTTTAACAGATTGGCGTGAGAACCTCTCCCATGGAGTGGCCCGAGTTTACACGTCGTTCTTGTGCGAATGTTAATTTGACACGAAAAAATGTTTAGTACCAACGGTTCTGTGCCATCATCATCATCACCACCACGAGTAATGGAACAAGCGTCCAGGGTGATGTGATGGTTGTGACGAATGTGACGGATGTGATGGTTGTGACTGCTGCGATGGATTTGATGGATGTGATGGATGTGATGGATTTTATGGATGTGATGGATGTGATGGATTTGTTGGATGTGATGGATATGACGGATTTTATGGATGTGATTGATGTGATGGATGTGATGGATTTTATGGATGTGATGAATGTGATGGATTTTATGGATGTGACGGATTTGTTGGATGTGATGGATGTGATGGATTTTATGGATGTGATGGATGTGATGGATTTGTTGGATGTGATGGATATGACGGATTTTATGGATGTGATTGATGTGATGGATGTGATGGATTTTATGGATGTGACGGATTTGTTGGATGTGATGGATGTGATGTTTACTGATTGCGCCAGTCTACCGTGTGCTCAGCTCGCGGTGATATGGTCATCTCTTGGTTGCCAAGTAATTGTTAATGTGTACATTGACTGTAAATATGAGAAGATGGTGCAATAAATGTAAACATTTGGTGCCTGTATTTCATAAGTAATGTTGTAAATGAATTCAAAAATATATATTTTCGACCCTTTATATCAATCCACTGCTGGATCAAGGCCTACCCATGTCGTGTCGGTCATGGCAATTGTTTGGCCATACTTCACCACGCCGGTCAATGCGCATTGGTGTAATGGGGGAGCTCAAAAACAATATTTTCTGACATCATGCGCCAAATATGTTAGCCGTGAATGGCAATGGAACTCAACGGTGGTCAGTCGTCTCCTTATCTCTCCTCGATCGTTATTTCCATGGTTACTCTTCCGGTAAACCTTCACTCGTCGATTCCTCGATTCGTGTTGAGGACTCGGTCCTCAACCACAGGGACTCACAGTCTCACGCTGTTCAGCGTTTCACCATCGCCAGTGAACCATAACACTGGTCAACGAAAAAAAATTCTGGCCTGGACTTTTGCAGCTGTTTTAAACTAATTTCAGGGTGCTGATTCCTAATCTGATCTCAGATTTGCTCTATCACATCTCATTTTATGCTATCGGCATACCCCATTTTCATTGATTTTACCCAAAATTAACTCTGTCACTTATGATTGCAAGTTGTTGCGAGCCAGTGACTGCTTTAGTGTTAAAATATGGTGTTGTATTTTTAGGATAGTGTGTTTATAATATCATTTTATGTAGATATCCACATTTATTTAATATTTTTCTTCTGCAGTTTTTATTGAAAATGCAATATTTGATATCTCAAAAACCTGAACTGATGCCAGATTTGGAATCAGCACCCCAAAATTACCTTAAAACCGTTGGAATACCTTATGCCAGAAAAAGTGTGTTGACCAGTGGCCATGATCTATCCACTGCTAGGACGAAGCCCCCCCCCTCCTATGCCGTCACCATCCCTCGGTGTCCACGCGGGGTGGGTGGGGGGGTGGACGCGTCATGGACACGTGGACGGCCGCGTGCCGCCGCTCACGCTGTGCAGCGGTCGACCTTTTGTTTCAAACGTTCGGTTTGGCATCGACTGTGACGAAGTTTTCCGTACGAGCTTTTAACAAGGTCACGGGGGTCACGGGGAGGGGGGGTGGGGGTCACTGGTCACCCCCCCCCCACCATGACCTCAAACCATTAAGTAACAAGATCAATATTGGAGACGATATGCCTCCTTTACTTTCCGTAGGAACAAAAAAAGAACCTCTTACAAACATATTTTTTTGGTTTGTTCATTTCCAAATCCCTTCTGAGAGTTCCAATAATTTCCAGCAGGCGCTGCTGGTTCGAACAACAACAAAAACAACATAACCCACTGGAACCGCTTTCGACATTTTTCAAGCGTCTCGTTCGCACGGTGACCGCTTTCTTGGCAGCAATGCCGGTGACGTTGCCAGACGTTATTGTTGTTGTTGTTTACAGGCAAGGACCACCTCTCTCTGTGAGATGTGGATCGTCGGTGCGCTTAAGAGTGCAGACTGAGCGCTCAGCTCCCTTGCAATGGCTTGCCACGTTACGTCTCTCTGGAAAATAATCGCTGTGACCATACCTGTTAACCCACACGGCTTAAGCCCATCGGAGACTTTTTTGCCCACGACAGCAATTTGTTTCTTGCCGTGGCTGTCCCACCTGATGACGGACGCTTGTGTTGCTTCCGAAACGTCGTGATTTAATTTATTGTATACCTACGTGACTTTACCGAAAGAACCAGAGTATGGACAGCGTATTCTTGTTAAGGGGAAATCGAGTTTTTCGGTCCATACGGCGTACAGCCGTTTCAATATGGGTAAAGAAAAATGTTTGTCTATTTTTTTGTGTTTCTCCCTTAAATCTCGACTTAAAGCTATCGTGACTGCAGGAATTCATTTTCTTTGGGTCATTCGGTAAAGTCACATAGAAAAAAAATATCACGACGTTTCGATCGCAACACAAGCAATCACCTGATAACGATTGCTTGTGTTGCGATCGAAACGTCGTGATATTTTTATTATTTTTCTATCTACGTGGCTTTACCGAAATACCAAAAGAGTATGTTTCTCCCTTGTGATGTGATTTTGTAGGAGGAGCGTTGAGATGTATAAGGGCACGGGGGTGACCAATAAGATCTTAATTGGTCTGTGTAATCAGGTAGAGGGCACTGATAATGGGTTGACCGGTATGTGTGAAAATCCGTTCTTCAACAACGCTGCGTATTTTCACGACGCGAATTGGATAGAACGCGCAATGGATGCATTCGGTAATTCGCGTAACACGAATTGGGATATGGCGCGACCGTGCGAACGGAAGGAGCAAGCGGTCGTGTGGCTGCCTCGGCGGAGCGTCATCGCACAGAGGGAAGCGGGATGCTGCTGGATGCTTCTGGATCGCTACCCACGCGTAGCCCGGTCTTTGTTCGGCCTGCGACGCTTTACCCCGTCATTATATGTTGCCTATTCTAGCGCGATTGTTCCATAACGCGGCGTCCTTCAGGAACACAACTACCACCGCGTTATAGACCCTATTATCATCATCACCATCGTGAAGCGACTGTAGGATGACGTTCGTTGACACGGAGAGGCACTCGCCCTTTTGCAAACACTGAACTCGCGCTGACACACAAAGGGGTCTGCCTAACTCAAACACGTGGTCACCACAATGCACACATCTCCTAAACGCCTACCGAGGCGACAGCTAAGCCCTCACACTAACCCCCTCCACACCCACCGCGTGCCCCGGCAAGCCGTGATCATGGCCGTCATTACGGCCGTCACTGCAGCAAGGCGTCATCGGTGGTTTTTGCCGAGTGATGTTGACCCAACAGAGCCCACCACCAACGAACCCCATTCACCATCGGAGACTCTGTGTGTCTCTCTTGCGCGCTGGAGGTCACTCACTTGGAAACAGATGACACGGGATGGAGGGCCGGATTAAGATTGTGTAGGACCCCTGGGCGACAGGGTACCGTGAGGCCCCCCCCCCAGTAATATTTTCACAAGGAAAACAAAAGTTTAAGAAAAATAAAATGTTTTTTTTCTACACGGCTAACAACAAATAAAATTCAGCATTCACAAATGAAATAACGTTTCACTTGGAGGCCCTCCAGCTGACGGAGGCCCCTAAAGCCCCCCGCACCTGAACCCGGCCCTGCACGGGAGGTCTCAGGTGCGAAGTTATCGCGAACGACTGCCCCCCAAATCGGATCAATCAAACAAATCCACGCGGCTACCTCCCCCCCCCCCACCATCCCCGCCCCAAAGCAGTCGAATGGGAAATCAAATCTCGACATCAATTTGTAATCTGTTGCAATCCCCCCCCCCACCACCACCAAATTCCGTACGAAATAAGAGCAGTACACGGACGCTCCCGGAGCCGGCCGTCACGCTGTGATGGTCAGCAACAGCAGCAGCAGGACGCCGGGCTTGCAATTCGAAGGTCGCCGGTTCGATTCCATCTCCCGGAGCGGCTGCCGAAAATAACGATGCCGTTTTCTTGAATCTCTCCCCCCGCCCGCCACCGCACAGCGATGTAGTTGGGTAGCGACAACCGCCGTGATTCGATCTGAAGGTCGCGTGTTGCGGTGGGGTAAAGTGTGGGTAACTCCCAACTCTTTCACGTACAGCAGCATTCGAGGGCTCTCTCAACTCTCACCCCCCGCCCCCCACGTTCACCAGCAGTGGCGCCGGTTAGCAGTTGCAGGGCTGCGCCTTCGGGTCGCGCGCACGGCGGCGGCAGGGGTCTATTTTCAACGCTTGCCACGGCTTACGCTGCCCCCCCTCCCCCCAACTTTCACCAACCCGCAGAGCGGCGTGGTGAAGTATGGTCAAATAACCCCCACGGGGGCACCCTGTACACGGTGCGGCGTCGTTACGAGTTCTTCATTGCAAGGCCCGCGGGCCCCTGGTGGACCCCAGTGGCCTTTAGTGCGACCCCCCCCCCCCCCGACAATACGCAAATGTGACCCCCCCCCCCCCATCACCGTGCTGTCAAACCCCAATGGCTTCAAATGTATGGCGGCCCCTCACGCTGATGATGTCTTATCGGCGAAAGTGTCCCCCCCCCTGCCCCACCCCTCTGAAAATGAGTTTTGAACACTGCCCCAGACTCTTTGTGCAGGAGGGCCGTGCCGCGTCGCTGTGGGGGTGGGGTACGACGCCACGGTCTTTGCGTTCCCAATTTTTCGATTTAAAGCTTTCGTGACTGCAGGGATTCATCTTCTTGGTTCTTTCGGTAAAGTCACGTAGAATGGAAATAATAAAATAATGAACATAAAACATAATAAAATAATTCTCACGACGTTTCGGCCACAAGACAGAGTCTGAATGACTGTCTTCTCGACAGACCTGTTCTTCACCTGATAATTATTTTATTATGTTTTATTTTTATTATTTCCATTCTACGTGACTTTACCAAAAGAACCAAGAAGATGATTCCCAATTTTATTGGCCAATTTGGACCGTTAACGCCGCGGCACGTAACGGCTGGCTCCTCTTCTTCTACCGATGCCACAACGTGACCTTTGAAACGTCGACCGCAAAGCAGCCGGTGGCGCCCGGGAGCTTCGTTACCGCGGTATTTTGTCGGGGCCCGCCACGGGCAAACGCGGCGCCGCCGTTTCGGAAGCTTTGGTGGAGCCGGATTGCACCGTCGCTTCGCGGGACCGCGGGAGATGGCGATGGCTTGGGAAGGGACTCCAGCCAGCAGCGGATAGACCATGGCTGACGACGACGATCGACGCCGCTAGACGCGGTCGGAGGGAGCACGCGCGTGTCGCCAGCCCGCCGCTCGCATCTTCACGAACACCAGGCTCTCTCCGGCGGTATGCAGAGTTTTTTTTTATGTCATATTAAACACAGTACCGTGACAACAAAACATAACTCCCCCCCTCCCCCCCATCTAAAATCAATAACAAAGCTGAACGTTATAAAAACACAAGACCCACGAAATAAATATTTACAGACACAGCCATTCCCTGGTCGTCGCTGGGTCTGGGCAACTGAAGACCAAGAGACTCGAAAGACCCTGGGTTTCGAGCAATTCTGGATCTTGTCCATTTATACGGCCTGCCACAAAGACCCCCCAGAGAACCTCAACAGACTGTAGTAGGGGCAAGTGTTGTTGGCGAGCACCTACGAAGGCCGGCACGGCACATGAGGCGGTGGGTGGGTCAGCACCACGCCCGGCCGCCTTGTGGCGATGTTTACACACCGTACCAGGTACTAATTTGAGGCCGAGCCGACCTAGGCGAGGCCCAGGACCGGTTCAGATAATCGCCGGGCTGTCACACACACGACAGGCAGACACATCGTGCGCACATACAGACATACGCTGAGGCAAGTGCTGTTAGCGAGCACCTATGAACGCTGCATAGCGCATGAGGTGGCGGGTATCTGGCACCACGCCCGGCCACCTTTGTCTCCCCGGTGCAAATATTTTACACATCGCACCAGATACTCATTTGAGGCCGAGTCGACCAAGGGGGGGGGGGGGGGTGAGGAGGCCCAGGACCGGTTCGGATAACCGTCACCCGTGTTGGTGGTGGGCGTGAGCGGAAAATCGAACTCGGGTGTTAGCCGGTTTCGTAGCGCGGGCGCGCTAACCGCCGCACTACCGCTCACAGACAGGCACAAAACAGAAACGCAATCACACAGACAGGCACATCACACACACGCGTGCAAGCATGCACGCACGCACGCACGGACGGTCGAAAAGCTTTGAGGGCCAGCGGAGGAGACGATGCCTTGATCGCCGAGGGCGCTACTCCGTTAAATTCGCCTCTCATCCCTTTCGTCTCGCTCCCCCTCTTGACATCAACTCTGCAAATCCAACTCGGCAGTCGAAATTATGTCTTTGCTGTCGTCTCTCGCAGCAAGCGTTCGCATCGACCGAGCAGCGTCGTCCTATTTGGCTACGAAATAAGACCGTGAAAGCAGGCAACGGTATTCGCCAAATTCACTTCCTGAAATGCGAGGCTCCGCAAGGTTTCCCGGCACGTGGTGCGAAACGTCGGACGCCGCGCCCAACGCAGGAGAGATAAACAAACTTTGGCGGCAGCGGAGACGCCCCGGCGCTCCAAGTCCTCCCTCTGCCAAGTAATTCACCCACCCACACGTCGTCATGTGAGGCGAGCAAAACGTAACGTCACCTTGAAGTCTAGGGTAATATAGATAAATATTGTCCGCTGTATAACGCTCGATAGCATCCTCGGGCTAATCATTACCTGCTGGGTAGCACAATATTAACGAGAACCTGGCACTGCAACTTGCAATGTCACCGGTAACTCCTCTAGAGAAACAGCGGTTCGACGGACGCAGGGGCAGTAGCTCCTCTCGGTGAGAAACTTGCGAAAACTACCGATAGTTTCACCGTCCTCGCGCGACCGACGCGCACCCACTCGTTCCGTTGCGGAGGCGACGTCGGCGGCGGCACGGTTCTGGTTCCGCGGTGGAAAATCGGCCCGGAGCCTCCCGAGCCACGCTGGGCTGGCTCGGCATGGCTCGGCATGGCTCGGTCGTGGGTTGTAAAAGCGTACGTGGTGTTCTCGCCGTGCAGTGTGGACTATTTTAAAGCAGCGCACCTGGACCAGCGTGCACAGGTGCATCGTGGGTAGAGTTACCCACGATGCACCTCTTTGAGCAGCGTTCATTGCCGCCTGTCCTGGTTTTCTCCCCTCCGCCTCCGGTATTGCAACATATCCTTCTTCCCCTGATATGTTCCGGTTTAATTGGAGCTCAGAGGTGGGCAAGCATCGCTGAAGGCTCCCGCCCTCCTCCCCCACCACTTGATAGAATGGAGATTTGCAAGCTGAGTCATGTTGACCCTGACCCTTGGAGTGCGGAGGAGAGGGGCTGGTTGGGTGGGGGGTGGCGGCTTGCCCCAACCCCCGGCTCGGCGGGCAGATACACGACATCCGATTGGCCGTTTCCGCTCCTGTCGTGTTTTTGTACCGTTTGTTTGTTGTAACGTTCTGACCCGCCCCTACCGGACACGCGTGAGAAAGAGCTTTACAGCTCATCGGATTCCTCCAGTATAAATAAACATTCTGATTCCGAGTAGGATGGCACTTGATTTGACGCCAAAGTGACCTCTGTATGTGTATGTATGCGTGTTGAACTTCCTTCACGCCGCACGTAGCCAACCGTGCCGATCTATCCAGCCCTCGGGCACGAGCCCTCGATATACTGGTCAGGGAGTGGCACCGAGAGTGGCACAGGAGGTCAGGGAGTAGCATGGAGGTGGTCGCGTGGGGATGGGGAGGGATTAAGAGGGGGGGGGGGGGCAAGGGAAGGGGGGTCAGGGAGACAGCATGGCAGCGAGCAGGGAGAATAAAGGGACACGGGGGAGGTCACGGGAGGTCACGGGAGGGCACGTGGAAGGGGTGGGGGGGGGTGTGTCACGGAGCGGGCTCGGCGGCCAGCGAGGGGGGCAGCCCCCCGTAGGGGCAGCCGTCGGCGTCGAGGTGGTCGCCCGTGCACTCGACGGCCGGCACGTAGCCCGAGTCCCACATCCCCGAGCCGCAGCGCACGCACAGCGAGTGCAGGCTGCACGGGATGCGGCGCAGCAGGCGGAAGCGGTACAGCAGGCCCCGCGCCTGCATGGGCCACAGGGAGAGAGGGTGGGTGGGTGGGAGAGTGGGTGAGTGGGTGGGCGACTGAGTGGATGAGTGAGTGGGTGAGTGAGTGGGCGAGTGGGCGAGTGAGTGGGCGAGTGAGTGGGTGAGTGAGTGGGCAAGTGGGTGGGTGAGTGGGTGGGCAAGTGGGTGGGAAAGAGAGTAGGTGAGTGGGAGAGTGGGAGGGAGAGTGGGTAGGTGAGTGGCTGGGTGAGTAGGTGAGTGGCTGGGCGGGTAGGTGAGTGGGTGAGTAGGTGAGTGAGTGGGTGATTGGGTGAGTGGGTGAGTAGGTGAGTGGGTGAGTAGGTGAGTGAATGGGCGATTGGGTGAGTGGGTGGGCGAGCGAGTAGGCGAGTAAGAGAGTGAGGCGGTGAGTCAACCGTTTATTCTCACAACACGACGCGCGTCTCGTCAGCGACAGGATGCCTCGTGACACACACGGCCATCTTTGTCAACTCACTGCTGGACGAAGACCTCCCCACGCCGAGTGGGTCGTGGCGGTCATTTGTCCATACTTCACCACGCCGGTCAGTGCGGATTGGTGACGGTGGAGGGGGAGCAGAGATGCTGGAGCATCGACGTACAGAACCATGGAGTCTGCTGCCCTCTGCTGCCCTCTACAGAGCCCCACAGCCGCTTATGAACAACCTGGGATTTTTGCCACACAGCGTTGGTGTACGATGCTTTTTCGGAAATATTTTGCTGTCTTTTCTTGGATTTTCTGTTTGCACTTAGTCACATAGTCACATTAAGATGTTTTCTTGTTCATGTTTTTTGTTTGTTGCGGTTGCACCAGATTCAAGTGCCGAATGGCTCACAGGGCTACACCTAATAAATGAAACTGAAACCCGGCGTGATTGGTGGTCGCCCACCCAAGCGACTTCCCAGGCTCAACAACCCTGCGGTGGGCGACGTGGTACAAGCGGTCGCGCGTTCGCCGCTTGTCGCGGAGGCTCGCGGTTCGAATCCGACGGGACCGCCCCGGTAAACACCGCCGGCTGTGTTAACCGCTACCATGCGCCGTTCTGCTTCACGTCGCGACAGACGCCAGAGGTCACAACCGGGTACCCGATACCCGTACCCTACCCAATACCTGGCTACCCGTACCCGGCCGGGTACGGGTACCCGTTTGCGACCCTGGTGCGGCCGGGTACGGGTAGGCCGTGAGTCACTGGTGAGTAACCGTTTGTCACTCATTTCCCAACGTCTTGTCTCTTCTCACAATTCAAGTTCCTAGAATCAACCCACCCGCGCCTGCAACATGGCTTCATCCCAGAGGTCGCAATCGTGTACCCGTACCCGATACCCGGCCGGGTACGGGTAGCCGGGTATCGGGTAGGGTACGGGTATCAGGTACCCGTTTGCGACCCTGGTGCGGCCGGGTACGGGTACGGAATCAAAACCCGTTTGCGACCTCTGACGGACGTTCAAGACCCCGTGACGTAGCGAGCCGTCGTGCGACGGCGTCACGGTCCGCATTGTTGATGAGCACGCAAAATGACACCGCAAATTACTCCATTGGGATTTACACATCGCCCCCCGCCTCCCCTCCCGGGGGACGAATGTAAATATTTTCAAGGCTGGTGCCGAGTTCTCGTCTTGTGCCACGGAGGGACGGCTGCTAGCGGGGGGCGGTCTGCGAATGCTTTGAGATGAGGTGGGACGTTATTATTTTCGACATATGGCGATGATAACGTAGGGGGGGGGGCACCGCAGGCGCTTGGGTCGTAGGCTGACGAAACTTGCGGCAACGGCGCACACAGAACCACCCTTGGTAGGGAGGTGAATAATATTTTTGTTAATTAAAAATGTACAATTAGAAACTACGGTCCCTTAACGACGTGACCACACCCAATCGGATTCCGTCCATCAACGCCTGGCGGCAGAATTATTATTAAACATTTTAATTGTTTCAATAACTTTTTGTGGTTTGTGCTTTTTGTTTTTGGCCCTCATATATAATGAATGTACAGTGTTGTGGGATGCTGTGGGCATGAATGACGCTACATAAAATTCAAGTATTATTAATACTATTACATAGTGCTCAGCAGACCCAACAAATGGCTTCAGAGCGCCATGCAGAGAAAACATTTCTAGAAACAAAAATTCTCGAATTTTTGTTTGGGATGGGGGGGGGGCAAGGGGTGGAGGGGGGGGCGCCCTCTGACCTTGATGAGTACGAGCTTCCCGCTCATGTGACCGGCGAGGTTGGTGAAGTGTAGAAGCATGGCGTCTGCGGAGAGCCCCCGCTGCACCACCACGCCCCCGTACGTGTCCATGATGGCCAGGCACACAAACAGGTGGAAGTAGTCCGTCTGGAGGAGCACAAAGACAAAGACCCCCCCCGTGTAGCCTCAGCAGAGCGGTTGGGCCAAGCTCTGTATCGACGAGCTCCCGCGAACAAGGCTCTGCGCGGCCCGCACCGTGCCCGGCCGCCTTTGTCTCCCCAGTGCTCACGTTTTACGGACGCCGCACCGGGGTTACTCATTTAAGGGCCGAGTCAAACTCAGGGAGGCCCAGGACCGGTTCAGAAATTCGTGAGCGGGAATCAAACTCGTGTCGCCGTGTACTAACCGCTGCGCCGAGGCTCCCTTACCCACGATCCCGCCAGGGAACACATGCACACCCTGGAGTAGCAGCTCATCAGACCGACTGTTCAGTCTCGAGCGCTGTGTTCAACCACCACACTGTGAGAAACAACAACACACCCATTCGTCCATTCACTCACTCACCCACCCACACACTCACCTACTCACTCACCTATGCAAAGGGCATGCACGCACAACAATCACCACGCGTTCACCAACACACACAAAGCACGCGAACGGGAATGTGCAAACACGCACAATGTACACGCACGCACGAAGAAATACAAAGACAAACGGCACAACAAAAACAAATATCTGCTATGGCCTTCACGGAAGGTTGGGGCAAATGCTGTTAGAGAGCACCTATAAAGGCCAACACGGCACAGAAGGGTGTGGGTGGCGAGCACCACGCCCAGCTGAGTCGACCTAGGGGAGGGCCAGGACCGATGTTTGGGCCGTGAACGGGAATCTAACTCGGGTCACCGGGTTCGTAGCGCAGTGCACTAACCACTACACCACCATAACAGCACAACACGTACACACGCAAACGCACATGGGCACGAGCGCAGTTCGTTTCGTGTTTGTACCATCAGTACACGAGTTCACGGAGCACACTCGGTCCACACAGACGGATGGAGATAATAAACTCAAATAAGATACAGAGGAAGGAACGATGTACGGCACACGCGTGGCATCGCTAGCGGAGGGTTTCCCCCCCCCCTCACCTCCCACCACCACTCACCTCCCGCTCAGCCAAGGTTCGCATGAAACGAGCAGAGAGAGAGAGAGCAGGCGTCAGATCGAGAGCACAGCAGCGGTGGCAGCGGTGGCAGCGGTGGCAGCGGTGGCAGCGGTGGCAGCGGCGCGCGGTGGTCATGATCGAAGCTGATTGTGTTACCAGGCGAAAAGCTGAATGGACCAGGATGAGCCTCGCTGGCTAGAGTACAGCGGCGCTGAGGCCATCGGTCTGCCCGGAGGAGGGGGCGAAGATGGTTGCTGCAGTGTGAATCATAGCAAATCGAGGGATTTGCGGTGTGATTTTCCCATTTGGCAAATTTGCACACCGACGCCGGCACGCGTTGGCCCGCTCTTGCGAACGAGGTCACGCATCTTTAAAGTCCACCGTGAGTTGGAAGTAGACGGCGCGTGGCGGTATTATTTTCGTTATTGTCACACGTCGCAGTATTGACCAGGGCGGCCGCCGGATTCGGGTCGCGAGCCTCAACAACAGCAAGCAGCGAGCGCGCTGCCGATGGGCCACCGCGTGAGCATCGCCTCGCGCCAAGTCACTGCCACGGAGGGGGCCGTTGGCGCTGGTTATGACAGCGGCAGCGGCGGCGGCTGTTCACGTCGACGGCTGCTGTGGTAGCGATGGCTGTGGGGATGTTATCGGCAGCGTGCGTCGGCTTTATCAGTGCCATTGGTGACGGTGGTGGTTACGGTGGTGGTGCTGGCGGTGGAAATGGGGGCGGGATTGTTGGCGGCAGTGATGGTGGGGGTGGTGACGACGGTTGTGACAATGGTGTGGCGGTGGTGGTGGCGGCAGTGACAGTATTGGTGGTGGCGGTGGTGGTAATGGTGGTGGTAGTGGTAGTGACAGTAGTGGTGATGGTGGTGGTGGCGGTGACAGTATTGGTGGTGGTAGTGACAGTTTTGGTGGTGACGGTGGTTGTAACGGCAGTGGTTAGTGACAGCAGTGGTGGTGATGGTGGCGGTGACAATATTGGTTGGCGGTGTTGTCGCGGCAACTGATTGGCGCCACCCCCACCTGGTAGTGCGCCCAGCAGGCCTCCCACATGCGCAGCGCCTCGGACTCGCGGAACTCGCGCTTGAAGCAGAGCAGCACCCAGCGGTGGCAGAAGAGCATCTGTAGGCCGTCCTCCCCCAGCGACTGCAGGTGCTCAAAAAAGCGCGGCAGCATCAGACGCACCAGCTCGCGCAGGTACGTCTGGGGGACCGCAGGGAGGGAGGGGAGGGCAAGGTGACGGGGGGGGGGGGGGGGCCGTGGGACCGCCGGGCGCGTTAGCTTCGATACGCCGTTGGCCTTCGCGACAGATATTATTATTCATTAATATTTTTTCGGTTCAGATCGTGTAACTGCGGCCACTCCTGCCGTCCTGATGCCCCAGGTCACAATGTATTGTAATCTAACATCACGTCCGTTACCCAACGCCAATACATTCAGTTCTAGGAATCACTCTTCCTGCCACCTCCTGCCATCATAGGGGGGTGCACGCCGATGGCTTCGCACCACCTGCTCAAGGCCCAAGACCGGAGGACATTTCAAAAGCTTGTGTTGCCTCCGAAACGTCGTGATTTTTATTTTATTTGTATTTTACTTTTATTAATTTTAATTTTTTACCTATGTGAGTTTACCGAAAATACCTAAGAATATGAATCCTTGCAGTCACGAAAGCTTCAAATCTAGAATTTCACAATCCTGCCCGATGACGCCGGCTGTAACTACCAGCGGAACGGCCGTAACCCAACCGTTAAACGCGCGTGCGGATCGCTCTCCAAACGACGCGACCGGTGGTGCCGCATTTGCCCGTCGCGTCCTGACAACTTCAGCAATCGGCCTTGTAGGGCGGAGGAGGGCGCGCGTCACGCAAGTTTGTTCGCGCGGCGATCCGACAAACAAACAAATAAAAACGATCACGAACCACCGTCACTGTTCGTCGGGTGCTTTCAAACTTTTACCGAAACGCCTACGAAACAACCGACGGTAAACAAGAGAACCCCGGCACGGCGCTCCGCACCAGCTGCGTCTCCATGTCCTCGTCGCGCGGCGAGCTGAAGAAGATCGTCTCCTGCATGAGGCCCACGAAGCACCAGAAGGAGTCGGCCTCGTCGCGCACCTCCGCCAGGATGGGCGCCAGCAGGTCCGACATGCCCTGCGTGTAGCCCACGTCCGGACGGTACACCGCGTAGTTCAGCAGGATCTGCCTGTGGCCACCAGCACAAAGACAAAGATCCCCCCGTGTAGCCTTTAACAGACCGCCGGGGCAAGTGCTGTGAGAGAGCAGCAATTAACACGAGCACAGGTGGCCAGCACCACACCCGACCGCCTTTGTCTCCCCAGTGGTGAGGTTTACACACCGAATCAAGTACACATTTGAGGCTGAGTCGACCTAGGGGCGGCTCAGGACCGGTTCGGATATTCGTCACTGGTGTTGGTGGCCGTGAGCGGGAATCGAACCCGGGTTGCCGGGTTTGTAGCGCAGCGCGCTAACCGTTACACTACCGCCAGCACACGCACACACCCACACACACACTGAGACAGAGGCACAGGTCCCCTGTACAGACTACACGGACTGTCGTGGCAAGGGCTGTTAGCGCGAGGGGGTGGTGTGGTTGCCCGTTCAGTAAGGAAGATGTCCCTCACCCCTGCTCTAAGGAGGTGTGGCTAAGAGGTGTGGCTAACGGTGATTGTGTGTCTGTGGGTTGTTTGGCTGATGCTGGTATAGGTGATAGTGGTGGTGTGGGGTGATCGTGGTGTTCTGGCTAGGGGTGGTGTGGCTGACCGTGGTGTGGCTGCCTGTATTGTGACTGACAGTGGTGCTAGATATGGCGTGGCTGTAGGTGGTGCGGCTCGGGGTGGTGTTGTTGACGGTGGTGTGGTTGTGAATTGTGTGGCTGGAATGCAGTGTGGTTGGCGGTGGTGTGCCTGTGGCTAGTCTGGCTTGTTGGTGGTGTGGCCGAGGTTGGGACCTCATGATCTCCACGTTGGGGTTGTCCTCCCCCTGGTAGAAGGGGTGGGAGCGGTCGGTACGGACTACGTCGCGGTCCACCGTGTACTGCACCTCCCGCCAGAAGCGCTCCTGATCCTCCTGAGACATGCCCAGCCTGGCACACGGGGACAGGCGGGGACACGTGGGGACACGTGGAGACACGCGGGGACACGTGGGGACACACGGAGACACGCGGGGGCACAGGGGCATGCACGGGGACACCAGCAAAGGACTCATGCACGAAGTTATGTGGACACCAACGCTGGCACACACCAATACACACAGGTACACGTGCGAGCTGTCGTGGGGATGTTCAGGCATGCACAGGTACAGGGGAGGCCCAGGAACGTTTTCAGGAGTGACTAAAAAAACTGTTGGGGCAAGTGCTCTTATTGAGCACTTATGAAGGCTGGCACGGCACACGAGGGGGTGGTTTGCCAGCACCACGCCTTTGCCTCCCTAGCGGCGATGTCTACACACCATACCAGGTACTCATTTGAGGCTGAATGCGACTTAGGGGAGGCCCAGGACCGGTTTCAGATAATCGTCACCCGTGTCGGCCGTGAGCGGGAAACGCTAACCGCTGAGCTGCCGCTCCCCACCACACACACACACAGCGTACCGTGCGTGCGTGCGTGCGTACCGTGCGAGCTGCACGTCGGCGTACTCGCGGCGCTTGTGCTGGCGGAGCTGCTCGCGCTCGTGGCTCGTGGAGCGGAAGGAGTAGTACTTGAGCAGGAAGGGCCACACCTCGCCACGCACCTCTGTGGCTACGCCGGCAAAGAAGATCGACTGGGGAGGACAGGAGGAGGAGGATGACGAGGAGAATGAGGAGCGTGGCGGACCGGTCACGTCGCTTGCTTCACAGTGGCCAACGCGACCATTGTGAGCCAGCAGTAACGCTGGTGCCTTCACAGCGAGAAGAGTCTGGGTTCGATTCTGAATTGGGTGCATTTCTGTGTGGAGTTTGTCTGTTCTCCCCCCACTCTCCCCCCCCGCCCCGTTCTGCCAAATGTGAGTGAGCCTGTGCGCGAGTGTGTTTGCGAGTGGAGTTTGTGTGTTCTCCTCCTGTTCTGCAGAGTGAGCGTGTGTGTGCGCGAGTGTGCTTGCGAGTGTGTGAGCGTGCGGAGTTTGTATTCTCTCCCCTTGTTCTGCAAGGGTTTTCCTCCGGTTTCCTCCTCCCAAAGCTAAAATCAAACCACGCACAATGTAACTGGTATTGGCCAAAACATCCCAATGCCGAAAAATCCCCTGCAAAATACGCAATTGGGATCGCACACATCAACAGCAGCAGCAGTAGCAACATCGCCACTCAAGTGCGAAAACTCGGCGGTGGATTATCAACAGTAACATTCTGAAAAAGTCGTGAGACTCGGTAAGACTTTCCTGGGTGAGTAAGCAAGTGCTATAAAGAATGACAATTCCATGGCTCGACCCGCCTAACTAACCAATATATGTTTGCGTAATTCTAGATTTGAAGCTTTCGTGACTGCAAGGATTCATATTCTTAGGTTTTTTCAGTAAAGTCACGTAGGTAAAAATTAATAAAAGTAAAATATAAAATTAAAAAAATCACGACGTTTTGGAGGCAACACAAGCTTCCGTCTTCAGGTGGGACCTCACAGCACGATAGCTGCATCAAGTGAGAGAAATTCCAAGAAACAGTATATATACAAATACTGTTTCTTGGAAGCTTGTGTTGCCTCTGAAACGTCGTGATTTTTATTTTATTTTACTTTTATTAATTTAATTTTTTTACCTACGTGACTTTACCGAAAAAATCTAAGAATATATGTTTGCGCGTTTGCCATTCGTGCCGTTGTTGGAGCGCAGGGCATTCCGAAGCATGGGGCGACGATTGCTGCTGCTGCTGCTGCTGCTGCCGTGCTCCCAGAGGAGTAACTTGCAGTGACGCCCCTCCTACTAAACTACAAACCATTAAACTACGTTCTATTTACCAGGTGATTAAAAGCGACTGAGGTGTCGCTTTTAATTTTTTTCAGAAGCGATCTGCTCACAAATGATAGCTCAACGAAGTGGCTTACCATCACGTGGCGGAAAATTTAGAGCAGCGGCCAAATCATCCACGCACAAATATACAGCAGCAGGCGTCGTCAGGGTCGGGATCGAACCCACGACCTCCCGCATACCAGGCGAGGGAGACAACATCTCGGAACCACCGCGTCACTTCAACGAATCTGTCCGCCACGGGACGTGACGCCGGCCGCACAACGCGGTGGCTTCGATACGCCGTCGGCCTTCGTGACAAATATTATTATTCGTTATTACTTTTTTCCGTTCAGATCGTGTAACTGCGGCCACTCCTGCCAGCCTAATGCCCCAGGTCACAATGCATTGTAATCTAACATCACGGCCGTCACCTAACGCCAATACATTCAGCTCTAGGAATCACTCTTCCTGCCACCTCCTGCCACCCTAGGGGGGCGCACGCCGATGGCTTCGCACCATCTGCTCAAGGCCCAAGACCGGAGAGGACATTTCACAATCCTGCCCGATGACGCCGGCTGTAACTACCAGCGGAACGGCCGTAACCCAACCGTTAAACACGCGTGCGGATCGCTCTCCAAACGACGCGACCGGTGGTGCCGCATTTGTCCGTCGCGTCGTGCCAACTTCAGCAATCGGCCGTGTCACCCGCACTCCGCCCGGCGCGGCGCAGGTCCTTGACGTCCCCCCAGCTCGGCGGAGCGCGACGTGCGGCGTGAGCCGTGCCCGCACCTTGCGGATCTTGTAGTCCTCCTCGACGCGGCCGTCGGCCGTGAGGTGCTCGAGCCACGAGCAGCGGCTCAGCTGGCGGTAGCAGCCCTCCTCCGGGTGCGCCCCCCCCTCCACGCCCCCCACAGGCTCATTCACGCAGAAGTGCAGGTAGGAGCGGCTGTCGCTCACCTGCGCGCGCACCGGGCGGTGTCGACATCGGAGACATTTACAAGTGGCCGTGACGTGTACACACACACACAATGGCAAAGATATCCCCCGGATTAGCCCAGAATAGACTGCTGGGGCAATTGCTGTTAGCGAGCGCCTATGATGGCTGGCGTAGTACACAAAGTGGTGGGATGGGCAGCACCACGCCCTGCCGCCTTTGTCTCCCCGGTGCTGATGTTTACAACACACTGCACCAGGTACCTAGGGGAGCGGTGGTGCAGTGTGGTGCTGCGGGCGGTAGTGCAGTGGTTTGTCCGGCAGCTGGTATGGTGGTTTTTGTGGTGCGGTGGCGTAGTGCAGTGCTGCAGTGGTCGGGGTGGTGGTTCGCGTGGCAGTTGGTGCGGTGGTTGGTGCGGTGGTGAGGCTGGTGTGGTGGTTGGTGCCGTGGTAGGTGTGATTGGTCTGGTGGTTGGTGCGGTGATTAGTGTGGTGGTAGGTGTAGTGGTAGGTGTGGCTGGTGTGGTGGTTGGTGCAGTGGTAGGTGTGGTTGATGTGGTGGTAGGTGTTGTTGGTGCAGTGGTAGGTGTGGTTGATGTGGTGGTAGGTGTTGTTGGTGTGGTGGTAGGTGTGGTTGGTGCGGTGGTTGGTGTAGTTGGTGCGGTGGTAGGTGTGGCTGGTGCGATGCTGCCGCGTCTTGCCTGGTGTGTGGGCGAGGCGAGGGTGCAGCACTTCCATCGCTGGAAGACGTCGGCCAGGCGGTCGAGTCCTCCGCAGTGAAAGTGGAAAACCTTGTACTGACTCTCTCGGCTCGCGATCACAAAGTGCCCACTCGAGCCGCCCTCCTCGCTGGGCAGTGGCACGCGGGGATCGGTGGCACACGGGGATCGGTGGCACACAGAGGCGGGGTCACAACGGGATGATCTATTGACCCTCCCGAATCGCAATCATAGTCGTCTCCACGAGAGCTGCCCTGCTAGCTGAGTTAGTGTCAAATGGGGACCAGTCCATTGGCATGTGGGGATAAGTGTCAGACTGGGAGTCATGTCACGTGGGGAACGTGTCACATGGAGACCAATGGGGCCCATTCTCACAGCACACAAGGGCGTGGGTGGCCAACACCATGCCTGGCCGCCGTTGTCTCCCCAGCGCTGATGTTAACACAACGCTTCGGGCACTCATTTAAGGCCGAGCGACTTCCTGTCCGCTTGCCGATTCATCTATCAGTTTCCAAACCTGTGCCAATAACGGGTTTTCTCGCCACCTGCAAAGCCTAAAGAATCATGATAACAGGGTTTTCCCAATTTGTGTGAAGTGCTACAAGCCCGGCGACGTGAGTGAGCCCCTCACCTGAAAAACAGCCGCAGCGACCTCATGTGACCGAGGTCGACGCTGAACACCCCGTCCACCTGCTCCAGCGTTGACAGCTTTAGCCGCTCGTCCCAGCTCATCTCCCCGGGGCCCCCCTCAACTCCCCACCGAGCCCCCCAGCCGGGGTCCGTTTCCCAGGGGGCCCTGGGGGACACCTCCTCCTCCTCCCCGCCGGCCACACCGCCCCCTTCACCCCGCCCATCGTCCCCCCGCTCAGATGGTGGCCGCCCCCTGTCCTCGTTGCACACCAGTAACGGAGGCACCCATTGGCTGCCGTCCTCCGCGATGGTGGCCAACGGGGTTGCCTTGTTATTGTTGCCATTGCTGTCCTTGCTGTCGCCGCGGGTAACGGGGAAGAGGTTGCCCTCCGATTGGCCGTTGGTAGGGCTCGGGAGGAAGCTGGGCTCCGATTGGCCGTTGCCGGGGCTCGGGAGGAAGATGGGCTCTGATAGACTATTGCCGGGGGTGCTCAGTTGAATGGTCACATCTGATTGGCCGTTGCCAGGGCTCGGGAGCAGGCCGGGCTCCGACTGGCTATCGCCAGGGGTGCTGAGCTGAATGGCCACGCCCGATTGGTTGGTGTCGGTGCTGGGTGGGCAGGAGAAGGAAGAGGCGGCGCTGGGCTGGACCAAGTCGGAGGAATTCTGGGAAGAGGTTGCCGTGGAGCTGGTTTCCTTGGAAACCGGGGACCCGTTGCATCCGGCAGACGAGACCGAGGTCAAAAGGCAATCGCTGAGAGACGGAAAAATCACACACGACCAGACTCGATTACTTTCTTTGCAATTTTACCTCCAAAACAACGTCCAAGGGGGTTCATCGCGGCTGCGTCAGAAACGCGGCGCTGGCACCGCCAGGCAGTGCCAGCTCCACTCTCGGCGCTGTGACCTCGAAGCCACACGGGCGCCGCGACCCCAAACACCACTCTTAAACAGAACACAAACTCACGGCACGCCGCACCCTTCACAAATTAATCGAACCTCTCCTCCCTCTGCTCATTTCTCTTCCATCATCTCTTTCCCAAAGTTCTGCCGGCTCCGCTGCTGCACGTGGCCGCTGCCCCTAACCCAGCACTGAAGTGGAGGCAGCAGCAGCAGCGATGGGTTGGCGGATCACCGCACAGATGGGCTGCGAAACTCCCTTCTACCCGTGGGTGGGCTCGCCAGGAGAAGGCGGTAGAGCGAGTGAACTGATCGCAATTTATCTTCTTGGTTCTTTCGGTAAAGTCACATAGAAGGGAAATAATAAAATAATAAAATTCAAACATAATAACATAATATAATAAATTATATTAAATGAAAACATAATAAAATAATATAATAAATAATATTATTAGTTTATAATGTTGTATTTTTTATTATTTCCCTTCTACGTGACTTTACCGAGAGAACCAAGAAGATGAATCCCTGCAGTCACGAAAGCTTTAAATCGAAATTTGATCGCAATTTGTTTCCAACTGCCTTGCCCCCCCCCGTCACGCAAGGTGTGGGGATTTCTCCACGTGCTCTGGTTTCCTCCCACACGGATCGTAGTAAACACTCACTCACTGGCTGAAAACTTCTGAAAATAAAACTCCCAATGCAGGACCCTCGTGAAATTCATAGGTGATTCATAGGTATGTATTATTATGATAACCGGTCCCAATTCAAGAGACGTGTCAACTCTTATTATATTGCACCTCCAATAGTGCTGTTTGTTCCTGGCCAATTGGTATTGGTGGTAATTAGGTTGAAGTTGCTCAGCAACCGTGGTTTTCGAAAATATATTAAATCCACTGCTGGATGAATGCCTCCCCGTGCCGGGTCGGAGGAGACTTCCCCACACTGCTGGACATCTGTAAAAAAAGAGCTTCACAACTCATCGGATTCCTCCAGGAGAAATAAAGATTCTGAATAAAGATTCTGAACCTGGGTTCCAGACACCACGCGCCACTGATATCAACCATGCCCGGGAATCAAGAAAAAGAAAAAAGTTCAGCGCTAAAACGTGAAGACGGTTCTGTAGTGTGATGCGCTGGATAAAGATGCACGATGCGCGACGCACCCATGCGGCCCGGGGCGACTCGCTCCGCACGCCTCCGCTACGGAGGGGGGGTCCTGGCCGTGGGGGGCGTGGGCCCCGTGAGCGGGGGGCCGCTCCAGCGAGCCCCCCGGCAGCGACAGCGAGGAGGAGAGGCGGTCGGGCCGCACGGGGCCGTGCGTTGGACTGCACTCCCCGACCGTGTGTCGCCTCTTGTTGCTGTCGCACACAAAGACAAAGATTCCCCCGTGTAGCCTTTCACCAGCGTCGGAGCGGCGCACGAGGTGGGTAGCCGGCACGATGCTCGGCCGCCTTTGTCTCTCCCCTCCCCCACCCCCTCCTCACCTGGTGAGCGTGGCAGACCCCCGTCTCACGGGCGAGCTCTCGGGGGTGACGTAGCGAAGCGCCTCCTCGTCCTCGCGCTCGATGCGAGCGTTGGGGACCCAGGTGAGCAGCAGGGAGCCCCCTCCGCCCCCCCAGCCCTCGTCAAACTCCACGCACAGGTAGCCTACGCGGGGAGGGCGGGATGGGGGGGGGGGCAGCAGTCAAGCACACGCACGCACGCGCACGGTGCGTGTACCGTTTCGTTCCGCACCAAGTCAAACTTTTCGCTCCGCTTGCCAGGGAGCTTCTTCAGGGGGCCGAACTGAATTCGGAAGAAGCTCCCGGGCACTCGAATTGAAACGTCGGACTTCGCGGAGATCATCTCGCGCGCAGGAACTAAAGGTCGCCATTGCATCGTGGGATGGAAGAGGCTCTGGGAGGTCTTCATCCAGTAGTGGATAAATCACGTGCGATGATGACGATGATTGATGGTTTGCGAGAGCGAAGCAAGGGCGCTGCTATGTTGTGCCAGGCCCTGTGAACCTGCCCAGCCCTGTAACAGGTAAATTAAAATGACAACAGAAGTTCTGGGAAGAAACAGGTAATACAACACCTGTGATTATTTTATTTTTATTTACCTTCTGTTTACCCGAACTTTATACCTCGGGGCGTGGAGCGCCGTGCTATGAACCCGGCGACCCGAGTTTCATTTCTGGCCATGATTGACATTAGTAGAAAATATTTGAACTGGTCCTGGGCATCCCCTAGGTTGACTCAGCCTCAAAAGAGTACCGTACTTGGTGGGGTGTGTAAACATCGCCACTCGGGAGACAAAGGACGGACGGGGGCGGTGCTGGCCACCCACCCCTTCGTGTGCCGTGCCGGCCTTCATAGGTGCTCGCTAACAGCACTTGCCCCATCATTCTGTTAAGGCTACACGGTGGATCCTTGCATTTGTCTTTTGCACAGTTGGCAGGAGGAAATCCAGGTGGTGTATCTGCCAGTCGTCCCTAACCCACAACACCTGGGTGTGTCCTGTTATCTCCTGCCAGCAGCGAGCCACTTAGTCGCGATTGGCGGCTGTTATTGTTGCTGTTATAGTGAAACCACACAGACCCGGGTATGTCAGCATGCTTCCATTGTGTGCACGTGCATGAATGAATATGTACGTACACCGTGTGCGTGTAATGGCACGCTACTCGGTAGAGTAACTTGTGTGTGTAAGCATGTGCGTGCGTCTACATATCTATTGTATGCATGTGCGCGGTTACAACCCACTTGGGTAATATAGCTCGCGTTACGCGTGTGTGGTACGTCTGCATGTATGCACGTGTTTGCACGTGTGTTCACACACACACACACCTGGGTAGTGCATCTCTCCCCTTACTTGTGCGTCAAAGAAAAAGATCTCGCGTATAACTTCAAACATGACTTATTGAGGCAAGTGCTGTTAGCGAGCACCTATGAAGGCCGGCACGGCACACAATGGGCTGTGTGGCCAGCACCACACCCTTTGTCTCCCGAGTGGCCATGTTTAGACACCACACCAGGTTTTCATTTGGAGGTGAGTTGACCGAGGAAAGACCCAGGACCAATTGAGGTAATCGTCACTAGTGTTCGTGGTTGCGAGCGAGAATCAAACTCGGGTCACAGTGCGCTAACCACCGCACCACCGCTCACCACACGTGCGTGCAACAACAACAACAACCGCCGTTCACCAATGGCGGTGACATCATCGCGGTGCTTGTGTCATGCGAGGTCAACTTTGAAGCCACGTCAAGTGTCCAAGGCCCGTTGGCAGGAGGTCACGGAACAGACCCAGGTGCCCTGAATTGACTGAAATGACTGGCAGAAGCACCAACTGTGCTCTGTGCTCCCTACTAGGCAAGCTTTCTGCTTTATAGCCACCCAGCGCTCTGCAAGGACAAAGATCCCCGTATAGCCTTAACAGACTGTAGGAGAAAGTGCTACTAGCAAGCCCCTAAGGCTGGCTTGGCATACAAGGGGGTGAGTTTCCAGCACCACACCCGGTCGCCTTTGTCTCCCGAGTTGGGATGTTTAAACACCGCACCAGGTCGACCTAGGGAAGGCCCAGGACCTGTTCAGATAATCGTCACCGGTGTCGGCCGAGAGCGGGAAACGAAGCCGCGTCACCAAGATTCGTAGAGCCGCGAACCACTGCGCTACCGCTAACCGCTGCGCTACCGCAAACACGCGGGCACGCTCTCTCACCGGGGTAGTGCAGCTCCTGGCCGGCATGCACGCCCTCCGTGGGGTGGACGCAGACATTGTTCTTGGAGAAGACGATCTCCCCGCCGCGTGCTCCGCGCGCCGCCGCTGTTGCTCGCTGCGGCGACAGCAGCTCCGACGCGTGGCGGAAAATACGCCCCAGCGACATGGCCACCGTCACCGTGGCAGCGGCATTGCCGCCCGCGGCAACCGGCGGGGCGCTGCGGGAGGTCATGTCGGGGGGGGGAGGAAGGTCGGGTTAGAGGTCAGCGGGTCCACCGGTCAAGTATATTGCCCGCGACGACACCAACGATCGTTCTGTACGATAAGGACATGGGTCCTTGCCGATAGACATCTGGCGGTTTGGCAGCTCTGGTTGAAGCGAGCCGTGCCCGACTGCTGACGAGACTCCGAATGTCGAAACTGCTCCAGAGTTTTATCGAACCGCCACTGCTAGAAAACAATTACGAGGACAGTCAACGTGGGAGAGAGGTTGAGTCATCGACTTAATTACTTTGCTTACCTATGTTCTCCACTTCATTGGCACGAAATTATTATTCTATATAAATGCCGTCGATTACGTTTGGAGTTGGTTAAAGTGGAATTAAGTACCAACAAAAAAACACAAAAAATACAGTGCGCAGAGAATCGTGGAGAGAGAAAGAGAGACGTGCTTGCAATTGCTTATTTGACCTTTCTGTATCCCCGGGCCATTGTCAGTCGGTCAGTCAGTTTATTTCGGGTAATAATGACATCATAATTATTACTTCAAGGTGTACAGCACACAGGAGAGGCTCACTCTTGTACAGAGAGGACGACTCGGAGGCGACAGAAGTAGGAGCCACGGACGAGTGGGAAGGCGGCAGCAGCCACGCGGTGAGCCGGTGCCAAATTCTCCCCCACCCTAAGCTCTGCAGTCCTCTACATATCGAGGTTTTTCACCGGCCAATTAATCAGTGTTTGCATGCGGGAGGAAACCGTAGCACCCGGAGAAAACCCACACGTGCGAGGGGGGAGACACTCTATCCCGCAGAGACGGTACACACGGAGTCCACATGTTTAGCTGAACCGCCTTCCACAGGAAGGGAGTTGCACAACGTTTTGTTGCGGCGATCCACCAACTCCCGCTGCTGCCTCCACAGCGCAAGATTACAGGCAGGAGCCACATGCTGCACAGCCACCACCATCAGCCACCACCACCGCTACCAACCCGGCCAAGGCCCATTGAGCTAAACTGCTGTCTTTCAATGGCGACCCGTCAACCCTCAATTTTTTAAATCCTTTATATTAAGTTCACTTGCTTGCTTGCTTGCGCGCTTACGACCGTGCACATCTTTCGGTCGTTTTTTAACCCACTTCCCGTGATCCAATCGAGCTGACGTTTTGCACACAGACTCGTTGTGCGTGACAATTTATTTTCGTGAAAAAAAATTTCCCAAATTTTCCACTTTTTAGGAAAAAAAAATTTCACTAACACAACCATATATTTTTCCTAAACACAGAAAATTATTCAAGAAAACAACAAAAAATGTACAATATAAACAATCATGCAAAAACTGAAAACCTTATAACCCTTATATACGACTTTCCTTATATTTAATTTAAAATACCAATGTGATAAAAATGAAACTCTTACTCAAGAAAAACAGAAATTAATAATAAAATAAAACCGATTCCACGCATATAAAGGATTTATAGTGAAAAACTTTGTTTTTACGGGTTAATTTTTCTTTAGCTCAAACTTAGTGCCTCCTCCTCTTTTCACCGTGCCCCCCATTGTGTGGGTCATGGGCGTCGGCTGAAACTTTCCCTGGGCGAGTCCCGTGGGGCCATCGTGATGAGGCTCTCGCCCAGACTGGTTTTACCGGTTTGTTTCCCCCTCCCCACAGTCTCGGGCACCCCTTGAAGTTTAAGTTTAAATCGTCCGGCAGACAGCTGGCATTATGAGTTCTACTCCTCTTTGCACTGTCTGCAGACACTGTATATACTATATACCGACCGACAGTACCACATAACACATTGGCGATGCATGCTGCTGCGTTGGCAGCGGTGCACAAGCACAAATAACAAAAACATGTCACATTCATCAGTGACATTGTGGACATGAAATATATATATATATTTCAGGCGATGTTTTGGAAAATGGCCCTTCTTCAGAGCACATGAGGGAGGCCAGAGAGTTGGAGGCTGAATTGTACACCACGGGGCCCTCATTATTAATTTCAAGAATGTTTAAAGATGAACAGTCTTAAATTTCACCCCCCCCCCCAACTTCGGCATCACAGTATCTCACCAAAGCTCTCAGATGTAATTGGCATGAATTCTACAGGAGACCTCGCTGCTTATCTCTACACAAGTACTCATGGGGCTATTTTCATCAAAAAAATACGGACCATTTTAAGATCCTCATATCACTGCAAAGACACTTTTAAAGTGGAAAATCCCCCTCCGCCCCACCCCGACTCAAGACAAAAATGATGTCCAGCTCATCTTCTGTTTACAGCCCTGAGACAATGATAAAAGATACTCTTTGGTTCTTTCGGTAAAGTAACGTATAAAGATAAAATTATAAATTAAATAATAGCATACTATTAATTTATTATTTTATCTTTATACGTGACTTTACCGAAAGAACCAAAGAGTAATTCCTGAAGTCACGAAAGCTCCAAATTAAGAATGATAGAAGATGTCCACGTTCCGATGACAGGGACGAGATCATCCGCAGAACCACTGTTGACTTCCTTACAAAGTGTTAGGAATCATTTTATCGACCCCCAGAGGGATGATGATGATGATGGTGGGCTCAGTTGTCCCCCCACAAGCAGAATTTGAACGCGCAACCTTGCAATGACTGCTCATTCTACCCGCTGAGCCACCTTACCGGATGCATCTCTGTAAATATTATTCACCGAGCTTAAATATTTGGCCCGATTTCTTACATGATCTGGTAACTGCCTCGACAAAAACTACACTGGTCAACACACTTTTTCTGGCATAAGGTATTACAACGATTTTACAGTAATTTTGGGGTGCTGATTCCAAATCTGGAATCAGTTTTTGTCTATCACATCAGGGTTTTCAGATATCAAATATTGCATTTTCAATAAAAACTGCAGAAGAAAAATATTAAATAAACGTGGATATCTACATAAAATGATATTATAAACACACTATCCTAAAAACACAGCACTATATTTTAACACTAAAGCTATCGGCAAACAAAATATTGTCTCGAGGTGGGAAGCTCAGGTTGGGTTGGCATGGAACGAACCCCGTGATTTTCTCCGTCCACTGCTGAATGAATTTTCCCGCCACACCATGCACGTGCTAACCGTAGGGATTGTTTGACTATGCTTCACCATGCCGGCCAATGTAGGCCGGTGAAAGTAGACGGGTCAAATATCACCGACTACTGATTTGAATTTAAAGGATGCTGGCTTAAAGGTCCCGGCATCTCTAAGCACCTTCTTTGATGACATCCCATCTCAAGCATTACAATCATGCCCAGCTGTAATTGCATTATTCAGTTGTGGCCAACCGTGTTAATCGCACCTCCGATTAGCACGGTTGGCTACGTACAATGCGAAAGAAGTTCAACATACAGGGAATCCTCTACTTACGGACATTCGACTTACGAACTTTCAGAGATACAAACAAACCCGTCCTATGTCCAGTTGCCTGTTCGGATCGAGAGTCGTAAGTTCAACCGCTGCACAATAGATGGCGGTGGTTGTTCGGTGTCAAGCACAGGCTTGTTTTAAGTCTCAGGACCCAAACACTGAAAGGTTTAGAAAGGTGTCGGCTATTGCCTCTTACAAGTTGATTTATGGAGAAGAAGAAGAGAGCAACTGTGCAGACATCTCTTGGTAAGTTTTTCAAGAGAGAAGAGAGGAAACAGAAGCACCTAAGGGAATAATCATCTACATCTGCAGAACACGAAGAACCAGTGGCATCTAGATCTATAGGAGATTATAAATGTTTAAAGGCTTCCCCCGTGTTTAGTGTACATGCCGTAAAACATGTTTGGAATGGACAGGAGTAAAGTTGAACTTACGAACAAATCGACTCACGAACTGACCTCTGTAACCTAACCCGTTCGTAAGTATAGGAGTCCCTGTACATACATACAATCTTTTAACTCGGGTTGCCGGGTTCGCAGTGCAGCGCGCTATCCACATCGCCACCACTCCACTCTATGCTGGTGACGTGCCCCAGCGGTGACGCCTTCGCCACTCGTTGAAGAGGATCGCGGTTCGGCTCCAGAGGCCGCCCCGATTAATACTGCGTTGCGTCTACCGTGTAAAATCACTGCAGAGGACGTTACAGATCCGGTGACGTCACTCACAAGCGAAAGCCATTGCACTTGAGTCGTGGTCCAAATTTGAAATATTACCCACATTATTATTCCCTGACCACACTAAATTTGAAATATTCCCCGCATATTACTCGTTTTTTAATATAGACGGTGGCAATCATCGCCTGCATGCCTCCCCCAAAAAAAAACTTGGCAAGAACCTCCTGAAAAAAAGTCATGAGACTCAGGGTTGGCTTTCTTGTGTAAACAGGCGTAATAATAGACTTAAAAAAATATTAGATGCAGAGGTAATCGTCATCATCGGCCATGATAAATCCGCTGCTGGATGAAGGCCCGGCTAAGCCGTTGTCATTTCTCAACAGCGTTTTGATTTAACAAGTCACAGAGCGCACGGATCCACGACACTGGACTCACGACCTCTTTTCAGAGTCTCTGAATAAAGGGAGACGTGGGTTTAATGAAGTATAAACTCGAGAACGGGAATGAGACACGCTTTCGGATGTCACCTGGTGAATGCTGCCTTCAGGTGACCAGATGTCCCCTCACCTGACCAATTGCTCCATCACACGAGCAAATCCCTGCTCACCTCGTCCCACCTGAGACCACGTGGTTAATCACGTGGCCACGTGTCTTCTCACCTGCTCACCTCGTCCCACCTGAGACCACGTGGTTAATCACGTGGCCACGTGTCTTCTCACCTGCTCACCTAGTCTCCTTAGCTGACGTGTCTCATAGGAGCATCTGTCAGCTGACCTGACCACGTGTCTCCTCACCTGCTCACCTCGTCCCACCTGAGACCACGTGTTCTCCTCACCTCGTCTCCTTATCTGATCACCCGTCTACTCACCTGAGCACGTAACTCCTCAGCTGACCACGTGTCCTCCTCACCTCACAATTGTCTATACTTCACCTTTATAGACCGAAAATGACGGCGATTATATTACGATTACTTAAGGCACAGCTGTACAACACAGCACAGCACACTCAATGAACAGCTAAACGCGCGTTTAACAGCAACAACAGCAACGACCCACAACATCAATCGGGCAATTCAAGTGACACGGAACCACTCACCCACAGCAACGTGCATCACCATCATCAACTCAAGCGGCAGTAGCTACGATCACATTACACGGCAGGGGCAGGCAAGGCAGGCAGGCAGGCAGGGCAAACACGCTCGCCCCGTGCCTCGCCAACCAATACAGCTTTCTATCTCTTTTCGACACACATTCATCAATGACAACAACAACAAAAAAGTAACCTTTTTGTTAACAAAAATCGTCACAATGCGTCGATAAGTAAATAAAGATACATACGGCTACAGACGAAACCGCCCGGCCGCTCGCTGTCCGGTGTTGGGGGTATACGTGGCCACGGGTTCTTACGGCGGTTGCGAGGGTGGGTGGGTGGCAGCGAAACGCGTTTTTGTTTACCTCGGCGAGGATTGACCCCCGCCAGCCGCCGTAGAAGCGCCGCGTCACTGCCCCGCCCCCGCCTTTTCCTTCCCTCCCCCATGCCTATCCGCTCTAGGAAATACGGTGCGAGCGCGCGATTGGATATCGTAGCTTTGATAAGTGCGCCCGGGGATTGACGTCATTGAGTGGGCGTGGTGCGGCTGGTGTGTGACGTCACACTGGTTTGGTGGGGGGAGGGTGTAGACAGACACGTGTGGGTGGGCGATATTGATTGTTGTAGAATCTTAATTTAGACTGCAGAGGTAGGAATCCGATGAGCTATGAAGCTCTTTGTCACAGATGTCCGTACGGTAGGGGCGCGGGAGTCAGCGAGTTACATCAACAATTAAAAAGCATAAAAAGTGCAACATCCAGAACAACACCGGTGTGTGCTGTACTGTTTACGTGATAAACCTTACTAGTTGGCTGTGTCGGGTGGTGGCGGGTTTAACGACACATTTATATTTTCGCGAACTAACCCAAACACATCTTATGGATAGAGAAAAGGGTAAGCTAGTCACTAAAAGTAAATAATTTTTTTTTTCTAGATTTAAAGCTTTCGTGACTGCAAGGATTCATACTCTTAAGTAAACAGAAAATTTTAAGTAAATTTAGCTGTGACGGTCCCACCTGATGACGGAGACTTGTGTTGCCTCGGAAACGTCGTGATTTATTATTTGATTTCTATTATTATTTATATTATTTGTATTATTCATTTTTACCTACGCGACTTTACCGAAAAAACCTAAGAGAATGAATTTTTTATTTGTCAACACCAAATGTAAGCTTGGAGCAAGGCAGCAAATTTCCCACTTAACTTCAAATTTAGCAACCTTTGGAGATCGTAATCAACCAGGTTATGCGTTAACTGTGCGTTAGCCGACTCTCTGTGTTGCATTACATTACAATTCCAAAATATTTGCTAAATTTAGTTTTATCAGACTATTTCTCTCTCTACAATTTACCAGGCTATCGTAGGGCCATTCGATCTTCTTTCCCTCGGTCGCTTCGGGGTGGATTCATTGACATGCTAATTTCTCTGCTTCAGTAGTTGCCCCAGCAGACCCACCTCTCTCTCTCTGCCACCCCCCACCCTCTCTCTCTCTCTATTTAAGGCCTCGACACAGAGGCATTGGGTCTCTGTGTGTCTATGTTGTGTGTCTCTCTCTCTGCTTGTGTGTCTCCGTGTCTGTGCTTTGTCTCTCTCTCAAATTTAGTTGTACCTGATGACGGTTGCTTGTGTTGCAATCGAAACGCCGTACTCTATTATTTAATTTATTTTCTTTCTACGTGACTTTACCGAAAGAACCAAAGAGTAACAACAAAGACAGTCCCAGGACCACACCAAGACACTGCAATTACAATGCACATTAAAACTGAACTATATCGATACACGGGCAAGGTTCAAAGTTACACAGAAATTGAAACGTGAGAATTTTATTTTTTCATATTTTTCTTATCTTATTGTTTCCCTTCTACGTGACTTTACCGAAAGAACCAAGAATATGAAATTAATCTTTCAATTTAAAGCTTTCGTGACTGCAGGGATTCATATTATTGATTCTTTCGGTAAAGTCACATAGAAGGGAAATAATAAAATAAATATAAACCGCTAGTTGCTGTCCGTGGTGCTAACGTTAAGAAAAACCCGCCACTGTTTTCAAATTTTCTTGCTGTGATTTTCACACCTGATGATGGTTGCTTGTGTTGCAATAGAAACGTCGTGAGAATTATATTGTTTATTTTTATTATTTTATTATTTCCCTTCTACGTGACTTCACCGAAAGAACCAAGAATATGAAATTGATCAATGAGTGATTGTATAATAATTTACATTTATTTGTAAGGCGCATTGCACTGTCTCAATGCGCCTTGTAAGATTAAGGACAGGGCAAGAGGGGAGAGCTAAATAGAATAAACGAACTTAAGAAAAAGTGTTTTTAGACGCGACTTAAAAGTATCCACATTGTCGGTGAAACGAATTTCCACCGTTTTGATTTAAAGCTTTCGTGACTGCAGGGATTCATCTTCTTGGTTCTTTCGGTAAAATCACGTAGAATGGAAATAATAAAATAGACAGACCTGGTTTTCACCTGAGGACGGCTGCTTGCGTTGTGGCCGAAACGTCGTGAGAATTATTTTATTATGTTTTATTTGTATTACTTTATTATTTCCATTCTACGTGACTTTACCGAAAGAACCAAGAAGATGAATTTCCACCGGTCGGGAATTCCACAACCAAGGCGCAAACGCAGCACATATTTCCGTTTGCTGCGTTGGTGGACAAACAACATTAACCAACATGACACGCTCGCCACGTGCGTCGTTCCTCGAAATCTCTTTGCTACTCGAGTATCTGCGACGTCAGAATGTATCCGCTGCCAGAAACTTAGAACTTTATTTCGCCTACAAAGGGGCCGTCCATAAATGACGTCACGCGATTTTGGACGATTTTGGACCCCCCCCCCCTCGTCACACGGCGTCACAAAAAGTCAGACCCCCCCTCAAAGCTCTGCCCCCCCCCCCAAAATAAAACATGCTTCAAATCGCTTTAAACTATTGTCATTGTAGTGCGTATTTAATGTGGCGCTGCACTCTGATGTAGGATAAATCATTTATTAAAAAGTAAATTTAATTAAGTAGAACGTGTTGTCTATATTTATTTAAAGTTGCGCATTTTGATGTGACGTCACATTTCTCAAACCACCCCCCCCTCGTCGCACATCGTCACAAATGTCTGACCCCCCCCCCCTAGGTGCGTGACGTCATTTATGGACGGCCCCAAAGCTCTTCCGCGAGTCATTCCTGTCAAACGGCTGGGCGTTTCTGACCTGCGTGAAAACACAATCAATCGATCGAGTTAACAGCACCGTGGCATTAAAATAAAAAAAATATAACAGCCGACGTTTTGTACAACGATCCTCCTGCACGGATGTTGCTCGGTCAATGGCCAGGGTCAACGGCGGCGTGGTGTATTCCGCAAATATGCCCGACTGTGAGGGCGGGCACAAGCCGGCGTGAGTAGGTTAAACGTTGAGTTTTATAAGGGCACCACGGGGTCACCACCCCCTCCCCACCCAGCCCCACCCCTCAGGTGAGGACGGCTGCTTGCGTTGTGGCCGAAACGTCGTGAGAATTATTTTATGTTTTATGTTTATTATTTTATTATTTCCCTTTTACGTGACTTTGCCGAAAGAACCAAGATGAACCTCCCTTTAATAAACACGTGGCTTTTCCCCCCTCGTCGTCACAGCCCCGCCCCTCACACCCTCGCCCTTGTAACCACGCCCCTAGCCCCCGTGGCCCTGCCCCTTATTCGCCCTCGTCACGTGACAGCGCGACCGGTGGTCTCCTAGCAACGCCGACTCTCTTCAACCGGGGCCAGCCATCGAGTGTGAGTCATAAAGGTTCTCTCCTATTAATATTGCAGAGTATGTACTCTATTGTGTATGTGTATATATATACGAAGCAATTAAACATCATAACAAATGTGTGTACGTTGTAATTGTACTTGACCGCGATGCGTGTTTGACTTTACGAAGCTGTGTTGTTACGGAGGCTGAAGGCGCAGCCCTGCAAGTGCTCGCTCGGGCCCCTGCTGGCGGTTAGGGCCTCCGCTCGAGCGAGGGGGGTACTTTGGCCTACTCTTCCACTGCTGGCGCACCCTGACCATCATAGACTCAATGTGGATGTGTGGCCCCGTGGACAGAGCCAGCTATGGCTGCAGGGTTTGGTGGTACACGTTGTTTATGTCGTTGTGAAAATTCGGTCACAGTTCCTATGATCACTGTTACATTGCTTTTATGGCTTTATTTTGGTGATTTAGAAAAGTTTTTTTGGTTTGGCCATGTTTGTTTGTTGTAGTACAGAGTTAGACTGATAGCCTTAATCTAATTTGTCTTGTGGTTGTTGTTGTTGTTTGACTTGCATCCCACTGGGATTTGTGCACACAGCGTTGGTGTACGGTGCTTTTTCTGCAATATTTTGCTGTCTTTTCTTGGATTTTCTGTTTGCACTTAGTCACATATTCACTTTAAAATGTTTTCTTGTTCATGTTTTTTTTTGTTGCGGTTGCACCCGATTCAAGAGCCGAATGGCTCACAGGGCTATACCTAATAAATGAAACTGAAAAAACTGAAAATGAGGTGGGCGGAGGGGCGGATTTGACGAATCTTGCAACACTGCTTCTTTATCTGCCGCACCGGGAGATCGAACAGGCGATCTCTGGATTTGGAAGTCCGGTGTGCTCATCATTGCTGGACTCCAAAACAAATGTTGTTAACTTTGCGAGTTAGGCGTGCGCGTACCGTGTCAGCCCACACGGTTTTACCCCGTATTTTTGACCAGCGAAATTAAGTTTTCAGGTCTATACGGCGTATAGCCGTTTCAATGGGGCAACATTTATTGCGTCTATGTGTTTGTTTCTTCCTTGTGATGGTGACTTTGCAGGATGAACGTGGAGATTTATAAGGGCACGGGGTGACCAATACGATCTGAATTGGCCTGTTGTATGTAATAAGGTAGGATGCACTGATAAGGGGTTGACAGGTACGCGTGCGTGTGTGGGTGTTGTCCGTTGTGTCACCTGGCACAGGTACCGTGGTGACGTCACTGTCGGTATTATGTCACCTGCGTTTTTCTAATCTGGAGGTCGACTGTTGCAGGTAAGCGGCCGAGACATCGCGGCTCACAACATGGACCAGCCGGGGGCTGAGAACGGGGAGCGAATGGTGAGCTCGGACATCGGCCGTGACTTGACGGTGGAGGTGCTGTTGGTCAGCGAGGGTAGACCTTGAATTGCAAACGTGAAGTTTCCATCATTGGGGCTCAAAAATGCCAATGGGTACATCCATCCTCCACTAACCCGCGCTGACCAAAGTGGTGAAGTACGGTCGAACGACCTCTGCGACTGGCGTGGCATTAAAAGGCCTTCATCCGGCAAAGGGCTGCTTAATTTACTATGAAAACATAGTAAATACATTTATGCACAGCTTGTATTCGGCTGGATCTGCCTGGGTCGTTGTGAAAAAGAGCTTTATAGCTCGTCGGATTCCTCCAGTCTCAATAAATATTCTGATTTCACATGCCACCTCCTGGCTCAACCAGTGATGAGATAAATCAATATTAAATGCGATTTGAATCCCTGTGTGTGTGTATGTGTGCACTCGCTAACAGCACTTTCCCCAACAGCCCCCAACAGTCTGTTAAGGCTATACGGGAGATCTTTGTACGAATGTTTTTTTAATTTTGTACGCACGTGTGGCAGGGCGATGTCGAGACGGAGCCCAGCGACACTGGCACTGGCGAGTGGTCAGCCGGCGCGTCAGCGGGGAGCCGCTCGCGTCCTCGCTCCCACGTCAGCTCGGAGCGGAGCAGCCAAGACCGGCGCCCAGCCAGCGCCGCCGCTGCCCGCACCTCCACCTCCACTCTAGGTGACACCGCTAGCGGCCTGCCTCAATCTTGTTTCCATGAGAACGTTGAGCTTGACTTGGAGGACCTGGTGGCTCAGAGGGGCGCCACAGTGGCGAGATGTTAACTACCTCACCTGGTATACAGCAGGTCGTGGGGTCGATCCCGACCCTGACGCCTGTATATTTGGAGTTTTCATGTCTCTCTCCCTGTGGTCGCGTGGATTTTTTTTCTGGGTCAGCCAGTTTCCCCCCCCTACATTTAGAAACATTCGTTTAGAGTATTTAGCTGCTATAATTTTCCACTTTTATAAGCAATTTCCTTGAGCTATCACTTATGGCCAGGTCCCTTCTGAAAAGTAGCTATGTAGCTCAGTGGGCCTTACCTGGTGAAATAAAAATAGTTTATCTTCTTGGTTCTTTCAGTAAAGTCACGTAGAAGGGAAGTAATAAAATAATAAAAATAAAACATAATAAAATAATTCTCACGACGTTTCGGCCACAACGCAAGCAGCCGTCCTCAGGTGAAGAACAGGTCTGTCGGGGAGACAGCGTCTGAATGAAACACCACCACGCTTGGAGCGTATATTTAAGCTGGGTTGGAAGGGGGGAAGGGCGCCTCTAGTTTTAATTATTGTTTTATATTTTTACTATTTTATTGTTTCCCTTTTCCGTGGCTTTACTGAAAGAACCAAGAAGATGAATCCCTGCAGTCACGAAAGCTTTAAATCGAAAAATAGTTTAGTCTGCAGAGGTCAGATGCACTGAACCAGCACCACTGAGACCCTGGGTTGAGTCCGAGGTGTCAGCCGCCTAACCATGATTAAACCAAATGATCAAGTGTAGTGAGTTGATGGTTTCAGCCTGGTCACCAATGACCTACACAGAGACCCATTGACTTATGTAGAAAAACAGACTTGCGTAGAGGTTCATTGACTTATGTAGACATTCACACATTTACAGTCAAACACTTTTTTCCCGTCTCTGTGTCTGACCAAAAAACACTTTTCTGCGGAGGGAGCTGGTAGGAACGTTGGGTTGCTCGGTCAATGGCCAGGGTCAACGGCGGCGTGGTGTATTCCGCAAATATGGCCGACTGTGAGGGCGGGCACAAGCCGGCGTGAGTAGGTTAAACCTTGAGTTTTATAAGGGCACCACGGGGTGACCAGCCCCTCCCCACCCAGCCCCACCCCTCCCACCGTCCACCTAGCCCCACCCTCCCCACCCAGCCCCTCCCAACCCTTCCCTCCCCACCCAGCCCCTCCCCACCCTCCCCTCTCCACCCAGCCCCACCCCTCCCATTTTTGGATGCACGACGGACGGACACAATAATCCTCTGTGGGCTGGTGGAACCAGGAGGTTCCTACCAGTATAAAGAGTATATCTCCGTCCGTCAATCCTGCCCACTTTTACAAAGACACACCCACTCGATCGCTATCACCGCCCCCCCCCCTCCACAGCGAGTGGCACTGCTCTGAGGCCCCGCCCACTGCTCAAGTAGCCCCGCCCTTAACTTGTATCCTGCCTTGCACATTTTGATTATTGCCGTTACACTTGTTTGCCCAGGATAGCCTCACTCTCATATCTCTTCTTTAGGAGGGATCTGCCAAAGTTTTTTGTAGTAGTCTTATTTTACAACCAAATAACGGGTGGTGGGGGACAAGGCAGATATTCACAAATTACTTTGGCGGAGGTGGAGAGCGGGACGGACCTTTTGAAAACCGGGACTGTCCCGCCTGTAAAACCCACACACCGCGTCTCCCTTTTCTAGGCGGACCGGAGGGAGTTACGGAGGTCGGAGGTCACGTTGACAGCGATGACGAGGACCAGGAGGACACGTGGCGGAACGCAGCGACCTCCTCCGCCATCGCCGCCGCTGTCGCCGCCGCCACCGCCGACGACGATGATGATGATGACAATTATGAAGAACAGGGAGGATGGGAGAAGCCCGGGGATCCGTCGGGGGGAGGAGAAAGAGAGGAGGGAGGAGAGGGGGACAGACGTGGGGACGAAGGCTCGGAGCGAGGAGGGAGTGATGCGGAGGACGACCTCGTTGTGCTCGACCCGGATCACGTGGGTGTCGCTCCTTTTGGATCACACGCACACCTCTTTTCCACTAGGGGGAGCATAGTACAGTACAGGAAGTCTTTGTTTAATGCGGAAGTAGATGTGCTCCTGAAAAGTTCTGCGTTAAGCGAAAAACGCGTGAAGCGAAAACAATTTCCCCATAAATGATGTAACGATATGAGTTTGCCGAGATGCGATGTACTATTACGCACAGTGCGAAGGCGGGACAAATAACTGAGGGTACGCCATTGCGTTACTGTATTATTACGCATACTGTATCACTGTACTGCTCAGCCGTGCAGCTCAAGAAAGGAGTACGTCGTCGACCACTCAGATACTGCGTTATAAACAGTGGCGTTCCGCGCTATAAATAGTGGCGTTCCGCGTTATAAACAGTGGCGTTCTGCGTTATAGCAACGGGCGCGTTCGTTGTTGCGCGAAAAGTGTTCCCTTTGGGAAGTACCGCGTTATAGCCAAAACACGTTGTGCAAACACCGCGGGTTAAGCGATGACTTACCGTAAAACGTTTGATTTCGCTGCACTCGCTTAAGATTTGCCCACGACAAATCTTATTTTACAACCGGATAACGCGTGTCCACCCCGTGCCCCCAAGTGCCGCGACCCAGCGAACTAACGGCATCGAACCAACGCTTGTGTTTCTCCGTGGCAGCCGCTCATGAAACGCTTCCAAGTGGCGCTGAAGAAGCACCTCGTGAAGCAACTGGAACGCGCCGACCTCGAGGCCAAGGAGCTGGTGAGAGCGACGAGGAGACTGGGACTGAGTGTGACGCCGTGATTATTATTGTTGTTGATGCTTTCCAGAAAATGTTTAAAGAAAGCTTTTATTAATTAGCTCTGTCCGTTCATTTGTAACCTACCTGCCCACCTGGATACCTATATACCCACTCACCTCCCTTCATTTAAACTGCCCCACCTACATATGTATCTCACATACCCACATACCTACCTGCCTGGAGACCTATACACTAGGGTGGTTATAATCAGTTTTTCTGCATTAGCAGTAACCACAGGGGATAAAAAACGGTAAAAACGGCTTTGCCGTCCCCCTATCGCAGCGCGAGGTCCTCCGCAAGCGGCGCTCGGAGCGGGAGGAGGTGGGCGTCACGCTGTACGGGGCGCAGCAGGAGCTGGCTCGCCAGCAGCAGCGCCTGGAGACGCAGCAGGAGCAGCGGGCTAACCTGGCCGCCCGGCGCCGTCGCGAGGAGGAGGAGCTGGAGGCGACGCGCGGCCTGCACAAGGCTCAGCTCGACGCGGTCAACCAACAGCGCAAGCAGGGTGCGGTGCATCCACCACCCCCCCCCCGCCCCAGCCCGTCGCTTCGCCTGGCGCTCGTAAAGGCCGATGATGATGGTGGTGGTGTTCGAGACGTTGCTGATGATAGCAGCACTGTAATATCACAGCAGAGATCCGAACCGAAAGCAAGAAACCAGGATTAGCGGCTTATTTTTGAACAGCTGAATCTGAAATGATATTTAGTGCTCTGAATTTGGTTATCAACTTTAACCAGTTTTAAAACTTTTTTTTTAAATGACCACTTTGTTAGCTGGGCTGTTTAAAGCGAAATTGACTGTGATCCCACTTGAATAATCGCTGCTGCTGCCCCTTCCCCCCTCCCCCCTGTCCCTCCCCCCTGCCCCTCTCCCCACAGTGGCGAGTGTGCAGGCAGAGGTGGAGCGCGTGGCACTGGCCGTGCTGTACGCGCAGGAGGCCGAGCGCGACGTCTCCGGGGACGTGGCCGTGCTCAAGAGAGCCGCGCAGAAGGCCGACCTCGAGAAATATCAGACGGAGGAGATCAAGATGAAGCAGGTGCATGGGGGGAGGGGTCAGGGGTGGCACGCAGGGTTACAGCTCCTCCAGACTCTGCGTTCATCTGTTGGCCCCGAGACATTTTGAGGCGCACAAAGGGGGTGGCGCGGTCAGCACCACGCACGGCCGCCTTTGTCTCTCCCCAAACAGCAAAAAACAAATTTCGATTTCAAGCTTTCGTGACTGCAGGTTCTTTCGTAAAGTCACGTAGAAGGGAAACAATAAAATAATAAAAATATAAAACAATAATTAAAACTAATTAAAACAATTATTGTTTTATATTTTTATTGTTTCCCTTCTACCTGACTTTACCGAAAGAACCAAGAATATAAAAAGCTGTTATTGGTTGACCGACTGGGATGATTGGCAGATGCACCACCTGTACTCCCAAGTGTAGCACTTCGCTGTGTTTTAGCCATCGCTCGTTATTGTGAGCATTGCACCTCCGCACTCTGTTCTTGTTAGAGGGCGGGTGCGTCCAACTGACCAGTAGCGTCCTTCACGAGCCTCCTCCATACACACACAGACATGGCCGTTATAGCCACCACCGTCACACAAACCACCAATATCAGTGACGAGTTTAGATCTAGACTTCCGAGAATCATCCCGTTCAATCGATTACAATCGTGGGCTAGGCCATGTAATGATCCGGCCAGATGTGTGTCATGGAGGTTCTCCACCATCCAGCCAAACAAAGTGGAAGGAGCTTAAGGACACTCATTATGAATCACGATCCTGGCCGAGAAACGCCACGCGTGAAGTTGACTCGTTGAATTACGCTCACGATGAATGCGGAGGGAAGTATACTGGATGTGGTGTGCACACACCTAACGATAGGTGGGGGTGGTTTAATTTTATTTGTATGTTTTTGGACGATTTGTTCGCCTTTCCTGTACTTTGCACTACCGTTGTGTTTTTGTAATATTTGTTGTTGTAACATTCTTACCCAGTGCCCCGACTGAACATGTGTGAAAAAGAGCTTTATAGCTGATCGGATTTCTCCACTATAAATAAATAGTCTGATTCTGAATAACCATCTTCCTCTTTGTGCACGCCCCCCGCCCCCTCCCCCCCCCCCCCCCGACCAGGACATGCACGTGGAGCGACTGACGCGGCAGGCGGACGCGACGCAGGAGCGCATCGCGATGCTGGAGGCTCAGCTCAGCGCACAGGCCCAGGACACCCAGGCGGCACGGGCCGGCGCGGCAGAGGTTTGCCACGGAGCGGACCCGCGCGTGGGCCAGACTGTGTTGCGATGAGAGTGTTGTCGATCGGAAAGGGAAGGCAGGGAGAGGCTGATGGTGGTTGGGGTGAGGGTTAGCGTTCCGGAGTCTGGGTGGTTGGTTCGCTCGTGCGGTGAGGATTCGAGTTAGCGTTAAGGCCTAGGAGCAAGAACGAGTGTTGGAATTTGGGATTAGCACGGTTGGCTACGTACGTCGCAATAGAAGTTCAACATACATACATACAGGGTTAGGGATAGGGCTTGGACTAGGGTCTGATTGGTTAGTGTGGGTAGGATGAGGGAGAGCGTTTGAGTTGGAGCACACGCACAAACACGTGCGCACACGGCGTTTGTAACGTACCACCGTTCCGTCTCCGGTCCGCGTCCCCTCATGCCGGCGCTGCAGGTGTGCAAAGGTCCCCCGTATAGCCTTAACAGCCTATAGGGGCAAGTGCTGTTAGCAAGCACCTATTAAGACCGGCACGGCACACGGGGGGTGGTTGGCCAGCACGACACCCCAAGTGGCGATGTTTACACACCGCATCAGGTACTCATTTGAGGCTGAGTCGACCTAGGGGAGTCCCAGGACCAGTTCAGATAAACATCACTGGTGTTGACCGTGAGCGGGAAGTTCAACATACAGTACATGCACACAAAGACAAAGATCCTACGTATAGCCTCAACAGACTGTAGGGGCAAGTGTTGTTAGCGAGTAGCACCTGTGAAGGCCGGCACGGCACACGAGGGGGTGGTGTGGCCAGCACCACGCCCGGCCGCCTTTGTCTCCCCAGTGGCGATGTTTACACACCGCACCAGGTACTCATTTGAGTCTGAGCCGACCTAAGTCAACACGCACGCACACACACACTCATACATCAGTGAGACAGATTGACCAACGATTGATGGTGAGCACTTTCTCCCATCCTCAAGTGGTCCACCAACCCTTGAGCCATATGTACATATACGAGTAGCGGTACGTCGGTGACACAAGAGAAGCGGGTTGATGTTTACGTTTCTGACTGATTAAAGAATGGTGGCACACAACACAGACACAGATCCCCCGTGTAGCCTTAACAGACTGTTGGGGCAAGTGCTGTAAGCGAGCAGCACCTATGAAGGCCGGCACGGCACCCGAGGGGGTGGGTCGGCCAGCACCACGCCCGACCGCCTTTGTCTCCCCAGTGGCGATGTTTATACACCGCACCAGGTACTCATTTGAGGCTGAGTCGACCTAGGGGAGTCCCAGGACCAGTTCAGATAAACATCACTGGTGTTGACCGTGAGCGGGAATCAAACTCGGGTCGCCGGGTTCGTAGTGTAGTACAACGGTCTGTTAAAAGGTTTACGGGGGACCTTTGCCTTACAAACATTCATACACAAACCCGCACGCGCACACACACACACGAGCGTGCGACGTTCCTAACGCGTACTCTGGTCTGCGGGTGCCTCTGGTCGGCGTCGCAGGCTCGCGCGGAGATCGATGCGATCGTGTTGGAGAAGCGCCAGCTGCTGCAGCACTGGAACGCGACGCTGCAGGGGCTGAGACGGCGCGACGAGGCCCACGCCACCATGCAGGAGGCGCTCGCGTGAGTGGCGTCCAGCGCTGGCGTCGCACAAGCGGCACCGTCGCTCAGGGCCCAAACAGAAAATGTTATCCTAAACGCAGTGGTAACGCCTTGCGGCAAGAAGAGTCAAGGTTTCAGTCCCAACTGAGGCGGCGTTCTCTGTGGAGTTTGTCAGCACTCTCTCCCCCTGTTTTGCAGAGTGTGAGTGAGCGCGTGTGCACGAGTGTGGGGAGGGGCAATGTCGTTAACACACTGCACTAGGAACCAGGCGACAGGAGTTTGATTCTCGCTCATGGCCAACGCCAGTGATGATTATCTGAATAGGTCCTGGGCCTTCCCTAGGTCGCCTCAAATAAGTACCTGGTGTGGTGTGAAAACATCGCCACTGGGGAGACAAAGGCGGTCGGGCGTGGTACTGGCCACCCACACCCTCGTGTGCCACACCCACACAATTACACACACAGTGACAATTACACCAACATGTATGTCATGTTGAACTTCTTTCGCACTCTACGTAACCAACCGTGCTAATCGGAGGTGCGGGGGGAAGGACAACAAACTAAACACAAAAAACCGTTCTAAGGACATTGCTTTCCAATCTACATTAAACAAAAAATCACATCGCCGATCGTAAAACAGCTCCTCCTGATTGCCGTGCGGCCGCAGCGAGTCCCGGCGGGAGGCGCTGTCGGCCGACACGGAGCTGAGCAACTACAAGCGTCTGATCCGCAAGGAGGAGGAGCGCCACGGGGCGCTCACCGTGGTGCTGCACCGCGCCGATGCCGAGGTGGCTGGCGTGCGCCGCCTCACCGCACAGTGCCAGGAGCAGCAGGAGGCCCTGCGTGCCGACTACGCCACGTACGCGCGCACGCTGCAAGAGACGGAGGTGGCCCTGGCACGCGCCGTCAACGTGAGTGCGCGAGCGTGCGTGCGGGCAGTCATCCTCCAACAACAACGGAGGGCAAAGGAGTGACGCTCACGACAACGAGCGAATGCGCTGGGCGGCTAAAATGCAGCGAGTTGGCATGGCAGGGGGCACAGCTGGTGCAGCTGCCCAGTCATCTCTTTCAGTCAACACATGGCATCTGGGTCTGTCCCGTGACCTACTGCCAGCAGCGAGCCTTCGACACTTCACGTGGCCTCAAAGTAAACCTGGTCTTCACCGTCACTTAGTGGCAAATGGACGTGGTGGCAGCGTGTCCGCCGATCGTCGGCGTCGGCGGAGGTTCCGCGGTTCGAATCCAGCGGCAGCCTCCCGGTTAATACCGCAGTGCGTGCAATTACTGTACCACGCGCCGTCTGCTTCGCTTCACAGCGGATGTTAAGGGTCTCGCAGTGCGACGACGTTTCGCAGGAGTAGGTGTGGTGTCGCCAAATAAAAAAAAAAAATTACCCGCAAATTACTTGTTTGTAATTGCTGTATACGCAGCAAGCTGCTAACACCGCAAGCATCCCCCTTATTGCGAGCAACCTGGCAAAACTCTTAGGATTTCCTGAGTCAACAAGGGTATTGATAATTACAATAATTAATCATAAATAACAAAACATACCCGCATGCACACATACACGCTCACATCCACGCTCACACGCTGGGTGACGCCCGCATCCTAACGCTACTCTTTTTCCTGCCTCGCTTTCTCGCCCCGCTCCTCTTCCTCGCTCTCTCGCCCTGCTCTCTCCCCTCCCGTCCTCCCCCCCCCCCCCCCCCCCGGTGTAGGAGCGTGGCGCGCGGGAGAGCGAGCTGACGGTGCTGCGCTCTCACTGGGAGCGCGAGCACACGGCGCGCTCAGCCCTAGAGGACGCCATCATGGAGGCACTCCGGGAGCAGCTGACGCGTGACAAGGCGGCGCTCTACTCCAAGAAGCTCGTGGACAAGATGCGTGCACGCAAGAAGGAGCTGGTGCGCCGCATGTGAACCTCCGGGGCGCTCGGGGGGGGCGGAGCTAATGAACAGGGGGGGTTGCGGGCAGTAGGGGTGGGGGGTTGTGGAAGAGCAAAGAAACGGTGGACCCCACGAAGAATGTTGTGCGTAACGTCGTTGTGGCAGTGTGTCGTCGTGTTTTAGAATTGTGTCGTCGTGTGGTGGCTTTGTGTCGTCACGTCGCTATGGCATTATGGGGCTGTGTCGTGGCGTTTGCCATTGTGTCGTGTTGTGGCGTTGTCGTTGTGTTGTGGCGTTGTTGTGTTGTGTCACCGTGTTGTGGCGCCGTGTTGTTGTGTCACTGTGTTGTGGCGTTGTGTTGTTGTGTTGTGGCGCCGTGTGTTATTGTGTCACCATGTTGTGGCGCTGTGTCGTCGTGTTGTGGCGCCGTGTGTTGTTGTGTCACCGTGTTGTGGCGCTGTGTCGTCGTGTTGTGGCACTGTGTCGTGGTGTCGTGGTGCTTTGTCACTATGTTGTTGCGTCGTCATTTTAAATTCCTAAAAGCAAGGAGGCCCGCGTCGTCACAATCTAAGGAGAGGTGTCGCTGACGTCCGGACTGATGGCGCCCCCCCCCCCCCCGCGCATGCACGCCCACAGGAGCTGGACGTGGCACGGGCGGAGAACGAGCTGGCGCGTGCCGCGCTGGCCGTCACGCAGGCCGGCGCCCGCGAGGCCTCGCGTGCCCGCGCGCTGGCGGCGGCCGAGGAGGAGGTGCGGGCCCAGGAGGCCCTGGTGGCGCGAGCGGAGGCGGAGGCGGCGCGGCGCACGGCCCTCATCGCGCGCAAGCAGGCGCTCGTCGACCTCAACAACAAGAAGGTGGAGCAGCTGGTGGCCAGCGCCGGGGTGAGTGCGGGCGGGCAGGCGGGCGGGTGGGCGGCGAAGGGATGGAAGAGAGGTGAGGGTACAAGGGTGAGGAGTGGGGTGAGAGGCGAGAAAAGATGAGAGAGGGGGGAAGGAAGAGAAGGAAGAGGAAGGTTGTGAGGGGTGACGGGAGAGGAGTGAGGAGAGAGGAGGGTGGGGAGGATGGAGAAGAGAAGGAGGATGATGGCGATGGAAGGGAGGTGAGGGTAGAAGTGAGAGGCGAGGGGAGAGGGACGAGGAGAGTGGAAGAGAGGAAAAACGAAACAATTTGATGGAAGAGATGTGAGCGCGTGGGAGAGGTGTGAGAGATGAGAGGTAAGTCTGTTGGGGCGAAGAGTGAAGGGTGATGGGAGAGAGGTGACGGAACAGCGCTGAGCGGAGAGAAGTGAGGAGAGGGAGGGAAAGGGTGAGCGTAGGAGGATGAGAGGGGGAGGGTGGCGAGCGAGTGGAGGCTCGCATCCATTTACCGGCGTGAAGTCTGCGGAGCTGCCTGCTCGTGCGAGCGCCGTGAGGGAGGCGTCATGCCTGCCGGTGCGATGTCACACCTGTTCGCTTGCTCGCTCGCGCGTACCTGACGCCAAGCTCACACCCACTCGTGCAGGAGATCACACCTGCCGGCGAGTGCACTTGTTAGCTGTTCACACGTGTGTGCGGCAGCGTGCGTGCGTGCCAGCGCGCGTTTGCGTGTGCGCGCGTGCTCAGCGGCAGCCGACAACACCACCAGTGACAATTATCTGAACCGGTCCTGGGCATCCCGTAGGTCGACTCGGCCTCAAATGGTGTGTAAACATCAGTCGGCCACACCGTACCCCTCGTGCGTCACACCGCTCTTTGTAGGCGCTGCCTACCAGCTGTGGCCCGGATGACTACATGGTGGGGGGGGGGCGTCTTTTTGTGTGTGTTCGTCTCGCCAGGGCGTGGAGCTGGGGCCCCTGGAGCTCCACATCAAGGAGCTGCGTCGCCAGCTCGCGGAGCGGCGGGCCCAGTCCACCGAGCTGCAGACGCAGTGGCTGCGCGCGCAGGGCGAGCTGGTGCGGGAGAGCCGTGAGCGCGAGGAGCTGACGCGCACCGTCGCCGCGCTGCGCCAGCGCCTCACCATCCTGCTCCAGCGCAAGCTGCGCGTCGAGGGTGCGTGCGGGGGATTAGGGGGCGGTGGGGATTTTTTTTTTTTTTACATCCGTCGGCAGTTGTTGTTACGGTTCAAACGCACCGCGGTGATATCCGGGGCGGCCTGCTGGTTTCGAACCGCGAACTTCTGCAACGAGCGGCAAACGCCCTACCGCCGGGATATAAAAAAGCACGAGAATTCCCCGATGTAGCCTTAACAGACTGTTGGGGCAAGTTGCTGTGGACGAGCACCTCTGAGGGCCGACACGGCACAAGAGAGTGTCCAGCACCATGCCCGTCCGACCTTTGTCTGCCTTGTGGCGCTGTTTACTACGCACTGCAGCAGGTTCTCGCTACCCTCTCCCCCGCCCCCAACTCACAAACAAACACCTTGTTGTGAAAGACCCAACGCAGAAGATCCCTGGGCTTGATCTTCCACGAAACTTATGGTCCACCCAAAATCACATCCGCACAAACCATGGCAGATGCGTATACACGGTGCACAAATGTACAATTAGAAACTGTGTTCATCCAGAACAGACCGTACAACGTGTAACGATGCAATGCCCACAAATACGAAGGAGACATCACAGCGGTGCAATTGTCTGGGCTTGACCGCTTGAATGTGAAATTGTAGTTGTCGCTCCGCATCTACGTCAGCCATGAGAACGACCCACCCCCCACCCCTCACCGGCAGGCGAGGTGGTGCAGCAGCAGCGCGGGGTGCGGGACACGGAGCGGCGCACGGCGGCGCTGCACCACTCGCTGGAGCGCCTGTGCTCGCTGCTGGAGCGCGAGCGCAGCACGCGGAGCGGCCTGCAGGCGGGAGGGGCGCTGCTGGAGGGGGAGGTGGTGGGGGCCCTGCGCGAGGCCGAACGCGACGCCGTGCACCTCGCCGAGCGGCTGCAGGAGCTGCGCGACGAGAAGGGCAGGCTGCTGTCGGCGCTGCTGCAGGCCGAGTGAGCGCACGGTGATGGCCGTGACGATGACGGCAATGGTGATGATGATGGTGGTGATGATGATGGCGATGATGATAATAATGATGATGATGGCGATGATGGCAATGATGAAGATGATGGCAGTGATGATGATGATAATAATGATGATGGCGATGATGGCGATGATGGCGATGATAGCGATAATGATGATGGCTATGATAATGATGGCGATGATGATGGCGATGATGGCGATGATGATCACGTTGATGACAATGGTGATTATGATGGCGGTGATGACTTAAGACAAGGGCAGGCTGCTGTCGGCACTGCTGCAGGCCGAGTAAGCGCACGGTGACAGCTGTGACGATGACGGCAATGATGAAGATGATGGCGATGATGATGATGATGGCGATAATGATGATGGCGATGATGGCGATGATAGCAATAATGATGATGGCGATGATAATGATGGCGATGATGATGGCGATGATAGCGATGATGACGATGATGGCGATGATGATGGCGATGATGATGACTATGATGGCGATGATGATGACGGCAATGATGAAGATGATGGCGATGATGATGATAATAATGATGATGGCGATGATGATGGCGATGATGACGTTGATGGCAATGATGATCACGTTGATGGCAATGGTGATTATGATGGCGGTGATGACTTAAGACAAGGGCAGGCCTCTGTAGCTCAGTGACCCTTGGTAAAATAAAAAATAGTTTAAAAATAGTTTGAACAGTTCATGCGGACGGATCTCTGCGTTTGTCTGCACGGTGCCCAGGGAGCAGATCCTGCTGTGGGAGCGCCGCACGCAGTTGGCGAAGGAGATGCGCGCCGCGGTGGACGCGGACGTTGGACACGGCGAGATGAAGGCCATGAGGGCGGAGATCCACCGCATGCAGGTGGGGCGACGACCTCTCTTCCCCAGTGCGCTCATTAAAGGGGCACGAACCGTCACGCGAATTGCGGATGCCCTCGCGGCGGCAGCGGCTTTTGGCTCGCCCAGGGGCTCGGCAAACCCGCGGCTTCGGAGCCGCATGCGGCTCTTAAAGAACTGCAGTGCGGCTCTTGAAATTCGAAAAAACATGGCTCTTCTTGTATGTTTGGTTGCCCACCCCTGACCATGGAAGTCCAGTTGACCATTGAAGTCCAGTTGACCATGGAAGTCAAGTTCACCTTGGTTCTTTCGGTAAAGTCACGTAGAAGGGAAATAATAAAATAATAAAAATAAAACATAATAAAATACAATTCTCACAACGTTTCGGCCACAACGCAAGCAGCCGTCCTCAGGTGAAGAACAGGGCTGTCGGACGCTGTCTTCCCGACAGACCTGTTCTTCACCTGAGGACGGCTGTTTGCGTTGTGGCCGAAACGTCGTGAGAATTGTATTTTATTATACTTTATTTTATTATTTCCCTTCTACGTGACTTTACTGAAAGAACCAAGAACATCGAAGTCCAGTTGACCTTGGAAGTCCAGTTCACCATGGAAGTCCAGTTCACCATGGAAGTCCAGTTCACCATGGAAGTCCAGTTTACCATGAAAGTCCAGTTGACCATGGAAGTCCAGTTTACCATGGAAGTCCAGTTCACCATGGGAGTCCAGTTGACCATGGAAGTCCAGTTGACCATGGAAGTCCAGTTGACCATGGAAATCCAGTTTACCATGGAAGTCCAGTTGACCATGGAAGACCAGTTTACCATGGAAGTCCAGTTCACCATGGAAGTCCAGTTCACCATGGAAGTCCAGTTCACCATGGAGGTCCAGTTCACCATGGAAGTCTAGTTCACCATGGAAGTCCAGTTCACCATGGAAGTCCAGTTCACCATGGAAGTCCAGTTCACCATGGAAGTCCAGTTCACCATGGAAGTTCAGTTCACCATGGATGTCTAGTTTACCATGGAAGTCCAGTTCACCATGGAAGTCCAGTTCACCATGGAAGTTCAGTTCACCATGGAGGTCCAGTTCACCATGGAAGTCCAGTTGACCATGGAAATCCAGTTTACCATGGAAGTCCAGTTGACCATGGAAGACCAGTTTACCATGGAAGTCCAGTTCACCATGGAAGTCCAGTTCACCATGGAAGTCCAGTTCACCATGGAGGTCCAGTTCACCATGGAAGTCTAGTTCACCATGGAAGTCCAGTTCACCATGGAAGTCCAGTTCACCATGGAAGTTCAGTTCACCATGGAAGTCCAGTTGACCATGGAAGTCCAGTTGACCATGGAAATCCAGTTTACCATGGAAGTCCAGTTGACCATGGAAGACCAGTTTACCATGGAAGTCCAGTTCACCATGGAAGTCCAGTTCACCATGGAAGTCCAGTTCACCATGGAGGTCCAGTTCACCATGGAAGTCTAGTTCACCATGGAAGTCCAGTTCACCATGGAAGTCCAGTTCACCATGGAAGTCCAGTTCACCATGGAAGTCCAGTTCACCATGGAAGTTCAGTTCACCATGGATGTCTAGTTTACCATGGAAGTCCAGTTCACCATGGAAGTCCAGTTCACCATGGAAGTCCAGTTCACCATGGAAGTCCAGTTCACCATGGAAGTCCAGTTCACCATGGAAGTTCAGTTCACCATGGAAGTCCAGTTTACCATGGGCAGGGGTTGGTAACCTATGGCTCTGGAGCCGCATGCGGCTCTTTAAGTACTGCTGCTTTATTAAGGACCACCATCTCGTATTCACATACATTGCCACACTTGAAATATTGAGTTTCTCACCGAATTAAAAAAAGGCTCTTCTTGTTATTTTGGTTGCTGGCCTCTGGGCTAGCCGTGGAACAAAGATGGTCACCGCATTGCACGCTTTCAGATGGGGGGGGGGGGGGTGGGGGCGTCTGGAACGCTCTTCCTTCCGATATTAGGAAGCCACTGGAGCTAAACACTTTTAAATCATCATCTAGATTGAAAACTCCATTTCTTTAGAACTGCTTTTCGTGTTTAGTTTTTTGTCCTTCCCCCGCATCTCCGATTAGCAGGGTTGGCTACGTACGATGCGAAAGAAGTTCAACGCACTCCACCACTGACTCACTTCAGTCGCTCACTTTCCTCCTCGTCACTCTTGTGTCGCTACTATTGTGGGTATTGTGCTAAGTCGATGTAGGGGTGGCCCAGGACTGGTGATTATCTGAGCGGGAATCGAACTCAGGGGGTTGGGTTCGTAGCGCAGCGCGCTAACCGCTACACTAACGCTCCCCATAGACACACACACCTCCTCAACCTCCTCAACATACACATTCAAGCAGTCCACACAACAAAGGCTCATTCCTAGCAGCGTGCTTCAGCCGCACCGAACCTCACAATAATAATATCCAGGTGCCTGCCTTGGCTCCTCCCACCCTCAACCAGTATATATACAAGGACGGGTCTCTTGGAATTTCTCTTACTTGATACATCAATCGTGCTGTGACGGTTCCACCTGAAGACGGAAGCTTGTGTTGCCTCCAAAACGTCGTGATTTTTATTTTATTTTTATTTTACTTTTATTAATTAAAATGTTTTACCTACGTGACTTTACCGAAAAAAACCTAAGAATATGAATATACACATGCACGTTCACCCCCCCCCCGCCCTTCCCCCGCCTCGCAGGTGCGGTACACGCAGCTGTTGAAGCAGCAAGAACGGCTGATGCGCGACATGGAGTTGTCGGTGTCCCGGCGCGACACCATCGCCACGCGGGCTCAGGTCGCCGGGGCCCCCGCTGACCGCTCTTCCGCCGCCGCCACGACCGCGGTGGCGCTGCAGCGGGCCCTGCAGGCCCTGCGCACCGGCATCAAGGACGTACAGACGGTGAGTTTGTGGCTCTCTCTATACGAGTCTATGGATCTCGATGAGAGTTTATGAGGTCTCTATGCGAGTCTGTGCACGTCTATGGGTCTCTGTGTGCATCTATGGATCTCGATGAGAGTCTATGAGTCTCTATGCGAGTCTGTGCACGTCTATGGGTCTCTGTGTGCATCTATGGACCTCGATGAGAGTCTATGGGTCTCTATGCGAGTCTGTGCACGTCTATGGGTCTCTGTGTGCATCTATGGATCTCGATGAGAGTCTATGAGTCTCTATGCGAGTCTGTGCACGTCTATGGGTCTCTGTGTGCATCTATGGATCTCGATGAGAGTCTATGAGTCTCTATGCGAGTCTGTGCACGTCTATGGGTCTCTGTGTGCATCTATGGATCTCGATGAGAGTCTATGGGTCTCTATGCGAGTCTGTGCACGTCTATGGGTCTTCTGTGCACGTCTATGGGTCTCTGTGTGCATCTATGGGTCTCTGTGCGAGTCTATGGGTCTCTGTGTGAGTCTATGGATCTCTGTGTGAGTCTAATGTTGTTGTTGTCAGCCTGTAGCTTCCCACTGCTGGGCAAAGTCCTGCCCCATTCCACTCCATCCCTTCCTTTCCCAGCTGCTCGTGTCCAGTAGTGTTCTCCGAACTCTCTGATTTAGTTTCACCGTCGTCTCTCCCGCTCTCTCTCCTTCTCTTCCCTGCTCTCTCCATCTCCTCTCCGGAGGACTCGGTTTCGCCTCCAATCTCTCGCCAGTGTTTCTCAAGACGTCTCCTGCCCCAAACCCCAAGGCCACTTGATTTATCTTGCTCCAACAACAGGGGTCACTGATGCAAAAATCCTCCCGATAGCTTTAACAGATGTTTATGGCAAGTGCTGTTCACAAGTAGCACCTACGAAGGCCGGCATGGCACACGAGGGGGTGGGTGGCCAGCACCACGTCCTGCCACTTTATGTCTCCCTAGTGGCCACCGCTCCCCTTATTTTACTGATAAACGACCGCTATTCGCCACTAAGTGGCGGTGATGTCACCACGGCGCTCGTGCCATTCTAGGTGCACTTTGAGGCTGCGTGAAGTGTCGAAAGCCCGCTGGCAGGAGGTCACGGAAAGAGACGCAGGTGCCATGGGTTGGCCGAGATCTTGTTTAACGAATGCTTTTACGCGTGGCCGTCATACAGAGATGATTGACGCTCACACACACACACACACACCCTAATCACGTCCTCATCCCACAACAACTCGGCAGGTTCATCACGAAATGTTTCCGCTGGTAAAAACCCCCCAAACTCGCCACGTGGGTGACACCGGTCCTGCGTTGCTGTGGGTTCTGTGGGTACCGGCAGCGCGTGGCTCAGAGCGACGGGGAGATCGCGGAGCTGAGGGAGGCTCGCGTGGCGCTCGAGGAGGAGCTTTCGAGTCGCCGCCCCCGCCTCGTGGAGCAACGCGGGGCCCTGGAGCAGCTGCAGGAGGAGGCACACGACTTGGCAGAGCACAAGCGCAAGGTGAGAACATCCCAACGCTGACAGAGGAAATATTTACCCGCAAGTTTTACTCAAGTGGAGATGACGTATGCCGCCCCCCCCCCACCACCGCCCCCCCACCACCGCCCCCCCCCCCTTACCGCCCCCCCTCACCGCCCCCCCACCACCGCCCCCCCCCCCCCCCTTACTGCGAAAACCTGGCAGCCCCCTCCCTGCTGAAGAGCCTCGAGGCTCGACGAAGCTTTCCTGGGGCAAACAAGTTGAAGTGTAACAATGTCCGGTGAAGTTTCGCTTTGTCACCACGAGGGGTCGCTCGGTGCGTCCAGTCGGAGCCTCTCGGCGTGTTTGCCAGACGGCAGCGACAGTCGGGAATCGGAGCTCCATGTGGGCAAGCCAGAGAGGTCGTGACGGGATGGGTGAGGTCAGGTGCCCCCTCTCTATCTCTGTGCCGGCCTTCATAGGTGCTGCTGCTGCTCGCTAACAGCACTTGCCCCAACAATCTGTTCAAGGCTACACGTTACTTTATTTTGTTTTTACCAGGTAAGGCCCACTGAGCTGTACAGCTCTTTTTTACAAGTGACCTGGCCACAAATAAAAGCTCAACAAAGTGTCTCATCACGTGGAAATTTGTAGCAGTAGCCAAATACTCGAAATTCTATTTTGTGTTTAGTTTGTTGTCCTCCTCCGCACCTCCGATTAGCACGGTTGGCTCCGTACGGTACGAAAAGAAGTTCAACACACGTACACACATAAACGGATGTTTCTAAATATTGTGGGAGAAACCGAAGGACCCGAAGAAAAATCCACGTGGCCACGGGGGGAGAGAACACACAAACTCCAAATATACAGGTGCTAGGATCGGGATTGAACCCACGACCTCCTGTATACCAGGCGATGGAGATAACATCTCGCCACCGCGAGGTGGGGGGGGGGGCGGGGGGTGTCGTTGTGCGTCGTGTTTCAACCGACCGCCTCCTCTCCCACCACCACATGGCAGAACCTCCAGGATCTGGTGGCCCTACAGACGCGCGGCAAGCACCTGGAGGCGGCTCGCGGCGGACGCTACCGCCCGCTGTGCTCCTCCGCCGAGGGCGTCCGGGCGGAGACGGAGCGCCAGGAGGAGCGCCTGCATGCGCTGGCCACGGCGCTGCACCGCCTGCTCGGGGAGCGGCCGCACCTGCAGGGCCCGCTCCGCCCCGTGAGCCTGGCGCTCGCGGACCGCATGCAACGGCTGCAGCAGCAGGACGAGGAGGAGGAGCAGCAGCAGCGGGAGGAGAGGGGCCAGACGCTACAGCAATAGCAGCGGCGGCGGATTTGTAGAGAAGCAGGTGAGGTGCGAGTGACAAAGTGTCTGCAGCAGTAGGGATGGAGGATGCGTAACAGGCAAACGCAGCAGTAGCAGCTGCAGCAGCAGCAATGGGAGGAAAGGGGCCAGACGCTACAGCAATAGCAGCGGCCGCGGATTTGTAGAGAAGCAGGTGAGGTGCGAGTGACAAAGTGTCTGCAGCAGTAGGGATGGAGGATGCGTAACAGGCAAACGCAGCAGTAGCAGCTGCAGCAGCAGCAGCAATGGGAGGAAAGGGGCCAGATGCTACAGCAGCAGCAGCAGATCAGCAGGAGCAGTTTTGCGGCAGGGATAGAAAGATACACTTCAAGCAGCTGCAGCAGGAGCGGCAGCAGCAGGTACAGGGTGCGAAAGCTGCAATTACGGTCACAACCGTAGCAACAGTAGTAGATGCAGCAGCAGCAGTGCCATCAGCAACACGGGGTGAGAGAAGGGAGATGCAGGGGAGCAAGTGGAGGCGTGTGGCAAGGAGGCCACGCGTCGTTGTCGCACGTAACTGCGCGACACCGTCCTGAGGAGTGCGACGACTGACCCCAGGCGTCGAGGGAGTGGGAGCCGCGCGAGTGTTTTGTCGTCGCTACGACGCTCTCCTAGAGTGCTCTGCGGGTGTCTAAGTAGGGAGGGGAGATGCACAGAGAGCAGCGGCACAGCAGCGGCAATACCAGCCGCAGCAGCAGCAGCAGCAGCTGTTGTACTCGGCGTGTAACAACGCATCGATTCATCAATTAAAATCGATTTTTTTTTTTGGTTTACGCTCGGGATACACGCAAAGGAATTGTGCGTGCGTGCGTGCGAGAATCAATTATTTACAATTTATGTAAACGACAAACCGCTAACTCCTACGTTTACGCAAGTGGGGTGGGCTGCACTGTGCAGAGGGGTCCCAGCGAGGGAGAGGCAAACGCCACTGGTTCACCATGCAAATGCATAGTAACGCCTCCTCCTCCTCATTCCCATAGTTGTCTGGCCACGTGAAAAATAAAAACAAATGTTACACATCCCATGAGTCGCACGGACTTGCGGGTGTGCATCTTGCACCAGCAGGCATTCGTTCAAAACAAGCAAAATGCCTGAGCACTGCTGGTGAACTGCCCAGGTGTTTATAGGCAAAGACTGGTTTTGACAGTCAGCGTCTCATCAGCAGCAGAGTCAGGCTTCGCTTGAACCACTGCCGGGGAACTGCTCACGTGTTTATAGGCAAGGACCCCTCTCTCTACGGGACAGGGGTCCCGGTTCTGAGGTTTAACGGAGACCCTTGGTGAGTGATCGCGCGCTGTCGGAACAGCCACACGGCAGGGGGGGGGGGCCGTCACTGCCGGACATTCTCTCTCCGCTGCTGGATGAGTGCCGTCTCGCGCCCGGCGCTGCCTCTCAGCGAACCGTTGACGCGGCTCGTGGCGGGTAATGAATTCGGGTCGATGCCCGTTTAGAGCGACTGGCACATTGATCCGCACTCACGGCCACTTTTGCAAGCGCACGACTTCTCGCTCCGTGTCAATCTTGCCGTGCTCCAATTTAAAAAATTACATTACTCTCCTGCAAACACGATGTCGATGATGATCGTGGCGATGATGATGACGATTATGATGTTGATAACGGTGATGACAATGACGATGATTTTTATTACAACGGACAATTACTATGATTATGATGATGGTAACTGATGACGATGATGTCGATGATATCGATGTTGACGAGGGGTGTTGGTCACTCCATCTCACTACGATGCTAACCTCTGCCCTGTTGGCGCACGTTGGACTGCGGTTATGATGATGACGACAATGATGATGACGATGACAGTGAGAATAATGGCGATGATGGCAGCGTGGTAATAATTCGGCGGTAATAATTCGTGCGCAGTTTGGCGAGCGCGTCTCCTCTGCGATGTTGACCTTTGCCCTGCTGACACACGCTGGATGGATTCTGCTGCCCTCAGCCCCCGCGGGAGATGCGCACGGCTGCACGCGACGCTGCGAGGAGGAGGAGGAGGGGGGCGATGAGGAGGGGGAGAAGAAGGCTGCGGATGAGGAGCGGGTCGTTTGCGTCCTGTGCTCCTCCTCACCGTGTCTCATCGACCCCCTCGCTGTTTGCTCACCACGCACCGATCACCTCACTTTACACGCCCGTCGTACACTCGTCACAATCGTCATCACCGTACACTGCTCCTCACACTCTCCTTTACTCCTCAACCTCACCGCCACCCCCCCTCCCAACTCCTCCATCCTCACCACGCCCTCCTCACCCGCACAATACGCTCTTCCACATTCCACCTTTTCCCGCCATCGTCTTCCTCGCACACCTCTCACCACGTTCACCGTCCCGAGGCTGGAGGGCGAGGGGGGTGAACGTGCGATGAGGAGCGGTGGGGAGAGTGAGGAGGGTACGGGGAAGGTGAAACGAGGAGGGTGGTGGGGGTGGTGGGTGAGGGGGGAGGGGGTGAGAGTGGCGCGCCATTCGCTGTGTTCCCGTCACGCCGCTCTCGCATGGAGGGGGTGTCGCGTGGAACAGAACGGCGGCGACGACGATGACGACGATTACCGTCACGGCCACGGCGACGACGACGACCGAGATGACACGCTCACACGGGCACCGATTGGCGGGCGGGCGGGCAAAAGAACGAGCGGGCGGGCGAGCGAGCGGGCGGGCGGGCAAGCGGGCGAGCGGGCGGGCAGGCAAGCGGGCGGGCGGGCGAGCGGGCGGGCGGGCAAACGAGCGAGCGAGCCAGCGAGTCCGCCTGGCATTTAGTGCTCTCTGAACCCCGACGGGAATCCCGAGCGGAAAGGAATAACGCCGACATGCGCGATTACCCGCTAATGCGCTCTCATCGCACGGCCTGGTATTTAGTGCGCCCCCGCGCCCCCCCCCCCCCCACCCTTAGCGCTCATGCCACACAGCGGCACACGCCACGCCATGGCACACCACGCCACAACACGGCACACCACGGCACACGCCACGCCACGCCATGGCACTCCACGTGTTGCCACCCTACGCCACTCCATGCCACACCACTCTTGAGTCTTTAGGGCAGTGAAGATGGGAGTGAGGTGGTGATGGTGGTGGTTTAGTGAAGTGAAGGTAGCGGAGAGCGGAGGTGGGTAGGGGGGGGGGGTCAGGTTTTGTGGGTGCAAGGGATCAGGGCCGGTTCAGATCTCACCACTGATGTTCAGAATATTTTCAGACTCAGAATCTTTATTTGTCGTTGAGGAATTCGATGAGCTATGAAGCTCGGGAGTTGATTGTGCGGTGCTTGGACCCACCACTCCACTGCTGACAACAACAACAACAATGCTGTGGGTTCGATTGCAGTTACGGTGATTGGTGGTGCAGTGGTTGTTGCATCATCTGGCGCTCAACAAGAACCGCCCGTATTGCGACTCGGGTATCAGTGGCCACAGGCGTTGGAACAAAATGACCAACGCTGTACGATGCGAAAGAAGTTCAACGTACATAGCCACACTGGTGAGACGACCTGGGCCCTCTCCCTGGTACAGCCAACAAACGGCGGCCAATGCCTCCCTCGCTCTTCTTGAGCAGGATGCCACTTTGACTGCAAAGGACCCACAGGTGGGACTCGAACCGGTATCCTTGGAACTGAAGGGCCTGGCTTGGTGGGGGTGGGGCGGGGGTGGGGAGGGCTGGTGGTTGACCCCGACTTAAAGAGCCGTCACCCAACTTCAAATCATTGATTTAAGCAGGCGAGCCCCAGCGAGACTCATTATCTCCGTGTGCAATGAGAAAGACCCCGGGAACGCGTTGTCGCGCGGTGGCAATCTCGTGTTGTGCGCGCGTGTGATTGTACGGGGGAGCAGTGGCGGCAGCAGCAGCTACCCACCCGGCGACCCGAGTTCGATTCCGACTCGTGGCCAAACACAGGTGACGGATATCTGAAGCGGTCGTGGGCCTCCCCCAAGGTGGGCGGATGCCTCCTCGAAAATGAGTGCACGGTGTGTAAACATCGCCGCTGGGGAGACAAAGGCGGCCCAGCGTGGTGCTGGCCACGCCACACCACCCCCTCCCCCTCGCGTGCCGTTCCGGCCTTCGTAGTTGCTCGCCGAGAGCACTTGCCCCGACGGCCTTTGTGTTTCTGGAGGTGGGGCAACACGGGCGGGTGATTTAGCAAATTTGTCGAGGGCAGGTTGCGAGGCGGGTGTCACGCTCTTGTTACGGCCCCTCCGCGATGTCCACCTTCATGGGTAAAGTGTGTGCGTTGTGGTGGCAGCGGTGCAGGTGGAGGAAGTGGGTGAGGGTTGGCTCAGCGATGAGTGGTTGGTGGTGGTGGTGGTGGTTGTGGGATACTGGTCATGTTATGATGTTGTGGTGGTGGTGGTGGTGGAAAGTGGTGATGGGAGCAGTGGGTGGGAAGAAAGCAGAAAGATAAATGTTGCGACCTGCGGTGTGGTGAGTGACTTGGGACCTGCGGTGTGGTGAGTGACTTGGGACGTGTGGTGAGTGAGTGACTTGGGACCTGCAGTGTGGTGAGTGACTTGTGACCTGCAGTGTGGTGAGTGACTTGGGACGTGTGGTGAGTGAGTGACTTGGGACCTGCGGTGTGGTGAGTGACTTGGGACCTGCGGTGTGGTGAGTGACTTGGGACGTGTGGTGAGTGAGTGACTTGGGACCTGCAGTGTGGTGAGTGACTTGGGATCTGCAGTGTGGTGAGTGACTTGGGACGTGTGGTGAGTGAGTGACTTGGCTCCTTCAGTGTGGTGAGTGACTTGGGACCTGCGGTGTGGTGAGTGACTTGGGACCTACAGTGTGGTGAGTGACTTGGGACGTGTGGTGAGTGAGTGACTTGGCACCTGCAGTGTGGTGAGTGACTTGGGATCTGCAGTGTGGTGAATGACTTGGCACCTGCAGTGTGGTGAGTGACTTGGGACGTGTGGTGAGTGACTTGAGACCTGCAGTTTGGTGAGTGACTTGGCACCTGCAGTTTGGTGAGTGACTTGGCATCTGCAGTTTGGTGAGTGACTTGGCACCTGCAGTGTGGTGAGTGACTTGGGACCTGCAGTGTGGTGAGTGACTTGGGACGTGTGGTGAATGAGTGACTTGGGACCTGCAGTGTGGTGAGTGACTTGGGATCTGCAGTGTGGTGAATGACTTGGCACCTGCAGTGTGGTGAGTGACTTGGGACGTGTGGTGAGTGACTTGAGACCTGCAGTTTGGTGAGTGACTTGGCACCTGCAGTTTGGTGAGTGACTTGGCATCTGCAGTTTGGTGAGTGACTTGGCACCTGCAGTGTGGTGAGTGACTTGGCACCTGCAGTGTGGTGAGTGACTTGGCACCTGCAGTGTGGTGAGTGACTTGGGACCTGCAGTGTGGTGAGTGACTTGTGACCTGCAGTGTGGTGAGTGACTTGGGACCTGCAGTGTGGTGAGTGACTTGGGACGTGTGGTGAATGAGTGACTTGTGACCTGCAGTGTGGTGAGTGACTTGGGACCTGCAGTGTGGTGAGTGACTTGGGACGTGTGGTGAATGAGTGACTTGGGACCTGCAGTGTGGTGAGTGACTTGGCAACTGCAGTGTGGTGAGTGACTTGGGACCTGCGGTGTGGTGAGTGACTTGGCACCTGCAGTGTGGTGAGTGACGTGGGACCTGCAGTTTGGTGAGTGACTTGGGACCCGCAGTGTGGTGAGTGACTTGGCACCTGCAGTGTGGTGAGTGACTTGGCACCCGCAGTGTGGTGAGTGACTTGGCACCTGCAGTTTGGTGAGTGACTTGGGACCCGCAGTGTGGTGAGTGACTTGGCACCTGCAGTGTGGTGAGTGACGTGGGACCTGCAGTGTGGTGAGTGACTTGGGACCTGCAGTGTGGTGAGTGACTTGGGACGTGTGGTGAATGAGTGACTTGGGACCTGCAGTGTGGTGAGTGACTTGGGATCTGCAGTGTGGTGAATGACTTGGCACCTGCAGTGTGGTGAGTGACTTGGGACGTGTGGTGAGTGACTTGAGACCTGCAGTTTGGTGAGTGACTTGGCACCTGCAGTTTGGTGAGTGACTTGGCATCTGCAGTTTGGTGAGTGACTTGGCACCTGCAGTGTGGTGAGTGACTTGGCACCTGCAGTGTGGTGAGTGACTTGGCACCTGCAGTGTGGTGAGTGACTTGGGACCTGCAGTGTGGTGAGTGACTTGTGACCTGCAGTGTGGTGAGTGACTTGGGACTTGCAGTGTGGTGAGTGACTTGGGACGTGTGGTGAATGAGTGACTTGTGACCTGCAGTGTGGTGAGTGACTTGGGACCTGCAGTGTGGTGAGTGACTTGGGACGTGTGGTGAATGAGTGACTTGGGACCTGCAGTGTGGTGAGTGACTTGGCAACTGCAGTGTGGTGAGTGACGTGGGACCTGCAGTTTGGTGAGTGACTTGGGACCTGCGGTGTGGTGAGTGACTTGGCACCTGCAGTGTGGTGAGTGACTTGGGACCTGCAGTGTGGTGAGTGACGTGGGACCTGCAGTGTGGTGAGTGACTTGGGACCTGCGGTGTGGTGAGTGACTTGGCACCTGCAGTGTGGTGAGTGACGTGGGACCTGCAGTTTGGTGAGTGACTTGGGACCCGCAGTGTGGTGAGTGACTTGGCACCTGCAGTGTGGTGAGTGACTTGGCACCTGCAGTTTGGTGAGTGACTTGGCACCTGCAGTTTGGTGAGTGACTTGGCATCTGCAGTTTGGTGAGTGACTTGGCACCTGCAGTGTGGTGAGTGACTTGGCACCTGCAGTGTGGTGAGTGACTTGGCACCTGCAGTGTGGTGAGTGACTTGGGACCTGCAGTGTGGTGAGTGACTTGTGACCTGCAGTGTGGTGAGTGACTTGGGACTTGCAGTGTGGTGAGTGACTTGGGACGTGTGGTGAATGAGTGACTTGTGACCTGCAGTGTGGTGAGTGACTTGGGACCTGCAGTGTGGTGAGTGACTTGGGACGTGTGGTGAATGAGTGACTTGGGACCTGCAGTGTGGTGAGTGACTTGGCAACTGCAGTGTGGTGAGTGACGTGGGACCTGCGGTGTGGTGAGTGACTTGGGACGTGTGGTGAATGAGTGACTTGGCACCTGCAGTGTGGTGAGTGACTTGGCACCTGCAGTGTGGTGAGTGACTTGGGACCTGCGGTGTGGTGAGTGACTTGGCACCTGCAGTGTGGTGAGTGACGTGGGACCTGCAGTTTGGTGAGTGACTTGGGACCCGCAGTGTGGTGAGTGACTTGGCACCTGCAGTGTGGTGAGTGACTTGGCACCCGCAGTGTGGTGAGTGACTTGGCACCTGCAGTTTGGTGAGTGACTTGGGACCCGCAGTGTGGTGAGTGACTTGGCACCTGCAGTGTGGTGAGTGACGTGGGACCTGCAGTGTGGTGAGTGACTTGGCACCTGCAGTGTGGTGAGTGACTTGGCACCTGCAGTGTGGTGAGTGACGTGGGACCCGCAGTGTGGTGAGTGACTTGGCACCTGCAGTGTGGTGAGTGACTTGGGACCCGCAGTGTGGTGAGTGACTTGGCACCTGCAGTGTGGTGAGTGACTTGGCACCTGCAGTTTGGTGAGTGACTTGGGACCCGCAGTGTGGTGAGTGACTTGGCACCTGCAGTGTGGTGAGTGACGTGGGACCTGCAGTTTGGTGAGTGACTTGGGACCCGCAGTGTGGTGAGTGACTTGGCACCTGCAGTGTGGTGAGTGACTTGGCACCTGCAGTTTGGTGAGTGACTTGGGACCCGCAGTGTGGTGAGTGACTTGGCACCTGCAGTGTGGTGAGTGACGTGGGACCTGCAGTGTGGTGAGTGACTTGGCACCTGCAGTGTGGTGAGTGACGTGGGACCTGCGGTGTGGTGAGTGAGTGACTTGGCACCTGCAGTGTGGTGAGTGACTTGGGACCTGCAGTTTGGTGAGTGACTTGGGACCTCCAGTGTGGTGAGAGACTTGGGACCTGCAGTGGTGAGTGAGTGACTTGGGACCTGCAGTGTGGTGAGTGAGTGACTTGGGACGTGTGGTGAGTGAGTGACTCGTGACCTGCAGTGTGGTGAGTGACTTGGGACCTCCAGTGTGGTGAGACACTTGGGACCTGCAGTGGTGAGTGAGTGACTTGGGACCTGCAGTGTGGTGAGTGAGTGACTTGGGACGTGTGGTGAGTGAGTGACTTGGGACCTGCAGTGTGGTGAGTGACTCGTGACCTGCAGTGTGGTGAGTGACTTGGGACGTGTGGTGAATGAGTGACTTGGGACCTGCAGTGTGGTGAGTGACTTGGCACCTGCAGTGTGGTGAGTGACGTGGGACCTGCAGTGTGGTGAGTGACTTGGGACCTGCGGTGTGGTGAGTGAGTGACTTGGCACCTGCAGTGTGGTGAGAGACTTGGGACCTGCAGTGGTGAGTGAGTGACTTGGGACCTGCAGTGTGGTGAGTGAGTGACTTGGGACGTGTGGTGAGTGAGTGACTTGGGACCTGCAGTGTGGTGAGTGACTCGTGACCTGCAGTGTGGTGAGTGACTTGGGACCTGCAGTGTGGTGAGTGACTTGTGACCTGCAGTTTGGTGAGTGACTTGTGACCTGCAGTTTGGTGAGTGACTTGTGACCTGCAGTTTGGTGAGTGACTTGGGACCTGCAGTTTGGTGAGTGACTTGGGACCTGCAGTGGTGAGTGAGTGACTCGTGACCTGCAGTGTGGTGAGTGACTTGGGACCTGCAGTTTGGTGAGTGACTTGGGACCTGCAGTTTGGTGAGTGACTTGGGACCTGCAGTTTGGTGAGTGACTTGGGACCTGCAGTGGTGAGTGAGTGACTCGTGACCTGCAGTTTGGTGAGTGACTTGTGACCTGCAGTTTGGTGAGTGACTTGGGACCTGCAGTGGTGAGTGAGTGACTCGTGACCTGCAGTGTGGTGAGTGACTTGGGACCTGCAGTGTGGTGAGTGACTTGTGACCTGCAGTGTGGTGAGTGACTTGGCACCTGCAGTGGTGAGTGACTTGGGACCTGCAGTGTGGTGAGTGACTTGGCACCTGCAGTGTGGTGAGTGACTTGGCACCTGCAGTGTGGTGAGTGACTTGTGACCTGCAGTTTGGTGAGTGGGTGGCTGTGGATGAGTTGTGGTGCCCTTAGGACAATTACTCTGTACGTAACGATGGTACACAGAATAAATACGATTGTGATGATGGGTTATTGTGTCATGGAAGTGATGATGAACGTTACTTATTGAAGTTACGCTGATGAGGTGGTGGTGTTAGGGGTGGTGGTTTGTGGTGGGCCAGGTTGGTTAGGTTCGGTAAAAAAAAAGTGATGATTATGATTTATTTCGTTAATGCAGGTGATTGTGGTGTTCGTGATGACCACTTTGTGCTCCTTTTACTGCTGCTGCTGCTGCTGAGAATAATCGTGTTGCCGCTATTGATTATTATTTAAGATAGTTTGGTTATGATGCCGGCCTGCTACTGTTGCTGCTGCTGCTATGGCTGCTGCTGTTGCTACTGCTTGACAACGCGAATGATAATCTAACTCGCCACAACAGCCGCCACCCCGAGCCAATTAAGCGGCCGCTTCCCGTAACACGTGTCCCGTCCGCCGCTAATTAAGGGCGCCCTATCCTGACGGACGTTAATGGGCACACCTGTCACACCTGCCGCGCAAGATTTGCCAGAGATGGTGGAACCCCTCCCCCCTCACGCCGCCCCCCTCCCTCCCCCCTCACGTCCCCCCCCCCCCTCCCCCACCTGCCTCTCCCCCCCGCTCTCCACTTCCCCCCCAACCCTTGCCCCCCTCCCTCCTACCTGTCCACACACACACACCTGCACTCACATCTGCTGATGCTTCTCAGCGGGCGATTCAATTAGAATTTAAATCGGGCGTCCTTTATTTAGCCGGGTGAGAGGGCGTGGGGAGAGAGTGCAGTGGAGAGCGGGGAGTGCAGTGGAGAGTGTGGGGAGAGTGCAGTGGAGAGTGTGGGGAGAGTGCAGTGGAGAGAGTGGGGAGAGTGCAGTGGAGAGTGTGGGGAGAGCGCGGGGAGAGTGCAGTGGAGAGTGTGGGGAGAGTGCAGTGGAGAGTGTGGGGAGAGTGCAGTGGAGAGTGTGGGGAGAGTGTGTGGAGAGTGCAGTAGAGAGTGGGGAGAGTGCAGTGGAGAGTGTGGGGAGAGCGCGGGGAGAGTGTGGGGAGAGTGCAGTGGAGAGTGCAGTGGAGAGTGTGGGGAGAGTGCAGTGGAGAGTGTGGGGAGAGTGCAGTGGAGAGTGTGGGGAGAGTGCAGTGGAGAGTGTGGGGAGAGCGCAGGGGAGAGTGTGGGGAGAGTGCAGTGGAGAGTACAGTGGAGAGTGTGGGGAGAGTGCAGTGGAGAGTGTGGGGAGAGTGCAGTGGAGAGTGTGGGGAGAGTGCAGTGGAGAGTGTGGGGAGAGCGCAGGGGAGAGTGTGGGGAGAGCGCAGTGGAGAGTGTGGGGAGAGTGCAGTGGAGAGTGTGGAGAGTGTGGGGAGAGTGCAGTGGAGAGTGTGGGGAGAGTGCAGTGGAGAGTGTGGGGAGAGTGCAGTGGAGAGTGTGGGGAGAGTGCAGTGGAGAGTGTGGGGAGAGCGCGGGGAGAGTGTGGGGAGAGTGCAGTGGAGAGTGTGGGGAGAGTGCAGTGGAGAGTGCAGTGGAGAGTGTGGGGAGAGTGCAGTGGAGAGTGTGGGGAGAGCGCGGGGAGAGTGCAGTGGAGAGTGTGGGGAGAGTGCAGTGGACAGTGTGGGGAGAGTGTGGGGAGTGTGCAGTGGAGAGTGTGGGGAGTGTGCAGTGGAGAGTGGGGAGTGTGCAGTGGAGAGTGTGGGGAGAGTGCAGTGGAGAGTGTGGGGAGAGTGCAGTGGACAGTGTGGGGAGAGTGCAGTAGAGAGTGGGGAGAGTGCAGTTGAGAGTGTGGGGAGAGTGCAGTGCAGAGTGTGGGGAGAGTGCAGTGGAGAGAGCGTGGGGAGAGTGCAGTGGAGAGCGCGGGGAGAGTGTGGGGAGAGTGCAGGGGAGTGTGCAGTGGAGAGCGAGGAGAGAGTTAACAATCTCATGAACAGTTGACACAATGGTGATCGCGTGTTGTTTGATGTTGCGTGTAGACATAGCGCATATAGTGACGACGAGAGATGGCGTTCAGGGTGATTATGATGATGATGGCACAAGGGAGATGACAAGACACGACGGTGATGATGGATGATGACAAGAGAGATTGTGACGTCGATCAGAGTAGAGAATGATGATAATGATGTCGTCGATACATATTACGATGGTGACGATTATTGTGCTATACTAGCAAAAGGCTTACGGTAACAAGAGGATGGTGATAGTTGTAATAGGAAGAGATCATGGTAAAGTGATCATTACGGTGATGATAAGACAAGGGATCGCCACGATGATTAGAGGGATGACGATTTTGCTGATGATGACGCCGATGACAGGGGGTGGCTAATGAGCCGGCCGGCTAATCGGCCCCTATAATTACACAAGAACACTTATTAAGCGTGTTTAATTAATTGTGAGAAATTAATAACAACAATTATAAGAAGCGAGTTCCCCCGACGCCAAAACAAAGTCCGCCCACGCGAAAGCCAATTAGTTAATGAAGAAGGCACGCGAATTGGTTAATTGACTTAGAAGTTGGGCGACGGCTGTGAGAAATGCTGGGGCTGAAGATCTCAGACGTTTGTTCACCTCCCTGTGGGGCGCGGGGTGAGGGGTGTGTGGGGGTGTGTGTGGGTGTGGGGGGGGGGTGTGTGGGAGTGTGTTGGGGTGTGGGGGGGTGTGGGAGTGTGTGTGGGGGTGTGAGAGGGTGTGGGGATGTGTGGGGGTTTGGGAGTGTGTGGGGCGTGGGGGAGTGTGTGGGTGTAGGAGTGTGTGGTTGTGAGAGTGTGGGGGGTGTGTGGGTGTGTGGGGGGGGGTGTGGGTGTGTGTTGGGGGGGATGTGGGTGTGGGGGTGTTGGAGTGTGTGGGGGTGTGGGGGTGTGTGGGGGTGTGTGGGACTGTGAGAGTGTGTGGGGGGGGGGGGTGTGGGGGTGTGTGTGGGGGTGTATGGGGGTGTGTGTGGGGGTGTATGGGGGTGTGTGGGAGTGTGTGTGGGAGTGTATGGGAGTGTGTGTGGGAGTGTGTGTGTGGGGTGTGTGGGGTTGGGTGTGTGGGTGTGTGGGTGTGTAGGGGTGTGTGTGGGTGTGTGTGTGGAGGTGTATGGGAGTGTGTGTGGAGGTATATGGGAGTGTGTGTGGGGGTGTGTATGGGGGTGTGTGGGGAGTGTGTGTGGAGGTGTGTGGGAGTGTGTGTGGAGGTGTGTGGGTGTGTGTGTGTGGAGTGTGTGTGGGAGTGTGTGTGGGGGTGTGTATGGGGGTGTGTGGGGAGTGTGTGTGGAGGTGTGTGGAAGTGTGTGTGGAGGTGTGTGGGTGTGTGTGTGTGGAGTGTGTGTGGGAGTGTGTGTGGGGGTGTGTATGGGGGTGTGTGGGGAGTGTGTGTGGAGGTGTGTGGGAGTGTGTGTGGAGGTGTGTGTGGGGGTGTGTGGGTGTGTGTGTGTGGAGTGTGTGTGGGTGTGTGTGGGTGTGTGTGTGGAGTGTGTGTGGGGGTGTGTGTGTGTGGGTGTGTGTGTGAGTGTGTGGGTGTGTGTGGTAGGGTGTGTGTGTGTGTAGGAGTGTGTGTGGGTGTGTGGTAGTGTGTGTGTGTGTGGGGAGGAGATGTTTGTATTTTTCTCGCCCGTGCTCTCACGAGGGGAGCTGAGGGCCGCCGGGCGTCTCGGTGACCTTGGGACGACCTCGGAGCCTCTCCGAGTGGCGCGCGCGCCGGTGGACGGCCGGCCTCTGTGTGCGTGGGGCAGCCGGCGGTTAAGTGGTGGTCAATTAGTGGTGGTAAGTTAGTGGTGGTAAGTTAGTGGTGGTCAGTTAGTGGTGGTAAGTTAGTGGTGGTAAGTTAGTGGTTGGTGGCGGGGCGGCGGGGGACAGAGGGGTGTAGGCAGAGGTACGGCGAGGATGATGGGATCGACGGATAGAAAGAAAGATCGGCGGACAGATGGAGAGACGGACAGATGGACGGAGAGGCAGACGGACAAGCAGGCGGACGAGGAGGCTAACGATGAGTAAGATGCCCAATGATGATGGCGGAGGTGCGGGAATAGGAGGAGAGGGAGGAGGAGGAATGCGGGAATAGGAGAGAGGGTGCGCAAAGAGGTGGAGCAGGAGATGGGGATGTGGAGGAGGATGAGGGAGGGCGCTGGAGGAAGCGGAGAGGAGTCTGAGAGAGAGATGAGAGAGAGCGTAGGGTGGGGGGACGCGGCTCCGCCTCTAATGACCCGGGGAGCGCCTCTCACAGTCAATTCACTTCAACGCCCTTTATTCCGGCAGATGGGCGCCCATTGAGATTCATTATCTCGTTTGCAAAGGCAAATCTGATTGACCGAACGTGCACACGGACAGTTATTGCCCGCAGTTTGTCAGCGCATGGGTTTGAAACCAGCGCGGCGGGGAGCGGTGGGGCAGTGGTTAGCAGCGCTGCACTGCGAACCCCGGCCACCCGGGTTCGATTCCCCGCTCACGGCCAACGCCGGTGACGATTATCTGAAGCGGTTCCTGGGGCCTCCCACTAGGTGCACTCGGCCTCAAATGAGTTTCCTGGTGCGACGGTGTGTGAACGTCGCCACTGGGGAGACAAAGGCGGCCGGGCGTGGGTGTGGGGGGGGGGGGCACCCATTTCTTTCCCCGCGTGTCGTGCCGGCCTTCGTAGGTGCTCGCGGACAGCACTTGCCCCGACAGTCTGTTCAGGATACACGGGGGATCTTTGTCTTTGGTGCTGGTGGTGCTGGTTTATGGGGAGGGCGGTGATGGTTGTGGTAATGGAAGTATTTAGTTGTGGTTGTTGTGGAAACGGTTATTCGTTGATGCTGTTGCTGTTGTGGTTGTTTTGGTTGTTGCTGTTGATGCTGTTGTTGACTGTGCTGTTGCTATTTGCTGTTGTGGCTCATGGTTGTGAATGTTGTAGTTAATTTTGGTTTTGTTGGCATCGTTATGATGGTTGTTGTGGCGGCTTTTTGTTGGTTGTTGTGGTTGTGAATGTTGTAGTTATATTTTGATTGTTTTGTTGTTGTGATAATTATGGTGGTTGCTGTGCTGGTTTTATTGGTAGTTGGTAGTTGCGATTGTTGTTTTGGTTGTTGTGGTTGTTGTGGTTGTTGTGGTGGTTATCGTGGTTGTTGTGGTTGTCATGGTTGTTGTGGTTGTCGTGGTTGTTGGGGTTGTTGAGGTTATAGTGGTTGTTGTGTTTGTAGTGGTTGTCGTGATTGTTGTGGTGGTTGTGGTGGTTATCGTGGTGGTTGTTGTGGTGGTTGTGGTTATCCTGGTTGTTGTTGTGGTTGTTGTAGTTATCGTGGTTGTTGTGGTGGTTGTGGTTATCGTGGTTGTTGTGGTGGTTGTTGTGGTTATCGTGGTTGTTGTGGTGGTTGTTGTGGTTGCTGTGGTTATCGTGGTTGTGGTTATCGTGGTTGTTGTGGTGGTTGTTGTGGTTATCGTGGTTGTTGTGGTGGTTATCGTGGTTGTTGTGGTTATCGTGGTTGTCGTGATTGTGGTGGTTGTGGTGGTTGTTGTGGTTATCGTGGTTGTTGTTGTGGTTATCGTGGTTGTTGTGGTTATCGTGGTTGTTGTGGTTATCGTGGTTGTCGTGATTGTGGTGGTTGTTGTGGTTATCGTGGTTGTTGTGGTGGTTATCGTGGTTGTTGTGGTTATCGTGGTTGTCGTGATTGTGGTGGTTGTGGTGGTTGTTGTGGTTATCGTGGTTGTTGTTGCACGCGCGCAAACATCGCGCCAGGGGGAACCCGAGAGCCGAGAACGCGGGGACCACGACACGGGGCGGCGGGGGGCTGGGGCGGGTGGTGGGGGCTGGGGGGTGGGGGGAGGGCTGGGGGGTGGGGGCTGGGGGGGCTGGGGGGGCTGGGGGGGGTGGCGGGGGCTGGGGGGCTGAGAGGAGAAGGAGGGGGGGGGGGGAGGCGACGCGGAGGGGGTGAGAGGATGGATTGGAAGTCGTGAGATGAGAAGAGATGAGCAGAGAGGGAGATGGGAGAATGGACGAGAGAAAATGAGCGATGGAGTGGAGGGGTGGAGGAGAGACGGCGGGGATGAGACGGAACGAGGAGGGGGGGATGAGGAGGGATGAGGGGGGATGATGAGGGGGGATAAGAAGAGGAGGAGGAGGATAGAATGTCGGATGGGGAAGAGTTGGGATGAGACTGGGGGAGGTGAAGATACCGGGCATCGGTGAAGCTACGTAGATCATCGGATTCCTTTAGTACAAAGATTTTGATTCTGATCAAGATTCGGTGTGGGATGAGATTGGAATGAGAGGGGGGGGAGGAAAGATTTGGGACGAGAAGGGGCTTTCATCTATTTCATGCCACCCAGAGATGACTGCTTTTTGGTTTTCGGTTCAATTCCCTCCGCTCTTTTCCCCAACAATGACATCTCGTTGCCAGCCACATGAGTAGACTCGCGTCCCCTTCACAGCGCTGCTGGGAAGCTCACGATGGCCGCACAGTAGCAGCAGCAGCACAACAACAAAGGTCCCCCGTGTAGCCTACACAGACTGCTGGGGCAAGGGCTGTGAGCGAGCAGCTGCTGCACACACACGTACAAAGATTGACCATATAGACTGAACAGACTGTTGGGGCAAGTGCTGTTAGCGAGTAGCGCCTATGAAGGCCGGCACGGCACACGAGGGGGTGGGTGGCCTTTGTCTCCCTCGTGGCGATGTTTACAATCCGCACCAGGTACTCATTTGAGGCTGAGTCGACCTAGGGGAGGCTCATGACTGGTTCAGGTGATCGTCACCGACTCACCGGTGTTGGCCGTGAGCTGGGAATTGAACTGGGGTCGTCGGATTCGTAACGCGGTGCGCTGACCACTGCCTTACCGCTCCCCATCGGACCCTCACACACACAACAGACAAAGATCCCCCGTGTAGCCTGAAGATACTGTTGGGGCAAGTGATATTAGCGAACACCTATGAAGGCCGGCACGGGACGCATCCTTAAACACACGCACACAAACACACACACACACACGAACCCTGACATACACACACGCACCCTCACACACACACACAAACCCTAACACACATACACACACGCACCTTCACACACACACCCTCACGCGCACGCACCCTCATACACACGCACCCTCACACACACCCTCACACACACGCACACAAACCCTCACACACACGCACCCTCACACCCACCCTCACACACACGCACCCTCACACACACCCTCACACACACGCACCCTCACGCACACCCTCACACACACCCTCACACACACGCACCCTCACACACACCCTCACACACACGCACCCTCACGCACACCCTCACACACACCCTCACACACACGCACACAAACCCTCACACACACGCACCCTCACACCCACCCTCACACACGCACCCTCACACCCACCCTCACACACACGCACCCTCACACACACCCTCACACACACGCACCCTCACGCGCACGCACCCTCATACACACGCACCCTCACGCGCGCGCACCCTAACACGCATACCCCTCACACACACCCTAACAAAGACAAAGATCCCCCGTGTAGCCTTAACAGACTGTAGGGGCAAGTGCTGTTAGCGAGCAGCACCTATGAAAGCCGGCACGGCACACGAGGGAGTGGGTGGCTAGCACCACGCACCCTCACACACGCGAACCTTATAACACGCGCGCGCCCTCACGCACGCGCGCGCGCGCGCCCACTGTTGTGTGAGATTCCGTCTCGCTGAGCCAAGGGGGAATTGTCGACCAATTCTCATCTCGAGGCGCACATTGTCACCACGACTGCCGTGGAGGGGACACGGGGAGAGAGCTGGGGTGGGGGGGAGAGAGCTGGGGGGGGAGACGAGTGAGAAGGAAATTGGGAGAGGGTGGGAGAGGAGGGAGAGTTTCCGGCGGTGAGTACTGAGATGGGAGTGTGGGCGTGAGTGGGGAGAGCGGTGAGAGAGGGAGCAGAGTGAGAGAGACGAGTGGTGGGGAGAGACAGGATAGAGGGCGCAGAGAGATAAGCGAGTGGGGGATAGAGGGGCAAGGCGCGAGAAAGTGGAGCGTGTGGACAGAGGGTGGGTGAGTGGGGAGAGAGACGGGAGATAGGGCCAGAGAGTGGGGAGAGAGTGGGGAGAGAGGGAAGAGAGGGAAGGGAGAGGAGGGTGAGAATGGCCGAACGGTGGGGGAGTGGCGTCGTCAGCGTAGCGATAACCTCCGACACTACCGCTCCCCCTACGACACTTGGAAAAAGACACACACCACAACATACACACACACCTCAACATACACACACACCTAGACATACACACACACCTAGACATACACACACACCTAGGCATACACACACACCTAGACATACACACACACCTCAACCTTCACATACACCTCAACACACAAACACACCTCAACATACACATACCTCAACATACACACACACCTCAACATACACACACACCTAGACATACACACACACCTAGACATACACACACACCTCAACCTTCAAATACACCTCAACACATACACACACCTCAACATACACACACACCTCAACATACACACACACCTCAACATACACACACACCTCAACATAGACACACACACACCTCAACATACACACACATGCAGGTTCACCACCCCACCTGCCCTCCCCCCTACACTGCCACTCACCTCCACCACTCACCTACACCCCCCCCGCCCGCTACTCTACCACTCCTCACCATCACCACTCACCCCCCCCCCACTCAACCCGATCGCTCACCCCAACCACTCACCCCCACCACTCACCCCCACCACTCACCCCCCCCCACTCCCTTCTCCGTGCTGGATTTAAGCAATGACCGCAATTTCGCTGCCGTCAATAATTGATGCCTGGTCCGCCCAGTCAGGGAATGGGGGGGGGGGGCTCCAGCCAATGAGGCTCTCGTGCGCGCACGACCCGAGGCGTAATTAAAGCCGTAGCTCTCGGGCAACGTGGGGGGGCGGGGGGAGGGGTGTGGGGGGGTACAGGTGGGGGGGGGGGGCTTCCCCTCCCATTAACAATTAGCGGCCAAGCGTAAACACCCCGCGACCCAAGCACTTGCCACGGACAATTACAATTAGCGATGTTTGTCACGTGACGCGCATCGCCGTGCGACTGCCGTTCATTGTCACTGCGCCGTGCTGCGCGGATGGACTGGCGCCGGCCATGGGAATGTGGAGTTTCCACCGTTGTCTGTTGGAGGGTGGGGTAGGTGTGGGGGGTTTCACCGAAGGATGTGAGCGCGGTGTCATTGTTCGTTAGGAGGAGAGGGGGGTGGGGTGGCTTAGCGAGGGAGGAGTGGGTTACTGTTGATATATGTTCTAACGATTTCCAATTAAATGTTTAAAGCATTGGATGCCTTCCGCTCTGTAACACGGGGGGAGGTGGGGGGGAGGTGGGGGGGGGAGGTGGGGGGGATGTGGGGGGGAGGTGGGGGGGGGGGGAGGTGGGGGGGGGGAGGTGGGGGGGGGAGGTGGGGGGGGGAGGTGGGGGGGGGGGAGGTGGGGGGGGGAGGTGGGGGGGAGGTGGGGGGGGAGGTGGGGGGGAGGTGGGGGGGGAGGTGGGGGGGAGGTGGGGGGGGAGGTGGGGGGGAGGTGAGGGGGGAGGTGAGGGGGGAGGTGGGGGGAGGTGGGGGGGAGGTGCGCGGAGGTGGGGGGGGAGGTGCGGGAGGTGGGGGGGAGGTGGGGCGGAGGTGGGGGGGGGAGGTGGGGGGGGAGGTGGGGGGGGAGGAGGTGGGGGGGAGGTGGGGGGGAGGAGGTGGGGGGGAGGTGGGGGGGAGGTGCGCGGAGGTGGGGGGGGAGGTGGGGGGGAGGTGGGGGGGGGGAGGTGGGGGAGGAGGTGGGGGGGAGGTGGGGGGGAGGTGCGGGGAGGTGCGGGGAGGTGCGGGGAGGTGGGGGGGAGGTGCGGGGAGGTGGGGGGGAGGTGCGGGGAGGTGCGGGGGAGGGGGGAAAGGGGTGGATGTCACGAGAAAAGATGATCTCCAATACGACACGAAACTTTCGTGTGAAGCCGTGCTGCTGATGAGCATTGAGGCAGGAGAAACCCGGATTAATTGGTCAAAGGATTAACTCCCCACCCCCGTTTGTCTCGACCTCACCGAGGGGGTCCCCCGTGATAAGTTTTGTCATCCCAAATAAACAAAAAATAAACAAAAACTTCCGAGGGGCAGACCGCGTGCGTCAACAGAATCCGCGCGTGTGCTCGATTCTTTTCCTTGTTCGCCGCACACGTGGAACCTCTGATGAGCTCTGTTGTTCTCGCCGCGTGATCGACGATTGCGCCTGCGATTATCAATTACCCTATAAGGATAAATACTCGATCATGAAGTTGAATTGTGAGTGTGTGTGTTGTTGTTTTTTAAAACTCGGAAAGCCTCATTGAGGCTTGCTGTTCTGCTATGTTTGTGGGCCAATTCCTTTCGTCAGCGACGAGGCGTTTTTGCCTTCGTGTGCGATGTACCCGAACGATCCGGGTTCACGGTCCCACTTGCTGTACCCCCATCTGCTGACCTCAAGATCCAAGCCCAGCGGGGAGGGGGGGTGCAGTTGGGGAATTTCGCAAATCTCTGTGTGATCCACCAATCGTCTTGATCACAAAAGGCGCCTCACCGCCATCGTCATGATCAATCACCCCCATCAACCCTAACGACTTACCCACCACCACCATCACCACCAGCAATCAACATCCATCATACCCCGGGCATCACCACTCTCGCCATCCACATCCCGTGACCACCATCACCATCAACCCCCCGATCTCCTATCCACGACTATAACCATGCCAACTCGTTCACCACCATACAAACTCACTCACCACCATCACCAAACACACCCCCCCCCCCAACACAGTCACTGCCCCCCCCCCACCACCCCCCCCCGAGCCCCGCCCCTCGCCCTCCCCCCGAGCCCCGCCTCCCTCCCCCCCCGCGCGTGCGCGGCCACACAAACAATTAAGGCTCCAGACACAGGCGCGGGTAATTGTCTCCTTGGAGCTTAATTAACGACCACAATTATGATCGCTAATGCGTGCTTTAATTATGTCAAATTACTCCGTAAGAACTCGAGCAATGAGATTAGCGGGGGGCGGGGCGAGGGGGGGGCGGTGGGGGCGGGGCGAGCTGGGGGGTGAATTCGCTACCCCCAGCAAAGCGATGCGTGGGTGAGGGTCTATGCTTCATCTCTGATTCTCTCTCTGCTTCTCTCTGCTTCTCTGATTAATTATCTCCGCTTCTCCGATTGATTCTCTGAGTATCTCTGTTTCTCTAATTGCCTCTGATTCTCTGATTCTCTCTGCTTCTGAGTATCGCTACTTCTCTGATTCCCTCTGCTTTTCTGATTCGCTCCGATTCTCTTCGCTTCTCGGATACTCTCTGATTCCTCTCTGTTTCTCTGATTCTCTGTTTATCTGATTATCTCTGTCGATCTTGCTTCTCGGATTATCTCTGCTTCTCTCTGCTTCTGATTCTCTCTGCTTCTGATTCTCTCTTCTTCTGATTCTCTCTGCTTCTGATTCTCTCTTCTTCTGATTCTCTCTGCTTTGCTCTGATTCTCTGATTAATTATCTCCGCTTCTCCGATTGATTCTCTGAGTATCTCTGTTTCTCTAATTGCCTCTGCTTCTCTGATTCCCTTTGATTCTCTGTTTCTCAGATTATCTCTGCTTCTGATTCTCGCTACTTCTCTGATTCCCTCTGATTCTCACTGCTTCTCTGATTCCCTCTGATTCTGATTCTCACTGCTTCTCTGATTCCCTCTGCTTCTGATTCTCACTGCTTCTCTGATTCCCTCTGCTTCTCTGATTCCCTCTGCTTCTGATTCTCACTGCTTCTCTGAATCTCTCTGCTTCTCTGATTCCCTCTGCTTCTGATTCTCACTGCTTCTCTGATTCTCTCTGCTTCTCTGATTCCCTCTGCTTCTGATTCTCACTGCTTCTCTGAATCTCTCTGCTTCTCTGATTCCCTCTGATTCTGATTCTCACTGCTTCTCTGAATCTCTCTGCTTCTCTGATTCCCTCTGATTCTGATTCTCACTGCTTCTCTGATTCTCTCTGCTTCTCTGATTCCCTCTGATTCTGATTCTCACTGCTTCTCTGATTCCCTCTGCTTCTCTGATTCCCTCTGCTTCTGATTCTCACTGCTTCTCTGAATCTCTCTGCTTCTCTGATTCCCTCTGATTC